>NC_090381.1:45033433-45633433 GCF_036365525.1 Heterodontus francisci | reverse complement strand
CAAATTTTCAGTTCACTTTAGAATAAAAGTGAGATTTAATGATATTGATGTCTGGGCTTTTATAAACATGGGTATTTTGTGGCAGTTTCACTGGTCTTTTACCGGAGTTACAGTGAGAGGCTAGCAGAAACTCCCACAGAATTTCAGGGTCTGGATAGTTTGTGTGCAACCATCTGATTATCTCAATATAAACAGATCTAATCTAGGTTGGTATGTGTCTTCATTTAACTGATTATCTTAACCTAAGGAATATTATTTGCTGAGCAAAGATATGATATAAGCTTGAATCACTCAGCAGGTCTGGCAGCATCTGTGGAAAGAGGAGCAGAGTTAACGTTTCGGGTCAGTGACCCTTCTTCGGAACTGACAAATATTAGAAAAGTCACAGGTTATAAGCAAGTGAGGTGGGGGTGGGGCAAGAGATAACAAAGGAGAAGGTGCAGATTGGGCCAGGCCACATAGCTGACCAAAAGGTCACGGAGAAAAGGCAAACAATATGTTAATGGTGTGTTGAAAGACAAAGCATTAGTACAGATTAGGTGTGAATACACTGAATATTGAACAGCAGCAAGTGCAAACCTGAAGAAAAACAACCTGAAAAAAACAGTGGGTAAGCAAACTGAACAAACTAAGATGAAATGAAATAAATGCAAAAAAAGATTGTAAAAAATGTAAAAAGGAATGTAAAAAAAAGGAAGAAAAAATAACTAAAAATGAAAGTAAAATGGGGGGCTGTCATGCTCTGAAATTATTGAACTCAATGTTCAGTCCGGCAGGCTGTAGTGTGCCTAATCGGTAGATGAGATGCTGTTCCTCGAGCTTGCGTTGATGTTCACTGGAACACTGCAGCAATCCCAGGACAGAGATGTGAGCATGAGAGCAGGGGGGAGTGTTGAAATGGCAAGCAACCGGAAGCTCAGGGTCCTGCTTGCGGACTGAGCGGAGATGTTCCGCAAAGCGGTCACCCAGTCTGCGCTTGGTCTCCCCAATCTGCACCTTCTCCTTTGTTATCTCTTGCCCCACCCCCACCTCACTTGTTTATAATCTATGACCTTTCTAATATTTGTCAGTTCCGAAGAAGGGTCACTGACCCGAAACGTTAACTCTGCTTCTCTTTCCACAGATGCTGCCAGACCTGCTGAGTGATTCCAGCATTTCTTGTTTTTGTTTCAGATTTCCAGCATCCGCAGTATTTTGCTTTTATGTTATAAGCTTAGCAGCCATTCCTTTTATAAGGCATTTTCAGAAATACCTATGTGGCTTTATTAAATCTGTTTCCTGACTGCTGCAACACATTTGTGTCAAATGCCAAGCTCCACATTTAATTACATTTATTACGTTGCCTTTATATCATGGGAAAGTTGTCTATAATTTACTGTAACTGGTACCACCACAAAAATGATTTGGATATTAAACCAATGCATTTGTAAATATGTGGATAATAATCCTTAAGTTTTACTTATCTGTATTTGTCTTCATTTGGAGTTGTAATGTGTTCTACTTAATATCAACATTTATATTAGTCTAATGCTGTAGCCTCTGCTTTTTTATTACTCAATATGTTACAAATTTTCAATTAAGCTCATAAATCATTGCAGTTTAATTTTAGCAGAGGTTTTAAAGCAGTAAAATTGGTGGTATAAACGAGTGAGCAGTTGATTAGACACAAACAAAAACAACTCTGTACAATAAAAGTTTTTATTACAGGAAACAGGAAATGATGTGTTCGGTCATCAATGACTGAGAACATAGAAAATATCAATGTTCTGCTACTGAGAATGTGTCAGTGTATAGATTAGAACATTGGTCCTCAAAAGGCAAAAGAAGTTCAAGCAGGTAATAGTTATCGTCTTGATTAATTATTAAGTGTCAGTTGTTGCTCAGTTAGTAGCACTCTTGCCTCTGAATCATAAGGTTCTGGGTTCAGGGCTTGAGTACACAAATCAAGGCTGACATTCCAGTGAGGAAGTGCTGCACGGTCAGAGGGTGTCAATTTTTGGTTGAGATCTTAATCTGAGGTCCCATCTGCTCCCCATGGCACTATTTTGAAGAAGAGCAAGGGAGTTATCCCTGATGTCCTGTTTGTGGGAGTTTACTGTGCGTATACTGGCTGCTGTTTTTCCTGCATTAAAACAGTGACTACACTTCAAAAAGTACTTAATTGGCTGTAAAGTGCTTTGAGATATCTGACGGCTATGAAAGGCACTTATTTCAGATAGAGAATGATGATATATATGTGTGTGTTTATGTAATATCTTTTTATCTTTAGTCTCAAAGACTAGCCATCGAATGGATGATGAAACAAGCCACGTCAAGCGGATTGGTAGGGAATTGTTAGGAGGTAGGACACAGAGAGTAGGAATAATGGGTATGTACTCCAATTGGTAGAATGTGACCAGTGGTGTCCCCCAAGGATCTGCACTGGGGCCTCAGCTTTTCACTATATTAATATAGTTTGCTGATGATACTAAGTTAGGTGGCGCTTTAAATAAAGTGGGAGCAGGAAGTTGCAAAGGGACATTGTTAGATAAAGTGAGTGGGCTGAAATTTGGCAGATAGAGTTCTGTGGGGAAGTTTGCTGCCATCTGCTTTCAACGTAAGAAAGATAGATCAGACTATTTTCTAAATGGTGAGAAACTAGGCACTATGGATAAGCAGAGAGATTTAGAAGTCCATGTACACAAGTCACTAAAAACTAGTAGACAGATACAAAAAAAATGTTTTAAATGCTAATGGACTGTTATCTCAAGGGGTCTGGAATACATTGAGGTGGAAGTTATGCTACAGTTGTATAAAGCTCTGGTTAGACAGGAGCTGGAGTACTGAGTTCAGTTCTACCCTATGAAGATTATATTGGTCTTGGATGGGGTACAGCGCAGATTCACCTGAATGATGCCAGTGCTTAAAGGATTAAATAATGAGAACAGGTTGCATGGACTAGATTTGTATTCCTTGCAGTACAGAAGATTAAGGGGTGAGCTAATTGAGATACTTAAGATGATTCAAGGATTTGATAGGGTAGATAGAGTGAAACTATTTCCTCTTTTGGGAGAGTCCAGAACAAGGGGAATATCCTTAAATTCGAGCTAGGCCATGTAGGGATGATGTCAGAAAACATTTATTCACAAAGGATAGTGGAAATCTGGAACTCGCTCCCCAAAAAGCTGTTGAGGCTAAGTCAATTGAAAATTCTAAAACTGAGATTGATAGATTTTTGTTAGGCAATAGTATTAAAGGATATGGAACCAAGGTGGCTAAATGGATACAGATCAACCATGACCTAATGGAATGGCGGAACAGGCTTGAGGGGTTGAATGGCCTCCTTCTGTTCCTATGATTCTGGTGTAGACACCATACTTTTAGGTTTGTATTATACAGAACCTATGTGCAATTTGCACAGGAAGTGTACACCATTTGTGCGATGAGCACCAGCTCATCCATTGACACAACTTCTCCTGTTCTACAATATAGTGCTAAATTAGATCAAACGTATCCAGTTTACAAAACAAGGTTGATGTGAAACTGGGACATTCATAAGTCATACAGTATCAGATTGAACTGAGTTTTCATCCAGTGTGCTTTACGAGCTGGATTTTGTGCTGGAGCCGGGGTTCTCAGCGCTGCCCACCAACACCACCCCCCCCCCCCCCCCCACCCCCAACTGCTTCCCCGGAGCGATCCTCCGGTCTTTTTAAATCAAAGTTTCAGGAGCTGGGATCTCAGTCCTGTTAAAGACGGGGATCCCGTCTCCATGAGCTGCCGGCCAATCAGAGAGCCAGCAGCTCAGTAGTATTGGCAGCGCCGTCAGGGGCAGTGGCCACTGCCAGTACTGCAGAGGCCTCAGCCCAGCGCTGGAACCCCGGACCAGAGATAGGTGAGGCAGGGCTGCCGGGCCAGTCAGAAGGTCCCGGCAAGGGGGCCGAGGGGTGTTTGTGCAGTCCAAGGAGAGGTGTGTCCCAGGGGGCTAAAATTGTTCCCAGTGAGGGTTCTTCATTGGCCACAAATTGCCCACAAAGGGGGGCCCCTCCCCTCACAAGCGTGCGCCCCATGCAGTGGAGGCCCCTCCGCCACTGGTAAGATCCCAGAGGCGGTGGGGAGGTCCTTAATTGACTGTTAAAAGGCCACTTAAGGGCATCAATTGGCCTCTGGGTAGGAAGGCCGTCGTCAGCCTATCCTGCCCCTGGGAAGATCGCTGGGCCATAGGCCCTCCACCCCACGGCACAGTGGCGCTGTGGTTAGCACCGCAGCCTCACAGCTCCAGGGACCCGGGTTCGATTCCGGGTACTGCCTGTGAGGAGTTTGCAAGTTCTCCCTGTGTCTGCGTGGGTTTTCTCCGGGTGCTCCGGTTTCCTCCCACAAGCCAAAAGACTTGCAGGTTGATAGGTAAATTGGCCATTATATAAATTGTCACTAGTATAGGTAGGTGGTAGGGAAATGTAGGGACATGTGGGGATGTGTTAGGAATATGGGATTAGTGTAGGATTAGTATAAATGGGTGGTTGATGTTCGGCACAGACTCGGTGGGCCGGAGGGCCTGTTTCAGTGCTGTATCTCTAATCTAAAAATCTAATCTACCCCCACCCCCACCACTCATCGCAATACACCATGCCCCCGGTCTCCGACCCTGCCTCTGGGGGCCACACAAAATCCCAGCCTACATTTTAATGAAAAGGGCAAGTCACACTGCAGGCTAATAATTCATAGCTAAAGTACTGCCTTTATATTGTTCTGAAGAGACTAATAATTTAATAATTGCTTATAAAGTTGCATCAACATGAAATTGTGTGAAAAGTAGGTATGGGTTGTTTCTAAAATCTGTGGCTTTTAATATAAATGAATCATTGATCAATACGTGCAATACTACATAGAAACAACTCTTTATTTCAATCGGTTTTGCTTAATATGAGTTTCAGATCATCAGCTCCAGTGCATTTGCATCCATCGCAAACTATTCCTGAGACAACTGCTTTAAATATCAGACACATGGATAACATAACCTTGAGTGAGCAAACTCTTAGAGACAGACCCTGAGCTGAAGTAGGGTAAGAAATAAACAGATCTAAATTTCTTTTGACTGATCAACTGATCAAATGCCAGTTGAGTACATCAGTACATCACTAAAGCTTAATCAAATAATTGTTGCTTGTGTGTTTACTATGTGTATAAGCAGAAAAATGTTTTTATTGATACCGCTGTTCTAACTTTCTAGTGTTGTGACTTGTCGTTTTAACTTTATTTTCTAGCAGCTTGAAATTTACCATCTTGTGCAGCATAAAATGGATGCCTGTTATTGTACTGCTACATTTTTCTATGTTCAAATAAATCTGTGTAAAATATCTGGCTTGTCATCAAAATTGCCTGCAAATGTCAGTCCATAGACCTGATGTAAATGTCTGAGATTGCCAGACATTATTTCCCCCTTTTTGTAAAAATCCCATAAGTGACAGTACACAATTTATCAGCTGTAGTGAAAAAGTGACTAACTATGCCAAAGAGGCTAACTAGTTTCTTTAACACAACAGTAATAGCACACTAGTAGTTCAAAAAAATGTGAAGTGCTAATAAGTTTGAAATAAAAGTATTTGCCCAACTTTGTTTCCTTCTGTGTGTCATTTGTGTATAGATCATTGTTTAAATGCTGATTCCTGGTGCATATTTCCACAATAGTTAAAATGGGATGAGAACGGATGTTCAGCAAACCTATTATTGGCAACAAGGAATGGATTTAAAAGAAAACTTAGAAACATGTATTTTGTGAAGAAAGATGCCACTCTATAATTATCCCAGAAATGAGTGGGTTCCTTTTCACTGTGTGAGATTGGACTATCTGTCCTGAGATTAATTGAAATTTTTGATTCACTCCCTTATTTAGTTTTTATAGTATGAATATTTCAGCCTCAATAAAATTAAAATACTATGAAGTTTAGAAGTAGAGCTGTAACACCGTTGAGGACTCGAGAGATTATTGTGATGTCAGTACTAGAGAATTATCCTGTCACATGATTCGCAGAAGAGAAGCACATTTTCTGTAATTAACGTTTATAATGGATATATCTCAGTGGTTATTATCCAACTGAAGTGATTCATGCAAATGATAATCTGAATTTCAACCAGTTGATTGGAATTTTGAAAAGAATTGTAAGGATATATATGAGAGTCTAGGAGAAGGGTTCATAACCTTAAAATCAGACCAAACCATTTAGGAAAGAAGTTAGGAAACACATCTTCCTGCAAAGGATGGTAGAAGTGTGGAAATCTCGCCCACGTAAAGCAGTAGATGTGAGCTCAGTTAATAATTTTAAACTTGAGATTGATTGACTTTTGCTAGACAAGGGTATAAAAAGATATGGAGCCAAGGCAGGTGAATGGAGTTGAGATACTGATCGGCCATGATTTCATTGAATGGCGGAACAGGTTTGAGGGGCAGAATGGTCTACCCCTATCCTTATGTTCCAATTATGCTTGGCATGTGAATCCTGAGATGCATTTATAGTCCATGTAGCAAAAGTAATTAATTGTGTGAAGCAGTTTGAAATTATTAAAAATGACAATATAAGTTGCTAAAGAAATGCAAACACTATTTAGCTCACTGAAAGGTATCTGTTATTCAGTACAGTGGCATTACTTCATACAGTTCTTTTACTTATCATTATGGCCCATGTCGTGGATAGCATTCCTTTTACTTCTATATGACACAGGAGCATTGAATTTGTGCTTTAGTGTCTGAGGGACCATTTGATTTGTGATGAAGAACCTAATTAGGCTGCAGGATTGGCTGGTTATTTCATTATACAGTGAATTAGTTGAAGACTTATACCTTTTATCTGTGTGTTTTATATTTGTATATATTTTAAACTATATTATAAATATATGCAATATTTTACATATTTATTGGTTATGTCATGATAGAGCAAGATTATAACCTAAGGATGTACAAATAATTGATTATGAACATTGATAGAATCTCAGCCAGTGCTACCCTGCCACATTGGCTTAGAATATCCCACCAATTGATAATTGTCAGACCTTTTCAGAAAGGAATTGGACTGGGTTATCTTTTCTGCATGTGCACTGTTGTATGATCACTTTCAGAGTGATGTCCCTCAGTATGCTAATGAGCTAAGTACCAGGCTGTATTCATGGACTAGAAGCCATAGCCACTCTGCACTGTAACACCCTGGACAAAGATTCTGTATATAGTTTGCTCTGTATTTTATGTACTAGTTTAGCCATTAATAAACCTTCTAGAGATCTTCAAGGAACTTGAATCCATGTACCTCATTGTGTTGCTTAAGTTAACACAAAGGAACCCATGACATGAAGGCAGCGGTGGTGAAAAGACAAGATATAAGTTTGACGACTATGGGTAAAACAGCAAACAAGTAAAGAAACTGGGTAAAACAGCAAACAGGTGAAGAATCTTTAAAACAAGTACCTGAAAAGACTGAAAGAAAGCTACATGCCTTCAAAGGCTGAGAAAAGCTCCATAGAACAGATACATGGCTGAAAAGCAAGCGATTGGGTGAGTCATGGTGCTGACAATTGAGAAATCCCGTTTTAAAAAAAGCCTTTGAAGAGTTTATAAAAATTAATTTTCTATATGCTCCATGTGAGCAAGGAAAAAAAAGGGGGAAATCCTGAAAAGCACACAAACTGAAAAAAAAACCAAAGTCCGATAGTGAAGTTTAAAAAAAGCGTAACAAACGCTAAACACAGCAGAGCCTCCATTAACGCAGCCACAGCTGAGAGAGAAAATAAAACCATTAAAACAGTCGAGCATGAACAAGGCAAATAAACTCAAGCAAAAAAAAGCAACTGGAACTATGGAACAGTTCTGTGAATTCCAATAAACAGCTGTGTAAACATTTCAGCAAAGTGCTGAAAGAAAAAAAGAGAATTCTGTCAAGCACCTGTTACATTTCATCAAAGCAGCTAGCCTTAAAATAAACAATTTCTTAAAAGGGGAACAGCACAAAATTCATAGAACACAAATTAATCCACAAATGGAAAAGGCATAATAGGGTGCAGTGCTGAAGGCACACAGAGAGCTGAACAACGCTAAATATAGAGCAGAAAGCAAAAGAATAGCATATGGATGGATATCAAATTTCCCAGCATGAACTGGAAGGCCATTGATATCCTATCTGAGTTCAAACTTTTTAAACAAAGAATGCAGTTCTACCTCATAGACCAAGTGGAACCAGAGAAGCAGGCTGTGAAAATACTGATTGCAGTTGGAAATGAGGGGTTACACAGAATCAATACCTCTCGCTTATCTGAAGAGGATCAGAAAGATCCCGCAAAGATATGGAAAATGCGAGAAGATCAGCTTCGGGTAAGAGTGAATTTTAGAATACATCACCTGGATTTGATGTCCCATAGGCAACAGCCACAAGGATCAATTGATCAGTTCATCAGTAGATGCATAGTAAGGGCAATGAATGCAATTTTTCAGAAACTGAGCTATTGGAGCGAATAATGAAGCTGGTGATTGTCTCAACACCTATTGAAGCATTTCAAAAAGACCTTTTGGGGAAAAGAAAGGTCACTGCATTGATGCGCTGCTAGAAGATGGCAGAAAATATGAAGCCATTGTAACTGGACAACAGCAATACAAACACTAGGAGCAGCCGACAGTATCGGCACAGTAACCAGGTCAAAAAAAGCAAGCAAGTTGAGTGGTAAATGTGGTTTGTCCCATTGACTGCGAGGTTGCCCTGCATTTCAAGACCTGTGCAAGGTGTGCGGTGCAAAAGGACACTGGGCCCACCTATGCAAAAAGGCTGGCTCCAAAGGCACAGCCAGAAGTCACAATAGGACACAAACAAATAGAAGACAGGTGCAGCAGCATGGCAACAGCAGCAAGGAGAATGCCAGAGACCTGCGTAAACGCAAGCTGATATGCGAAGTCCACAGTGAAATAGACCTGAGACAAGACTCATATTGGAACGATTCTCAGCCAGAAGATGAGCAGGCATTTCACATTGTGACCCTGACACATTGTGCTGATGAAGTCAAACAACTGGAAGCTTTTGTAACTATTAGGAGAAAATGCCCAAGGAAAGTTGGCAAACACACACTCAGGACTATGATTGACATGGGAGCTAGTGCAAATATCCTACCAGTCTGAATCCTGAAGGATATGTACCAGGGTCATTGGAAATTAATGATACAACTGACAACTGCTAAGTTAACTGCAGACAATGGGTCACCCATCCCTTGCAGTGGCACACTAACAATGCAATGCAGCTATGGCAAGTTGGCATGGAAACCACAATTATTTTACCTGGTAGACACGAGCGGATCAGCACTGGCAGGACTACCAACATGTAAGTACCTCAGCATCATGACTATCCACGAGATCACCAAGGTACCCATTACAGCAGAAGATACCAAGGATGCCCACATTGAGTCAGTCCAGGACTTACAACAATGTACCCGGACAGGTTCGGGCCACAGTAGATTTCAAATGCGATGCCATACTGCACCTCAGAGAGGATGCAATTCCATCCATCAACTCTCCCAGAAAACGCAATATGCACATACAACAAAAGCTTAAGCACGAGTTGGATGACATGGAACGCAATGGCATCATCCGTTACATGCATCATCACCCAGACTGGTGCAGCTTAATTACATGTGTACTAAAGAAGGATGGAGCAATCAGTAGGGCTAGATCCGAGGCATCTAAACCTCGCCCTAAAGGGATGCCCACACAAGATTCCAACATTAGAGGAATTGAGTCCCAAGTTAACAGGAGCCAAGTTCTTCTCCAAGTTGGATGCTAAACATGGATATCGGTTGGTACACCTAGCTAAGGAATCTCAGTAAGTCACCACTTTCAGAACACCATTTGGAAGATGTTGCTTCCCGATACTACCCTTCGGCTTATCTGTCAGTCAAGGTCTGTTTCAGCAGCATATGGACAGAATTATACAATACATGCCTGGATGTATATGCATTGCCAATGATATTACGGTAATGGGCAAAATCAAAGAAGAGCATGACCAAAATCTTCACTCACTAATGGTAGTAGCCTCATTGTGAAGGGCTTGTTTTTAACAGCAAGAAGTGCCATGTGAATGTAAGTCAGATCAATTTCTTTGGCTCCATCTATTCAGGTTGCGGAATCCATCCTGACCCAGGCAAAGTCGAAGATGTAAGGCAAGTAAGATCTACAGAGATGCCTTGGATTTTTTTTAACTTCTTGGCACCATAACAAGATCTGGAAGAGATGTCAAACCAACAAAACGATATATGGACTCTTAAGCTTCTTTACTCGTAAATTTCACAATCCCTATCTTTATATCTGTAAATTTTATAATCTCTGTCCCTGTATAACTAATTTTGATATTATCCAATTTTATGTGTTGTCATGCTAGGCCCCTGCCTGCCACGAATGAGGCACATTAATTTTGTCATAAATATTGTTTTTAAACTGTTACTGGAGTGAAGAAAGGAATTGTTAAACAGATCAGCTGTGGCTAGAAAATACATTTGCATATGAAGAGACTGTGATTGGAAGGACAAAGGACCATTCCCTGACGCGTTCAACCCACAATGGACCTTGATCACAAAGTGTTGTGTGTAAGAGGAGCATTCCAACGATTGCTAAGATGATACAATCCAAGATATGTTCAGACCAGTTAGTCACGTGACTAACCTGCTTGGCAACCTGGGTTTTTTCTGAATTGTACAAACTGTTTGAATAGAGAGTGTCTGTTTGCTTCTGGACTGAGAGGATCTCTCCTGTCTATCCCCATCTCTTTCTCACAAGCCTTTGAATCCACTAAAAACACATGAACCCCAAGAGAGAAAAGTCTCCTACAGCAAACAAGGTTTAAGAAGAATACTGGGTCCCAATGAAAAGCAAGATCTACTTACAATCAAGGACTCTACAGTGAGCTCAAAGAACTGTAACAAAAACTCTTCAGATACTGTCTCAAACCTTCCCACTTTATTTTTTCTTCTGCTCTTTTCTGTCTGTATTTGCATGTGTGTATCGCGCAGGCACGCTGGCGTGGGGCGCATTGTGTATCTGTAGGCGTCAACCAAATTAGAGTTTAAGTTTAATAAATTTCAACTTTTCTTCTTTAAATCTAAGAAAGCCTGTTTGAGCTGGTTTCTTTGCCTTATAATTGGAAAGCGTTGAACAAGGATTCACCAAAGCGGAGCTAAAAACACGGTATGTTTAGAAAATAAAACCCTGTTACGGTAAGACCAGGTGAAGGCTGAAAGGGAACCCTAGACCTCTTTCTCACCTGGTTGCAACAGAAACTAGGTGCTAGTGTCCGGAATTGACCCACAGACAAAAGAGAAAAATTGGAAGTGGGAAGCTAAATTGTTGCCAATCAAAAAAAAGCAAGATTTCAATACAGGTTTTCTTGTGGATGTGCGTGCTTGAATACGAACATGTCTGTGACTGAAGCTAGTAGCTCCCCAAGCCAGGGTGAAATAACTTGGGATAAGTTAAAAGCACTGTCTATGGAGGAGTTGAGGAAAATTTCTGAGCAGTGTGGGATCACTGTACGTGCCAAGGCTAGAAAGCCTTAAGACTAGTAGCTAACCATTTTTCCCTTGAATCTGAAGAAGCAGAAACAGAGTTAGCAGTAGACCCCAACAGGGTATTGCTAGAAAAGCTGCAATTGGAACAGAAGAAACTTGAATTAGAGAAGGAAAGAGAGAAGAAAAAGAGAGAGAGGAGAGAGAGAAAGCAAGACAGAAGGAGAGAAAGCAAGAGAGGAGAGAGGAAGAGAAAGAAACTTCCAGAAAGAATGCAAAGAGAGAGAGAGTTGAAGTGGCTTGAGTTAACTAGGGGGTAGCAGAGTAATCCCAGTGAAAGCATGGTCAATATGGAGAAGCATATTTCAGGGCTGGGGACAGAATTGTTAAAACTAGCTCAATTAATTCCAAAATTCAATAAAGAGGCTGTAGAAGAATTTTTTGTGTCCTTTGAGAAACTGGCAAGGCAGTTAAAATGGCCAGCTGAGACCTGGCCTCTTTTACTACAAAGCAAGCTAACTGGAAAAGATTTATTCGCTGTTGCCAAATGAGGGTTCATCACATTATGAACTGACCAAAAATTTTATCCTCGGGGCATATGAATTAGTACCCAAAGCTTGTCGCCAAAAGTTCAGAACCTTCAAGAAGCAAGCTAATTAAACTTATCTGGAGTTTGAAAGAAGTAAGCAGCTGGCTTTTGACCAGTGGCTGAGGTCTCTTAAAGTACAGCTCATCTATGAGAATCTCAGAGAAGTAATTCTGTTAGAGGAATTTAAACACTCTCTCCCATGCTCCATTAAGATCCATGTAGAGGAGCAGCAGGTTCAGAGAGCCCAGCAAGCGACCGTTCTGGCTGATGAGTTTGCTTTAATTTATAAGTCGGTTTCCTAGGGGAGAACCTTTCCTAATCACCCCCCACAAATCCAAAAAGGACAAGGGGCGAGAAGGTGATAGGAGCCCAAGCAGTCCTGGGAGAGAAAGGAAAGCAGGAGACACAGGGGGCTTTCCTCTAGCCAAAAAGGAAGGTGTTGTGAGCAAGAGTGAGACCCGGAGACCTGTGTGCTTCCATTGTAATAAAGCAGGGTATTTAAAAGCTGACTGCTGGAAACTAAAGGGAAAACCTATAGGGTTAATCAGGGCACACCCACTCAGTGAAGAAAGGAACCTGATGGAAAGTACAGCAGAAAAAGCTGTGGCTTTAACTGCAGTAAGAGTGAGACCCAGGAAGCTTACGGCTGCAAGTGCAGAAATTAAATTGGATTCCTGAGGGTTATCAAGGTTTTGTGTCTGAAGGGAAAGTAACCCCATACTCCTCAAGTGGGGCAAGAAGCCCATAATAATTCTCAGGGACACAGGGGCCACTAGATCCCTTTTACTGGGAAAAGGCTGACCTTTCCCCCAGAGAGTGCAGTGAACACCAGAAAGGTGGTGCGTGGTATTGGAGGGCAGTGTCATGCCTGTACCTGTACACCGGGTGCACCTGGAGTGCGACCTAGTTTCAGGACCAGTGACTGTAGGGATTATCCCTAGTTTGCCTGTGGACGGGGTTGACCTGCTCCTAGGAAATGATCTGGCGGGGGTGAAGGTGATAGCCCCCCACCCCCAGTGGTGAAAGAAAGACCGCAAGATGTCAGAGAAACAGGGCAGTGGCAGGAGATGGACCCCTGCAGTTTCCCTGAATGTCTAGTGGATCAGGCCATGATCAAACCAGCTCCCCCAGTAAAGACTGAATTAGCACTGCAGGCAGATGACCGTGAGGTCTGCCTGTCCGAGACTTTCTTTGGAAAGTTAGGAGATCCAGGGAATTAATTAAATGGATTTTCCCTAGCTGAGGCTCAGCGAGCCGATCCAGTATTGCGAGAGTTAGCAGAGGCTGCCCAGTCTGAAAGTGAAGCAGAGGGAGTCCCTGATTGCTACTATTTAAAGAATGAGGTACTGATGAGGAGATGGAGTTCTCCCTACAGACCTGAGAGCCAGGAGTGGACAGTCATTCACCAGTCAGTGGTGCCACAGAGGTACCGGAGAGAAATGTTAAGAAGGGCCCACGAGACTACAGTAGCTGTATATGCCGGTATACGAAAGACCAAAGCCCGTATACGACAGCAGTTTGACTGGCCAAAACTCCACAAAGATGTGGTGGACTACTGTAGGAGTTGCCACATGTGCCAGATTGAGGGGAAACACCAACCTACAGTGAAACCTGCATCCCGAAGTACCGGTGTTAGGAGGACCCTCCAGCAGGTGAACTGTAAGGGACCCTTGCTGAGAACAAAAGAGGACAGGCAGGCACAAGGCTGGCAAAAGGTTAGAAAGGGAAGGGGGAAAGGTGACCAAGAGGGCAGGTTAAAGGAAGTCTGGGAGGAATTCCAGATGAAAACCCTTACTGTCCAGTCAGCCAACCCCGAAAAATGTGAAAAGTTAGACCCCACCTCCTCCTACATAAATGCAGACACTAGAAGCACCCCACCAGAATCGCTAACAACCTTTACAGGAACCTGCAGAGATAAAGAAAGACCCCTAGGGGCAGAGGAACCATGAGGGTGATGCCTCACCTAGGTGAAATGCCGCAGGGGAGTGCAGTAGAGTCTGCACAAATACCTGCAGGCAGGAGTGTCCTCTGGGACAAAGGGGAGATTAGCAAAGAATCCTACCCGCAGTCAGAAAAAAGGGAACCATCCATCCCCCAAAGTCAAAAGCTTTTGCATGACTCAGCAAAGCACTGAAAGAGAGGACAGCATAGACCCACCCACTACTGCCTCTCCTGAAAAAAAAATTACTTCAGTAGTAACAAAGACCCTCGGCAGCCATGGAAATGGGCAAATGGAAGAAAAACTTCCTCAAGAAAGAACCACAAGTTTTAGGATTTGTGAATGAATGAGAAAAATGCATGTTTTTTTCTGTATCTTATCTTTTCTCTCAACCCTTTTAATGAAATGCGCCTTTTCTCAAATTGCATTTCATTTCACTGGGTGTGGAGGTGTCCTGCTTGGCCCCCACCTGCCAAGAATGAGGTGCATTAATTTTGTCATGAACATTGATTTTAAACTGTTACGGGAGTGAAGAAAAGACTTGTTAAACAAATCAGCTGTGGCTGGAAAAGACATTTGCATATTAACAGACGGTGATTGGAAGGACAAAGGACCATTCCCTGACGCATTCAACCCACAATGGACCTTGATCACCAGGTATTATGTGTAAGAGGGGCATTTCGGAGACTTTTCCACTTTATTTTTCTTCTGCCCTTTTCTATCTCTATTTGCATGTGTGTATCGCGTATGCGGCATGTATCCATAGGCATTAACTGAATTAGAGTTTAAGTTTAATAAATTTCAACTTTTCTTCTTTAAACCTAAGAAAACCTGTTTGTGCTAGTTTCTTTGCCTTATAATTGGAAAGCGGTGAACAAGGATTCACCAAGGGAGAGCTAAAAGCACATTCTGTTTCAGAAATAAAATCCTGTTACAGTAAGACCAGGTGAAGGCTGAAAGGGAACCCTAGACCCCTTTCTCACCTGGTCGTAACAGTGTTTTTTCTTGTAGTGCACGAGACTTATCTTTGCAAAGAAAGGGGATGTTGTATGATCACTTTAAGAGTGATGTCCCTTTAAGATCTCAGTATGCTAATGAGCTAAGTACCAGGATGTATTCATGGACTAGAAGCCATCGTCACTCTGCACTGTAACACCCTGGACAAAGGTTCTGTATTGTATGTACTAGTTTAGCCATTAATAAACTTTCTAGAAATCTTCAAGGAACTGGAGTCGACATACCTCATTGTGTTGTTTAAGATGACACGAAGATAACACAAGATGCACGTTCCAGGTACTGAACCGTGCTGAACTATTGTGTCTGCCGTACTAAATTTCAATTGTTGCTTGATACGAATTTTCAATAATTCACTGACTGTACATGCTGGACATTCAGTTTTCAATCACCATTATGTAGCAATAAATGTAAAGCTTGGGCAACATATAATTCAGTCCGATGAAGTTTGAAGACGCACACACTACATTTCATGGTCATCAAATTATTTTTTTTTTATTTTACTGTTGTGCAGGGTTGCCACTTACAATGAAATTGTCCACCATGTATCACACAGTCATTGAAGTGGTTTAGGTAACCTGTTTAAAAATAGAATTTTTATTCAAGTCATTTATTGTGCTAAGTGTGAAGTATAAGAGTTGCCATTTTGGATTTAGTGCCTTTGCCTTTCCTGTGCAGCTTTCAGAAATACTTAATTTCACAGCACGCACATGGAGCTGAGCTTTCAGAAGTTGTTAGTGTCATTTCAGCTCAAAGTACGCTTCATTCCCCAGTAGCTTCATTGGCTGTGGTTTTATGGCCCACAGAGCTTAAAGAGGAAGTCTCAGTATCAGTACTTTGAATCCAAATGAACACAAAGAAATATGATTAATTGTAATATCCTTTTCTGCGCCTGTCTATTTGTGTTGAATTTGTACTTGAGCAACTGGTGCTGAGGATAACAGTGAAGAAACTGGTTTGAAAGAATTCCTGGGTCTGACTACTGAGAACTGAAGCAACACATACATTTGAAATATGGCAGGATCATTGAAGCATGCTGGATAAATATTTGCTGCTAATGCACTTGCTTTTATAATCCAGCTCAATACCATCTCCATTCCTGTATCCCAAGGTGATGACCAGGGCATTCACTGTTCAAGCAAAAATATTTTTTGGTAAGAACAAATAATTAACAGAGGGAAAAACAAGAGCCTGTTGAAATGAGTCATAATTATTTTCAACAGTGGAACTTCAGGAGACACTATCACCATAGATATATAAGCAAGGAGAGGTTATGCAAATGCTGCGTAGCAGACAGAGAAATATACACATGTAAAATGAGAGAAGTATTGTTCAGGCATGCTTCAAGACAGATGCAGTACAGCACACATACCTTCATGTAGGAAGCTGGCCTGCTTCGACTTGTTGACAAGTGAAGCAGTGAAGGATTTTCAAAGGGAGAAGTAGTGCGAGTCCACAAAATTTCTAATACCTTTCATGGGTAAATTAGCAAAGATGAAATTTGTCATGAGGTTTAACTGCTACCTCTGGTGTTTAAAGTAAAGCTAACTCTTAATCATGGATTAAAGAATCTCATGTGCAAGTCATTTCAGCAGAAGCTTTGACAAGGTGGCTTAAACCTATTAAATATTAACTAGCCTCTGTCAAGAATCTTAATAATTGCACATTTTTGTCCCTCTCCCAAAATGTTTAGTTTGTTTAAAAATGGTTGGATTTGTTTGCAAGTTTGGATAAGCCAATGTCTCTGGGCTTAGACAGTGAGTAGCTGAATCATTTAGACAAGGGAGGATTCCAGATTTGATTCTTCTTCTGTGCTGAGTTAGTGGATCTCAGCTGAAGAATTAGTAATGGCACTACAATACGCCTCAGGACCCCTGGGACAGGGAAGGAGCAAATAGGTTAGTGTGACCTTGTGACCCATATTGAAGTGAATGCCTGTTGAAGGGGCAGGTTTGAGTTTGGCTGTGCAGCACCTTGCTGTCGAACAGTCTACTGAAACTCACTGGCAAGGCTCACACTTTAATCATGTCCATTTACATAAAATTTACAATACAGCCCAAACATATGCAATGATTAATGCTACTCACAAGCCTCCTCCGACTCTATCCTTGTTGCTTTCTCCCTTGTGTACTTCTCTAGCTTCCCCTTAAATGCAACTATGCTATTCGCCTCAACCAAGTTCCACATTCTCACCACTGCGGTTAACAAAGTTTCTCCTGAATTCGTTATTGAATTTATTGGTGATTATCTTATATTTATCGCACCTAGTTTTGGACTCCCTCACAAATGGAAAGTTTACATCTACCCTATCGAGCCGATTCATAATTGTAAAGATCTCTATCAGGTCACCTCTCAATCTTCTTGAAAAGAGCCCCAACCTATTTGAACAAAGAACTTGTAAGATGTTTGCCATCTCTGGAACCAACTTTTAAATATTGGCATTTAACCACACATCTGCCCCTTGCCTGAAATTGCTCCACTATTGGTGCATAAATAATGAGCGCCATTGACCTCACAGTCGTTTTAACAGGGAATCCTGGTTCAATACACGTTATTCCTTGTTAGTTTTCTTCCTTTATCCAAAAGTTGTGCCACTCCACCCTTAGCTCAGCAAAAATGGCATTTCACTGTCTGCCTCACCATTGACATGCGTTGAAATTGTTGTGTTTGCACAGTAGATGCAAGCTAATCCTGCCACAGATATTTGATCTAGTAATCGTGCAAGTACACTTTTAACAATCTGATTATCTCTCTGGCATTGAAAATTAACTATTATTACCATGCCGATTTGGAGGTGGGAAGAGCATAATAATGGCGGGGACCCTCCCCCATCACCATCCCACCTCCGCTGAAATTTCGTCCAGGGTGGGAAGGCTTGTGAAATGCCTTCCCACCCTGCTGCCAATTGAGGTCCTTAACTAGGTAATTAACCCCAAATTAAGGGCCTCTTCCCACCGCAGCCGCAATTACCCTGATTGGCTGGCAGCTCTGCAAGGCCAGGACTTCCGGTGTCCTAAATCCTATGGCAGGTCCGCCACTGATTAGTTAAGTGCCTGATCAGTTTCCCCCAATTTCAAGACTTGCCACAAGCATAAAATTCCCCTCGTAGTGTCTCATTTCTCCAGGTTTTGAATGGTTTTGGGAATATTTTTTAAATATCAGTTTAAATTCTCACTTTTACTTTCTTTTTTCCTCTCTCTAATCCAATATTTCTTTCCTTCTGTTTATTTCCCTTTCTCTACATGATTTGACATTGAATTCACCGCCTTTAATTTACCCTCCTTTTCAGTCCTTCCTGTGTTTATTTTCCGGTCCTTAAATCTCGTTGGTTAAGGAGAGACCCTGTTTGTTCTGTTCTTCACCAAGTTCCCAGATGCCCTGTTTCCCCCACTGTATCATTATGTGCTCACTTTTCAGCAACTTTGTAGGCAAAATTTTTTTGAACTAAAGGTTGCAGGGGCCAGGCTGACTAATGGAAGACACCATTAGATATTCTGCTACAGAAAATTGTGCCCCAATATTCCAATAAAACTGAACTCCAAATTGGTGTTGAAACAGTTTAAAGCTTATTTCTGGACCAATTCAGAGTACTATGGAGGGAAAAAAAAAAGGCATCCAGATGCTGTATGTCTGAAGACAAGCTTTCATAGTTGGTTGAACGTCGTACACATTTTCATCCATCTATTTTGCCTAAAAATGGGGTGTGTTGGAGCAAATGAAGAATTGGAGAAAGAAAATAAACAGTGAAAAATAGATAACTGTAATGGTACATCTGGATTTGAAATTATTTAGACAAAAAATGGCGAAATGTTGCTGAAGAGCAGTCCCACAGCTGGGCACTTTCCAATACCTTGTCCAAGTAGATATTTTTCATGTGTGTGAACAGACAGTGAACGTCAGCAGGCTATTCAATTATGGGAGATATCACAGCCAAGTATAATTTTTTTTCCTTAGACACACAATTTCCAGTTGTGGTCACTGCTTAGTAATTGGGGTGAGAACAGTAACTGTCTTTTCTGCTCCTTTTCCAAGCCCAAATTTGCTGAACCCTATTGCTTTGTGCCCAATAGTTCCCCGGCTAAGGTAAAGATTAGGAGTAAACATTTTGCTCCATCAAACCTGCTATGCTTTTTTGCTAGCAATGGAAACTCTCTTTTAATCCCAATTCCCTGTCTTAACTCCATATCCTTTAAAACCCTTACTTCAGTTAAGTATCTCCCTTTTAAACATCTCTTCACATTTGACCTTCTGGGACAAAGCATTCCACATTTTCCCACCCCGTAGTGCAATTTTTTTTCTGGATTTACTGTTCGCTGGGGTGACTTGAATTCTAAGTCCATGCCCTTTGCTCCAGATTCTCCTGTCCTGTCAATTACCTTCATTATTTTAAAGACCTCAATCAACCTCCTCATCATCTCCAAGAAATACACACAGTTGGTCATCATAATTTAATCCCTTAGTGTCAAATACCATATTAGTGAATTATTGCTGAATTTTCCACAAAACCAGCATATAGTTCCTAGGGTAGGCAGTGTAAAATAGAAGACAGTGTTCCAAGTGAGGTCTGACAAGTGCTGTGTAGAATTACAGTAGAATATCCTCTGTCTTACATTCAGCTCTTGTGACAAAGATGAACATTCCAACAGGCAATTCAGTACAAGACAGGGACTGAACCCAAGACCTATATAATCCAAATGACTCAATAGCACTCCAGGCTGTGCAGTTATCTCTAAGACATCAGGATAAGCCTGTCATGAGTACTTTATGAATTAAACATAGGTTTAGAAACCATTATTTGTTACATTGTACATGGCCAGTGGAAGGGACACAGTTGTTGGATAGAATGGCTTTTTCTCATTCTATTATTTCCAACATTATTGTGTTTCATTGCTGTTGCCTTACTCTGAACGTTGGTGAAGATCACTGAGTCATGCAGAGTGATGCACTTTCAGAAACTAAAAGCAAGGGAAGACAGCAGGAACTTCTTGACTAATTAGATGTAAGGAGAAAGGGTTTCTGCAACTACTTTTGTTGGACTCTGTCTTGCATTTTTAAAAATTCATTCATGGGATGTGGGAGTCACTGGCTAGGCCAGCCTTTATTGCCCATCCCTAATTGCCCTTGAGAAGGTGGTGGTGAGCCACCTTCTTGAACATAGAAACATAGAAAATAGAAGCAGGAGTAGGCCCTTCGGCACTTCGAACCTGCGCCACCATTCATTATGATCATGGCTGATCATCCAACTCAGTAACCTGTTCCCGCTTTCGCCCCATACCCTTTGATCCCTTTAGACCCAAGAGCTATATCTAACTCCTCCTTGGGGAAAACATACAATGTTTTGGCCTCAACTGCTTTCTGTGGTAGCGAATTCCACAGGCTCACCACTCTCTGGGTGAAGAAATTTCTCCTCATATCAGTTCTGAAAGGTTTACCCCATATCCTTAGACTATGACCCTTGGTTCTGGACTCCCCCACCATCGGGAACATCCTTCCTGCATCTACCCTGTCAAGTCCTGTTAGACTTTTATAGGTTTCTATGAGATCCCCCCTCTCTCTTTTGAACTCCAGAGAATATAATCCTAACCGACTCAATCTCTCCTCATACATCAGTCCCGCCATCCCAGGAATTAGTCTGGTAAACCTTCGCTGCACTCCCTCTATAGCAAGAACATCCTTCCTCAGATAAGGAGACCAAAACTGCACACAATATTCCAGGTGTGGCCTCACCAAGGCCCTGTCTAATTGCAGCAAGACATCCCTGCTTCTGTACTCAAATTCTCTCACTATGAAGGCCAACATACCATTTGCCTTTTTTACCGCCTGTTGGACCTGCATGCTTACCTTCAGCGACTGGTATACAAGAACACCCAGGTCTCGCTGTAGTCCATGTGAGGTAGGTACACCCACAGTGCTGTTAGGAAGAGAGATCCAGGATTTTGACTCAGCGACAGTGAAGGAACTGGGATATAATTCCAGGTCAGGATGGTGTGTGACTTGGAGGGGAACTTGCAGGTGGTGGTGTTCCCATGCATTTGCTGCTCTTGTCCTTCTAGTTGGTAGAGGTCATGGGTTTGGAAGGTGCTGTCTAAGGATCCTTGGTGGGTTGCTGCAGTGCATCTTGTAGATGGTACACACTGCTGCCATTGTGCATCAGTGGTGGAGGGAGTGAATGTTTGTGGATTGGATGCTAATCAAGCGAGCTGCTTTGTCCTGGATGGTGTCAAGCTTCTTGAGTGTTGTTGGAGCAGCACCCATCCAGGCAAGTGGAGAGTATTCCATCACACTCCTGACTTGTGCCTTGTCGATGATGAACAGGCTTTGGGGAATCAGGAGGTGAGTTACTTGTCGCAGGATTCCTAGCCTCTGTCCTGCTCTTATAGCCACGGTATTTATATGGCTACTCCAGTTCAGTTTCTGGTCAATGGTAACCCCTAGGATGTTAATAGTGGGGGATTCAGCTTTGGTAATGCCATTGAATGTCAAAGGGGAGATGGTTAGATTTTCTCTTGTTGAAGATGGTCATTGCCTGGCACTTATCAGCCCAAGCCTGGATATTGTCCAGGTCTTGCTGTATTTCTACATGGACTGCTTCAGTATCTGAGGAGTCGTGAATGGTGTTGAACATTGTGCAATCATCAGCGAACGTTCCCACTTCTGACCTTATGATTGAAAGAAGGTGATTGATGAAGAAGCTAAAGATGCTTGGACCTAGGACACTACCCTGAGGAACTCCTGCAGTAATGTCCTGGAGCTGAGATGATTGACCTCCAACAACCACAATCATCTTCCTTTGCGCTAGGTATGACTCCAACCAGCAGAGAGTTTTCCCCCCTGATTCCCATTGACTTGTTTTACTAGGGCTCCTTGATGCCATACTCGGTCAAATGCTGCTTTGATGTCAAGGGCAGTCACTCTCACCTCACCTCTTGAGTTCAGCTCTTTTGTCCATGTTTGAATCAAGGCTGTAATGAAGTCAGGAGTTGAGTGGCCCTGGCGGAACCCAAACTGAGCGTCACTGAGCAGGTTATTGCTAAGCAAGTGCTGCTTGATAACACTGTCGATGATGCCTTCCAGCACTTTACTGATGATTGAGAGTAGTTGATGGGACGGTAATTGGCTGGGTTGGACTTCTCCTGCTTTTTGTGTACAGGACATACCTGGGCAATTTTCTACATTGCTGGGTAGATGGCAGTGTTGTAGCTATACAGGAACAGCTTGGCTAGGGGCACGGCAAGTTCTGGAGCACAGGTCATCAGTACTATTTCCAGAATGCTGTCAGGGCCCATAGCTTTTGCAGTATCCAGTGCCTTCAGTCGTTTCTTGATATCACGCGGAGTGAATCGAATTGGCTGAAGTCTGGCATCTGTGATGCTGGGGAATTCAAGAGGAGGCCGAGATGGATTATCAACTCGACACTTCTGGCTGAAGATTGTTGCAAATGCCTCAGCCTTATCTTTTGCACTGATGTGCTGGGCTCCCCCATCATTGAGGATGGGGATATTTACTGAGCCACCTCCTCCAGTTAGTTGTTTAATTGTCCACCACCATTCACAGCTGGATGTGGCAAGACTGTACAGCTTAAATCTGATCCATTGGTTATGGGAGCGCTTAGCTCTGTCTATTGCATGCTGTTTATGCAGTTTGGCATGCAGATAGTCCTGTGTTGTAGCTTCACCAGGTTGACCCCTCATTTTGAGGTATGCCTGGTGCTGCTCCTGGCATTCCCTCCTGTACTCTTCATTGAACCAGAGTTGGTCTTCTGGCTTGATGGGAATGGTACTGTGGGGGATATGCCAGGCTATAAGGTTACAGATTGTGGTTGAGTACAATTCTGCTGCTGCTGATGGCCCACAGCACCGCATGGATGCCCAGTTTTGCATTGCTCGATCTGTTTGAAATCTATCCTATTTCGCACAGTGGTCGTGCCACGCAACACGATGGAGGGTATCCTCAATGTGAAGGTGGGACTTCGTGTCCACAAGGACAGTGTGGTGGTCATTCCTACCACTCTTGTCATCGACAGATGCATTTGCAGCAGGCAGATTGGTGAGGACAAGGTCAAGTATGTTTTTCCCTCACCACCTGCCGCATACCTTGTCTCGCAGCTATGTCCTTGAGGACTCAGTCAGTAGTGGTGCTACCGAGCCACTCTTGGTGATGGACATTGAAGTCTCCCACCAGAGTACATTCTGCACCCTTCCCACCCTCAGTGCTTCTCCAAATGGTGATCAACATGGAGGAGTACTGACTCATCAGCTGAGGGAGGGCGGTAGGTGGTAATCAGCAGGAGGTTTCCTTACCCATGTTTGGCCCGATGCCATGAGACTTCATGGGATTCGGAGTCAATGTTGCCCCCAGGGCAACTCCCCTTCAACTGTATACCACTGTGCTGCCACCTCTGCTGGGCCTGTCCTGCCGGTGGGACAGGACATACCAGGGGCTGGGCATGGTGATGGCAGTGTCTGGGATATTGTCTGCAAGGTATGATTTTGTGAGTATGACTATGTCGGGCTGTTGCTTGACTGGTCTGTGGGACAGCTCTCCCAACTTTGGCACAAGTCCCCAGATGTTATTAAGGAGGACTTCATAGTGGTTAGATATAACTGAGTGGCTTGCTAGGCCATTTCAGAGTCAAACACATTGCTGTGGGTCTGGAGTCACGTGTAGGCCAAACCAGGTAAGGATGGCAGATTTCTTTCCCTAAAGGACATTAGTGAACCAGATGGGTTTTTTCAACAATTGACAATTGTTTCATGGCCATCATTGGACTAGCTTTTAATTCCAGACTTTTTATTAATTGAATTCAAATTCCACCTTTTGCTGTAGTGGGATTCGAACCCATGTCCCCGGAGAAATACCCTGGGTCTCTGAGTTACTAGTCCAGCGACAATACCACTACACCACCACCTCCCCTGTATGAGTTATACAGATCTAAAGTATGAAGTATTATTGTCCGTCTTGTTAACTGAAGATATTCTTTCAAGGATTTTCCTTTGTGTTCTTATGGTTCTCTTTAAATACGTTTGGAGCATTAATCTACCCTTCGGAGGGAAATGTTTTGTTATTTTTAAAGTGCTGAAAGCACAAGTTGTAACATGTTCCATCCCTAAGGTAAAATATACAGGAGTTGAATTTGATTTTATTCACTGTTGGTGGTTTTAAGTAAATATATCTTATGCACTTTGTTAGATTATATTAATCTAAATATCATGGTCAAGTCCTAGATTTGCTCTGTTAACTCATGCCATTTTATCACTAGAAAATCAGAACAAGCTGGGCAGATGTAACAGCAGCCTCCAGTGATGTATATCAATTGAGCAACATGACAATTTGTTTCTCCTATTGGACATCAGTTGCTTTAAGGAGAATGGAATGGAGTACACTGAAAATTGTGATGTGTTTTCAGGAAGGTAGAAGTACCGAATTATATCTTAACAGCAAAGAATACAGGCGATTGGGCCAAGCTTTTATTGATTTCTGTTGGCAACTGTTAAAACCAAGAAATATCGCAGGAGGGGAGAGAGAAATGCTGAGCAGAAAATAGTGAAAGGCCAGATGTGAGAGATAAGGGATTTAGAAGCCTGAAGGGAACATCAAAAAAGCCCTTCTAGACCAATCACATTCAAGCCAAGGCCAATTGATTTCACTTACACTGGTCTTGAACCAGTCACCTTTAAAATAATGCAAGAGGGAATGAGAGATTGAAAACTCTGATTTTGAGGGAGATAACTGTAAAGCAAAATTGAATCCGAAGAGTATTTTTTGACAGGTAACAGCAAAAGCTAGGAATGTGCTGAGCTATGTGCAGAATGTTAAATTACACAGATAAAATGTCATATAGAAAAAGGTTGGCACTTTTAGATGCTTTGCCAACAAATTATTGATCACAATGTTGTTTTGAAAACCAAGGGTAGATTCAAGATAGACCCAGCACAAGATTCCTCTGTGAGCTACCTGAGGCCGTAAAACTTCATTTCACTCTGTGATGATTTTATAATGGTTTCTGTGCCCATTTATTGTGCTCTGCCTGAGTTTAGCCTCAGTACTTCCATATTTTTTATTTTATGACCAGAAGCGCTTTCTTTGTTTTGATGATTTGGTTGCAGAGGGGCGCCTGCATCAACATTATATTCTTGTACTGAAAGCAGCAGAACTGCATATGCCTCACGAGTTTCAATCTTGGGCTCTCTTGCAGTTCCATTTTTAATCAATGAACGTGCATGTGTTCTAAAGCATTTCAATTGTACTATGATTAGGAATTCTGTGCAAGTGGAAAGTGAAGTTGAGGATGAGATGAGATCAGCCATGATCGTATTGAATGGTGGAGCAGGCTCGACGGCTGAATTGCCTACTCCTGCTCCTAGTTCTTATGTTCTTTATGTTCAAGAGCCACGCCATCAACAATTGCTCGGTTGTCAGGATATTGTGGACAAATCAATGACACACAAGTTAGATAATGCAGGAGATATACCAATGTACCAAGTACAATATGGCAATTTTTATCTTTCAGGCTGTAAATTATCCTCAGGTGCTTCATAGCTGAGGCTCAGGTCCAAGGAAGAGTAGTAGGGAAAATAGGGAAGGTGGCTGAAAGAATTATTAGAGGATTAGGTTTTAAAGAAGTTTCTGGAGAGAGATAAAGCAAAGCAGGAGAGTTTTGGAATGAGTTTTAAAGTGTGGGGGAAAAGATGGCTGAAAGCTCTGCTACCAATGGGAGTATAGAGCGAAGGGTAATGCACAGTGGACGAGAGTTGGAAAAGCACCAGGTAGGATTGAGAAATTCGCAGGTAGGATGGAATGAGACAATGTGGATATTTGAATAAAAGGATTTTGAACTTGCTGTACTGAGAAATGAGTAGCCCACTGAAGTTGGTAAGAAAAGGAATGATAGGTGATGGGACTTTATATGGGATTGGATTCACTCTGGAGTTCAGGATGAGCTGAGTGACGATCAGGCAAGTGGTGAGTAGGGAGTTGTTACAAATTGAATCTCGAGATGCCAAAGGAATAGATGAAGGTTTCAGGAGCAATGTGAGTAATAGATGGGTGATATTTTGGATGTGGAAATATGGAAATATTCCCGGCAATAGACACGGATTTGAAGCTAAGTTCTGGGTCAAGCAGGTCACTGAAGCTCTGCATCATCATTGAGCCAAACAGAGTTCTGGTATGAACAGTGCAGAGACACTTCTGGAATAAACTGTTATGGTGGAGAGATAAAAGTAGGTATCCTGGGCGTACTGGTGAGAACTGACTCCATGCCTATGGATAGTGTCACCAACTACAACATACAGATGAGGAATAGGAGGGAGCTAAAAATAAAACTTTGTAACTCATCAGAGGGGCTGTATGGGCATACAAGGAGATGTCATTGCAGCAAATACACTGATGTAATAAAAGCAAAATACTGCAGATGCTGGAAATCTGAAATAAAAACAAGAAATGCTGGAAATACTCAGCAGGTCTGACAGCATCTGTGGAGAGAGAAGCAGAGTTAACGTTTCAAGTCAGTGACCCTTCATCAGAACACTGACGTATTCAGGCTGGATAGAAATAGAATTATGAGAGGTCAGTGCAACAGAGCTGGATCAAGGTTGTGAGGGAATAAAGGAGGATGGTATGGTTGACCTTGTTGACAGCTACAGAGAGGCCGAGCAAGATGAGGGATAATGTATCGTGGCCATGATCGCACAATGGCTAAAGCCGAGAGCGAGCCCACCTCCACTGGGCCTGAAAGCCATGCTGCTATTTTGCATGGCTCAGGCCCTTAATTGGCTGCAGTCGGGGCTTCCACCCTTCTGAGGCAGGAATTCCCATCTCCAAGAGCTGCCAGCCAATCAGAGGTAAGTAGGGAGTCGGACCTCGTCGGGGACAATCCACTAGGCCGTGGCAAAGTGGGTGGGGGAAGGAGGTCGGAGTGGAGGACAGGGGAAGTTGTTTTAGTGGGCGGCCCATGCCACAGGGCGCCCAATCAGGAAGGCCCCCCCCCCCCAACCTACAAGGAGGCTGCCTGGTATTACTGGGTGGCCTGCTCAGGTGCTGAAGTGCCCATCCACCACTTGTAAAATACCAGCATGCGGTGGGAAGAAGCCCCTAAGTGGCAATTAATTGGCTACTTAAGGGCTTCAACTGGCCTAAGTCAAGCATAAAATAGCTGCGAGGTTGGGTAGGCAACGTGTATGGCACCACCCACCTCCCACCCGACTTTACACACCCCACCACCCCGCCCCCAGCCTTGGTGGGGGTGAGGGGGGTGGTGGTTGGGTGGTGGTTGGCGTTCAATTCCGGCCAATATCTTTGGTGATCTGAGTATTCCCAGCATTTTCTTACTTGATAGGCAGTCACAGTGAGAAAGGCAGGGCAGAAGAGCAACTAACAAGAAGTGAAGAGGGAGGTTGGCCTACAGTTTGATTGTGACAACACATTTCAGAATTTTAGAGAAGGAGGATGTGTTAGCAATGGGGCAGTGATTGGAGAAGATATTAAATTGTGGCTAAGCTTCTTAAGGAATATAGTATTAAGAAAGGAGGGAGAAGGAACAGGTGACTATTTCAACAAGAATTGGACCAAGTGATAGTTACATGGGGCTGAATTTTACAAACCCCCCAACGTCGGGGGTCGTGGCGGAGGGGCCCCAGAAAATCCTTCCGGGAGAGGCCCATCACATACCTCGACCCCAGGAAGGCCCCGCCCCATTTTACCAGCGGCCCCCTGCCACTCAGCACCAGAACCTGCATTTCAATATTCAAATAAATTTAAATGACTGAATAATTACTTACCTTTCCACGATGGCTGTCCCACACTGATATTCCGGCCGGTTGCCGAAAGTCCTGCGCCTTCGGATCTCCATTTTCAGGGCGGGGAAAACTGTTTCTATGGGCTGAGGAGATGATGGGAAGGGGTTGAAGGGCAAAGATATCAAAGTGTGGGGCTGAAAGGTTACGACCGGCAAAAAGGTTTTTCTTGGGGGAGAGGGAAATAAATAACTTGTTTGGTCATTTGGGGAATGGAAGAGAGGCTTTGATCTTTCATTGCATGTTTAAATTTAAATGCAACGTGCAGTTCTCTTTAAAAATTTAAATGACCTGACAAGGCTTGAAGCCCTTTAAAAATGGCGCCTGCACCTGCATCTCTCATGTGCGCTGCGCCGAGAATGGCGGCAAGCTATAAAAATTCAGCTGGTTAACATTTGGGTCAGAAGGGAGCCAAGGAAGCAGGTTGTGGATCTCATGGGGAGATGGGTGGTGAAAGCTGGGGCATCATTAGAGGGAAAGCTAGAGATAAAGATAGTCAGAAAGGATATGGGGCTAAAGCAAGCTAGTTATATTTTTTGAAGACCATGAAATTAATGAGCTCCTTATAATTAATAACACATGTGAGAATGAAAGAGGGAAGGAAAGGGTGCATGTCGAAAGCAGTTTGTAGTGGAGGGCAGGGTTTAACATTTCCCATGCCCTTTGAGATGGTTCTGTTTTGGCCATAGAGTGGAAGATGATTCGGTTTGTTAGTTTTTTAAAAATTCATTCACAGGATGTGAACATTTGTTGTCCTTGAGAAATTGGTGGTGAGCCTCCTTCTTGAACCATTGTAGTCGTGTGGTGAAGGTCCTCCCCCAGTGATGATAGGTAGGAGTTGCAGGAATTTGACCCAGCGACAATGAAGGAATAATGGTATATGTGCAAGTCTGGTTGGTTTGTGACTTGGTGGGAAACCTGGAGTTTATGATGTTCCTATGCACCAGCTACCCATATTCTTACAGGTAGTGGAGGTTGCAGGGTTAGTAGGTGGTGTCAAAGAAGCCTTGGCGAGTTTCTGGACTGCATCTTGTAAATGGCACACACTACTACCAAGGTGCAGCAGTGGTGGAGGGAGTGAATGTTTAAGGTGGTGAATGGGGTGACAATCAGGTGGGCTGTTTTGTCCTGAATGGTGTTGAGCCTCTTCAGTGTTGCAGCTGCACCCATCCAGGCAAATGGAAACATTTCCATCATACTCCTGACTTGTGTCTTGTAGATGGTGGAGAGGCTTTGAGGAGTCAGGTGATGATTTTACTTGCTGCAGAATAGCCACCTTCCAACCTGCTCTACTTGCCACACTATTGGTGTGGCTGGTCCAGTTGTGTTTCTGGTCAATGGCAATTCCCAGGATGTTGATTGTGAAGGATTTGGCAATAGTGATGCCATTGAATGTCAAGGGGAGGTGGCTGGGCTCTCTTTTGGAGATGGTCATTGCCTGGCACTAGCATGGCATGAATGTTACTTGCCATTTATCAGCCCAAGCTTGGATGTTGCCCCAGTCTAGCTGCATGTGGGCATGGAATGCATCATTATCCAAGGAATTGCCAATGCAGCTAAACACAATGCAATCATCAGCGAACAACCCCACTTCTAACCTTATGATGGAGGGAACATCATTGATGAAGCAGCTGAAGATATTTGGGCTAGGACATTGCCCTAAGGAACTCCTACAGAGATGTCCTGGGGTTGCGATGATTGGCCTCCAACAACTACAACCATCTTCCTTTGTGCAAGATATGAGTCCAGACCCTGGCACTGGTTGTGCCAGATTTAGGTATATTACTGAAGATAGGGATTTACTTGGTGCAGAGATTGAGTGAGGATAATATTGAGAAAATTTGAGTGAGAAAGTCACTAGGAGGCTTCAGAGGATAATACACATTCAGCTTTTGGAAAGATAGGTGGTATTGTGATAAAAGAACAGGTACTTGAATGAGGAGAAGGAGTCACAGGAGTAAGGCGAGAGGTTAAATTGCAACCTGACCGATTACCCCTGGCAAGGCAACAAAAACTTACCTTCCTTCTGGGGTTCTCCTAATTCTTCTGTAGGCTGGGCTGTAGTCCCAGCAGTGGCCACCGCTCCTAGTGGCGCTACTGGGACTAAGAGCTGCTGGCCCGCTGATTGGCCAGCAGCTCTATTAGGCGGGACTTCCTGCCTCGTGGGTGGAAGTCCTGCCTCAGAACAATTGAAACCCAGGGACCTGCAAAATGCAGGTCGGATCTCAGGCCGGGTGGAATCCGTTTCACCACCAACTTTTCGGTCGGTGGCCAGCTCCCATCCGCCAAAGTAAAATCCTGGCCATGTGTCAGAGACATTAATTTTGCCATTTCTATCATTCTTCTATCACATTTCACTAGATATTTTACTAAATCTATTTAGATACACCATCAAAGAACATGTCCTTTCCCTTCTGATGGCTTGTGTTAATCTGTCACATATATTTATGTACCAATATACTAACATTACAGAAACAGATTATCTGTTTATTATCACAGTGCTGTTTGTGGGAGCTTGCTGTGTACAAATTGGCTGCCGTGTTTCCGACTTTGCAACAGTGACTACACTTTAAAAGTACCTCATTGGCTGTAACGTGCTTTGGAATTGTTGTGAACGACACGATATAAATGCAAGGCTTTCTTTTTTTAATCCTGTACATTTATATATGGAGTTTAGTTTAGTTTAGTTTAGTTTAGAGTTACAGCACTTTAACAGGCCCTTCGGCCCACCGGGTCTGTGCCGACCATCAACCACCCATTTATACTAATCCTACACTAATCCCGTATTCCTATCACATCCCCACCTGTCCCTATATATTTCCCTACCACCTACCTATACTAGGGGCAATTTATGATGGCCAATTAACCTATCAACCTGCAAGTCTTTGGCATGTGGGAGGAAACCGGAGCACCCGGAGGAAACCCACGCAGACACAGGGAGAACTTGCAAACTCCGCACAGGCAGTACCCAGAATAGAACCCGGGTCCCTGGAGCTGTGAGGCTGCAGTGCTAACCACTGCGCCACTGTGCAGATCTTTCCCCACCAATGGCTGCATTCTTCCTGTGTAGTTGGGGCTGGACCTTTGTTACGGGGCGAGAAATGGGAAACAGTAAAGGGTCGCGAGTTTCATGGGGGAGACCCCTTAATTGAATAAGAAAGCAGGTTTGGTGGCTAATTAACGGCCACAAGGATGGGAACGGAAGTAGGACAACTCAAGTGTGGGCCCAATTTAAGCTGACCACTGCAGCCATTACTATGGCTGCCATTATACACTGCTGTTACTACAGAGTGAAAGATCACGGAAGACCTGAATTCCACAATGTCTCAGCAGAGCCGAAGGCCTGGAACCCAGGGCAGGGCAGACCCTTGACTTTCAGATGTGGACCTGGAGGTCATGCTAGAGGGAGGAGGGAAGTCCTCTTCTCCGGGGGTGACAGGAGGATGCCACCTACCCAGACAAAGCAGGCATAGATGGATATTGCTGACACAATCAGTGGAAGAAGTGTGGTCAGAAGAAGATGGATCCAGTGTAGGAAAAGGTTTAATGACCTGATATGCTCTGGCAAGGTGAGTGCTACCCCCAACCCTCAGGACAGGTCTCTAGGTATTCACCCTCCAGCAGACGCACCAGCTGAAAAGCCTCAGGATGCATGCAATTCCTGAACATGGGAGGAGTGTGTGCCCAGGGCAATAACTGACCGCTCAGAGTGGCTCACAGCCATAGTGCTGCTGAGGACCTGTCAGCACTGAACCATGCAGCTCTAATGAATATGAGCAGCTGCCATTGGCCATAAAGGGCAGCAGTGCCTTATCTGGTTCTGTTTTGACCTTGCAGGAGAAACGGGCACATAATGCCTGAGAGGGGGCCCAAGCAAGTGGAGGTGTCACATACCTTCAAGTGATCACACCCATGGAGGAGGAAGTGATGGAAATAGCAAAGATCGCAGACCATGAGGAAGTCGGCACTTAGGTGAGAGGGCCATGTGCTTATTAAGGGGGTGCATTGCACTCCACCAATCCAACAGCATGCCAAACAGTGTGTTTCATTGGGAAGCCTCAACACTGCAGAGGATTCTGCTCTCCAAGGCTAGCTCTCTTGATCTCTTTTTATATGTCCCACAGGTGCAAACCCAAGGAGGCCTTCTCCCTCACCATCACCAGGCTAAGAAGAGCAACAAACCTCCAAAGAAGTACCGTCACACCTTACAAGCACACCATGCACCAGCGCAAATACATTGACCTAGGTGGGTCCTCACATCATTTAGATAGAGTGGCACTGGGTGAGGAGCACATCACTAGTGTCCACGAGGAGGTGCCAGAGATAGAGGCAACTGTGGGCAGTCCCCCTCGGAGGATGGAGGACATTACAGCCCTGCTCAGCTGGTCTCAGAAGTTGCTGGGAAAGAGGCTCTACCTAGACCAGCAGCAGCAGCAGTAGATGTGCTCCCACATATCAAAGTTCCCTGAGGCAGTGCGGGGTCATGGGCTGAGGATGGAGGAGTCCATCCAGCTCATGTGCCACAATGCTCCTTTTATTTATGGCAGAACAAAAAGAGGTATGAGGTGGTGATGGAGATCAAGGCTTCCTGAATGGTGACAGAAAGACCTCGGGCCAGCAGTGCATCCTTCATTGGCAGTAAGAGTTTACATGTTCCAGACTGCGTCCTCAATGGAAGTTTGAACACAAGCAGCTCATAGTGAGTTCCATACCATGCCATTCATCCGGGGTCAGAAGGCTCAGTTGAAATGTTACTAAATCAGATGATTCCTGACATTCATGCATTCCTAATGAGACCTTCATGCCCCACGCCAGGCCCGGTCACCTCCCAGTGCAGCTGGAGCACGTGGGTATTCTGCATTCTCCCCCTCTGCCTTCTCTTCCACATCTTGCTCCTCCTCTTCCTCCGAAGAGCTATGTCCTTCCAGGGATTCACTGTCCTCAAGATCCACACCTCTCTGGAGGATTATGTTATGGAGAGCACAATAGACCACCACAATGAGCAAGACCCTTGCAGGAGAGTATTGGAAGGCGCCACCCAACCGTCCAGACACTGAACCACATCTTCAGAAGCTCAATGGCCTGCATAATAGTGATGCTGGTGAGCAGGTGGCTTTGTTTGTATCACCTCTGTGCCTCAGTCTGGGGCTCTCGTAGAGGGGTAAGTAGCCATCTCTTCCAGGCATATCGCTCGTCCCCGAGAATCCATAAACGGAGTTTGAGGGGTGGAGTATAGAGCTACGGCAGGCTGGACTGCCAAAGGATGAAGGAGATATGGTAGTTGCCAGGAAGTGAGCACACACATGCAGGAAGTTCTTGTTGTGGTCACAGATCAGCTGAATATTGAGGGAGTGGATACCCTTCCCGTTGATGAATCTGACTGGCCAGTCACTGGATTCGTTGATGGCGACATGGGTGCAATCGATAATGCCTTGTAACTGGGGGAATTTAGTGATGGCCGCGAAACCCATTGCCCTCTGTGCCTGCGAGGCCCCATCTGTATGAAATTGAATGTAATGTCCTGCTCTGGAAAATAGGGCATCAGTGACCTGCGAAATGCAATGGTGTGCAGCCATTTGTGAGATGCCACCAAGGTCCACAGCTGATCCTTGGAAGGAGCCAGAAGTGAAGATGTTCAAGGCCACAGTGACTTTGACAGCCACTGGCAGGGCATGGCAACCATTGCTGCGAGGTGTGAGGTCTTTGGCGACAAGGTCAGAGATATCTATGACCATCTCCCTGGAGAGTCACAGGCTCCTGCAGCACTGGTTCTCGGTCATCTCCAGGTAGCTCTGTCTTCGGCAGTAAATCCTATGCTGAGGGAATGGCCTCCGTGTCCGTCTTGCCCCTCATTCCTCTTCTCTCCCTTCCTGATGCCCGGGGCTCCACTCTTCCTGCAGAAGATTTTGCTCCTCATTGCCACTGGGTGCAAAATCTGCAGTTGTTCCCCCATTGCCAGCTGCAGCCTTCCTTGTGCTCAGTTGAACCCTGAATTGTGCATGGCAGCTTTGCCCCTTGCTGTTATGGCCCGGTGATGCCAGGAGACTGACAACCCCAGCACTGCCCAAGCACTGACTGCCCACTCTCCCTGCACCTACACTGCGTCAATGACACCTGTCTCCCAATAGCTGAGGCCCCTCTGCATTGTTCACCTTTTAATGGGGCCCAGCTAATTCCCTGGGGAGGCTATGACTGGGTCCCCAGACATCACATGCAGTTCATGCACCCCCGTGGAAATCTCAATATCTCCCTTAATGTACTGAGCTCTTTAACAATCTTAATTGGCCTTGGCTATGAATTGGGTGGGATCGCAGGGCTGGCCTGCCCCACCGCCGCCGGAAAAATGGCACACTGGACAGCGCCAGTATTTTGGACCCCCACCGCCTCCATTCCTGCCCCATCAGGGCCTGAAAATGCAGCCCTTGGACTTTCATAATAACCTTAAATAATGAAGAAAAAAAAAAGCCTTCTGCCAAGCTAAACTATCCTGATCATTGATTCTTCCACTGAATTTATATTTGAAATATTTATGGCCTTTCCCTGTCCAATATTTCACTGCAGATTTATAATTTTAATAAAACTTATATCTTTTAAACCTAAAAAAAATAAACCTGAAAAAGTTAAGGGGGAAATCGTTAAAAAAAAAATCCCAATATTTTTAGTAGGATGGCCATCTATTATTAAATGGTATTTTAAATTAATGTAAGATGTTTTTTATTGTTGACCTGAGTCAGTAAATCAGCATAAGAAAACATACCTATCTATGACATAAATGACTTAAACATCATTTTGCTTTGTATTTGACAAATATTAATAACTGTAACTTCAAAATCTTGACCTCTTATATTTGCAGCCAGTGATCTAGCTGAAAGGAGTCTTTCTTTGTCAGTTGGTATTCTGTATGTAGGTTCTTTTATAAGGTCATATGTTTATTCATATTTTTAGGAGTGAATAATGCTTCTGTAAGCAGATATATTCTGTAAGAGAAGCTCGCCACGTTGTTTCTTCTCCAATGTGCCTTGCGAATTGTAACACTTCATCGCTTGGGCAGTGACATAATGTATCTCATTTTCATCCCATCGTGCGAGTGGAAACCTGGCAGGGACCATTTAAAATGGAATAGGGGACTTATCCACTGGCCTCCCAAATCCTCCAAATTTGGCTCCAATGATGCCATCAGCTTCCTCATTAGCCAGAAATGTTGGGAAATAGATCCAGAGCCAGGAGAGACCCAGAAAGGTACATTTTCTAAGTGCTCCTTTGGGTCTCAGAAAGAAACATTGAACCTCCTCTGCATCAGGTTTCCCTCTTCCACCCTGTCCACGATCCCTGTCAGACCCTCTCCTGATAACTCCCCTCAGTTCCAGGGTTCGTTCCTGGCAGCAATCACCTGCCACCTGATTTTAGTAACTCAACAGTCTCTTTCTCCAACCTCCAGGCTGCTGTATTCAGGAAGTTGTCCAGCAGCACGTTAATGAGGTTTGGTTGTTAAAATCGGCTGGGGCACCCAATTCCTGCTTCCCGATGGTCTGTTTGCATGGCTTGCTAGGCATTACTTTAAATCGACTCCAAAGTATTAAAGACAATGGGCTGGATTTTACAGACCCCCTGACATTGGGGGTTGTGGTGGGGTGTGGGGGTGGGGGGTGTGCCAGAAAATGCCTCTGGAAGAGGCCCGCCACAGACCTCAACGCCAGGAATGGGCCGTCCCAATATTGTCAGCAGTGGAGCGGCCCGTGGCAGCCCCCCTGCCCCTCAGCAACAGGAGCTCAATGTAGATATTTAAATTCATTAAAATAAACAAATTAATTACCGTTACGCTCCTGCCATCTGTCCCGGAGCGATCTTTGTGCCAGTTGCCAGCACTACCGTGCCTTCAGATCCCCGTCCAGGGAACCGAGGTGGAACACTGGTGGGGAGGAGGGAGCAGGCAAGTTTCTCAGTGAGGGAGGGGGAGAGCGAGGTCAAAGTAATATTATTGGTGTAGGGGATGATGGGAAGGGTTATAGTGTAAAGTTTATGCACTTTGAGGCGGGGGGGAGGTCAGCTGAACAAGCTAAGTGTTTTGGGGTTGCAGGGGAAAAGGAAAGTAATTCATTCTATGGTTATTGGAGGGGTGGAAGAGGGGCAAGATAAATTAATTTAATTTTTTTACATCAATGTACCTTTAAAAATTGAAATGGAATGGTCGGGATCGAAGCTCTTTAAAAATGGCGTCAGCTTGACCCCTCCACGTTATCGGGGGGAGGCGGGGGGGAGGGGGAGGGTGGCGCGGTCCGCGGTCCGCCCTGGCATGGATGTAGACCAGGAAAAACATTTTTTTTTAAAGATTTGTAAGATAACGTTACTGTCCAGTTTTACTTTGAGTTTTTGTGCTGGGATGTTTTCAATCTGGTTAAGTTTTGTTCTATATATTGTTGTATATCTGCAATTTGTGTGCCTTTACCACTCCTTACTTAAATATTTATTATTAGCATTTATTATTAATTCTGGAGCTTATAGCCTAAACTATGATTTAACAAAATAATTATTCTATCACTTTCCAAAGTCTAGGAGATCCTGAGGGAACTCATGACATATCCAGGGTTTCTGCTCAATGTCTAGTCACGCTGTGTTAAGGGACCCGGTTTTTGCTGTGTCACTGATAGTAAAATTGTCAGCATTCAGTTTCTTTACTCCACTGAAATTGACAGCCTATCAGGAATTCAGAGATGCACAGAATAACACAGAAATCCTGAAGTTGTTGTCAGTGAGCCTGTGCTCCTCCATAGTATGAACTGTTGCGGTTTCCACAAAGTGCAATCTCCCTTGCAATCATGAATTGACAAGAACTTCCACCATTACCTGTTAGTGTCGCTGCAAAAACCCTTGAAAAAGTTACACCGTGTTGAATGAGGTGTAACTATGTTTCTAAAGGTGTACTAGCTTCATAATTAGTGCTCCTTTTACAGCACCTTCCAAATCGGCAACCTCTGCCACCTAGAAGGACAAGGGCGGCAGGCAATGGGAGCACCACTATCTCCAGGTTCTCCTCCATGTACACCATCATCCTGACTTGGAATTTTATCGCCGTTCCTTCACTGTTGCTGGGTCAAAATCCTGGAACTCCCTCCCTAACAGTACTGTGGGTTTACCTACCCCACATGGACTGCAGCGGTTCAAGAAGGTGACTTATCACCTTCTCAAGGGCAATTGGGGATGGGCAACAAATGCTGGCCTTGCCAGTGATGCTCACATTGCATGAACGAATAAAAAAATGAACCCTCGCTGGCCCTGGAAAACAAATTTTATATTTATTGAATGCCAAATTTCTCCACAATGGTAAAAAAAAATTACCACATTTTTAAGAACATATTTTAAGTGTGTTTATTTTTATTTTAGTTTCTATCTTAATACAGTCATAATTTTATGTTATCTGAAAATTCAAATTAAAAGTGTAGGATTTTAAGTGCTTTTGACTTCCTGACTTGCTGTGTATGAATATTTCCGATTAGTTGCCTACTTGCTTGCTGACAACACTGCGGCTGTACGGGAAGACATCCCCTTGATCTTGCATCAGATTTAAACTGCCATAGGGAAAAAGGGAAATTCTCACCACAGAGATCACTGGATTCTTATGAACAGTTTTCTTGAAGGTCAACAACAAGAACACTCCCTTTGTCGCTTACTGCAAAATCCGGGCCAACATATGTTGCGCTGGCTCATTGAGAGCAAGGAATCACTTATAGGAGAGGGATCTTTGACATTGAGTACAGAAATAGTAATTGAGCAAAAAGGGGAAAAAAATGTAACAAAGATTTTAACAATTCAAAGTTGCAAAACACATAATAAATGTTAAAGACACAAAATATGTGATAAAACTGAGTTTCAGGCAGTTCAATATAGCGTAAGAAGTTTCAACTATTGCATCAGTAAAGAAATTCCCACGTGGGGACAGCATTTTCATTGTTCCATTTGAAAGCACTGCAGATGCTAATCCGACCATACAAATGTCTGTCAGGAAATTGTCACTCAGACTGCTGATATCAACAGGGGGTGTGAAAAATAGGAGAAAAACAAGAACAGTAATTAGGATAAAAGGAACACTTTCAGCACGAATGTGACACATGAGGCAGGCAAGGCTAATGTTGGTATTTTGAAGATAGATATTCACATTTACTTACCTTATGTGAGTGAATTCACGGGAGGCTAACTCAATGACAGAAAACAATCACTCCACATTTGAATCCCTAAGATTATTTCCTTTCAATGTAAATGCACACAAACTTCATGTAAGGAATCACATCTACATATTTGTGATAAAAACAATGGGGGTTATTTTTAATCCTGTAAGGCACTCCACATTTAAAAGTTATTTTCCAGATTTCTCATTTTTAACTTAACACACTTGTACAGATTCATTGAAACTTACAGCACAGAAGGAGGCCATTTGACTTGTGCCTACTCTAGCTCTTTGAAAGAGCAGTCATGCTTAATCCCATAACCCTAGTTTTTGTCCGAAGCCCTGTAAATTCCTCATCCTCAAGTACCTGTCCAACTCACTTTCAAAATCATTTATGGAATCAGTTTCCACCACTTTCTCAGATAGGGCATTCCAGATCTTAAACACTCATTAGTGAAGAAAATTCTCCTCATCGTCCCTGGAGATTTTTTGCCAATGAATCTTAAATCTATGATCTCTAGTTATTGACCCACTCACCAGAAGTAATAGTTTTTCTCTATCTACTCAATCAAAACCTCTCATCATCTCGAAAACTCTATTCGGTCACCACTTAGCCTTCTCTGTTCCAAGGAGAACAGTCCTAACTTTTCCAACCTCTCATCATAACTGAAGTTCCTCATCCCTGGTAACCTCCTGGTAAACCATCTATGTATCCTTTCTAAGGCCTTTACATTTTTCCTGAAATATGGTACCTAGAATTGACAACAATACTTTAGCTGAGGCTTAACCAGTGATTTATAAAGTTCTAGCATGTTCTCAGCTGTGTTGCGCTATTATGCTTGAATAGCCCACCAACACTCATTGTCAAGACCCCTAAGTGAGCAATGTCACAGTGACAAATGGGACAGGGCATGCAGCTTATTATTTTTTTCCCCAGGAGAGAAGTGGGATTAAATGAAGTGAAATTTGCAACAATTCAGCAATAACTGAACATGTATAAATTGTGCAAGTGCATTTGATATAACATGAATTTGTCAATATGTCTGGGACCTTCCCTTATGTCAGGGAAAGATCCATATTGGGCAACAATGATGAAAACATATTGCTGGCCTGTGTGGGTGGCTGATGATGAGGGACATGTTGTTAATACCACTGCTAGAAGGTATTTATTTTTGTTATGAGCAGGACCGGGGGCGGTGGGGAGGTGGGAGTGGTGCTGCTCCACCCCCAACAAACTGCCATTGAGGCTGGAATATCACCCTTAATTGGGGCCTGAATGATGTAAATTGACTACCTGCCTCCATGGTGTGGACAGCAAATCCCTGGGAAAGCTCCCCAGTAGCAGGAATGTGTCAGGGAGCAGTCCAGAAACAGCTCCCTCTTATTTTCCCAGCCCCCACCTCCAAGCCTGCCACCATGGAGCCGGGAAAATTCTGCCCTTTTAAGTTAAAGGGCTATAAAAGTCCTTGACCTGGATACTTAATTTTAGCTTTATGGAAATTACTGCATTATTATAATGTTAAATTTATTCTTATTCTTTTATCGTTTACCAGAGTTCAATTCTGAATATTGCAGTTTGTTTCAATTTTAGTTTGTTTCAGTTTTTTTGGGCTGGATTTTGTTCCCCTATGCTGCCCAGTGTAGTGGAGACAAATCAGGCAGAGAGACCCTCCCCCCTTATCCCACCCTTACCAAAATTTTCTTCCCCCATTACCCCAGCAGGGAAGGCTGTTGGCATCCCCACTGCATGTAGATGACAGTGAAGAAGTGGAAGCAGCAACCTGTCTGATACTGCTGGCCCCAGGGAATATCAGGAGTAGGATAGTGATAGCTCTTGGGCCTGTGGTAGAAGGTGCATTGGACCCCAATTTAGAGCACATATGCCCAGTAATGGGCATTTCCCCCTCTTCTCTACTCCAAGAATGGTTCCTTATTAGAACATTGACCTAGTCACATCTTCAGGGCTCTTCGCCCCTCTAGGATTTCTGTCTCCTCGTCCAGCCATGGAGCATGTGTCCAGCTTTTTCCTCTGTTGTAGGGGTGGGCTCCCTCTTGGTAGCAAAGATATTGCCAGGAGCCTACCCTGCATAAGTAATGGCCCCTAACCTGATATATTGTATTGGTTATGGAAGGGTTCAGACAGTAGCTGGAAGTCTCACTCTGCCCCATCTCAAGTGAGATAGAAAAATCCAGGCAAGTGAATGGTTTCTTAAACAATTTCATGGATAAATGATTATTCCAGATAATTTGCTCTTTTGCAAACTTTAGAGGTTAACAGTACTTTAGTGACCAGGTTAAGTTTCAATGCTTGTTTGTGAAGTGATGATACTGATTTTGTCTTCTCATAAGCATAACAACCATGAGTGTAGTTCATATTGGTGATGTGTAGTAGTGCCGAGTCAAGTGCAGCAGCTCCTTCAGTGAACGAAATGAGAATGAAACCATTCCACAAATAACTTGACATCCATCCAAGCATTAGATTGGGCCTTGTGGAACATGGGACTTGAGATTAAGATTGTTGAAAGCTTGAGATGGGAGAAGTTTTCCAATTACCATAAATTGTAGCTTATTCGTTCCACTGCTATTGCTGAACCCTAGGACATTGAATCATTACTTACTGATGATGTACACCAACAGAGCCAGCTCTGTACGTGCAGCATGCATCTTGTTGCATTCCTACCACTATGGCAGCGGTTATAAAAAGTGTCTTTACACAGACGGTGATCGGAATGTCAGATTCTCTGCCAAAAATTCATTGTCGAAACTGAGACTCTTGAGTATTTTAAAAAAATGAAAGTCACTTGACAAAGAGGAATTAAAGATTATGAGGAGTGAGCAGGCATGTGGAGAAAATTGCTGGTACAGACTTGATTGCCCAGTAGTCTGTACTGTACCATTCTATGATTTTATATCAAGACTATTACAACTGAAAGTGTCATTGGACAATTTTTCAAAGATCCAAACCTATTTTCCTCTCTACATACTAGTATGTACTCATATATTTATCCCAGCCTCCAAAAGATACACTTACACTGGCCTTTATTTTATAAAGGCAAACTTATTCCTGATAACTCTTCTCACTGCTGCACACAGTTTTGTTTTATGTGCGTCATAGATTCAAGTGTCACTATTTTAGTATCCAATTAAAGGGTGAGTGTGGCTTCCAGCATGAGGTACTGATGCTGTCACTTCCTGCAACAGCTTCAGATTTCACTGTAAATCAGGCACCCGATAAACTTATTAAGTTTTCTGTTGAAAAAAGAAAACACCGTGAAGAAGTTTGTAATAGAGCACAGGAGCCCTTCCACTTTTCTTAATATTCAGAAGTTAAATCAGTTTCACTGTTAAATATGATGAATATAGTGGGCACTCATGATTCGATCTATTAATTTCAGACTTTATTTTCCAAATCACTTTGCTTTTCTTGATTTCACATTAAATCATTAATATGGAAAATGTTTGCAAGAAAATATGTTTGTTAGTTTATTGAAGCACGGTACATTTTTTAACCTTGTCAGAGGTACTGAGAAAACTAACCAGAATATACTCTTTATAAAACATGAAGTACAGATGGCAAAAAGACAGAGCAGGGATAATAGAATGGCTTAAGTTTGCCTGTACTTTGCTGTGATTGTTTGCTGTAGTTCATATATGTGTTAAATGGTTGACACGTCCTAGAATTGCCCATCATTGCAAAAGAATACCAGAGACACAAAAAAACCCTCCCATTTTTCATCTTTTTCTTCTCTTCCACTGCTTGGATATTGTCAGGTGTTTTTGAGTGTGAGCTTCGCATCAATATGATTAGCTGGATAATTAGTCATGATTGGGGTCAGCCTTTGCTTGCTCATCTGTATTTTACTAAAGATTGAAGTTCCCAATCATAATATCACTATATCAACAACAACTTACATTTAATGTAGAAAAATATCCGAATTGCTTCTATAATTTATCATAATTCCAATATTAAGCCATTCAGACCAACAAGCTTGCTCTGCCATTCAATACGATCATGGCTGATCATCCACTTCAATGCCTTTTTCCCATATCCCTTTATGTCACTGGTATTTAGAAATCTATCAACCTCTGCTTTAAACATACTCAATGATTGAGCTTCCACAGCCCTCTGGGGTAGACAATTCCAAAGATTCAGAACCCTCTGAGTAAAGAAATTTCTCCTCATATCGGTCCTAAGTGGCTTCCCCCTTACTTTGAAATTGTGTCCCCTGGTTCTAGACTCCCCAAACCAGGGGAAATATCTTACCTGCATCTACCCTGTCTATCCCTTTAAGTATTTTGTAGGTTTCAATGAGATCACCTCTACAGAATACGGAACGGAGTTCTGAGGCGTGACACTGGTGGGGAGGGGGAAGGAGTGAAAATTTCATAGCAGGAGGGGGGGAGGTGGTGAGAACTGCTCCGATTGGTTGTGGGGATGGCGGTAAGGGTTTAGGGTCAAAGGGAATAAAGTTCAGCGGCAAATGGTCATGAGTGAAAACTTATTTTTTTGCAGGGCATAGGACAACAAATCAACTGATTATTCATTGGGGGGTTGGTGGGAGAGGGCATTGGAAATGTTAATAAAATTTTATTTCACTTTTACACAACCCTGTCTCTTTAAACATTTAAATGACACTGAAGGACTTGAAGCCCTTTAAAAATGGCACCGACACCATTACTGGGGACGGAACGGCCACCTCCCTCGACGTCATCGGGGACCGCCTCTCTGCCCCCTCCATTTAAGTGAGCCCTCGTGTGAAATATCGGGCGCACTAATAAAATTCAGCCCATTACATTTGGGCCCCACATCCAAATCATTGATACATATTGTGAAAGGTGGGGCCCAAGTACTGATGCTTGTGGTAACCCACTAGTCACAGCATGCCAATGCAAGAATGACCTGTTTATTTCAACTCTCTGTTTTCTACCTGTTAACCAATCTATAATCCATACCAGTGCATTACCTCCTATCCCAAGTGCTTTAATTTTGCTAACCAACCTCCTGTGGGGGATTTTATCAAAAGCCTTCTGAAAAGCCAAGTATACTGCATCCACCAACTCCCCTTTATCAATTCTGTTTGTAACATCCTCAAAAAACTCCAACAGGATCATTAAACATGATTTCCCATTCATAAATTCATGTTGATTATTCCCGAACAGATCATTATTATCCAAATGTCCATTTATCAGATCCTTCAGAATAGATTCTAGCATTTTTCCTACTACTGATGTAAGGTTAACAGGTCTATAGTTCCCTGTTTTCTCTCTCCCCTCCTTATTAAATAGTGGGATGACATTTGCTACCTTCCAATCTGCAGGAACCGTTCCAGAATCTATAGAATTTTGGAAGATGATCACCAATGCATTCACTATTTCCATAGTTACCTCTTTGAACACTCTGGGATGTAGAATTTTCCCAATCCACCTCAGTCAATTTGCCCCTCATACCTTCATAATTGCCTTTGTTCAAATTTAACATCCTGGCTTCGGATTGAACTACCTCACTTTTAAACATAATGTAAAATTCTATCATATTATGGTCACTCATCCCTAAAGATTCTTTTACAACAAGATTACTAATTAGCCCTTTCTCACTACATAATACTATATCTTAAATAGCCTGTTCTACACTTGTAGATAAGTGCCATACACTCAATACTGGGTAATATTCTATACAGTAATGTTGCATCATTGCAAATGATGTAACCTGAAACATTTTTAAATGAGAATACCCCAAACAAGTGCTCTGTACTACTTCAAATAGACGTTTAAAAATCTCTCTAAAATAGCAATGTGGTTCCATTTGTCACTCAATTTAATAGCTTTTGCATAACAACAAAAATCATTTTTTACAAAGCAATGAAAATTGAAGAGGTGCTTCCTACCTTTGTAGATTTTACCTGAAAGTCTTACAGAGGTTGATTTATAAAATCCAGTATGGATTTGTACTTGAGAGATTTTTGTTCTATGGGCATGAAGCCAGAACTGGCTAAAGTAAACTGGCAAATTAGGTTAAGGGATAGTTCAGTAGAGATGCAATGGCAGACATTTAAGGAGATATTTTGGCATACTCAGAAAAGATACATTCCAATGAGAAAGTAAGACTCTAAGGGAAGGACACTCCATCTGTGGCTAACTAAGGAAGTTAAGATGGTAACAAATTGAAAGAAAAAGCATATAATTCCACAAAGATGAGTAGCAGGTCAGAAGATTGGGCAGAATATAACGAACAGCAAAGAATGACTAAAAGGTTAATAAGGAGGGAGAAATTAGAGTATGAGAGAAAGCTGGCTAGAAATACAAATACAGTAAGAGTTTCTACAGGTATTTAAAATGGAAAATAGTAAGAAATGTGAGCATTGGTCCTCTAGAGAGTGAGTCTGTGGAATTAATAATGGAAAATAAGGAGATGGTGGATGAATTGAACAGATATTTTGCATATGTCTTCACTGTAGAGGATACAAATAACATCCCAGAAATAATGGTGAATCAGGAGGTGAAAGGGAAGGAGGAAATTAAAGAAATTACAATCACCAGGGAAAGGGTACTGAAAAACATATTGGATGGACTTCATCCAAGGATCTTAAAAGAAGTGGCAGCTGAGATAGTAGCTGCATTGGTTTTAATTTTCCAAAATTCCCTAGATTCTGGAAAGGTCTCATCAGATTGGAAAATAGCAAATGTTCAAGAAAGGAGGGAGACAGAAAGCAGGAAACTACAGGCCACTTAGCTTAACATCTGTCACAGAGAAAATGCTGGAATCTCTTATTACAGAGATTATAGCGGGGCACTTAGAAAATCTCAATGAAATCAGGCAGAGTCAACATGGTTTTATGAAAGGGAAATCATGTTTGACTAATTTATTTGAGTTCTTTGAGGAAGTAACAAACAACGTGGATAAAGGGGAACCTATGGATATGGTGTACTTCGATTTCCGGAAGGCATTTGACAAGGTGCCACATCAAATGTTGCTAAGCAAAATAAGACCTCATGGCGTTGGGGGTAACATATTAACACGGATAGAGGATTGGTTAGCTAACAGGAAACAGAGAGTAGGCATAAATAGGTCATTTTTGGGTTGGCAAGATGTGACAAGTGGAGTGCCACAGAGATCAGTGCTGGGACCTCAGCTATTTACAATTTATCAATGACTTGGATGAAGGTACCAAATGTATGGTTGCTAAATTTGCTGATGACCCAAAGGTAGGTAGGAAAGTAAGTTGTGACAAGGACATAAAGAGTCTGCAAAGGGATATAGATAGGTTAAGTGAGTGGGCAAAAATTTGGCAAATAGAGTTTAATGTGGGAAAGTGTGAACTTATCCACTTTGGCAGGAAGAATAGCAAAGCAGCATATTATTTAAATGAAGAGAGACTGCAGAACTCTGAGATACAGAGGGATCTGGGTGTCCTGGTACATAAATCACAAAAGGTCGGTGTGCAAGTACAGCAAGTGATTAGGAAGGCAAATGGAATGTTGTCACTTATTGCAAGGGGAATAGAATAAAAAAGTAGGGATGTTTTTCTACAGTTGTATGAGGTACTGGTGAGACCACAACTGGGGGTGGATTTTACAGCTCACCGATGTTGGGGGTCATGGTGGGGGGTTGCCGGAAAATGCCTCTGGCAGAGGCCCGCCATGGGCCTCGATGCCAGGAAGGCACGGCCCGATATTGCCGGTGGTGGCGAGGCCTTGTGGCAGCTCCCCGGCGCTCAGCAATGGGACCAAAATTTAAATATGTTTAGTTATTAAAATAAACAAATGAATTACTTGCCCGCTCCCACCATCCGTTCCAGGGCAATATTGGTGCCGGTGGCTGGCACTCTCGGGCCTTCGGATACCCCTCCGGGTATCCGAGGTGGAACACTGGTGGGGAGGGGGCAGCAGGTAAGTTTTTCAGTGCGGGGTGGGGTTGAGTGTGCGGAGTGAGGTCAAACTAATTTTGTTGGTCTAGGGGGTGGTGGGAAAGGATAAATTTTAATGTTGATAAACTTTGGAGGGGAAATGTCAGGAGCACAAGGTAAGTGTTTTGGGGGGAGAGAGCAGATAATTACTTCTATGCTTATTGCGGGGTGAGGCTGGGAGAGGGTCAGGATCACTATTTCATTTTTCAGAATCATTACTCCTTTAAAAATTTATATTGCAGTGTAGGGCTCGAAGCCCTTTTAAAATGGCGTCAGCGCCTGCGCAGTAGCATGTGAAGCATTGCCAGGGCAGACCACCCGCCCCATCCACATCATCTGGGGGTCAGTCCGCCCCAGCCATTTAAATGAGCCGCCGCTTTTAATAACGCGGTGGCTCTGCGTGGAAATGAAAACTCCAGCCCCCAGAGTACTCTGTACAGTTTTGGTGTTCTTATTTAAGAAAGGATATAAATACGTTACAGGAAGTTCAGAGAAGGTTCACTCGACTGATACCTGGGATGAGATGGCGGGGTTATCTTATGAAGAAAGGTTGGACAGGTTGGGCCTGTATCCGTTGGAGTTTAGAAGAATGAGAGGTGATCTTATTGAGACATATAAGATCCTGAGGGGACTTGATAGTGTGGATACTGAAAGGATGTTTCCCATTGTGGGAGAGACTAGAACTAGGGGTCACTGTTTAAAAATAAGGGGTCGCCCATTTAAGACAGAGATGAGGAGAATTTCTTTCTCTCAGAGGGTCGTGAGACTTTGGAACTCTTCCGCGGAGAACGGTGGAGGCAGGGTCATTGAATATTTTTAAGACAGAGGTAGATAGATTCTTGAAGAACAAGGGAGTCAAAGAATATGCGGGAAAGTAGAGTTGAGGCCACAATCAGATCAGCCACGATCTTATTAAATGGTTGAGCAGGCTCAAAGGGGCCGAATGGCCTACTGCTGCTCCTAATTCGTATGTTCATATGTTCTCCGCTTTCTTTGAATACGGCCCGTGATATTGAGAAAACTAAGAAATGGAAAAAGAAAATAACATAAACTGAAACTGTGCAGATCAGGTCACCTGTTTTAATTATTTTGTTTTTGATGATTTTTGTTGTTATTCCAATGAGGTTTGTCAAGTTTGAAGAAAGGAATTCTATGTCATTGTTGACACCCAGTGACTGCATCACAGACCGTACAATAGGTTAGATTCAGAGTAAAGCATAAATGGAGCTTCACCCCAGCCTCAGATAACCTAATTTTCTTGCACTAATGTGATCATTATCTTTCCTTTGTCAGTTTGGATATGGGTATTTAAAACTATCAAATAGTATTTAGTTTTGGGCAGTATTATGCCATTGACATGTGTCCATTATCTGAACTGATATCACTTAGGACTGTTACAAGAAGCAGAGGTACATTTTGCATTGAATTTAATGACACAATTTCCAGAAATGGCAGAATAATATGTAATCCAACTGCACTCCCAGTCCCCACACTGAAAAGGTTCAACCATGTACTTATTCTTTACTATGAAATGGAATGGGCACTTTATACTGGAGGACATTCTATTCAGGTGCTATGATCCTGTTCCATAACCTTCAAATTAGTTAGGGCCTTATCAAACTTTATTCTAAGACAAGCAACCAAAATCAATATTCAATTTTCTGCTATAGATATTGTTACGACCAGGTGAGGAACGGGTCTCAGGCTCCCCTTTCGCTCTTTCTCTGGTTTGGCCGTAACAGAGTTTATCTTTTAAAACACAGTGGTTTAACTTACCGACTCAGTGAGCACTTGCTCCTGTTACTCTAATTACAATTGTAAATGAATCAATCAGACAGGTTTTCTTGGGTTTGAACAAGAAAGATGTAAGTTTATTAACCTTATCATTCTAAACCAGTTAAAATTACTAAAATAAGCGACGCATCCACACACATGCATACGAGAGGTGCGCACACACACACATACAAATAGATACGGAGGGGAAGAAAGAGTTGGGAGGTTGAAGTAAAGTCTGCAATAAATGGAATTCAAATACTGAGTTGAAATCTCATTAATTGAAGTTAAAGTCTTGGAGTCCTCGCTGGGACCACGTGCACAGTCCAGGCTTGCTTCTCTGGTTCCAGAAGGCCGAAGAGAGGTTTTATCTGTCTTCTTGGTGGTCGCCTGTAATGTTTTGTAGTCTTGAGGCTTTGTAGCTGCTATCGTAGTTTCCCTGGGACTTTGCTGGAGAGAGAGAGACAGAGAGAGAGATGCTTACTTCTTGGAGTTCAAAGAACAGTACAGCACAGGAACAGGCCATTCGGCCCTCCAAGCCTGTGCTGATCTTGATGCCTGTCTAAACTGAAACCTTCTGCACTTCCGGGGACCATATCCCTCTATTCCCATCCTATTCATGTATTTGTCAAGATGCCTCTTAAACATCGCTATCGTACCTGCTTCCACCACCTTCCCCGGCAGCAAGTGCCAGGCACTCACCACCCTCTGTGTAGAGAACTTGCTTCGCACATCCCCTCTAAACTTTGCCCCTCGCACCTTAAACATATGCCCCCTAAAAACTGACTCTTCCACCCTGGGAAAAAGCTTCTGACTATCCACTCTGTCCATGCCACTCATAAATTTGTAAACCTCTATCATGTCACCCCTCCACCTCCGTCGTTCCAGTGAAAACAATCCAAGTTTATCCAACCTCTCCTCAGAGCTAATGTCCTCCAGACCAGGCAACATTCTGGTAAACCTCTTCTGTACCCTACAACATCCTGGTAAACCTCTTCAGTACCCTAGTTCAGTTCCAGGCTCTTTTTCACTCGCTGGCACAATTCACAAATTCAGTGTGTCATGTGACCACCTCTTTGTTTGAAAACAGAAGTTTCTGGAGTGTTGTTCAAACTTCAGAGTCCTTTAGACATACTCGGTCAGGGGGCAAGGGGTAGGGTTGGCTCTTTCAAAGTCAAAGGGTGTCGACGGCTTTTGATCACCACTATTGACAAAACCAATCTCGCTAATTGAATCAAGGAGCACCCCCAGTGTTCCAGCGAGACTGGGTAATTGACATCTGTCTCTCAGCCAGCCTTTGTCTTCTCATATGCAAATGTGCGTGGCCATCTTTAGTTGTTCAGTTCTGTTTTTTAAAATGTCCAGTAAAACGTTTCAAGCTGTGTTCCATATGATGAAATTAATATTTCCATGAGGCATATGTGGTTTCGGTCACAGTATTATATCCTCATAGTTTCTCTGTAGGAACCCATGACAATCTGGATCATAGAAAATAAAAATAATGGGAAAATGTTTCATACCTATATGTTTTATTAAAGTTCTTTCCCCATACTTCCAGTCTATAAACCTTATTTCCTGTTATCAAACCTTTTTTTCATACTTTTGAGTCAACTTTTCCATTATAAATCCCTATAAATAAGCCTGTCACGCTGTAATTTTTACAATTGGTCACAGGGTGGCTCTGTTAAACAAATTTCCAAACTGCTTCTCTCAGCGGAGCCATTATCTTGGTTCATCTTGAAGTGACCGGCTGGATTTTCCCAAATGGAAAGAAGTCCTGGTCCCGGGGTCAAATTCAGGTCACATGGTCACACGGGCTGGTGGCGGAACATCATAGAGTTATACAGCACAGAAACAGGCCCTTCGGCCCATCGTGTCTGGGCTGGCCATCCAGCACCCAACTATGCTAATCCCATATTCCTGCACTTGGCCCATAGCCTTGTATGCTATGGCGTTTCAAATGCTCATCTAAATACTTCTTAAATGTTGTGAGGGTTCCTGCCTCTACCACCTCTTCAGGCAGTGCGTTCCAGATTCCAAACACCCTCTGCATGAAAAACATTTTCCTCAAATCCCCCCTAAACCTCCTGCCCCTTACCCTAAATCCATGCTGCCTGATTCTTGACCCCTCCGCTAAGGGAAAAAGTTTCTTCCTATCTAACCTATCAATGCCCCTCATAATCTTGTACACCTCAATCAGATCCCCCCTCAGCATTCTCTGCTCCAAGGAAAACAACCCTAGCCTATCCAGTCTCTCTTCATAGCTGAAATGCTCCAGCCCAGACAACATCCTGGTGAATCTCCTCTGCACCCTCTCCAGAGCAATCACATCCTTCCTTATCTACCTGTGCTGCTGCCTTCAGTGATCTATGGACAAGTACACCAAGGTCCTTCTGACCTTCTGTACTTCGTAAGGTCCTACCAACCATTGTATGTTCCCTTGCCTTGTAAGTGCTCCCAAATTGCATTACCTCACACTTTTCAGGATTAAATTCCATTTGCCACTGCTCCGCCCATCTTACCAGCCCACCTATTTCTCCCTGTAATCTAAGAATTTCCTCCTCACTATTTACAGCACCAATTTTCATGTCATCTGCGAACTTACTGATCATACCTCCTATATTCACGTCTAAATCATTAAAGTACACTACAAAAGCAAGGGTTCCAGCACCGATCCCTGTGGTACACCACTGGTCACAGGCTTCCAATCGCAGAAACAACCCTTGACCATTACCCTCTGCCTCCAACCACTAAGCCAATTTTGGATCCAATTTGCCAAATTGCCCTGGATTCCATGGGCTCTTACCTTCTTAACCAATCTCCCATACGGGACCTTATCAAAAGCCTTACTGAAGTCTATATAGACTACATCAACTGCTTTACCCTCATCGACACATCTAGTCACCTCCTCGAAAAATTCAATCAAGTTAGTCAGACACGATCTCCCCCTGACAAAGCCATGCAGACTATCCTTGATTAATCCCTGCCTCTCCAAGTGGAGATTAATCCTGTCCCTCAGAATTTTTTCCAATATTTTCCCAACCACCGATGTTAGACTCACCGGCCTGTAATTACCTGGTTTATCCCTGCTACCCCTCTTGAATAATGGTACCACATTTGCTGTCCTCCAGTCCTCTGGTACCTCTCCTGTGGCCAGAGAGGATTTGAAAATTTGTGTCAAAGCCCCTGCTATCTCCTCCCTTGCCTCACAGAACAGCCTGGGATACATCTCATCTGGACCTGAGGATTTATCCACTTTTCGGCCCGCTGAAACAGCTAATATTTCCTCCCTTTCAATGCTAATATGTTCAAGTATATCACAATCCCCCTCCCTGATCTCTACACCTACATCGTCCTTCTCCATAGTGAACACCGATGAAAAGTAATCATTTAAAACCTCACCTATGTCCTCTGGCTCCACACACAGATTGCCATGTTGGTCCCTAATGGGCCCTACTCTTTCCCTGGTTATCCACTTGCCCTTAATATACTTATAAAACACCTTGGGATTTTCCTTTATCTTGCCTGCCAGTGTTTTTTCATGTCCCCTCTTTGCTCTTCTAATTACTTTTTTAGGTGCCACCCTACACTTTCTATACTCCTCTCGTGCCTCCGCTGTTTTCAGCGCTTGGGATCTGCCGTAAGCCTCCTTTTTTTTTCCTGATCCAATCCTCTATATCTCTTGACATCCAGAGTTCCCTGGGCCTGTTAGTCCTGCCCTTCAGCTTAAGGGTACATGTTGGCTCTGACCTCTCTCAATTTCCTCTTTGAATGACTCCCACTGACGTGATGTAGACTTTCCTACAAGTAGCTGCTCTCATCCACTTTGGCCAGATCCTGTTTTATCATATTGAAATCGGCCTTCCCCCAATTCAGTACCTTTATTTCTGGTCCATCTTTGTCTTTTTCCATAACTACCTGAAATCTTAGAGTTATGGTCACTATCCTCCGAAATGCTCCCCCACTGACACTTCTACCACTTGACCGGCTTCATTCCCTAGGATTAGGTCCAGTCCTGCCCCTTCTCTTGTAGGACTTTCTACATACTGGCTCAAAAAGCTCTCCTGTATGCATTTTAAGAATTCCACCCCTTTTAAGCCATTTGCACTAGGACTATCCCAGTTAATATTGGGGAAGTTGAAATCCCCCATTATTATTACCCTATTATTTTTACACCTCTTAGAGATTTGCCTACATATCTGCTCTTCCTGACTGTTTGGAGGCCTGTAGTACACACCCAGCCAAGTGATTACCCCCTTTTTGTTTTTAAGTTCTAATCAAATGGCCTCATTTGAGGAACCTTCGAAGATGTCATCTCTCCTTACTACAGTAATTGACTCCTTGATCAATAGTGCAATGCCACCTCCTCTTTTTTTACCTCTCCCCTGTCGCGCCTGAAGCTTCTATACCCTGGAATAATGTCCGTTCCTCAGCCTGTCTCTGTGATAGCAATAATATCATAATCCCATGTGCTAATCAATGCCCTCAATTCATCTGCCTTACTAGTGAGACTCCTTGCATTGAAATAGATGCAATCCAACCTTGCATTTTTCCCTTGTGCCTGACTAGGTCTATATTTGCTCTGCCTTCCAGGCAAACTCACTTTCTGTTCTATATTACCCCCTACTGTTCCTCCACTCTGTATCCCATCCCCCTGCCAAATTAGTTTAAACCCACCTCCACAGCAGTAGAAAATTTCCCAGCAAGGATGCTTGTCCAACTTGTACAGGTCCCAACTTTGCCAGAAACAGACCCAGTGATCCACGAAACTACAGCCCTCCCTCCTGCACCATCTCTTTAGCCACGCATTCATCTGCTCTATCCTCCTATTCCTATACTCACTAGCACGTGGCACCGGGAATAATCCAGAGATTACAACCTTCGAGGTCCTGCTTTTTAATCTGCTACCTAGCTCCCTAAATTCATGTTGCAGAACGTCATCCCTTTTTCTACCTTTGTCGTTGGTACCAATGTGTACCACGACCTCTGGCTGCTCACCCTTCCCCTTCAGAATGTCCTGCAGCCGCTCTGAGACATCCTTGACCCTAGCACCAGGGAGGCAACATACCATCCTGGAGTCACATTTGCGGCCACAGAAACGCCTATCTGTACCCCTTACGATAGAATCCCCTATCACTATTAGCTTTTCCACTCCTTTTTCTCCCCTGCTGTGCAACAGAGCCATCCTTGGTGCCAAAGACCTGGCTGTTGCTGCTTTGCCTTGGGAGGCCATCCCCCCCAACAGTACCCAAAGCGGTATATCTGTTTGAGAGGGGGATGGCCACAGGGGACTCCTGTACTAACTGCCTGCAGTTACTACTCTGCCTGGTGGTAACCCATTCCCTTTTCTGCCTGTGCTGCCATTACCTGCAGTGTGACTACCACTCTAAATGTGCTATCCACAACATCCTCAGCTTTGCGGATGGTCCACAGTGAATCCACCCACAGCTCTAGCTCCGTAATGCAGGTAGTCAGTAGCTGCAGATGGATACATTTCCTGCACATATGGTTGTCAGGGATACTGGAAGCATCCCTGATTTCCCACATAACGCAGGAGAAGCATACCAAGGGTGTGAGCTCTTCTGCCATGACTTACCTTTAAATTAAATCCTCTGGGATTTTCCCACCTGCAGCCGATTAACAGCCGGTGAGCAGGGGAACTAGCAAGTATTGGGTAGAGGGCGGCAGGAAGTTCCTACATGATAAAGGAATGTGCCATATTTAAGGGCAGTCATCAGCCTTCATGCAGTCTGTACACATAGAGGCCATTGGAAGGGAAGATGAACAATGGAGGCTGTTCAGGAATGGCTGGAGTCAGAGGAAGCAGGGCTCCAAGGATTAGTAACATCTCCATGCAGGTTCCCTTGAAGGTGGCAAGGAAATGGAGAAAGGTGCTTTATCCAGTGGATGGGAGGAGGCGGCCAGCAAGACTCACGAAGAAGGCCTGGCTGGAGGTGGCTAAGGAAGTCAATAGCCATGGGATGGCCGCATGAACGTGGATTTAGTGCCAGAAATGGTTCAAGGGCCTAGTACAGTCTGGCAAGGTGAGTGGCATTCATAATAGCCATCTCACAGCCCTGCATGTCATAAATGGTGCCCATGAGATGTGATGTGAGGTTGTTGATCTATGCATCGGGCATGATTAGGGGCCAGCATCCACAGTGAGACACAGAGTTGACTCACGCAGTAGGCCCATGGTCAGTCAGAGTTATTCACTGCATTGCCAAGACTGAATAGCCGCTTGCAACAGACCTCCAAGTGGCACGATAATGGACATGGAAAATGGCATAATCTGACGAACGCAGCTGGGTTATTAGACAAGAGAGACACTATGGCCTAGACTTTACCAAGCCCTCAACGTCGTGTTCTGTGGCAGAGGGTTGGGGAAGATGGTTCCGGCAGCAGTCTGCTACGGAGGCTGATGGCAAGAGGGTGTGGCCTGATACTCCCGGCGGCCGCAAGGGTCCATGGTAGCCCCCTACCACCCCCTCCCCCTCACCCCCCCCAACCCCCAGCCGCTGGACAACGGGACCTGGATTTAAATATTTAAATTAATGACATGCATAAATTTAAATAACTTACCTTGAATCTTCCAGCCCGCCACGATCATCGGCGTAGCGGCCGGCACTCCCGTGCTATCAATTCCCCGTCCGGGGAAAGCCGGTGTGACACTGGCAGGGAGCGGGGAGGAGTTAAGATTTTCAGCGCGGGAGGGGGCGGAACAGGTCAAATACTTGTAATAGGTGTAGGGTTGGTGGGAACAGGTGAAATTTAAACTTTGTGCAGTCTGTGGGTGGGGGGGGGGGAAGTCAGATGTAAAAGGTAAGTGTTTTGGGGGGGAAGGGCAAATAGTTAATGTAATTGTTCTTGGAGCTGGAAAGGGATATGAGAAATTTATTTGATTAATTTCAGTAGGGTGTAACTTTAAAAATTTTAATTTGCTGGCAGGGCTGGCTGCTGTTTAAAAATGGCGCCAGTGCCTGCGCACAGGCAGCTGACGCCATTGCTGGCGACAGACAGCCTGCCCCCTCCACAAGATTGGAGGGGGGTGGGGTGCAGGCCACCCCGGCTATTTAAATAAGCTTCTGCGCAGGAGATCATGGCGGGTCTTTGGCATGCGGCCCACATTTTCTGAGCTCGCTGTTGGCAGCGGGCTCTTCAAATCCAGTTCTGTTTATATACGTGTTTGCAGGAGAAGTGCACTCACAATGCAAGGGAGTGGAGAATAACTGGAGGTAGTGTGCCAATCATAGCTGTATTGACTCCAATAGTGAAGGAGGCATTGGAAATAGGACGGCTTGCAGCAGGGCAGCCTGTCACTGAGGGCGAGGCAGGTGTGGAGACCATACAGAGTGAGTAATGTGATGGATGTGGGCATCAAACCTACTACTATGGCATCTCTGTGGACCTTGATGAACACAGGGAGTTCCAGATCAAGGACAGGCAGCAGGAGTTGTTTAAAGGCACAATGCGCTAACATCACTCTTGTCTTTCCTGCAGGTTCTAGAACAGATAGGGAACTGACAAGGGCTCCAGGACCACATGATATCTTAGAGGAGGATCTGCCATTGAGGAGAAAGCATCACGTTAGTCTAGCACACCCTCCACCAGCAAAGATACTCGTACATTGGTGGCCATTGACGCACGGTTAGAACAGGTGGCACCAGCTGGTGAGCATGGCACAGAAGTGCACAAGCAGCTAATGGAGGCAGCAACAGCTGCAGCCACTCGCCATCAGAGGACCGAAGAAGGGCCCAGCAATGCTCAGCCTCACCCAAAAGGCAAGCCTCGGAGGTCGTCAGCAAAGCGTCAGATGCTAGAGCAGCAGTGTGAAATGTGTGGATATCTGTCAGAGTTTGCAGAGGCCATTCGCACCCATGCACATACGATGGAGGAGTCCATCCATGCATTAGAATGATGTGATGCTATCGCCTCAGATGGCGGATTCTCCTAGGAGGTACCATGTGGGCGCGGAGTCGTCCTTTGTTTCTTTTCCGCTACTGGACCTGCAGGAGAGACAAGAATGATGGATGGAGGAGTCCATCCATGCCATGAATGGTGCCATGTCTCTGGCCTGTGAGAATATGGCAACCTCAATTGAGAGAGTGGCAACCCATATGGAGAGCCACATGCAGAACACTACCCAGTGGACACAAAGGTGCAAGCTGACTTCCACAGTATGGCTTCATCCATGAGCTGTGCCGAGGGATAGATAGGCGAGTTGGTCCGGAGATGCATGGACCCATTGCCAGGTGATCAACTACTCCAGGTAAGCATGGAAGGGCAGGTGGGCTTTGAAATGTTGGAGGGCTGACTACCTGAAGACCATGGTGGCTCTCCTCAAGGTCCTCCTTGCATTGACAGCAGATCTGCGGCCACTTTGACACGAATGCTTCATGAAGTCCCAATGACAGAGGTAGCCCCGACACAGATGCTGGTGCCCCTACCCCCCCTCCCCCCCCCCACCCACTCCATGTGCTGGGCCTCTCTAGGGCTTAGGCACACTAAGGCCATCCTCCGCAACCATTTCATGCACCAGAGCAGGAAAGGTAGCAAATTGCCTCCACATCAAGTGCAGGCACGGGGTGAGCACAGCTTGGGAGCACCTGGAAGCGTTGCATAAATCCATTTAGTTGCACTTGAGGTCTCACTGGGTGATAGTGTTTTGCTGAATGTCAAAGCGTTATATGTATGTGCCAATTTAAAGGTCATGTACTGCATAATATAACATGTCATATGTTCATTTCTGCACTTGTGGCCTGTTACCAGCTGGTGACACTTGAGATGGAGGGCATGAAAAGGTGTGCACAGAATGAGGGCAATGGTGAATGAATCCCTAGGCATGATGTAATGACAGGGCCACTGACATGGTGAGGCTTTTTAATGAAACACCACCAAGGCTACCTCAGGGAGAAATCTGAATTGTCTTCAGGGCGTTCAACAGTCTGTTAATAGAAATGTGTGCTTATGAGTGAGTCGCTCCCCTCTGGAGCGCCAGGTTGTGCATTGCACAGTATACCATTACGATACAGGAGACCCTTGATGGAGCATATTGCAGGGCTCCCCCAGATCTATCCAGGCATCTGAACCTCCTTTGAGAAGGCCTATGGCCTGTTCAATGGTGACCCTTGTAGTCCCATGGCAGCGATTGTATGTCTTCTCTGCTTCAGTGTTGGGGTTCTGCAAAGGCTTAAGGATCCATGGCTTTAATGTGTACCCCTTATCACCCAGTATACATCCACGAAGGCATTCAGGTGGCCTGAGAAGCTGAGGTACCCCTGGCACTAAGAATGAACGAGTCGTTGCAGGTTCCCAGGACTGTGCACACACCTGCAGGATCCTTTTGTGATGGTGGAAGATTATTTGAGAATTCAGCGAGTGAAACTCCTTCCTGTTCAAGAAGGCTCCTGGCTGCTCTGCAGGAACCTTGATGACCACATGTTCAGTCAATTATTCCCTGCACCTGAGGGAATCCTGCAATGGCACACACGATGGTACCAAATCCTATCGCCCTCTCTGCCTGACTGGCCTTATGTATTGGCATGCATGTCACATCTGTTACCTGCTTGATGCAGTGATGGGCTGCTGACTGCGAGATCCCACAGAAGTCTCCAGACAATCCCTGGAACAAACCTAAGGTTAGAGTTGAGTGCCAGCATCAAGTGGGTGGCCACCACATCACATTGGTTTCAACTACTCCTCCAGCTTTCCGCACAGCTCCGCTACCACCTGCCCGGCCAGACGCCATCTTCTAAGACACGAGTGCTCTGACGTCTCCATGAAGCATACCCTCCGTCTTTCAACTAGGTAGTGCCTTCTGTGACCAGGAGCCTGCATACTTTGTCCAATGTCGCCTCCTCGTTTGAATCCCCTTACCCTCATGAACCCTCTGTTGAAGCTGGCTCCATACAGCTGTACATATCTCTCACCCAAAGTTCTCCTCACTGGAGGAGTCAGCTTTGAGTGCATACCACATATTGAAATTTGGAGCCCTCAGAGCTCTAAACCTTTCAAACCCCTGGTGTTGCCTGCAGTATATGAAGTGGACTTTAGAGAGACGCTACCAAAAAGTGTCTTCTGATATGGGCTCACACTGTGCAATCCCTTGCTTAACTGAACCACAGCCTGTGAGTTTCACAATACAGCTGTACTCAATGGCTGCAACCTCCAGCCACCACTCAAAAACCTACTGCTCAGCTCTCGCCTCCTCCATGGAACCTGTGCACCCCAGGGAAAATTTAAAATGCACCTTAAAATCACTATCAGTTGGCTGCTTAACTGCTTCAATTGCCTGTCCTGCGAGTTTGCGATCCCACTGCCCAACCACCCCTGGGAAATTTGGCCAACAGCGGGAGGATGTCGGGGTTCTGCTGCCATTTTACCCCCACCTCTAAGCCTGTCATCTGTTTGAAAATTTGAAATGTAACTTTTTTTAAATTTGTGAATCTTTTATTTTTCTCCACAAGTTTTGCAATAAGCATTTGTCTCCTGTCCACAATTCTAGTTTTTAGCTATGCCGGTGTCCCCAACAGCAGGCTTCCTGACACTGATGTTTGGCTTCAGATGCAGTCTCAGTCAATACACTGCTAGGCAAGCAGTCAGCCCAATCTGTTCCCGGTCGCCACTTGTTGGACATTTCAGTGACTTCATGGCCCTTGCTCTGTGGCACCACGACTGGAACCTTGCTCTAATTTGCCATACTATGCAGGGTGAGGATACAAAAGAGAAACCCTGACTTCCAGCCAAAACATTTACAAAACGGTAAAAGATTCAAATGAAACCTGAAATAGAATGAAGAAAAATTATCCTACTGTTGTCTAAACTACCAGTATTGATAAATTTCAGAGAATAAGCAAAAATAATAGCATTAACAGATTATTTCATAATTGCTAGTTTTAAGTAGACAATAACATACTGGAATAAAGGGAGAAGCAATGCAACAAGGAAATTGCATTATGGGGGAGTGAGAAAGAATGAAGTGGACAAAGCAGGTTGCACAAGCAGTACCGATGGTAAAATAAAGGATGCACAAGATATTCCCGTTTGTTCTGACTAGAATCAACCAGCCTTTGAGGTAAATTAGTAAAAGAAACTCCAATGACATAAAATTTAAAGTTAATGTGTGTTTATAAAAATTGAATGGTTGAAAGAACGATTTTATAACCACATATAACTTGTAACCTTGTGTCATTGAAACTTTAAAAAAAAACTGCTGTCAGTTATTTTGACCTTTTCATGTGAGGGAGGTGTTCTCTTTCAAAATAATGGGCTGGATTTTCCGGCCCTCGGGAGGCAGGAGGTCTGGTAAAATGGTGGCGGAAGGCATTAGGAGGGAAGACCAATGGCTTCCCACCGCCATGGCATTTTACCAGTGGCAGGAACCACAGCAGTGCAGAAACCCACCGGGCTGCCAATTAAGGGCCAACTCCCACCCCAGCATCATTTTACTGGCGTTGGGTGGAGCTGCTCCCGACTGGGAAGAATGCCAGGTAAACCCTGGCAGTCTTCCAGCAGGTTCCCAGGGGAGCCCTCCTTTATGGCCACTCCATAGCCCACAGATGGGGCCCCAATAGCCACCCATGTGGTTAAGGCGCTGCTGATTGAAGGATTCCCCTCACCCCAGATCGCTGGAGCCTGCCTGCCTGGCCTTAGCTCAGCTAAAGAAAAAACTTACCTGGGCTTTGAGGGCGCCTCAGCATAGAGGCGCCCTCTCCTTCTTCATGCAGCCTCAGCAGTGGCCACCTCTAATGGTGGCGCTGCCAAGGATGCAAGGCTACCGGCCCTCAGATTGGGCCGGCAGCTCTGGGAGGTGGGCCATCGTCCTCAATTGGACGGCGGTCCCAGCGGCAACCTCTTAATTGGCTGCCGCCAGTAAAATACCACCCAGAGTGCTGCCACCTGCCCGCGTGGGTTCAGGTCCTGCTTTTGCTCCTGGCGGGCGGGGGTGGTGCGGGCAGGGGGGGCTTCATCCCTGGTGGAAAAATTCAGTCCAATGTTCCAAGTTCTGTTCTATGACTTTTTCACATATTGGAAAGATATTTTTAATCATATTTAATGTACTTATTTACTGAAAATAGTAAAAAAAATAACTGATTTTTTTCAGGATAATTTCAGGATGACTGTGCAAGGCACCGAACCTAGAAGCAATTTTTTTATTTAGCCCTCATCTAAAGTATCACGGTGGTTGAAAAATCCTAATTTGTATTGAACAGCAAGTAACACAGACAGTAAGGTAGTGAATATCTGAACCATAACAATCATGAAGGTCCCAGGTTCGATACCCAGGCATCAATTTTAACCTGGTGGAGTGTAACAGTTTTGTGGGTGAAAGCATAACGGGGATAACTTTAAGAACAAATCATTATTGCCATCGAAAAGTTGGAACAATTTGATGCATGTTTGATTTCTGAATCAACTGTCCTTTCAAATGATTTCAACACATTCAGTTTAGGTTGCATTTAAGCTCTGAACTGTACATATCTATGCCATCCACTGAGCTTGAAATTCAAGTTTCACATGACAAGTTAATTGATTAATTTGCCTGATTACTTTGGATTGGAATACCCGTTCCCTCTCACATATCTGACTACTGATGATCTTACTTAAACAACACTGGCTTATTGCGCTAAGAATTTCTTATTGTCAAGTGTTCCTCTTGGGAAACTTGCTCACACTGCAATCGTACTTATGTAAGGACTCAAAAGCGAACAGTAACATTTCCATATAGTCCATAATATGTAACAGTTGAGAACTGAGTATTTTACATTTTATAAGAAAGTAATTAGGTAGAGAGAATGTGTCTCGTAGCTCAGAATGAAATGTTGGATGAAAGTCAGGATGCCAAGGTTCAGAAGCCTCATTAAAGTTTAGTTTAGTTTAGAAATACAGCACTGAAACAGGCCCTTCGGCCCACCGAGTCTGTGCTGACCATCAACCACCCATTTATACTAATCCTACACTAATCCCATATTCCTACCACATCCCCACCTGTCCCTATATTTCCCTCCCACCTACCTATACTGGTGTCAATTTATAATGGCCAATTTACCTACCAACCTGCAAGTCTTTTGGCTTGTGGGAGGAAACCGGAGCACCCGGAGAAAACCCACGCAGACACAGGGAGAACTTGCAAACTCCACACAGGCAGTACCCAGAATTGAACCCGGGTCGCTGGAGCTGTGAGGCTGCGGTGCTAACCACTGCGCCACTGTGCCGCCCTAAAGAAATGGTGTTCTAACAGAGAGTCTTAAAATTAGTGAAGTGTGTTAGCATGAAAACTATTGGTGTTCATCCCCTTTTTCTGAAGTCATAAGAAATATTTACTAGCTTAATATTATGCACCACTACCTGTACCTGGTAAGATTCTGTACATAGGTGCATAAGACATGTATAGAATTGAAAAAGATCATTGGTCCATTTGGCCAATCTCAGTGAACTGTAACGCTTCTGAAGAATAATGATCCAATTGAAGTTTGAATGCTGTCTTTTTCTGCTGAGCACTAGTTACTTTCTTGAGTTTATTAAGAGTTTTCATCATTTTAGGTATCTCATTTTCTTATTGCTCTAATTTGAGGCCAGAACTCAAATAAAGAGGAACTAGCAGATGTACTAATCCAATCAGATCCTCACCATACTCTGAATAATCATTTTTCACAAGTTTCTACCATAAAATAATTAACAATGCAGCTGTGTCTAATATCTTGACTTGCTGTAGAGGGTTCCACCTTTTCATGTACCATAAAGACAGTGATAGATGGAGACAACTGTCTCACAAATTGGCCTTTTCTTTCCTGTAAACTCAAGTTGTTATAAAAAGACTTGTGCTGGGTGCCACATAACAGGCCTTTTCTTCTTCCAGTTAACTGTATGTTCAAACAACCTTGGTTCAGCAGGGCACGATAAACTCTGCATTCTAACTTCTACATTCAAGAAAAGAGTGTCAGGTGGTGTTAATGTCTGAGTGAGAATTACAACTGCATAATTCTTTTTATCTAATTCTGTCACAGCTTGTCTTTCAGGTGGATGGTAGCGAAAGAATTATACTATCATTTGCAACCAGCAGTTTTTTTGACAGGCCTATGGAGCAATAGCTTCTTACTTGATCCGGTTTTCTTGGAATAAAATCAGCAGCACATACACTGGATCCCTTATTATTGGGGCTGGAGTCTGGTGCCATCTTGTGGATAAAAATCACATTTCCTACTTTCTCCTCAGAACAACGTCAGTCAAAAACACCAGTGGAAACTGATATGCAAGAGAGACAGTTACGCATCTTATACCTGATCTTGGCTCAGTGATTAGATTGCTTTTTAGATGCAAACCTTGGATATTGGATTAATATTGGATTTTTGTATTTGTTCCTGGGATATCAGCATCACTGACAAGGCCAGTATTAATTGCCCATCCCTAATTGCCCTTGAGAAGGTGGTGGTGAGCTGCCTTCTTGAAATGCTGCAGTCCGTGTGGGGTAGGTATACCCACAGTGTTGTTAGGAAGGAAGTTCCAGGGGTTTTGACCGAGCGACAGTGAAGGAATGGTGATATAGTTCCAAGTCAGGATGGTGTGTGGCTTGGAGGGGAACTTGCAGGTGATGGTGTTCCCATGTGTCTGCTTCCCTTGTCTTTTTCGGTGGTAGAGGTGGCAGGTTTGGAAGCTGCTGTCAAAGCTGGCTTAGCAAGTTGCTGCAGTGCATCTTTAGATGGTACACACTGCTGCCACTGTCTGCCACTCGTGGAGAGAGCAAACATTGAAGGTGATGGATGGGGTGCCAACCAAGTGGGCTGCTTTGTCCTGGATGGTGTCGAGCTTCTTGAGTGTTGTTGGAGCTGCGCTCATCCAGGTAAGTGGGGAGTATTCCATCACACTCCTGACTTGTGCCTTGTAGATAGTGGACAGGCTTCGGGGAGTCAGGAGGTGAGTTACTCAACACATGATTCCCAGCCTCCAACCTGCTCTTGTAGCCGCAGTATTTACGTGGCTGCTGCAGTTCAGTTTCTGGTCAATGGTAATCCCCAGGATATCGATAGTGGGGGATTCCAAAATGGTAATGCCATTGAATGCCAAGAGGAGATGGCTAAATTCTGTCTTGTTGGAGATGGTCATTGCCTGGAATTTGTGTGGCACAAATGTTACTTGCCACTTATCAGCCCAAGACTGGATGTTGTCCAGGTCTAGCTGCATGCGGGCAATGACTGCTTCAGTATCTGAGGAGTTGCGAATAGTACTGAACACTGTGTAAGCATCAGTGAACATCCCCACTTCTGATCTTATGTTGGAGGGAAGGTCATTTATGAAGCAGCTGATGATGGTTGGACCTAGGACATTACCCTGAGGAACTCCTGTAGCGTGTCCTGGGGCTGAAGTGATTGGCCTTCAACAATCTAAACATCTTTCTTTGTGCTCAGTATGACTAACCAATAGAGAATTTTCCTCCTGATCCCCATTGACTTCAATTTTGCTAGTGCTCCTTGGTGTCATTTGATTGCACAGTCGACTTGTTGATGATCAAGAGTGGACTGATGGGGCAGTAATTGGCTGCAATGGATTTGTCCTGCTTTTTGTGAAAATTGCCCCTTGGCAATTTTCCACATTGTCAAGCAAATGCCAGTGTTCTAGTGCAGTAGTACAGCTTGGCTAGGGGTGCATCTAGTTCTGGAGCATGAGTCTTTAGTACTACAGCCAGGATATTGTCAGGGACCACAACCTTTGCAGTATTCAGTATGTTCAGTCATATCTTGATATCACATGGAGTGAATTGAATTGTCTGAAGACAGGCATCTATGATGGTGGGGACTTCAGGAGGAGGCCAAGATGGATCATTCGCTGAGCACTTCTAGCTGAAGATAGTTGCAAATGTTTCAGCCTCATCTTTTGCACTGCTGTACTGGTCTCCCCCACCACTGAGGATGGGGATGTTCACGGAGCCTCCACCTCCAGTTAGTTGTTTAATTGTCCACCATCATTCACAATTGATTGTGGGATTGCTTAGCTCTATTTATAGCCTGCTGATGTAGTATTTCAGTTGAGTTTTCAAGGAATGTCTCTATATCTATGCCTCTTCAACAGGGCAAGAATAGTGGGGTTACAACTGGATTAAGATGCAGAACTATTTTTCAGCTATTCTTCAAACTTGTCAAAATCAAGCATTTTAGTTGATCTCAGTCTTTGATCTCTGGCAAAAGGATCAAAAAGTGTTTGTGTAGTACTACTTGTGGAGAGTTGCCTCTTTGGCTTCTTGCTTGCCTTATCTTCCACCAACTTCCAGTTTGGCATCATACTGCCAAACCTTGCACTTGGTACTCCCTCAGGGTTAAACTTAGGCCTGATAAGGGAATACGGGAATAGGATGGGTAAATTTGATGAGAAGTATTTGCTTGCATGGAGAGTAAATGCCAACATTGAGTGGTGGGCCGAATGGCCCGTCTGAGATGTTACACTGTCATAAAATAATTACACATGAGGAAAGCCATTCATCCATCTAAATGCATCCATTCAGAACAACCCTGATATTCCTCCCCTTTTGGTAGCATCCAATAGTTTCTTGAATTAAAAAAGAATTCCTTCTTGACATTTTCACATTTCTTTCTAAATCTTCTCGCTGTCATATTCAAGATACTGCTCAATTCTTGCTTTTAGAGTTAAATACTTGTTTTGCATTTGATGTTGAAAAACATTTAACTATTGCTTCAGTTTCATTTTCTTTGCTAATTCCATCAGAGGTATGTGACCTTGAAGAGGCATGATTCTGAGATTTCAATCTGTGAAGCATTTAAGAATTTTCTGAGCGAGTAAAAATTCAATAAAGCTATTAAATAATATAAAGAGAATTGAAGGCTCAATGGGGAAAGACCACTGTGTAAGGTCCCCCCACCAAGCTGAACTGAGGGGCTGGATCCATGGGAAACCCTTCGAACTGTATTCGGAAATTTTTCGTTTGCTGTAAAATGTAAAAATGCACCTGGCACGACAATGAAATGGAAGGGTTGTGAGGCAACTCGTGATTGTATAGAAAGAAACGGATCGCCTTTGCACTGTTTGTATTTTTTGACTTGGTGCTGTGTGAAACGGTTTGGTAATATATTTTTTACAGATTTTTATGAATAAAGTATATTTTGGAAAAAAAAAGAGAATTAAGCAATATTATTGTTATTCATTTTGGTTGTCTGTGCATTTTGCCTGTCATAACCATCTGGTATCTTAAAGTGGCTACTATTCATTTCTGAACCTAGAAAAATTGGTATTGCCAGGAGGAGGAGGGGAACATTACTCGCAAGTCTGATCATAGGCAATCCTGAACTACGGAATGTTTGTAGAATCAGGGTCTAGCATGAACAGCGATAGGGATCTTACAGAGTTCTTATGGTTGGTGAAAATGCAAAGATGAATGCTAACAGCAAAATCAAAGGAATTGGCAACTGTCTTGTAAATGCCAACAGCAACAGTATAGATGTTGAGTTTTAAAAAACTGGTCATAGTCGTAGAAGCTTATTCACAAAGACAGGCAGTGGGTGCAAAGTCTGGGAATACATTTATAGATGTCAGCAGATTTGGAAAAGGTAGCTGCTTCATTGTAAGTGTAGATTCAATGTAGCGAACAGTAACCTTGTGGTCAAAACAAATGTTTTGTTGATGAGATTGAAATGGGCATTTGTCATTATTCAGAAAATTAAGGCAAGTTAAGAAAAATTTTGTCTTGAAGCAACACAATGACACATTATATGGTTTGAGCAGAGCCTGAAAATTGGATTATGCCCAAATCCCGATTCACATGCCTCATGAGACCAATGGCAGGACCACAGCAAATTAGTCCTCAACCTCATTAAGGTAGAACGAGCAAGTTGTGGGTAGCAGTCACAATCCTAGAGATAGCTCCCTGACCAAGGGCCTTGGGTGAGTCTAAAAGGAGGGGTGGGAGATATGGCCAGCAACAGACTGCAGTTTTAACATGGAGCCAGAAGCAGCATTCCAGTTCCTGCTCCACATTCAAGTAAGTTTTTAAAAAATCTTTTTGTTGGAAGCCTCTAGAAGTCCCTTTAAGTACAGCTGATTAGGCCAATAAGTGGGACTAGTAATTCTTAACCAATGCATGCTGCATTCAGGGCAAATTAATTTCTGGTTAGAGTCCTAAAACAAGTGTTAGGCCCCTTGTTAGCATATTCAAAGAGCTAAATGTCTGTTTTAGATGGCGACCAGACACACTCAAACTAATATGGCACTGGATGTGTTTTCGATGCTGTTTGGGCACGGGAGATTGGCTTCCAATATTGGACCTCTTTGCATGCATTTTCCACCTGGAAAACAGACACAACGATGTCCAGTTTCACCACATAACCACACACATACACCCTATGGTTATCCATGTAATGAATTCAAACTTAGCTGAGCCACTGGTAGGAAAAATAGGGTTAAGAAAAAAAAATCTCCACAAAGAAAGAAGAAATAATAAATCAGTGATCAACTGAAGCTAATATATTTTCTAGTAACAGGGCGCATGGCTGCAAATTAATGATCCAAACAACCTAATCAACTAATGAGCTTCCTGCTGCCTTTAGTCTCTTTCCCATCAAAAAGCTGTAGCCGCAGTCACTACATTAAAAATTGATGAGGAGCATTTGGTCAAAAGTTAACATTCTAGATGAGTTCAAACATTTTTAGAATGGTGGCCAGAAGAATAGAATATAATAAGAGAGAGAGAGTTGCTGGATGGATTATAACATTCAGTCCCATCTTCACACTGAGCACACACTCCATCATGTTGTGTGGCACTACCACCATGTTAAACATGCTATACTCAGAACAGATCTGGCAGCTCAAAACTGGGCATCCATGAGGCACTGTCATCCGACAGCAGCAGCAGAATTTTATTCAGCCACAATCTGTAACTTCATGGCCCACTTCACTATTACCATCAAGTTGGGGGTTCAAACCCGGTTCAATGAGGAGGATAGGCAAGCATGCCGGGAGCAGCACCAGGCGTACCTAAAAATGAGATGCCAACCTGGTGAAGTTACAACACAGGACTACATGCATGCTAAAAAGTGGAACCGGCTATAGATAGAGATAAATGATCCCACAGCCAACTGATCAGCTGAAAGATCTGCAGTCCTGCCACATTCAGTCGTGAATGGTGGTGGACAATTAAACAACTAATCAGAAGAGGAGGCTCCAAAAACATCCCCATCCTCAATGATGGGGAGCCCAGCACATCAGTGCAAAAGACAAGACTGAAGCATTTGCAACCATCTTCAGCCAGAAGTGCCAACAGATGGTTTATATTGCCTTTACCCCTAGGTCGCCACCATCATAGATGCCAGTCTTCAGGCAATTCAATTCACTCCAAGAAACAGCTGAAGGCACTGGATACAACAAAAGCTCTTGGTCTGGACAACATCCGGCTGTAGTACTGAAGACTTAAGCTCCAGAACTAACCACACCCATAGCCAAGCTCTTCCAGTACTGTTACAACACAGGCATCTACCTGACAATGTGGAAAAATGTCCAGTTGTGCCCTGTCCGCAAAAAGCAAGACAAATCCAATCCAGCCAATTAATGCCCCATCAGTCTACTGTGAATTGTCAGCAAAGTGATGGAAGGTGTCATCGACAGTGCTTACTCAGCAACAACCTGCTCACTGAAGCTCAGTTTGGGTTCTGCCAGGGTCACACAGCTCCTGACCTCATTACAGCTTCGGTCCAAAAACAGACAAAAGAGCTGAATTCCAGAGGTGAAGTGAGAGTGACTGCCTTTGACATCAAGGCAGCATTTTACTGAGTATGGCACCAAGGAGCCCTAGAAAAATTGAAGCCAATGGGAATCAGGGGGAAAACTCTCCATTGTTTGGAGTCATACCTAGTGCAAAGGATGATGATTGTGGTTGTTGGAGGTCTGGATGAAGAAGACAATGGAAAATTTCTCATCTCTGAAATACATCTGTGGGCCAGATGGAAAACTGTGGTGGGCTGGATCCTGGCCCGCAGGCTGTATGTTGGACAACGCTGACCTAGAAGAACAAGGGCAGTAGACACATGGGAACACCACCACCAGCAAGTTTCCCTCCAAGCCACACACCATCCTGACAAGGAACTATATCGTCATTCCTTCATTGTCGCTTGGTCAAAATCCTGGAACTCCCTTCCGAACAGCACTATGCACGTACCCGCACCACAGAGACTGCAATGGTTCAAGAAGGCAGCTCGCCACCACCTTCTCAAGGGCAATTAGGGATGGTAATAAATGCTGAGCTTGCCAGTAATGCTCACATCCTAAGAGCTTATGAAAAAAAAAGAAATTGAGGCATGGATCGAATGTCGAAGGCAGAAAAAACAATCATTGCACATGAATACTTGATGGGCACAGTCAAACTCCATGGCGAACCTAGAGTAAAAATAGCATTGAGTCACCTCAGTGACACTCTTTTGCATATGATAAATCACACATCTATGCAAGAAAGCACTGAACTGAACAGCATAAAATGGTCAAAGATCTTTTGGTTTCCATATACACTTCATTAAAATGTTATTTTGCTTTTATGCTATTCTCTTAACAAAATTTGGTCCATTAGATTTTTTTGTGGGGTTGAGGGATGTTGGAATTTCCCAACCATCGTGTTCAGAAATCATCTGTTTAACATGTCTGAAAAATGTTGTCACTTCAGCTTTGCTCCCTTAATCCCAATCCCTGAATAATAGTTACATATGCTGGCATTTCATAGACAGCAGCTCTATTCTACTTTGTTCAAGGGCCATTTTTCCATGTATGTGACTGAGCATTGATATTGGTTGGCTATTTGACTGTGCAGGCCATCACAATCAGACCTGATTCTGTCCTCCAGAGGTCATCAGTGAATTCAAAAGAGAACCCTGGTCAATTGTTCCTCCTTAGCCCAAGGACATAGAATAGCATAATTTTCCTCAGTGAATTGAAAACATTGCTGACAACATAACCACATATTTTTCTTATCTCCTAATCTTTACTATGCCTGTGTAACCAAAATTCTTTCTGTGCCTATTTCCATTGTACATTTAGGCTGCCACCCCAGACTCAAGCTCATTATTTCTATCACTGAGCCACCCCTGACCTCACCACCACCACCCCCACAACTATCATGCCCCGACTCTGCCCTTCTGTCTCCTTCCCTTCCTGTCACTCCATGATACTACCTTTCATTTCTTCCCTGTCAGATATTTTGTTCCTAATTACCCCAAACTGTCGTTACTCCTCAGCCATCTTTCTCTTTCGTTATTTTTGCCATCTTGAATTCCCTTGGATAAGGCCACAGTTATCCTCTGTACCTCTCTTGTCTTTCTCTGAAGGGCTCATTAAGTTCTTTTAAGAGCAGCATCACCAACTGCCCCATCATCTTCTGTCACTGATCCTCCCAACCAATCTGCCCATTGAGGGCTCATCTCATCAGCCTCCTTGTTATGTAATGCGCACTGTGCAATCATTAGAACAGGCACTTCCGGGTGCCACAACTTCCCCCAGCCGATCCCCACCAACCCCCACAACTGCAAGGATGGATATTTGACCACAGGGGTTACCTGCTGAAGAGGTGGCTGATAATACAGGTGAGAAACTCACAGAAGGAGGCAGAGGAACACTACAACGCAAGCCACGCAATGTCCAGAGTGACCAGTGAGCAGATCATCCGCCACAGGTCTGCTGAAAGTGAAATTTAGGTGCCTGGCCTGCTTGGATGGTGCCCTTCAAAATCTGGCAGCAAGGGTCTCCCAAATTGTGGTTTTCTGGGTGAGGCATGCTCAGGTGAGGAGGGTGGCGAAGAGCAGCTGCTGCATCCTGACTGACCTGGTGGGCCTCAAGAGTTGGGTGCCAGGAAGGCTTGGGAAGCTCTTATACTAAGGTAGTTCTCCAGAACTGCAGCGTGTTAGCCATCTAGTCCACCAGAGATCCACATTCCAGGTTCACTGCAGCCACTCACGCCTGTTGGAAGCCCAGCACCATTTGCCCATCAGCACATAGTGCTTCAGCGATGGTCCATCTGATCAGCACAGACCATGGTCGTGGGTGGCGCAGTGGTTAGCACCGCAGCCTCACAGCTCCAGCGACTCAGGTTCAGTTCTGGGTACTGCCTGTGTGGAGTTTGCAAATTCTCCCCGTTACCGCGTGGGCTTCCACTGGGTGCTCCGGTTTCCTCCCACAGCCAAAGACTTGAAAATTGATAGGTAAATTGGTCATGGTAAATTGCCCCTAGTGTAGGTAGATGGTAGGAGAGTTGTGGGGATGTGGTAGGGAATATGGGATTAATGTAGGATTAGTATAAATGGGTGGTTGTTGGTCGGCACAGACTCGGTGGGCCGAAGGGCCTGTTTCAGTGCTGTATCTGTCTATGACTCAATGGTCTGTCCCAACCAGCCCCTGAGTCATCCCCTCACACACATGCATATTGCTATGGCCACCATCACTGCATTGAGACAGTCATACGTGGCCCCTGACAGAGCTGCAGCCATTCCATCAATCTAGTGGGTTCCCATGTTCCAACAACCGCACTAGCATTCCCACCCATTTGCTTCTGACCCAAGAGAGACTGAGGTTTGTCTCTCACCCTGGCAGAGCGGAGACTTGCTTGCGGCACTGGATCTATGTTTTCTGTACGACCCCACAGCAGCTTACCTCCTCTGCTACCTCCATTCAGTCCTGCCAGGTTCACTGGGGAGATCTCCTCCTTTGGTTATGAGGGAAGAGACCTCCCGACTTGCTCTGGCCACAAACAGGTTACACAGGCTTAAATATCTTCTGATGGAATGCTGTGGGTCCTGTGGGGTGCCTGTGTAGTCACTGGTCTGAGGGGGCTGTGGGGTGATCAAAGGCTGAAGATGGGGTGTTGGTGTTCCAATGAAGGGATGGTTTGCAGTGCTGGCAGGAGCTCAAAGGTCTTTAATAATTATGCACAAAACTGAACAGTAATCACATGCCAAGTCTCAGAGCCATATCGAGTGCTGAAGGCCCATATCGAGGGCTGCCAGCACCTTCTTCTGGGTCACGGTCTGCTCCTCGCTGATGACCCTCCCACCCCCTATTCGGCTGGCACGTGATCATGGCGGAAGTGGAGTTTGGAGCGGGAGGGCCTTCGACACCCATTTCCGTTTCCGGTCTTGTGACCCCACCAGGTCACATTGAATTCCGGCCAATATTTCTGGAACCATATAAATCAAGTCAAAAAAGATCCCAACTTAGTCACTGCCTGGGGTGGAGGGGAAACTGAAATAAGGCCGGCAAAAATTAAGTAAATAGAAACCTAAGGTGTAGACACGATTCTGTAGGCAAGTTTATTTTTTTATTTCCAAAATATACTTTATTCATAAAAATCTGTAAAAATTACATTGCCAAACAGTTTCAAACGGCACCAAAAAATACAAACATTGCAAGGGAGATCAGTTTCCTTCAATACAATCATGAGTTGCCTCACAACCTTTCCATTTCATTTGTCATGCCATTAACATTTTTACATTTTACAGCAAATGAAAATTTCTCCGATACAGTTCGAGGGGTTTCCCATGGATCCAGCCCCTCAGTTCACCTTGGTGGGGGGGACCTTACACTGTAGTCTTTCCCCATTGAGCCTTTGCTGCGGCTGCCCCAAGCTTTAGTGCGTCCCTCAGCAGATAGTCCTGGACCTTGGAATGTGCCAGTCTGCAACATTCGGTGGTGGACAACTCTTTGCGCTGGAAGACCAGCAAGTTTCGGGCAGACCAAAGGGCGTCTTTCAACGAATTGATCGTCCTCCAGCAGCAGTTGATGTTTGTCTCGGTGTGCATCCCTGGGAACAGCCCGTAGAGCACAGACTCCTGTGTTACAGAGCTGCTTGGGATGAATCTTGACAAAACCCATTGCATCTCTTTCCACACCTGCTTTGCAAAGACACATTCCAGAAGGAGGTGGGCAACCGTCTCTTCCCCACCACAGCCACCGCGGGGGCATTGCGCGGAGGGGGCGAGACTTCAGGCGTGCAGGAAGGATCTGACAGGGAGAGCTCTTCTCACCACCAGCCAAGCTACATCTTGGTGCTTGTTTGAGAGTTCTGGTGTATTCTGTAGGCAAGTGATGACAAACCTGATCCCCTTTAGTTTAGAGATACAGCACTGAAACAGGCCCTTCGGCCCACCGAATCTGTGCCGACCATCAACCACCCATTTATACTAATCCTACACTAATCCCATATTCCTACCACATCCCCACCTGTCCCTATATTTCCCTACCACCTACCTATACTAGGGACAATTTATAATGGCCAATTTACCTACCAACCTGCAAGTCTTTTGGCATGTGGGAGGAAACCCACGCAGACACAGGGAGAACTTGCAAACTCCACACAGGCAGTACCCAGAATTGAACCCGGGTAGCTGGAGCTGTGAGGCTGCGCCACTGTGCCGCCCCTGTTTGATGACAACTGAAATGGAGGTTGTGCTGCATGAGGTAGTTGTGAGGAGAGTGTCACACTTTGGTACCATTCCCAGAGGTCTAGGCGATAATAATTATATATGTTTGTCTTGTTTGGCTGTTCTTTTAAATCCAATCACCGTGAATAAACAGTTAAAAGAAAAAAGTCAACTGCAGTTCTGATCCCTGCACCAAAGATTAGTTTGATACAATCATGCAGATCTTTGCAGTTACAGGAAATACTTCAAACTTAAAACAATGCTATATGATTGATTCAGTTGTATATTCCTGACAATTTTCATAAATAGTGGAATGTTGAAAACACAGGAAGTCATGGCAATTCTCTTCTAGGTTGTAAAAGAAAAAATGATCCTGTCTGTATCAAGGCTGTCAGTTTAAAGATCTCAGATAATGAATCAGTCAGTTTAAAACTCTTGAGAGAACAAATTTGAATTTCCAGCAAGCAGGTTAAATTAATTAGGTTCTCAGTCAGGGAAAAGAATCCTTCACCAGTAATTTCTGCAATGTTCTCCTGATCTCCCACCACGGGCTGTGCTCCCATTTAAGGCTGGTTCGGAGGGGTGTGGGGAACGGAGAATTGCTGTGGAGCCGGCTGCCCCAAAACCTGTGCCATACCACAGTGTTCCGATTTCGTCAGAGGCAGAGAGGTTCCATGATGGCATTGAAGCCCTGATGCGATGCCAACCTAATTTAAATTGGTGAAATGCTGTTTAACATTAATTTAAATGTAATTATTTACAATTTAATGACTGGACAGTGATTTTTTTGGATGGCATGTGGCACTCACGTGCCTACAGCTTTGCGACCATTATAATCTGGTGATGGTGAGACAAAAGGCCTCAGTGCCTTGATGAGGAGGTATCCTGACCATTGCAGCGAAGGGGAAGTGGAGGGGGGGGGGTGGTTCTGTGGTCATTGCTGCTCTACTGATTGGCCTACAAGGGGGCTGTATGTATAGGGGGGCTCTGCAAGAGTCTAGGTTGTGTGTATTGAGGGGTCATTAGAGGGTCTCATAAATGCTGTGTTACGAACATACAAATTAGGAGCAGGAGTAGGCCACTTAGCCCTTCGAGCCTTCTCCACCATTCAATAAGTTAATGGCTGAACTGATTACTCCACATTTCCACCTACTCCCAATAACTTTCCACCCCCTTGTTTATCAAGAATCTATCTAGCTCTGCCTGAAAAATATTCAAAGACTCTGCTTCCACTGCCTTTTGAGGAAGAGAATTCCAAAGACTCACGACCCTCTGAAAGAAATAATTTCTCCTCCTCTCTTTTTCAAATGGGCGACCCCTTATTTTTAAACAGTGACCTAGTTCTAGATTCTCCCACACGGAGAAACATCCTTTCCACATCTTTTACTGTGTGTGGTGTCTCACACTGCTGAAAAAGATGATAGTCCAACAGTAACCTGTCATCTTGAGGTACATCAGGGATTTAGCCAAGCAAATATTTTTTTTTAATTCATTCATGGGATGTGGATGTCGCTGGCCAGGCCAGCATTTATTGCCCATCCCTAATTACCCTTGAGAAGGTGGTGGCGAGCTGCCTTCTTGAACTGCTGCAGTCCATGTGGGGTAGGTATACCACAGTGCTGTTAGGAAGAGAGTTCCAGGATTTTGACCCAAAAACAGTGAAAGAAAGGCGATATAGTTCCAAGTCAGAATGGTGTGTGACTTGGAGGGGAACTTGCAGGTGGTGTTGTTCCCATGTAATGCTGCCCTTGTCCTTCTATTTGGTCGAGGTAGCGGGTTTGGAAGGTGCTGTCTAAGGAGCCTTGGTGAGGTTGCTGCAGTGCATCTTGTAGATGGTACACACTGCTGCCACTGTGCGTCGGTGATGGAGGGAGTGAATGTTGTGGATGGAGTGCCAATCAAATGGGCTGCTTTGTCCTGGATGATGTTGAGCTTCTTGAGTGTTGGAGCTGTACCCAACCAGGCAAGTGGAGGGTATTCCATCACATTCCTGACTTGTGCCTTGTAGATGGTGGACAGGCTTTGGAGAATCAGGAGGTGAGTTACTCGCTGCAGGATTCCTAGCCTCTGACCTGCTCTTGTAGCCATGGTATTTATATGGCTACTCCAGTTCAGTTTCTCGTCAATGGTAGCCTCCAGGATGTTGATAGTGGGGGATTCAGCGATGGTAATGCCATTGAATGTCAAGGGGAAATGGTTAGATTCTCTCTTGTTGGAGATGGTCATTGCCTGGCACTTATGTGGTGTGAATGTTACTCGCCACTTATCAGCCCAAGCCTGGATATTGTCCAGGTCTTGCTGCATTTCTACACGGACTGCTCCAGTATCTGAGAAGTTGCAAATGGTGCTGAACATTGTGCAATCATCAGTGAACATCCCCACTTTTGACCTTATGATTGAAGGGAGGTCATTGATGAAGCAGCTGAAGATGGTTGGGCTTAGGACACCGCCCAGAGGAACGCCTGCAGTGATGTCCTTGAGCTGAGATGATTGACCTCCAACAACCACATCTTCCTTTGCGCTAGGTATGATTCCAACCAGCGGAGAGTTTTCCCCCAATTCCCATTGACTTCAGTTTTACTAGGGCTCCTTGATGCCATACTTGGTCAAATGCTGCCTTGATGTCACGGGAAGTCACTCTCACCTCACCTCTTGAGTTCAACTCTTTTGTCCATGTTTGAACCAAGGCTGTAATGAGGTCAGGAGCTGAGTGGCCTTGGCGGAACCCAAACTGAGCATCACTGAGCAGGTTATTGCTCAGCAAGTGCAGCTTGATGGCATTGTTGATGACATCTTCCATCAGTTTACAGATGATTGAGAGTAGGCTGATGGGGCAGTAATTGGCTGGGTTGGACTTGTCCTGCTTTTTGTCGACAGGACATACCTGGGCAATTTTCCACATTGCCGGGTAGATGCCAGTGTTGTAACTGTACTGGAACAGTTTGGCTAGGGGCACGGCACGTTCTGGAGCACAGGTCCTCAGTACTATTGCTGGAATATTGTCAGGGCCCATAGCTTTTGCAGTATCCAGTGCCTTCAGTCGTTGCTTGATATCACGCGGAGTGAAGTGAATTGGCTGAAGTCTGGCATCTGTGATGCTGGGGAATTCAAGAGGAGGCCAAGATGGTCATCAACTCAGCACTTCTGGCTGAATATTGTTGCAAATGCTTCAACCTTATCTTTTGCACTGATGTGCTGGGCTCCTCCATCATTGAGGATGGGGATATTTGTTGAGCCACCTCCTCCAGTTAGTTGTTTAATTGTCCACCACCATTCACAGCTGGATGTGGCAGGACTGCAGAGCTTTGATCTGATCTGTTGGTTAAGGGATCGCTTAGCTCTGTCTATCACATGCTGCTTACGCAGTTAGTCCTGTATTGTAGCTTCACCAGGTTGACACCTCATTTTGAGGTATGCCTGATGCTGCTCCTGGCATTCCCTCCTGCACTCTTCATTAAACCAGGGTTGGTCTCCTGGCTTGATGGTAATGGTAGAGTGAGGGTTATGCCAGGCCATGAGGTTACAGATTGTGGTTGAGTACAATTCTGCTGCTGCTGATGGCCCACAGCGCCTCATGGATGCCCAAATTTGCATTGCTAGATCTGTTCGAAATTTATCCCGTTTAACACGGTGGTAATGCCACACAACACGATGGAGGGTATCCTCAATGTGAAGGTGGGACTTCGTCTCCACAAGGACTGTGTGGTGGTCACTCCTACCAATACTGTCATGAACAGATGCATCTGCGGCAGGCAGATTGGTGAGGATGAGGTCAAGTTTGTTTTTCCATTGTGTTTGTTCCCTCACCACCTGCCGCATACCCCGTCTAGCAGCTATCTCCTTTAGGACTCAGCCAGCTCGGTCAGTAGTGGTGCTACCGAGCCACTCTTGGTGATGGACATTCAAGTCCCCCACCCAGAGTACATTCTGTGCCCTCGCCACCCTCAGTGCTTCCTCCAAGTGCTGTTCAACATGGAGGAGTACTGACTCATCAGCTGAGGGAGGGAGGTAGGTGGTAATCAGCAGGAGGTTTCCTTGTCCATGTTTAACCTGATGCCATGAGACTTCATGGGATCCAGAGTCAATGTTGAGGACTCCAAGGACAACTCCCTCCCTACTGTATACCACTGTGCCGCCCCCTCTGCTGGCTCTTTCCTGCCGGTGGGACAGGACATACCCAGGGATAGTGATAGCCATGTCTGGCATATTGTCTGTCAAGTATGATTCAGTGAGTATGACTATGTCAGGCTGTTGCTTGACTTGTCTGTGGGACAGCTCTCCCAACTTTGGCACAAGCCCCCAGATGTTAGTAAGGAGGGCTTTGCAGGGTCGACAGGGCTGGGTTTGCCGTTGTCGTTTCCGGTGCCTAGGTCGAGGCCGGGTGGTCCATCCGGTTTCATTTTTTTTATTGACTTTGTAGCGGTTAGGTACAACTGAGTGGCTTGCTAGGCCATTTCAGAGGGCATGTAAGAGTTAACCACATTGCTGTGGGTCTGGAGTCGCATGCAGGCCAAACCTGGTAAGGACAGCAGATTTCCTTCCCTCAAGGACATTAGTGAACCAGATGGGTTTTTACAACAATCGACAATGGTTTCGTGGCCATCATTAGACTAGTTTTTAATTCCAGATTTATTAATTAAATTCAAATTCCACCTTCTGCTGTGGTGGGATTTGAACCCATGTCCCCAGAGCAATACCCTGGGTCTCTGGATTACTTGTCCAGTGACAATACCACTACGCCATCGCCTCCCCATAGTGATAAGCATAGTTGCCTAGGCAGGCTTATCTCTGCATCTGAAGTGATCTGAAGGCCCCAGGACAGCTGCTATGGGTATCATCCACCCTGTGTTTTTGGATCTCCTTGGTGTGTTGAGGCGCCTCCGAGCTGCACCTGATCCTGAAGCTCCACAATGAGAGCAGCAGCAGTCGGTCAGGCCTAAAATGGTCAACGTATGCCAAAGGTCTACAGGACTCACATCACCTACCTCCAAATGTCCGAGCGACACTGTTAATGAAGACTAAGACTCTCCAGGGAGGCCATCACCGACTGCAGCCTTCTGCAGGACGATTTGCAACCTATTGGATTTGGGGGTCACCCTATGCCCATGGCCCTAAAGATCACCATGGCACTAAACTTCAACGCTTCTGGATCTTTCCAGGGATCCACCAGGGATATATGTAGGGTGTCTCAGGCAGCAGCCCACCGCTGCATCAAGGACTGACCAATACCCTGTTCAAGAGGGCCAGCGACTATGTGCATCACTGGACCCACCCTGACAGTCAGGCCAAGAGGTTCATTGGTTTTGGTGCCATAGCTGGATTCCTCCAGGTGCAAGGTGTGATAGATTGCATGCATGTGGCCATCAAGACTCCAACAGAACAGCCAGTTGCCTTCATCAACAGGAAGGGCTTCCATTCAATAAATGTTCAACTGGTCTGCAACCACTGAAAGCGTTTCCTGCAGGTGTGTGCCCACCTCCTGGGAAGCAGCCACGTGTCTACATATTTCAACAGTCCCAGATGCCTCAGCTTTTCAATCCCCCACTCATCTTCATGGATGGATTCTTGCGGACAAGGGCTACCCATTGAAGACATAGCTTCTTATGCCTGTGAGGAACCCTCATACTGCAGCTGAGGAGATGTACAACACTTGCCATGGCTCCACCCAAGGCACCAAAGCAGGTCAGTGGGCTGCTGAAGATGAGGTTCCGCTGCCTTGATCAATCTGGAGGAGCCCTGCAGTATGCCCCAGCGAGGGTCTCATGGTGGTCTGCTGTGCTCTGCACAATCTAGTACTTCACGGTGGGGGGGCGGGGGGAAGACCTTAAAGGAGGAAGATATGCCTGAGCAACAAACATCCTCCGATGAAGAGGATGCGGAGGAGAGTCAGGGCCAAGCAGCCATGGATGATGAGAACACAGCGATGGAGGCCAGACATGGTGAGTGGCACACAAATGAGGTGTTACGAACAGGTAGTTAATCTTTTTTTTCTCTGAACAAATTTTCCTATTTTTTCAACCACCTGTCCATAAATAGATTTGAATTGTTTTCTCTCCCATAAACTCGAATAATAAATCACTGCATCAACAACACGGTTTTTAAAGTTAAAACAAAGAAGTAGGGTTTATTAACTGTTACGACCAGGTGAGAAAGAGGTCATGTATGTAGTCTCCCGCCTCCTTTCCATCTGTGTTCGCTGAATGCCGACCAGCTGCAATGCGTGCTAGTGTCCATGGGAGTCCATATGTTAATGAGCTCTGCAGTCACATTGCCATGATAATGAGGGCAGTGGTCACATTAGCACTGTGTTAAGGGGTAGGTTGGAAGTCAGAAGCTCACAATTAAGGCATGTTGGAACATGGTTTTCATACAATGATGGCGAATAATTGGCACAAAAGAGTGCTTAATTATATTCCAAATAACATATCTGTATCACCCCTGAACACCCAAGTGTGTCTAAGTGCTTTTCTTAATACGCTTGCAGGTGCTGCTACAAGGTGTAACCCCTGCGCTAGCAGCTGTGCTGGAAGAAGGCTGCTGTTCAGGCTGTCCTTTGGCCTGAGATGACTTTGGTGGCCGTCATCTGGGTCCCTGAGGCCTGGAGGGCTCCAGATGCCTAAGGGTTTCCTGCAAGGGTGCAGGTCTGTCTCCAGGCATCGCTGCTGCTGGAGCTGGGCTTACTGACAGAGGGGCTGAGGAACCGGTGTCCACACTCAGAGCACCCTGAGGGGATCCCGCAGATAGGAGTGCAGCCTCTCGTCCTCCCTTTCAAGGTTTCATGGAACCTCTCCCTTCTCACCAGAGAAGGACAAGGAGTGGAAGAGGTCTCCAGGCTCCTGATCCTCCTTTCACCTTGCAGCTGCTGGTCTGAGCTCATGGCTAAGGCTATGGTGTGCAGGTTCTGGTGCATCTGTGGAATCTGGTTCTCTGTGAGTGTTGCCAACCTCTCGGTAGAGGAAGCCATGCACTCGTAGACCTAGGACACGGCAGCAGTCATGGCATGGATGGACTCCTCAGAGGTTGATGGGTGTCCCTGTAGGGCTGCAGTCATCTGTGAGTGCCACCGTACAAGATAGAACAAAGACATGTATGTGTTAGGCTGCACATATTCTGTTATGGCAAACATGCCTGAGGTGGCTCTCTATCAATACTGAACTTTTCTCCCTCATGTGCTTATCTATAGCATTCCCTTAAATACATCTATACTATTTGCCTGTAAAGGCAGGGCTGAAGAGAGGCGAGTCGAAGAGACTCAGCAGTTGGAAGGAAAAGAGACAGAAGTGTAAGGAGAGAGCCAACTGTGTAACAGCCCCAACAACCAACTTCACCTGCAGCATCTGTTCTAGAGTCTGTCACTCTAGAATTGGCCTTTATAGCCACTCCAGGCACTGCTCCACAAACCACTGGCCACCTCTAGGTGCTTACCCATTGTCTCTCGAGACAAGGAGGCCAAAAAGGATTTGCCTCAACTACTCCTTGTGGTGGCGACATCCACATTCTAACCACTCTCTGGGTAAAGAGGTTTCTCCCGAATTTCCCATTGCATTTATAAGTGACTATATTATATTTATATCCCCTGGTTCTGGTCTCCCCCGTGTGTGGAAACCTTGGAGGGAATTTTCCCAGGCCGTCAGAGGCGGGGTCAGGGACAAGCAGGGTGGGGAAGTCGCAGAAAGTGACGTCAGATCAAGGTCCTGGCATGATCCCGCCATCTGCCAGCGTTCTCCGGGGCAAGATTGACAGAAAGTGGGGAACACTCATGGATCTGTCGGGTAAGTAATTTGGAAGTTGTTGAGGTTGTTAAGAAGCTAATCATTAGCTATTTTAATGTTGAATTCTGAATTTCCCAACCATGGAACATGTTTCCCAACCTGTCAGCAGCTTGCTAGGGTCACTGAAACAAGTGTGCAGTGGGAAGAGCTTTTTCAGTGAAACAAACAGGCTAAGGAGGCTTTGATTGTTTACATTGAAGTGCTCCAGCCATGGCCATTGAGAAACCACTGTTCAAAGCACTTCTTCTCTCAGAGAGTGTTTTCACTGCTTGACAGGTGATTGCCAACTGCTTGGAAGGCACTTCACCTGTCTAGCACTCGCTCATCTTCAGCTGCACTTCCCTGCTGCCAGTCTTCACCACAGCATGAGAGTAGCTTATGCAGTTCCACCTTCCACCTCTGCTGAGGGTCCAGAGCAGCGGTCACTCCGCCACCAACTGCTCCAGCAGCAGAGGAGCAACACCAGCAGCAGCATCAGCTGTTTTCCCCTCAGCTGCATGGCTATCCACAGGCTCTTGGAGATGGACACAGAAATCCATCTGGAAGGAGGTGAAACTCCCAAAAATAGGGTCTACAGCCCAAAGATCAGCTCTATCAACATGTCTGAGCACGAATGCCTCAGGAGGCTTGGGATCTCCTGACAGTTCACTGCTGAAACCATAGAAAGGTTACAACACAGAAAGAGGCTATTCAGCCCATCATGTCTGCGCCACCTGAAAAAACTAGGCGCTCATTCTGATCTCACCTTCCAGCACCTGGTCTGTAACCTTGCAAGTTACAGCACTTCAGGTGCAGATCCAGGTACCTTTTAAATGAGTTGAAGGTTTCTGCATCCACCACCAATCCAGGCAGTGAATTCCAGACACCCACAACTCTTTTGGATGAAAAGGTTTCCTTATGTCCCCTCTAATCCTTCTACCAATCACCTTAAACCTGTGCCCCCTAGTAATTGACCTCTGCACTAGGGGAAACAGGTCCTTCCTGTCTACTCTTTTTTGGCTCCTCATAATTTTGTACCTCTCAATTAAGTCACCCCTCAACCTCCTCTGTTCTACGGAAAAACAACCCTAGCCTATCCAATCTTTCCCCATAGTTGCAATTTTCAAGCCCTGGCAACATTCTTGTAAATCTCCTCTGGTACTCTCTCCAGAGCAATTATGTCCTTCCTGTAAAGTGGTGACCAGAACTGTACACAATACTCCAGCTGTGGCCTAACCAGTGTTTTATACAGTTCCAGCATTACATCAATGCCTTTGTATTCTATACCTTGGCCAATAAAGGAAAGCATTCCATATGCCTTCTTCACCACTCTATCTACCTGTCATGTCACCTTCGGGAACCTGTGGACATGCACTCCAAGGTCTCTCACTTCCTCTACTCCTCTCAATATCATTCCATTTATTGTGTATTCCCTTGCTTTGTTAGCACTCCACAAATGCATTACCTCACAGTTCTCCGGATTGAATTCCACTTGTCACTATTCCACCCACTCAACCATTCTGCAGTCTACAGCTATCTCTATCAACAATTTTTGTGTCATCTGCAAATTTCCCAAACATGCCTCCCACATTTAAGTCCAAATCATTAATATATACCACAAACAGCAAGGGACCCAACACTGAGCCCTATGGAATGCCACTGGAAACCACCTTCCATTCACATAAACATCCGTCGACCATTATCCTTTGTTTCTTGTCACTGAGCCAATTTTGGATCCAACTCGCCACATTCCTCTGTATCCCATGGGTTTTTACTTTTCTGACCAGTCTGCCATGTGGGATCTTGTCAAATGCCTTACTAAAATCCATATAGACAACATCCACTGCACTACCCTTATCAATCCTCCTTGTTACTTCCTCAAAAAATTCAATCAAGTTAGTAAGACACGCTTCCCTTAACAAATCCATGCTGACTATCCCTGATCAATCTGTGCCTTTCTGAGTGACAGTTTATTCTATCTCTGAAAATTGATTCTAATAATTTGTCCACCACTGAGCTCAGATTGACCGACCGATAATTATTTGGCCTTTCCCTTGCACCCTTTTTAAACAATGGTACAACATTGGCAGACCTCCAATCCTCTGGTACCTGTATGCTTTTAGATAAACAGGGGGCTCTAGACTTGGCAGTACCACTCTTTTCCTTTGTGTGGACATGTCTACACTGTGCCCATAAAATCTCACTTTTGAATGCGCCCCACTGGTTTGCCACTGATTTTCCTTCAAGTAGCTGTATCCAGTCCACTTTCACGAAATCACCTCTCTGCTACGTAAAATTTGCCTTTCCCCAATTTAGTACTTTTATTCCTGTTCTATCTTTGTCTTTTTCCATGATTATACTAAAACTTACCGTATTATGGTCACTATCTCCAAAAGGATCACCCACTGTGACTTCATCCACTTGCCCAGCTTTACTTCCTAACATTAAATCTAGACTTTTCTTTCAATTGCCTCTCGTTGGCCTTGTCAGGTGCTGGCTAAAAAAGTTCTCCTAAATGCAGTTCAAGTATTTTGTGCCCTCTGTGCCCTTCGCACTGTTTGTAACCCAGTTAAAATTAGGGTAGTTGAAATCCCCAACTATTATTGCCCTATTGTTTTTGCACTCAGACATTTCCCTACATATTTGTTCTTCTATTTCCCTCTCGCTATTTGAGGGTCTATAGTACACTCCTAGTAGTGTGGCTGTCCCTTTTTTATTTATGAGCTCAACCCATATGGCCTCATTTGATGATTCATTTAGCATATCATCCCTCCTAACAGCTGTAATTGATTCTTTAACCAATAATACTACACCCCCTCCTTTTTTATCACCCTCTCTATCCTGCCTGAAAACTTTATATCCAGGGATGTTGAGCTGCCATTTTTGCCCCTCTTTAAGCCAAGTTTCCATTATAGCAATGATCTCATGCTGCCGTGTGTCTATCTGTGCCCTCGGCTCATCAGCTTTATTTTCTATATTCTTTGCATTTAACTAAATATCTTTTAACACTGCCAAATTCCAGTGCTGTACACTTTTTAACCTTTGCTTTTTCTGTCTTTCAGAGTTACTCACTAATTTTCTGCCTTCCGTTCCCTGCTCTGAATTTGTCCTATCTGAAACTGCCTTCAGATTCCCATCACCCTGCAAAACTAGTTTAAACCATCCCCAACAGCACTAGCAAACCTTCCTGCAAGGATATTTGTCCCAGTCCTGTTCAGGTGCAGACCATCTGGGTTGTACAGGTCCCATCTTCCCCTGAACCAGTTCCAATGTCCCAGAAATCTGAAGCCCTACCTCCTGCACCATCTCTCCAGTCATGCATTCATCTGGTGTATTTTCCTATTTTCATACGCAGTAGCTCGTGGACTAGGGAGTAATCTGAAGATTACTACCTTTTACGGTCCCGATTGCTAATCTCTTTCCTAACTCCCTAAACTCAGCCTGCAGGACCTCATCCCTTTTTCTACCTATATCAATGGTACCAATGTGGACCATGACCACTGGCTGTGCACCCTTGCCCTTTAGAATGCTCTGTAGTTGTTCAATGATATCTATGATGCTTGCACCAGGGAGGCAAAATACCATCCTGGAATCATGTCTGCGACCACAGAAATGCCTATCTGTTTCATTAACTATAGAATCCCCTGCCACTATTGCTCTCCTGTTTTTTTCTCCTCCCTTCCTGCACAGCTGAACCATCCATGGTGCTCTGGTCATGACTCTCACTGTACTCGCCAGAGGAACCCGCTCTCCCATCGGTACTCAGAACTGTACACCGGTTCGAAAGTGGATGCCCTCCGGGGACTCCTGCACTACCTGCCTTGTCCTCCTTGTCTGTCTGGTAGTCACCCAGTCCCTCTCTGCCTGTGCTCTCTTAATCTGCGGAGTGATCACCTCCTGAAACGTGCTATCCACCTATCTCTCATCCTCGTGAATGCACATCAGTGACACCAGCTACTTCTCAAGTTCCAAGATTCAGCACTGGAGCTTTTGCATTTGGTGGCATTTTCTGCACATGTAGTTGTCCAGGATATGAGGACGGTCCCGGGGTTTGCACATGGCACAGGATGTGCATTCGACGGGTGCGAGCAGCCCTGCCATGCCTCAAATTATTTATTTAGTGGATGAAAATTGGAAGTTAAAGAACACAATAAAATGTGTCATAAAAACCTCACCTGCCAAGAATGAGGCATATTCATTTCGTCATATGAAACATTAATTTTAAACTGTTGCTGGACTGAAAAAATGACTTGTTTAAAGAGATCACAGCAGTGGCTGGAAACATTTGCATTCTAAGAGACAGTTACCTGGAGGAGACAATGGAACTGCTCCCTGATCCAATTAACCCAAATGGATTTTGATCACCAGGCATTGAATGTGTAAAAAGCCAGCATTCCATTCCATCCCCCTCCCCCCACTGAGGGTGTCTGTTCAGATGGAGAATTCACAAAAACGCAGGAGAGAAAAATAAGTTGTTCACATGACTAACTTGCCGGCCCAGGTTTGGTTTTAAACTGTGCTCACAGAACAGTTTGAGTCAGACTGCAATTTGAAGACAACAGAGAAGGATGGTCTCTCTCTCTCTCCCTTTCATGCAAAGGCGGGGACTCACGAAAGAAACTAAGCCAAGACAGAAAACCATCGAAACAAGTTTGGAAGAATGCACTGCGCCCCCAACGAGACGCCTAGATTTAACTGCAAGCAAAGATTTTACATCAAACTCAAAAGACAGTAAATGAACTCCAGCTATTGCTTCAAACCTTTCCCCTTGATTCTTTCTCCTTTTCTGTTTCTATCTGCGTGTGTGTTTATCGCGTATGCATGCCAGCATGGTCGCGTCGCATATTTTTAGTAATTTTAATTGAAGTAGAGTTTTAAGGTTAATAAACTTACACCTTTCTTATTTAAATGTAGGAAAACCTGTCTGGGTTGATTTTTTTGCCATTACAATTGGAGAGCAGTTAACAAGGATTCACTGAGGGGAAGCTAAAAACACAGTGTTTTAAAAATTAAACCCTGTTATGGTAAAACCAGGAAAAGGCTGAGAGGAAATCCCTAGACCCCTTTCGCACCTGGTCATAACAAATAGTTATAAATAGAATGAACAAACGAGTAACCACCTACCAACTACAGCTATTTTAGCTTCTACTTAGTAAATAGACTTAAATGTTAGAGAAAATGTTAGTGCAGCCTCCTAGAACAAGACCTCCTTCCTAGTGAGGCAGGTGGGCACAAATTGCCAATGCCTGATAAGGTACTTGTCACTGAAGGCCGAGCACCCCGATCCCCACCCACCACCACTTCCTCTCCCTCTCTGCATCTCTGCTTTTCACCAAGGTGTGTGCTCTCTTCTTCTACAAAGGCATGTGTGGAGAGGAGAGAAGGACACCATTTGTGGAAGGTGACTGTGAGGCATGGGTGTGAGAGGGCAATAGGTTGAGGGTGAGTATGCTCAGATGGGGATGTGAGGTGCCTGGAGAAAGAGGAATCAGTGTAGCTGCAAGGAGTGTTGAGCTGAGGAGTGCTGTGCAAGAGAATGCTAGGCAAGTCAGTGTGTGGGTCTTGGCACTGAAAGTGTTACACCACTCACCTTTCCTGCCCTCCTGAGGTCCTGGATCCTCCTGGTGCACTGTCTCCAGGTTGGAGAGTCCACATCCCTGCTGATGACTTCCTTGGTCACTTCCATCCACACCTGCTTGTTTGGGAGAGCTCACCTCATTGCAGACCCTCAGATCCCTCAGCAGGACCTCCAGGTAAGAGTGATAGATCTAGGGGTTGCCTTCCCAGCTCCATTCCTCAAGGTGCTGCAGCCTCAAAAACCCAAGTGCCGTTGAGTTTTTCTGAATCATGCCATTGTCCCTTTAATTAGAAATCCTTCCTTTGACAGAATGGATGCTTCATCCAGCCCATCATCCCTAATTGGTCGAGGAGCCCAGAGGCGGGCTCTTAACTGGTTTGCTCTGGGAAAGAGCCACCACCAAGCCTGCACATTTAGGAGTTTGGTTCCAAACCAGAAAATGGTCCCAATGTTGCGTCACTGTCTAAATTGGTAAGATTACGCCCATTGTCTCCGTGTCTACTCTATCAAACCCTTTCATAACCTAAAAGACCTCTATCAGGTCACCCCTCAGTCTTCAGTTTTCTCAAGAAAAGTGTCCCAGTCTGTTCAATTGTTCCTAATAAGTATAATTTCTTAGTCCTGGTATCACTTTAGTAAATTGTTTTTGCAGCTTCTCCAATGGCTGTTTTGAAGATGGAGATCAGAACCATTCATAGTAACTCCAGGTGTGGTCTTCGAAGGTTCTAAACAAGTTTAACATGACTGCTTTTCAGGTCTACCCCTCTGAAAATAAACTCCAGTGCTTTGTTTGCTTTTACATGATCTTATTAACCTGTTTCACTATTTGTAGTGATTTGTGTATCCACTCCCAGATCCTACTGCTCCTCTACCCCATTGACGACTCAACTTTCATTGGCTGTGAAGTACTTTGGGACATCCTGAGGTACTGAAAGGCACTATATAAATGCAAGTCTTTCTTTATTTCTCTTTCATTTAGAAGATTATGGGCAAAAGTCGATAGCACCCGAAAATGGGTGATGGGATCGTGGTGCGCAGTTAACCTCCACCCGTTGCTTCCGATAGAGGCAACAAGCAAACTTCATGCTGCCTGCTAATTTAACTGATACTAGCCTGCAGCCTGGCTCTAAATGCGCTTTGGATGGTTACATGCCTCAGCAGGGGGCCCAAGTTTGTGCAAGGTGAACACAACTTAAAACCAGCCTGCACCTCTTAAAGGGGAGGTGTGTTCTGGCTGGAGCAGGTGCTGGAGGTTTCTGAGGAAGAGAGTCTGACCTGCAAGAAGACTAATGGCACAACAGGGCAGATAGCATGCTCCAAGGCTGTCAGATGCAACACTGGAGCCTTGGTGCAACAGGTGAGCAGGAGGAGAGATGTCCTCAATCCACAGGGAGCCAGGAAGCCTATCAGACAAACTCTGAGAAAGCAATGGGAATAGAAAGCTGTTGCAGTCAATGCAAGCAGTGTGACCCCAAGGACCAGGTTTTGCATAACCAGAGGCAGCAGCAGCTAACAGGCGGAGGACAGGCAAGGCTGCATGTCCTCACCCCAATGGAGGTAACAGTGTTTGCCATTATTGGAGAGGCCAGGACTGAGGCTGTGGCTAGCAGAAGGGCTGAAACCATTGAAGATGACGGTGCGCTCATACCTAATCTCCTAATCTCCTTCGCCTGTCCCATTTCCCTCTCATCCCACAATCTCTTCTGATTTACAAGCCGCAAACAGTCTAAACATGCACCACTTGCCTTCTTTTTCATCACAGCATAATTTTTTTGCTTTACAAAATAGCTTAATTAGTTTCAAAGGTCTCCCTCTGCTGGCAACATGATTTCAGTGTCAACCAGCAGATTAAGAAACATGCTCAGTAGAGAAGGGGCCTGAACTTAAAAAAGAAATCTTTGTGTCTTTGTGATAATTTTTGAAACCCTTGTGGTACACCCTTGACATTCCCTGTGTGTTATGACAAGGCACACTCTCACAACATGTTTTAATAATTCCTTTAAACTCTGTGAGACTATAAAAACTGTGTGTGAACACAGCAAAAATGATATATTTCATTACCTGCAAATCAAACACTTTCAAAGCTGGGTTACAATCATCCAGTCACTCACGACAGTGGAGACCTTTCTAGCCTCCTGCAAACACATGACAAAACTAATTTTCTAAGCATAAAAACTTGTTGTTATAATGTGCCTGGAAAATACAAAAGTAGTAAGCGTGATGTCACAAGCTCAGTGAGACCGTTAATGTTAATATACGAGACATGAACCCCAAACCAGTGTAAAGAATTACACAAGATTTCACATTTTAAAACTTTTATTATAATAACTAAATAGAAAGAAATCCCCTTTAACAAAATAGTACCCTAGATTACAAAGAAAGGTATTTTGTTTATTAAAATGCTTGAAAACCTCACACCACACTTATACGTTACACAGTCCATTTGATGGTGAAATCCTTTGCAGTTTAAAGTTCCAAATCCTCCCAGTGGCAAAAGGTTGGATCTCCCAGACTTTTCAAAAACCAATGTCCTCTTCTCCGAGCAATTCCAACCTGGACATCCTGCTGGTGTTCTACTTCTCCACAAGCTTTGATTCTCAAACCGGTTCAAGTCGTCACAATCTCTTACTGTATCAGGCATCCGAGAGCTTTCTCCCTCTCTGTCTCTTGAGGCTGCAATTGCTGGTTGTCTTCCTTACAGCCTGCTGTCAGGCTGCAACCATTGGGTTCCCTTCTTACAGCCTGTCTGCCTTCAGAAAATCTGTTAAATTTATCTAGACTCAAAAGTTAATAGTTATTGACCTGTTCCAATATACAGAGTCCAGAAATCTGGTTCACAGAGCCACCTGGGCCTTCCATTGTTCCCAGGTGTTAACAGCTACCTGGTACATTTGAGTCTTCAGAATCACTGACTCCTTGTTTTACGATCCAGTCTGGGAGGGCAAAACCCATTGTTTTTCAGGTGTTACCCATGCAGTCTCTTTTTTTGCCTTTGATCTGTCTTGTCCTTTAGCAGATTGGATGCGAGGTCACCTGACTTTCCAGACTCCATCTTTAACCTTTATAGATCAGAATTTTTAAAAAACATACTCATGTTACAAAGTCCAGTGCTCATAACACTTCCCCCCAATAATGGTAAGGTCATTACCAGAGCAACGATTTCTCTTACAACATAATCGGATATAACATTGTAAACATTTCCATAATTAACATTTTACACTTTGCACGGGAAACAACAATATTTTATAACTCTGAGTTGTTTTCCTCCATAATGCCCTTTATTTAAATTCTGGATAGTCTAGCAATGCGTAACAGTGTAGGAAACAACTCTTTCAGAGCTTTGATACGAAACCTTTGACAGGGCACAAAAGTTACATCTGCAATAAGGAGCTGATTAAAATACTTCTCACATGCACACATCATACACTTTCCATTCACAATGGAACCTTGAAGTGGTGCAGAGGATATCTGTTATATATTCTGAATATGCCCAAACATTCAAACCTACTGCTAAAATGTGCTGCAAGAAATTAAAAGAGGTCAGCTTACTATTGATGCAAACATTGGTTCCTGGAACTCCCCTTGGTAACTTAAAACAGCTCTGCTACAAATAAACTTTTAGGCCATGAAATTCAATTGCATAGCTCCATTCTAACAGCACTACAAAGGCTTCCCTGGGGGCTAAGCCACGCCACTGACCGCTATCTGCATGGCCCATGTGGTCTTCTTCAGGGATATGGGCGCATGCAGCTGTACCTCTTGTGTGTGCCTGAACACATTAATTTGGCACTATCCTGATGTCTCTCAGCTGAACTGGCTGATGTTGAGGCCAGGATTCCAAATTTGAACAATGCCAGTCTTGACAATGCCTGGCTTGAAGGGCCAAATAGCCTACTCCTGCTCCTATTTCTTATAGAATAGAATATAGAATGGTTACAGCAGTGAAGAAGGCCATTTAGCATGTCGTGTCTGTGCTGGCTCTCTGCAAGAGCAATTCAGTTTGTCCCACTTCTCTGCCCTTTCCACGTAGCCCTGTAATTTTTTTCTGTTCAGGTACTTATCCAATTCCCTTTTGAAAGGCAGAATTGAATCTGCCTCCACTACACGCTCAGGCAATGCATTCCTGATCCTAACCACTCGCTGCGAAAAAAGATTTTCCTCATGTCGCTGTTGGTTCTTTTGCATTCACCTTATATCGGTGGTCTCTGGTTCTCAACCCTTCTGCCAATGGAAAAGGTTTCTCTCTATCTATTCTATCCAGACCTCTCATGATTTTGAATACCTCTCAACCTTCTCTTCTCTAAGGAAAACAACCCCAGCTTCTCCAATCTACCAACATAACTGAAGTTCCTCATCCCTGGAACCATTCTCATAGTTCTTTTCCGATTTTATGTTGTCCAATGTTGAAAAAAGAGTGCAACAGCAAGATGAGTTCTGCAGTTGCATTATTTAAAGGGCCAGGCACCTTGATTACAAGAAAGTTAAATTTTTGGAACTTTTTCTGTTGGAAAGTGTCTTCAGTATTTCTGGAGGTATTTTGGTGCATTTACCAGAGAATGTTGCTGCACAGGGATAGCAGAGGAGTAGGTGACCTGTCAACACAAAGGCTGCAGCAGGTATGGGGGCAGCAGTGACAGTGGGCTGGATTTTAAGAATCGTGATTTGTGGCAGGGGGGGCCTGAAGATGCCTCCAGATGAGGCCCACCATGGACCTTGACGTCGGCAGTGTCAGGCCTGATCCTCCTGGCAGCGGTGAGGCTCCGTGGCGTTCCTTTGGCCACTGGGCGATGGGACCACAATTTAAATATGTAAATCAATAAAATTAATAAATTTAAATACACTTACCTGAGATCTTGAGGGCCCGCCACGACCTTCAGCGCGGCGGCCATCAGGCCTGTGCCTTCAGAAGCCCATCTGGAGAAACGAGGTGTTACACTGGTGGGGACGGTTGAGGAGGTAAGTTTGTCAGTGCAGGAAGGGGGTGGTCAAATATTCGTAATGGGTGCAGGGGATGGTGGGAAGGGTTGAACCTTAAACTTTGTGCTGTTTGTGGGGTGGGGGGAAGGCTGATGTAAAAGGTGTGTTTTTTGTTGGGGAAGGGCAAATAGTTATTGTAATTGTTATTGGGGGGTGGAAAAGGGTATTAGAAATTTATTTATTTAGTTTTGGGGATCTTTCTTTAAACATTTAAATATGCTGGCAGCGCTGGCTGCCCTTTAAAAAGGGCGCCAGCGGCTGCACACAGGCAGCTGATGTAATTGCCGGTGAAGGACAGCTCGCCCGCTCCACGTGATTGGGGTTGCGGGCCACCCTGGCTATTTAAATGAGCCACCGCACTTAAGATTGCAGTGGATCTTGCCACTTTTTGAGATTGCTGCTGAGATCGGCGGCGGGCTCTTAAAATCAAGCCCAGTGTCTTAGGGTCTGCAGCATGACAGGAAGATAGAGCAGAGACTGCAAAGGGCAAGCTCCATGCGATGCCCTCTGCCAAGTTCGAGCCAAATTCCTCCATGATTCTTGACAGTGAAAGGAGGCTGTTTGAAAGACCAGCCAGTGCACCCAGCCAATGCCCATTCAGCACTGTCCTGTATGACATCTCATCAAGGTCCTGGTGGCTGTGTCACAACACATCTAATGACCTCAGATCGGTGGTCAACATCAGTGAATGCATCTTCACATGACATCTCCAACCCACTACCCCACCAACCTCTCATTCTGCTCAATGCACCATACCCCCATCGCTCACCTAGCAGCAGTTCCTGGCACTCAGGACTCACACCTAACATCCTTATACTCCAACTCACCTTTACACACCAACTAATGCCCCCAGTCTCACACCCACCTCTAACTGCTTCCACATACCTTCAGCATTTATTTATTCATTCATGGGATGTGGGCATCGCCGACTAGGCCAGCATTTATTGCCCATCCCTAATTGTCTTTGAGAAGGTGTTGGTGAGCTGATTTCTTGAACTGCTGCAGTCCTTGGGGTGTAGGCACACCTACAGTGCTGTTAATAAGGGAGTTCCTGGATTTTGACCCAGCGACAGTGAAGGAACGGCAATATAATTCCAAGTCAGGATGATGTGTGGCTTGGAGGGGAACTTGCAGATGGTGGTGTTCCCATACATCTGCTGCTCTTGTCCTTCTAGGAGGTCGAGGTCGCGGGTTTGGAAGGTGCTGTCGAAGATGCGTTGGTGCTATTCAGCTATGGCAGGCACATCACCCAAACACAGTGTGCCTCAATCACTGACATTCTGCCCTCTCTCTTGCAGGACAAGTTGACCCCCAATAGAAGGGAGCAGAGCAGAACCTGCATCTCCTGAGCCCTACAGAGAAGATTGTTCTCAGCATCATGGGGCCGATTGCGATAAAGACTGCAACATCCGTCGTCACTGAGAACATTGAGGATGATGGCATCTTCTTGCCTATGACCCTTCTCAATTTCCAGCTCACCCTCATTTTGCTATCTGGCATGATGATCAAGCTGTAGATGGTGCGCCCATGGACCTCTTGCTTCCCACCCCATCCCCGCTTCCCTCATCTTCTGAGTTCCTGCTTTCAGATGCCGAAGAACTGCTGCCGGCCCAGCCACACCTGTCCAAGGATGAAGAGAGAGAGCTACAGGACAGCACTGTTGAAGAAACCTGTCTTGTGATCTGACACTCACAGCCACCAGCTCAGATATTGGCACTGCACTTACCTTGACGGTTAGCGTAGAATTGGGACCAGCATATGATGAGTCACTAGGTATGAGTGGCTTGCAACCAGGTCATGTAACCATCCTTTGATGGTTTGTTTGCGAACTCACGAGAGGGCAAGGTGGCAGACAAGTCCTGCACATAGGACTCAGGCTGTGCTCCCTTTTATTGTGTGCCACCTTGTCCTGCAAGATAAGAGGGCAGAATGTCAGTGGTTGTTTATGACTGTGTTTGGGTGATGTATCTGCTATAACTGAATAGCTGGGGTCATGTGGAAGCAGCGAGAGGTGGATACGAGGGTGGCAACATTGGTAGGTGTGTGAGAATGAGGTAGAGTATCTGGATGTTAGTGAGTTCTTAGTGCCAGGCACTGCTGCTGGGTGATGATGGGGGTGTGGGCATTGAGCAGCATGAGAGGTTGGTGGAGTGGTGGGTAGGAAATGTCATGTGAAGATGCATTCACTGATGTTTACAATCTGTATGATGTAATTGAACCTCTTGTGGCACTACTGCCAGATCCTCAGGTCCAGATTCCAGGAACTGACCTTCTTGGCCATCTGCTCCATCTCCCTTCTGTGGGTTGTCTTTGAGGGATCCCTGGACCCCTGCAGAACCATGGCACCTCTACTCCTGCCCACCTCCACCATTAATGCCTCCAGCGCCACATCCATCAATCTGAATGTCTCTGTCTGCCTTGGTGTTCAGTTTGCAAGAATTTCCATTGCAGCAATTTTTTGTGCAGCCTGTCTTTAAGAAAGCATTGCTACATGCAGAGCTTGCCAGCAGCATTGAAAAAGAGAGAGCAGCGCTGGAGGTGCACCAACCAGTGCCAAAATCATTCAGTTGAGATGGGTAGACGTGGTTTGTGTCTTATGCACCTCAGCCACACACCTAAAAATCGGGGCACATGGATTCTGCACTTTTAGACTTCTTCATGTTGCCTGGCAGTGAATCATACTGTTGTGGTGGTACAGAGAACTGGCCCTTCCACCCAAGCAAAGTTGATTGAGATGCTTTTGAAAATGGCCTACCGTTCTTAGGAACAGAAGCAACCAATCCCACCACCTCCTCCAACCCCAATCCCTGGCAACCCAATCCTCGAAGCTTGGACTATTCGCTCCTATGTACACTTACATTTCTTATTTGTAGATTTGGACATGAAGTCAGCGCTGCTGCTGCGAGAGTTAAATTGCTATGGATGAATGAAAGTAAGCATAAAACCTTGTGAGGTAAGCTTTGGAATCCGAACATTAATTCAGATCAACTAATACTCCAGGTCAGTATTGTCTAAATGCAGTCTATAAGCTCATACATTACTGCAACTGCACAGCAAATTCCTCCAGTGACAACTTTAATGTAGCAGAGGCTTTAAGTACACCAAAGTTATTTGTCTCAAACTGATCCATAGCTGACTTTTGTATTCTTCTGCAACTTTGGCTATCCAGGTCTGGGGTGATTGTGTTTGGTATATATCAGATTCTGTATTAAAATATCAATAGATGACTGTAAAAAGAACATGCAATATCGCTATGAGGAACAAAGTAAAAGACTAGAAACACATCAGTCTATCAAATAAAATAAAATTTGCCATAATTATACTGGTCCGCATACAAAGAATAATAAGCACGCCTTAGATTTTTCAGAAGAATATTAAAACATTTAGATTTAGATGTTTTATTGGTAATTTCTGTAGCTTCAGAGTGAAAGTCTATAGAGGTGACACAAAGATGCTTTCAATATGTTGGGGATGAAATTCAGCTTGGGCAGCGCAAAAAACTGGCAATAGCGAATCAGCAGTTTTACATTTGGCATCTTGGCTGCAAAACAAAATTCACCCTATCTAAAAAAATCACCCTGCATTAGGACAACAAAATATTAACGTTTTAATAAACCTTCTCTCTTGTTGAAAGAATGGGAATAACATGAAAAGGGCGGCGCTACCGGTGTCAATCACGCCTCCACAAGCAGCACACGGGATGGAAGAGTTAAATTCTGGGCTGCCTTCCTCACTGGCAGCAGCCATCAGATAAGTCCAGGGAGAGGGGTGGGTGGCTGGGGGTGAAGGGATGGGGGTGGTGCTTCAGCAGCTTTCAGGAGTGCTGGAAGGAACACTGCTGCTCCATTAACTTCCTTTAAAAATAATTTAACATACCATTTTTGACAGTGGCTGCAGGCTAAGCCACATCCAAGTCAAGGAAACCTGAATGGAGTAGGCCCAATACCTGCTCCACTCAAAGCAGCACAATTCGGTACTGGGATGCTAAAATAGATGCTACGCCTTCAAAATCCAATTTAGGATCAGATATTTTTCAGGCGTCCTTAGGGTGCAAAATTTTGGACGCGAAAATTGGGCCATTTGCTCGTAAAATAGGTGCAACAAGGTCGAATATCAATCCCCATATTCTGCTAATGCTACTATCTCATTGCACTTTGGTAGTACTAAATTTAAATTAGACGTGCAAAAAAAGTTGCTTCCTTCAAGATAGATATTTGAGGAGCAAGGAGGCCCTGCAATTGGCCTCAGTATCCTGGGCTGAAGAGAGGAAAATCAGTTAACATTTCATTCTTGTTGGTTCCTCAGTAACCCCTATAGTAAAGTACACAAGCGTGGTTGTTGTATGAGAACAGGATCGGGTTCGACTGTGATGCTGCTCAGGGTCAAATGTCCAGGGCGACTTAAATGACGTATTTTAAAGATCACCAGCAATGGAGAGGAAGAATATGAGGGAAGTGATAGGAGGAAAATATGGAATGTAATTCATTATATGTAAATAAGCAATTTCTCTTTATACCATTACAAATAGTACTGAAGAATGCACAGGCTGAAAAATAGAGGCAAAAAGCAATAGACTTTTATGGGCTGTCCAGGGTCTGAAGTGAAATAAGGTGATTTGTCTTTGTCTATTTGAGCTCCAAGCATTAAATGAACTCACAAAAAAATCTTTGATAAATAGGAATTCTCATGTAACATGTAATCATAAATACCTTGCATTTTGTTATGATGGATTGTAAGCAGCTTGGCTGTATTTTCCTGAACTAAGCTTCAAAGAAAAAGAAATTGGAAGAGAAATATTTTTACCTGTTCACTAAAGCCACTGAATATGATTTCCAGAAATAATGTAAAATGCCTCATTTAAAAACCGGTATGAGATAACAAAAATACATATAATAGATAACTCTGAAAAGTTTAATTTTCAGATCCATACAGTGAAATTTATTCATTGGCTACGACATAGATGTTATTGTAAACTCCTCACTGGGAAATAACAACCTTGAAAATATCTCCATGTTTTGTAACATCACTCAAATCAGAAAGGCTTGATTTTGAAACGGAAAAGCTGAGTGATGTTCCACAATTTCCAGTTCAATTTCTTGACAGTCATGACTTGTTTGCTAGGTTTCATTGTTAATGAACATTTGTATTTATAGGGCTAGAAATTTGGCTATCACAGTTTTCAGGTGTGGAGGCCACAATTTGCAACATGCCCAAGCCGATTGGTTGGGAGCTGCCACCTCCTTTCCATAATTGTAGTCTTGCTCTTGAACAGATCCCACCCTGTACTCCTGTCTGTATTACTGCCAGTGGCCAAATAGCATTGTGAGAAAACCATGTGCTCCAGACAGCCTTCCCTTTTACAAGGCACAGTCCCCATAAAAGGGAAGCTGCACTAATAGAGTGAAGGCTGCTGGATAATCACTGTGGAAGACCCAGGCTGAAGGGAGATGTCACAGCCTGCTAGGAAAAAGGCTCCTTGCTTCAGTGACACCAACCTGGAGGCTGGGAGAGAAACCATGTTTCTACTGGGGACAGGAAGCCTTTGAGGCACTCCCTCAGAAGGTGGCAAGGGCAGTTAATGCCTGGAAAGTCACCCTGAGGACTTGGCAGCAGTGCTGGAAAAAGTTCAATGACCTTAATTGGGTGGTTAAGGTGAGTGAATGTATCTGTGCATCACAGCCACCACATCACCCATCTTTTGCACTGCTCAATGTACCACACCCCCATTAGTCACCCAGCAGCACTCCCTCAGCACTCATGTCTAACATCCTTACTCTGCACAGCATCCACACACATCTTCCAATCATGCCAGCTACACACACACCTCACCATACCTCTGCAAACTTATAGCTATTCAGCTATGGCAGGCACATCACCCAAGGACAGTGACACACTGTCACTGAAATTCTGCCCCCTATCTTGCAGGAGAAGGTGGCCTATAACAGGAGGGAAAGCTGGAGGACCAGCAAAGGACCTGCATCCCCTCAGTGCCCTTGACAAAATGGTCCAGCAAATAATCGGGACCAATGCCACAGAGTTAGTGGCTCTTGCTGCTGCCGAGGCCATAGAGGATGATGATAAGTTGCTGCCTTCTCCACTCATTCCTAACCCTTATCCTGAAAGGTGCCATGAAATGGAAACTGCAAATGGAATAACTGTGGAACTCCTGCTTTCCTCCTCCCTCCACCTCTTCCCTCAACCCAAAGCCTCCAAAGCGCCATGAGGAAGAGGAAAAGCAACTCCATGGCAGTGAGGAGGAGGCACCATCACATGACGTTACATTCGCAGCCACCAGCTTGGACACTGGCACTGCATGAATTTTAGAGGCTAGCGTACAGTCAGGATCAGCACATGGTGAGTTACCGGGCATGAGTGGCCTGCAGTCAGGCGAGGGGGATAGGTCTGCAGGGGACTCAGATGAGGGGTGGACGACAGGAAAATGCTGCTGTTGATGCACATTGAGATGCTTGGTGCATTGGCAGGCCTGCCAGATAGCCTCTACTCACTGGCTAGGAGTATGGAGCAGTCTGGCCCCTCTGTGGCACAGGGCATCACTCAGAGCTGGGAGCCCATTCTTCCCACAGTAGAAACAGTGGGCAGTTCCATGCCACTGCCCAACTGACCCCTGATGGAGCATCTGCTGGATGTTGTCTCAACTTCCAATGCAGCAGAGACAGAAGCCTCCTGACATCTCACTGCTACAGTGGAAGCTCAGATGGAGGTCATGAGTTCCATGCATGCTCAGACTGCTGCCATCATGGATGAAGATTTCAGTGCAATCTATCCTATGAACATACAAACATACGAATTAGGAGCAGATTAGGTCACTCTGCCCCTCGAGCCTGCCCCACCATTCAATAATATCATGGCTGATCTGATTGTAACCTCGACTCCACATTCCCGCCTACCCCCGATAACCTTTCACCCCCTTGCTTCTCAAGAATTTATCTATCTCTGCCTGAAAAAATATTTAAAGACTCTACTTCCAGTGCCTTTTGAGGAAGAGAGTTCCAAAGACTCACGACCCGCTGAGAGAAAAAATTTCTCCTCATCTCTGTCTTAAATGGGCAACTCCTGATTTTTAAATAGTGGCACCTAGTTCTAGATTCTCCCATAAGGGGAAATATCTTTTTCACATCCGCCCTGTCAAGACCCCTCAGGATCTTATATGTTTCAATCAAGTCACCTCTTACTCTTCTAAACTCAGTGGATACAAGCCTGGTCTGTCCAACCTTTCCTCATAAGACAGCCCACCCATTCCAGTTATTAGTTTATTAAACCTTCTTTGAACTGCTTCCAACACATTTACATCCTTCCTTAAATAAGGCGACTAGTACTGTACACAGTACTACAAATGTGGTCTCACCAATGCCCTACATAACTGAAGCGTAACCTCCCTACCTTTGAACTTAACATAAGAAATAGGAGCAGGAGTAGGCCATTCTGCCCCTCAAGCCTGCCCTGCCATTCAATAAGATCATGGATGATCTGCCGCAGACCTCAACTCCTCTTTCGTGCCAGCTCCTCATAGCCCTCAACTCCCCGATATTTCAAAAATCTATCTACCTCCTGTTTAAATACTTTGTGATCCAGCCTTTGCAACTCTCTGGGGTAGAGAATTCCAAACATTCACTACCCTCCAAGAGAAGAAATTCTTTCACATCTCAGTTTTAAATGAGTGTCCCCCTATTCTGTAACGAGAAGAACATATGAAATAGGAGCAGAAGTAGGCCATTCAGCCCCTCAAGCCTGCCGCGCCATTCAATAAGATCACCTAGTTCAAGATTGCCCTACTCGTGGAAACATCTTCTGAACATCTACCCTGTCAAGCCCCCTCAGAATCTTGTACGTTTCACCCCTCATTCTTCTAAACTCTAATGAATAAAGGCCTAATCTGTTTAGTTGTTCTTGATAAGTCAACCCCTTCATCCCAGGAATCAGCCGAGTGAATCTCTTTTGAACTGCCTCCAATGCCAGTATATCCTTTCTTCAATACAGGGACCAAATCTGTACACAATACTCCTGGTGCAGCCTCACCAACACCCTGTACCATTGTAACAAGACTTCCCTGTTTTTAAACTCCAACCCCCTAGCAATAAAGGCCAAAATCCCCTCTAAACCTCCTTTCCCTTACCATAAATCTCTGCCCCCAGGTTATTGGCCCCTCCGCTAAGGGAAAAAGTTTCTTCCTTTCTAACCTATCAATGCCCCTCATAATTTTGTTTTCCACAATCAGGTCCCCCCTCAGCCTTCTCTGCTCTAAAGAAAACAACCCTCGCCTTTTCAGTCTCTCTTCATAGCTGAAAGGCTCCAGCCCAGGCTTGTGAATCTCCTCTGCACCCTCTCCAGTGCTATCACATCCTTCCTATAGTGTGGTGCCCAGAACTGTACACTGTACTCCAGCTCTGGCCTAACTAGCATTTGACATGATCATGTTAGAGATGATCTCCCCCTGACAAAGCCAAGCTGATTATCCCTAATTAATCCCTGCCTCTCCAAGTGGAGATTAATCCTGTCCCTCAGAATTTTTTGCAATAGTTTCCTTACCACTGCTCTTAGACTCACCAGCCTGTAATCACCTGGTTTATCCCTGCTACCCTTCTTGAATAATGGTACCACATTCGCTGTCCTCAAATCCTCTGGCACCTCTACTGTGGCCAGAGAGGATTTGAAAATTTGTGTCAGAGCCTCTGCTATCTCTTCCCTTGCCTCACTTAACAGCCTGGGAAACATCTCATCTGGGCCTGGGGATTTATCCACTCTTAAGCCCGCTAAAGCTGCGAATACCTCCTCCCTTTCAATGCTAATTTGTTCGCTTATATCACAATCCCCCTCCCTGATCTCTACACTACATCGTCCTTCTCCATAGTGAACACAGATGAAAAGTAATCATTTAAAACCTTGCTTACATCCTCTGGCTCCACTCACAGATTGCCAACTTGGTCCCTAATGAGCCCTACTCTTTCCCTGGTTATCCTCTTGCCCTTAATATACATATAAAATGCCTTGGGATTTTCCTTTATCTTGCCCGCCAGTGTTTTTTCATGTCCCCTCTTCGCTCTCCTAATTACATTTTAAGTACCCCCCCTACATTTGCTATACTCCTCTAGGGCCTCCGCTGTTTTCAGCCCGCAGAATCTGCCATAAGTCTCTTTTTTTTTCCTTATCCAATCCTCTACATCCCTTGACATCCAGAGTTCCCTGGACTTGTTGGTCCTACCCTTCACCTTAACAGGTACATGTTGGCTCTGAACCCTCACTATTTCCTCTTTGAATGACTCCCACTGGCCTGATGTAGACTTTCCTACAAGTAGCTGCTCCCAGTCCACCTTGGCCAGATCCTGTTTTATCATATCAAAATCAGCCTTCCCTCAATTCAGTACCTTTATTTCTGGTCCATCTTTGTCCTTTTCCATAACTACCTTAAATCTTACAGAGTTATGATCACTATCCCCAAAACGCTCCCCCACTGCCACTTCTACCACTTTTCCAGCTTCATTTCCTAGGATTAGGTCCAGTACTGCCCCTTCTCTTGTAGGACTTTCTACGGACTGGCTCAAAAAGCTCTCCTGTTTGCACTTTAAGAATTCCACCCCCTTTAAGCCTTTTACAGTAAGATTATCCCAGTTAATATTGGGGAAGTTGAAATCCTCTCCTATTATTACCCTATTATTTTTATACCTTTCTGAGATTTGTCTACATATATGCTCCTCTATCTCTCCCCGACTGTTTGGAGGCCTGTGGCAAACTCCCAACCAAGTGATTGCCCCCTTTTTGTTTTTATGTTCTACCCATATGGCCTCATTTGAGGAACCTTCTAAGATATTATCCCTCCTTACTGCAGTAATTGACTCCTTGATCAATAGTGCAATGCCACCTCCTCTTTTACACCGCCCCCCCCCCTCACCCCCGTCATGCCTGAAGATTCTATATCCTGGAATATTGAGCTGCCAGGCCTGCCCTTCCCTCAACCATGTCTCTGTGATAGCAATAATATCATATTCCTCTGTGTTTTTCAATGCCCTCAATTCTTCTGCCTTCCTTGTAAGACTCCTTGCGTTAAAATAGATGCAATCCAGCCTTGCATTGTTCCCTTGTACCTTAGCAGGTCTATATTTGCTTTGCTTTCCAGACTCACTTAATTTCTCTTCTGTATTTGGCCTTGCATCACCCCCTACTGTACCTCCACTCTATATCCCATCCCCCTGCCAAATTAGTTTAAACCCTCCCCAACAGCACTCGCAAACCTCCCAGCAAGGATGTTGGTCCCAACTTGTACAAGTCCCAGCTTCGCCAGAAACTGACCCAATGACCCAGGAAACTAAAGCCCTCCCTCCTGCACCATCTCTTCAGCCACACTCTATCCTCCTATTCCTATACCCACTAGCACGTGGCAGCGGGAGCAATCTAGAGATTACAACCTTTGAGGCCCTGCTTTTTAATCTGCTACTTAGCTCCCTAAATTCTTGTTGCTGGACCTCATCCTTCTTTCTACCTATGTCATTGGTACCAATGTGAACCACGACCTCTGACTGTTCACCCTCACCCTTCAGAATGTCCGACAGCCACTCCATGACATCCTTGACCCGAGCACCAGGGAGGCAACATATCATCCTGGAGTCACGTTTGCGGCCACAGAAACACATATCTGTACCCCTTACGATAGAATCCCCTATCACTGTAGCTCTCCCACTCTTTTTCCCCCCTCCTGTGCAGCTGAGCCACCCGTGGTGCCACAGACTTGGCTCTTGCTGCATTCCCCTGAGAAACTATCTCCCCCAACAGTACTCAAAGCAGAATATCTGTTAGAGAGGGAGATGGACCCAGGGGACTCCTGCACTACCTGCCTAGTTCTTTTACTCTGCCTGGTGATCACCCATTCCCTTTCTGTCTGAGCAGTCTTTGTCTGCGGTGTGACCACCTCCCTGTATATGCTATCCACAATGATCTCAGCCTCGCGGATGCTCCCTGTCTTTGTGTCATCAGCAAATTTAGCGACCAAACCTTCGGTCCTTTCAGCCAAGTCATTTATATAAATTGCAAAAAGTTGATGCCCCAGACTGATCCCTATGGCACACCACTGGTTACATCTTGCCAACCAGAAAATGATCCATTTATGCCTACTCTCTTTTTCCTGTTGGCTAGCCAATCTTCTATCCATGCCAATATGTTACCCCCCTACACCATGACCTTTTATTTTCCACAATAATCTTTGATGTGGCACCATATCAAATGCCTTCTGGAAATCTAAGTACAGTACATCCACTGGTTCCCCTTTATCCACAGCACATATTACTTCTTAAAAGAACTCCAATTTGCTCAGTACCACTTCCCTGGTGATTGTAATTTTCTTGAGTTCTTCCCTCCCTTCCATTTACTGATTTACAGCTGTTTCTGGGATGTCATTTGTATCCTCCATGGTGAAGTCCGATGCAAAATACCTGTTCAGTTCATCTGCCATCTCCGTCAATAGAATCTTACAGCTTATTGCACCTCGATCAGCCTTTGAATGAGTGATCCACTTAGTCCAATCTCCCTGCTCTTTTCCACACGTCTTTATCTTTTCTTCCAATATTTATTATTTTCCTTTAAAAGCTATTATGGATTCTGCTTCCACCAGTTGTTGGTAGGGCATTCCATGTCCTGGTAACCTGCTATGTAAAATTAAAATAACTAACCCTTCCCATTCTTTTCTTGGTAATAATCTGATGCCATTTAGTTACTGACACACCAGTCTGTGTGAATAGTTTTTGTCCTGTTCATCTTATCATAACTCTTCATAATTTTGAACAACTCATTCAGAGATCTGTTTATTCTTCCCTATTTTAGTAAAAAAGAGCCACAGTTTTTCTACTTTCTGCTCCCTCTCCATGCCCCTGACATTCTTCCTAAAGTAGGGTACCCAAAACTGGAAACAAAATTCAAACTGTGCCCGAAGCAAAGATTTGTAGAGGTTGTAGATTACCTTTTTGATTTTGTATTTGATGGTTCTATTTATAAAACTGAGCCTTTGTTTTAATAATAACTTGTCCTCCCACACATTTATGTATCAGAATCCCTTGGTCTCTTCTTTCGATGCCCTGTAAAGTTTTAGGATGTAAATCCTCCCTTTATCATTCCTCTCAAAATATACTTCAAAAGCTTCAGCAACTGAAGGAAATCATTGAGCAAAAGCAAAATACTGTGGATGCGGGAAATCTGAAATAAAAACAAAATTGCTGGAAACACTCAGCAGGTCAAACATGTTGATAACTTTTCAGCAGAACTCCTGATGTCCCCTGTTACAACTCTGCTTCTCTCTCCACAGATGCTGCCTAACCTGCTGAGTATTTCCAGCATTTTCTGTTTTCCATATTACATAGATCATGCAGCACAGAAACAGGCCATTCATCCCAATTGTGTTTATGTTCCACATGAGCCTTCTCCCACCCTACTTCAACTTAATCAATAGAGATAAATTTACAAGGAAGCTAACTAAGTGAATAAGGTAGAAAGAAATAGAAGAATCTAGAATCATTGAATGGCTACAGCACAGAAGGAGGTCATTAGGCCAGTCTAGCCTGAGCTAATTCCTTGGAAGACTAATTTAGCTAGTCCCACTCCCTGCCTTTTCCACATAGCCCTGCAATTTTTTCACTCCTGGTGTCTATGCAGGGTGGAATCTTACCAGCTTTAAAAATGTTCAGTCATCCGGCCCAAGGTAGGAGGCCAAATCAGAGGGCCTGCAGTATCGGATGGCCCTCTGCAAGAGGTGGGCGCTGCTGAAGCTGGTAGGAGACCGTGAGGGTGCCTTAAAATGTGGGTGTCTCGGAAGCCTGCTGAAATTTTATAATTAAATAATGCCCACAGCTGTCAGGGCTATCACAATCTTAAAGACCTTGATCACAGCCTTCTCTTTTCTAAAAAAAAAAGTACCCCAGCCTGTTCAAACATTCCTGATAAGTATAATCTCTCAGTTAAAGTGCCATCATTGTTAATTTCTTTTGCACCTTCTCCAACACCTCTATATCCTCTTATCACAAGAGACTGGGGGTCTAAATTCAATAGCCTCCAATAATTGCTGCAGGAATTGCGATGTGGGATTAACCTGTTGCTTCCGATGCAGGCAGCATTCCAACTTTATGCTGCCTGCTAATAAGCATGATTGCAGCATGCAGCCAGTGCTCACTGCGCTGTCGAGTGGCTGCATGCTTCAGCAGGGGACCCAAAATTCTAAGAGGCCAAGTCTCGCATCAGGGCTTCAACACAGCAATCTAGGCTGATATAAAAACAGAAAGTGCTGGAAATACTCAGCAGATCTGGCAGCATCTGTGGAGAGAGAAGCAGAGTTAACATTTCAGGTCGGTGACCTTCTACTGAGGGAATGCTGCACTGTCGTATGTGCTGTCTTTCGGATGAATTGTTAAACCGAGGCCCCGTCAGCCCTCTCAGATGGACGTAAAAAATCCCATAGCATTATTTCGAAGGAGAGCAGGGGAGTTTGCCAGATCTCCTGGCTAATATTCATCCTTCAATTAACATCGCAAGAACAGATAATCTGGTCATTATCACATTACTGTTTGTGGGAGCTGGCTGTGCACAGATTAGCTGCCACGTTTCCTACATTAGAACAATGACTACACTTCAAGTGTACATCATTGGTTGTGAAGCGCTTTGGGAAAGCCGCTAGTCATGAAACATGCAGTAATGCAAAGTCTTTCTTTTAATAGCACAACATTTGAGAGAGCGTGCTCCAAGATTTTCCGACATTGCACTGCAGGCCTTGGTCGAGGAGGTGCAGAGGAGAAGAGATGTGATCTATCCACAGGGGGCCAGGAGGCCCTCCAGACAAACTCTCAAAGGCATAAAAGTTCACCACATGGTCACCTTAACAGCCACTGACAATGCGGTCCTCACCCTGCTCTGTGGCTGCAGTAGGTGACAAAGTTCAGTGTAGATGCCCTAACTGAAGCACAGACATTTGACACATTGGGCTGAATTTGCCCAACCCAGTGGAGATGGGCTGGGAGGTGGAAGGACTGGTAATATGGCCAGGGAAGGCGCAGGAGGGGAGCCCGAAGTTTTCCCGCCACCATGGCGTATCGCTAGTGGCGGGTATCTTGGCAGCATAGCCAACTTCCCATGCCTGCAGGCATTTTAGCCACGTTGGGAGGGCCCATTTCTGCGTGAGGAAGCCCCCAGGTAAACCCTGACAGCCTCCCAGCAGGCTAAGGGGGGGGGTGTAATCCCTCTTTGATGGGTGCTCCATGGTCCAGAGAGGGGCTCCCCTGGCAGCAAAGGCCATCCCGGGAGCAAGGTGTCACTGGTGCATCGCAACCACCACCCACCATGATCATAGGACCTGCTTGCCTGGCCGCAGCTTCCCCCAACCTAACTTACCTCTGTTTGGGGACGCCTTGCCATTGAGGTGCCCTCTGCCTGGTGATGCAGTCTTAGCACTGGCCACCATTAGCAATGACTGTTCAGGCTGCCGGCCCTCAGGTTGGGCTGGCAGCTCTTGGGAGCGAGCCACCGTCCTCAGTTGGACAGCAGCCCCAGCAGTAGCCACTTAATTGGCTGCCGCTGGCATTATGCCACCCCATGGTTCTGCCACTCGCCAAAGCTTTTCAGCCCCGGTGGCAGGGCTTCACTATTGCCCAGAAAATTCAACCCATTGTTCCTCACTGAGGTGCAGGTAAGAGAAATTACTCCCTGAAAACCCTGGGTAGATATGGCCTCCTGCTGAGAGCCCATCTCCACCTCCTCCTCCTCTCTCTTCTAGCAGCTTGCCCTGTTCTGTGTCACCTCTGCTTATGCTGTGGGAGCAACCGGTTTGTGCAGAAGCCTTGAAAGTCAGAATAAAGTTCTTCAGCAGTGGCCACAGAAGTTAGCGACTTTAAAGAATTTTAGAAAGCAATAAACACTTGTACATTAAAAGCAACAAGCAATAGAAATCAATCAGAACTTAACCTGAAAGTAGTTGATGATCTCTTTAAAAATGCTAGTGGGGGATCCTTCCTGCTGCTGAATGTGTATTCAGCCGTGCATGATTAAGAGAGGGTGTTGGTGGAACGTTGAGCTCCAAATTGGAAGCACCGGCTCCAAATCAGCATTACACGCTTATTGATCTGCCAACTCTGCATTCTTCCGGCACATGCTCACTGCGCGCGCACTTACACCATCAACATGTCCGAAGTGACTTGTACCAAAAGTGTGCATGCATGTTGCAGATCTCATTTTGGACCTCTAAGGCCACTCGTAGAGCCCGCCATAGGTACACATCCAAGTTTTGTTCCTTAGAAATGCTCACCGTACTCTAAGTATGGTTTAACCGAGGACATATACAAGTTTTAACATAACTCCTCTGGTTTTCAATTTTACCACATGTATGTTATATAAATGTAAATATTTTCTTTCATTAGTGTTGCTATAATAACAGAATTTTTTTTTCTGTAGCAGCTGTTATAGTGTTCTTCCCAATATAAATTAACAGAGTTTGAATTGGTAGTAATGAAAAGTGAGTGATCAGTCATGAGACACCTACAATAACAACAACTTGTATTTATATAGCACCCTTTAGCATAGTAAAACGGCCCAAGGTGCTTCACAGGAGCATTATCAAACAAAATTTGACACCACACCATTTGAGGAGATATTAGGACAGATGACAAATATCTTGGTTAAAGAGATAGGTATTAATGGCCATTTTAAAGGAGGAAAACAAGGAAGAGAGGTGGAGAGGTTTAAGGAGGGAATTCCAGAGCTTAGGGCCCAGGCAGCTGAAGTCAAAGCCACCAGTAGTGGAGAGATTAAAATCAGGAATGCTCAGGATGCCAGAATTGATGGAGCATAGAGATCTTGGACCATTGTAGGGCTAAAGGAGGTTACAGAGTTAAGGACAGATGAGGCCATGGAGAGGTTTCAAAATAAGGATGAGAAATTCAAAGTCAAGGTATTACTTAACCGGGAGCCAGTGTAGGTCAGCAAGCACAGGAGTATGGGTGAACGGGACTTGGTGCGAGTTAGGACATGGTAGCAGAGTTTTGGATTACCTTGAGTTCCTGGAAAGTGGAAGATGGGAGGCGGCCTGGTGAACATTGGAATAGTCAAGAAGGGAGGTAACAAAGGCATGGGTGAGGGTTTCAGCAGCAGATGAGCTAAGGCAGGGACGGATTCAGGTGATGTTGTGGAGGTGGAAATAGACAGTCTTAGTGAGAGTGCAGATATGTGACCGGAAGCGAATATGAACAGTCTCGTTTAGCCTCAGACAGATACCAGGGAGAAAGATGAAGTTAATGCTTAGAGACCTGAGTTTGTGGCAAGGATGAAGAAAATGGCAATATTTAGTTGAAGGAAATTTCTCATCCAGTACTGAATGTTGGACAAGAAATCTGGCAACTAACAGGCAGTGGAGGGGTCGAGAGAAGTTGTGCTGAGGTAGAGCTGGGTGTCATCAGCATACATGTGAAGACTAACACTGTGCTTTCAGGTGATGTCACCTAGGGGGCAGCATGTAGATGAAAAATAGGAGCAGACCATGGATAGATCCTTCGGGGTCACCAGTGGTAATGATGCGTGAGCAAGAAGAGAAGCCATTGCAGGTGATTCTCTGGCTACGACTTGATAGATAAGAATGGAACCAAGCAAGTGCTATCCCACCAGACTGGACAATGTTGGAGAGGCATTAGAGGAGGATGCTGTGATCAACAGTGTCAAAGACTACAGACAGGTCAAGAGGTACGAGAAGGGATACTTTACCATTGTTGCAGTTATATAGGATGCCATTTATAATGTTGGTAAGAGTCAATTCAGTACTGTGACAGGGAGAAAACCTGATTGAAAGGATTCAAACATGAAATTCCAGGAAAAATGGGTGAGGATTCGTGAGGCAATATGACATTCAAGGAATTTGGAGAGGAAAGGGAGTATGGAGATGGAACAATAGTTTGCAAGGATGGAGGGGTCAAAAGTTGTTTTCTTGAGGAGAGGTGATGATGGCAGTTTTGAAGGAGTGAGGGCAGTGCCTGAAGAGAAACAACTGTGAACAATATCAGCTAATACGGGGTCCAGGAAGGGAAGTTGGGTGGTCAGCAGTTTAATGGGAATAGGGTTGAGGGAGCAGAAGGTGGGTCTCACGGAGCTCGGAGAGGGCAAGAGGGGAGATAGGAGAGAAATTAGAGAAAGGCATGTGTTCAGGGCTAGGGCAGGGGGGAGCTTTAGAGGAAGTTTGCCCCGGTGGGCTAGTGGAAGGGAAGGAAGTAGCAAAGGCAGCTGAAGAGATGGTCCATAATTTATTGGCAAAGAAGTCTATGAGCTCCTTGCACTTTTAGCCGCCTGACCTGCTGGATATTTCCAGCACTTTCTGTTTTTATATCAGATTTCCAGCATCCACAGTATTTTGCTTTTAAGTTTTATTTGGCGTTTTAATTGTTCCCTCTGCACCCTCTTGTACAATTATTGATCTAACCAACAGTTATTAATTTATTTTCTTCATTGTTTTCTTATTTATCATCTAACAGTTGAAGGAGTGATCTAATGATATCCTCCCTGCTATGTCCACATCAAAGAATTTATCACTCCAAGAAATATTTAGATTAATACACAGCATATTTTGCATCAGTGCAAAACAAAATCTGTTGTATAATTCAGATGTGGTCACTGTATTTTGGGAAGCAGTCTCAGCAGTCAAATATCACATCTGTATGACTGCTGCACAGCAAATACCTGAAACTTCATTTTTAACCCGGTCGATGTTAGCAGATTTAATTGCAGCTTCAACATTTTATTAGCACTATTTGGATGCCAATAAGTGGTCTCTATGCTTCCCTTTAAGAGGGGATATCTAAGCAGGGAACTCAGCACTATGGGTTGTGCATCATTTTAGATGAATAATGGTTGACACTGCAACCTTCACTTGAGGGAACATCTCCTTTGGTTGTTACACAATACATTGCATTTTTTAAAAATACTTCCACCCAAAATGACCTGATGCTATGAATATATGCAGACCTTAGCATTAATTATTAGCTAAATATATACTTGACTCATTTTGTAAAGTACATAAATTAAATATTTAAAGACAATCAAATACACCTAGTTTACATTGTCAATGAACAATTAGTTTAATGAGCAATTAATATCCTCATAACTATACCATATTTTCCACAACAGATCAATTTTCCCATCTGGATGGGATACTATTTACTTCACTTTGTATAAAAACACAGTTGAGATGCTGTTATAAATACATTTTTTATGTATTTCCATCAAAAATGAACAATATAACTTTTAACAAGCTATATTACACAAGCACTAAATCAACTGTAAAGCGGATTGCATTTCTTGAACAAAAACAAAAAGTGGTGGAAGTACTCAGCAGGTCTGGCAGCATCTGTGGTGAGAGAAGCAAAGTTAATGTTTCAGGTCTGTGATCTGTCATCAGAACTGGCAAAGGTTAGAAAAGACTTAGACTTTAAGCAAGTGAAAGGGAGGTAGAGTGGGGCAGAGAACAAAGGGGAAGGTGTTTGATAGGGCAGGAGAGATTAAATAACAAAGCTGTCCTGGGACAAAGGCGAAGCGTGTGTTTATGCTTGTGGTGAAAGACAAAGCATTAGTCCAGAGAGACTGTTAATAGCAGAATATTGAGCAGTTCTGACGACATGAAAAGCAGGCACATGGTTAAAAAATAAAATATAAAAAAAAGGCCAGGCATGCTCTGAAGTTATTGAACTCAATGTTCAGTCCGCAAGGCTATAGAGTGCCTAATCGAAAGATCAGGTGCTGCTCCCCGAGCTTGCGAGGATGTTCACTGGAACACTGGAGCAGGCCAAAGAAAGAAATGTTGGCATGCGAGCAGGGGGGAGTGTTGAAATGGCAAGGTATCGGAAGCTCGGAGTCATGTTTTTGGACTGAACGGAGGTGTTCAGCAAAGCGGTCACCCAATCTGCGTTTGGTTTCCCCAATGTAGAGGAGGCCACATTGTGAGCAGCGAATACAGTATACTAAATTGAAAGAAGTACAAGTAAATCACTGCTTCACCTGAAAGGTGTGTTTGGGACCTTGGATAGTGAGGAGAGAGGAGGTAAATGGGCAGGTATTACACCTCCTGTGATTGCATGGAAAGGTGCCCTGGGAAGGGGACGAGGTGTCAGGGTTAATGGAGGAGTGGACCACGGTGTCACGGAGAGAATGATCGCTATGGAATGCTGACAGGGGAGGGGAAGGCCATCATACCAGAGATGGTGGAAATGGCGGAGGATGCTCCTCTGGATGTGGAAGTTGGTGGGGTGGAAAGTGAGGAGAAGGAGAACCCTGTTGTGGTTCTGGGAGGGAGGGGAAGGTGTGAGGGCAGAAGTGCGGGAAATGGGCTGGACATGGTTGAAGGCCCTGTTAACCACAGTGGGAGGGGCAATCCTCGGTTGATGAAATAGGAAGACATATCAGAGGTGCTGTTGTGGAAGGTTGCATCATCAGAGCAGATGCATCAGAGATGGAGAAACTGAGAATGGAATGGAGTCCTTACAGGAGGCAGGGTGTGAAGAAGTGTAGTCAAGGTAGACCCATTGTTTCAGCCTGTTCCTGCCCCACTGAACTTATTTCTTTCTATCTTGACTCCATCTTTTCTCCCCTGGTCCAGTCTCTTCCCACCTACATCAGTGACTCTTCTGACGCCCTCCATCATTTTGATAATTTACAGTTTCCTGGCCCTAATCGCTTCTTCTTCACAGTGGACGTCCAATCTCTCTACACCTGTATCCCTATCAGGACAGTCTGAAGGCTCTCTGCTTCTTCCTTGAATAGAGGCAGCATGGCTTTGTCAGGGGGAGATCGTGTCTAACAAATTTGATTGAATTTTTTGAGGAGGTGACTAGATATGTAGATGAGGGTAAAGCAGTTGATGTAGGCTACATGGACTTCAGTAAAGCTTCTGATAAGGTCCCACATGGGAGATTAGTTAAGAAGGTCAGAGCCCATGGGATCCAGTGCAATTTGGAAAATTGGATCCAAATTTGGCTTAGTGGCAGGAGGCAGAGGGTTATGGTCGAGGGTTGTTTTTGCAATTGGAAGCCTGTGACCAGTGGTGTACCGTAGGGATCGGTGCTGGGACCCTTGCTGTTTGTAGACTACATTAATGATTTAGGCGTGACTATAGGAGGTATGATCAGTAAGTTCGCAGATGACACGAAAATTGGTGGTGTCGTAAATAGTGAGGAGGAAAGTCTTAGATTACAGGGAGATATAGATGGGCTGGTAAGATGAGCAAAGCAGTGGCAAATGGAATTTAATCCTGAGAAGTGTGAGGTGATGCATTTTGGGAGGACTAACAAGGCAAGGGAATATACAATGGATGGTAGGACCCCAGGAAATGCAGAGGTTCAGAGGGACCTTGGTGTTCTTGTCCATAGATCAGTGAAGGCAGCAGCACAGGTAGATAAGGTGGTGAGGAAGGAATATGGGATATTTGTCTTTATTAGCCGATGCATAGAATATAAGAGCAGGGAGGTTATGATGGAACTGTATAAAACGCTAGTTAGGCCACAGCTGGAATACTGTGTACAGTTCTGGGCACCACACTATAGGAAGGATGTGATTGCACTGAAGAGGGTGCAGAGGAGGTTCACCAGGATGTTGCCCGGGCGGGAACATTTCAGCTATGAAGAGAGACTGGATAGGCGAGGGTTGTTTTCCTTACAGCAGAAAAGGCTGAGGGGGGACCTGATTGAGTTATACAAAATTATGAGGGGCATTGATTGGGTAGATAGGAAGAAACTTTTTCCCTCAGCGGAGGGATCAATAAGCAGGGAGCATATATTTAAGGTAAGGGGAAGGAGGTTTAGAGGGGATTTGAGGGAAAAAAAATTCACCCAGAGGGTAGTTGGAATCTGGAACACACTGCCTGAAGAGGTGGTAGAGGCAGGAACCCTCACAACATTAAAGAAGTATTTAGATGAGCACTTGAAACACCATAGTATACAAGGCTATGGGCCAAGTGCTGGAAAATGAGATTAGAATAGACAGGTGCTTGATGGCCGGCACAGGCACGATAGGCCGAAGGACCTGTTCCTGTGCTGTAAATATCTATGACTATAACACAGTATACAAGGCTATGGGCCAAGTGCTGGAAAATGGGATTAGAATAGATAGGTGCTTGATGGCCGGCACGGACACGATGGGCTGAAGGGCCTGTTTCTTTTTTTTTAGAGATACGGCACTGAAACAGGCCCTTCGGCCCACCGAGTCTGTGCCGACCATCAGCCACCCATATTATACTAATCCTACACTATTTCTGCGCTGCCTAACTCTATGACTCTAAGAGGCCCAACCAGTCCCCATCCACCACCACCATCCTCCACCTGGCTGAACTTGTTCTCATATTGAACAACTTCTCCTTCAACTCCACACACTTCCTTCAAGTAAAAGGTGTTGCTATGGCTACCCACATGGGTCCTAGTTATGACTGTCTTTTCGTAGGACATGGCAAATATTCATTGTTCCAGTCCTACTCAGGCCTCCTCCCCCAAATTTTTCTCCAGTATATTGATGACTGTATCGGTGCCGTTTTCTGCTCCCGCCCCAAACTGGAAAACTTTATTAACTTTGCCTCCGATTTCCACCCTTTTCTCACCTTTACATGGTCTGGCTCCAACACTTCCTTTCCCTTCCTCGACTTCTCTGTCTCCATCTCTGGTGATAGACAGTCCACTAATATTCATTATAAGCCCACCAACTCCCACAGCTACATCGACTACACTTCTTTACACCCTGCCTCCTGTAAAGACTCCATTCTATGCTCCCAGTTTCTCCGTCTCCAATGCATCTGCTCTGATGATGCAACCTTCCACAACAGCACCATCTGATATGTCTTCCTTTTTCCTCAACCGAGGATTCCCCCCCACTGTGGCTAACAGGGCCTTCAACCGTGTCCAGCCCATTTCCTGCACTTCTGCCCTCACACCTTCCCCTCCCTCCTAGAACCGTGACAGGGTTCTCCTTCTCCTCACTTTCCACCCACTAGCCTCCACATCCAGAGGATCATCCTCTTCCATTTCTGCCACCAGCAAATGCATCTTCCCTCCCCTCCCCTGTCAGCATTCCATAGGGATCATTCCGTCCGTGACACCCTGGTCCACTCCTCCATAATCCCTGACACCTCGTCCCCGTCCCACTGCACCTTCCCATGCATTCGCAGGAGGTGTAATACCAGTCCTTTTATCTCCTCTCTCCTCACTATCCAAGTCCTCAAACACTCCTTTCAGGTGAAGCAGCGATTTACTTGTACTTCTTTCACTGTAGTATACTGTATTCGCTGCTCATAATGTTGCCTCCTCTACATTGGGGAGACCAAATGCAGATTGGGTGACCGCTTTGCTGAACACCTCCACTCAGTCCAAAAACATGACCCCGAGCTTCCAGTTGCTTGCCATTTCAACACTCCCCACTGCGCTCATGCCAACATTTCTGTCTTTGGCCTGCTCCAGTGTTCCAGTGGACATCAACGCAAACTCGAGGAGCAGCACCTGATCTTTCGATTAGGCACTCTACAGCCTTATGGACTGAACATTGAGTTCAATAACCTCAGAGCATGACTGCCTTTTTTTTTATATTTTATTTTTTAACCATGTGCCTGCTTTTCATGTAGTCAGAGCTGCTCATTATTCCGCTATTAACAGTCTCTCTGGACTAATGCTTTGTCTTTCACCACAAGCATTAAAACACGCTTTGCCTTTGTCCCAGGACAGCTTTGTTATTTAATCTGCCCTATCAAACACCTTCCCCTTTGTTTTCTTCTCCCACCTCCCTCCCCTTCACTTGCTTAAAATCTAATTCTTTTCTAACCTTTGCCAGTTCTGATAACAGATCACAGACCTGAAACGTTAACTTTGCTTCTCTCTCCACAGATGCTGCCAGACCGACTGAGTATTTCCAGTAGTTTTTGTTTTTGTTTCAGATTTCCAGCATCTGCAGTATTTTGCTTTTGTTACATTTCTTGAGTTTATTTTAATTATCTTGATGTGCATACGGTATAAGGAAACAGTTAAGACATTTTTTAAATCAAGATCTCATAAAGGAAGTATTATCCACCATATTATTTCACATCAAAGATTTCAAATATATGCGTATATGGTTTATGATGCTGAAGGTTGACTAGCTGTTTTTTGCCAATCTCGCAATTTAAATTCTGGATATATTATGTAAATAGAAGGTATGTTTTCAGGAGTGGAGACAATTATTATGTCAGTTTTGAAAATTACCTACATAACACCCCAGGGCCTGAAATGCTCTCTCAGTTGACCTTAATCCTGATTAAAATCCAATTTGCATTCCTGAACATAAATTATCCTCTGGTTATATCAGAAGTGGATAATCGCTTTTTGCTATTGTTTTTACAAAATATAAAATGAGTAATATGCCTATATTTTGACCTGTAATATAAATAGCACACACAAGGAAGAGTCAAGTTGTGAATTTAATGCATCCACTATGCCTTAGTCTTGCCAGTGTGATTTAAATATTGTAGAATTCCCATTATGTACTATTTACAAAAATGGCCGGGCTGACATATGGGAAGTAGTAAATATAGTCAGACATTAAAAATGGGAGATTAAGTGCCCTGGCACGCTATGCAGGTTACTTTGAAAGCTGAAATAATTCTCTTTGGGAGCCACATAAAGAATGTGTGTAAAGGAACTGTTTTACGTGTCTTTACGGTTCTTGCTGAGCCATCAAACAGGTGACTTTTATGTCAAAGACATCCTTAAAGGCAAAAAGTGAAGGGATAGACACTTTTTAAAAAATTTGTTTCATGGAATGTGGGCATCGCTGGCAAGGCCAGCATTTGTTGCCCATCCCTAATTGCCCTCAAGAAGGTAATGATGAACTGCTGCAGTCCACAAACAGAACACAAAATATTCTACATTTTACAATTTTAACACACAAGATATCCTGCATTTAATCAAAAATATATCTGACATTTTTTTTCTGATAGAAAAAGTTAAAAATTGAGAACATGGTATGAATTCATACATGGAACACCAAAATGTAATACAATGGGCTGGATTCTGTAGGCCCGCTTGCAATTAAGTCAGGTATGTAAATTAATTTGAATATGTAAATCGTGGTCGCATCACCGAGCGGCCATGAGGCCTCTCCACCTCCGTTGTGATCGGGACGGGCCCTGCCGTCGTCGAGGTCAGTGGCAGGCCTCATCCGGAGCAATCAGCACCGTTCCCAATGTTGAGGGCTCTATACAATTCAGCCCAATATGTCTGGTCAAATTGTCAAACAGACATCATAAACTGTTTTGCAATTCTATCTTTGTATTAGTTTCATAACACATAATCATTATGAACTGGACAAAGTCAGCCAAATTTGAAATTTTGTTTGAAAAATTCTAGCTTATTTCACTTTGACGGGGAAACAGATTTGCAAATTTGTACTCAATCACCCTTTTTTTCTGTCTGTATACTATTACTTCCCATCTGCCAGCTCAGTAGTGACAATAGGGTTGAATGAATACATTCCACTGGTTGTCTGAACTAGCCTGGCAGCTTCAATCATCTCATAGTCATAGAATCATTACGGTAGAGAAATGGCCATTTGGCCCATTGAATCCATGCTGGCTCTCAGTAGAGCAATCCAGTCAGTCCCATTTCCCTGATCCATCCCCGGATTCCTGTAAATTTATTTCCTTCAAGTTCCTATCCAATTTTGTATTGAAATAATTGATTGTCTCCACTTCCACCACCACCATAGGCAGTAAGTTCCAGGCCATTACCACTCACCATGTAAAATAGTCCTTCCTCACATTTCCCCTGTATCTTTTATCCAAAACCTTAAATTTGTGTCTCTTATTCCTTGTACCATCAGCTAATAGGAACAGCTTTTCTATGTCTACCTTATCTAAATCTGTTAAAATCTTGTACATCTCTATCAAATTTCCCCTCAATCTCCTTTGCTCCAAGGAGAACAGCAAAAGCTTCCCCAACCTCACCTTGTAGCTAAAATTCCTCATCCCTGGAACCATCCCAGAAAACCTCTTCTGCACTCTCTCAAGGACCCTCACATCCTTCCTAAAGTGTGGTGATGAGAACTGGATTCAAAAGCTGGAATACCAGCTTTGTTGTTTTTCATCCATTTGATTGCTTGTTGCAGCTCTCTCATCAATGGTGGTTCATCCATGGATTCTACCCCCTCCCCCACCCCCCAGTATAACTCCTTGTAAGGTATTTGGGACTAATGGGTGTTTCGTATTGTTAACTGGTATTCCTACAAACAGTAAAAACATTAGTACATAATTTGGGCTTTGAGTCTTGTCTCAATTCTCTAGTTGTGCCTGAACCAGAGGTTTCAGTTCTCATACATTCAATGCAAAGTTATTTTAAAGATGCACGGTTTATGCAAATATTCAGGATTTCTTCAAAATACAGGAAGCAACAGTACAACTTTATACAGGATTTGCTTTTCAAGAACAGGGGTTCTTCAAAGAGAGGTAACAATGGCCTGGATGTTCTTCTGTTCCCCTGGCAGGTTAATAAGCAAAACTCCAGTTGCCTCTTTTTTAGCCAAATCAACTGGCTTTTTTAAGAGTTTAAAATGCAACTAGAAGACAGTTCAGGAACAATCCTGTGACAGCCATTAATTCTGACTTGTCAATAAGCAAATAGCTCTTCAGATCCAAAACACAACCTCCTGCAGTGCTTACTTGAAATCATGTGTCTTCCAGTAAAAACTAGTTTACTGGTCAGCCTTCTGTTGACCTTCCTTTTCAAAAAAAACACCCAAGGTTTAGCTTCTACAAGATTCCAGCATCCATGAAATCATTTTCAGTTTTTTAAAAATATCGATTCTCAAGTTTTAACAAAAAAAAAGAAATCTTCGTAACACTTCTGCCCTTGAAGAAATGAAACATCATTTTTGAATGTGTTTCATTAATGTACAAAACAGAAGTTGAAAACATTTGAAACACATTCTCACACTCAAGTCCCCATTCAATCTTTACTTGTAGTTAACACAATTTTGTTTTGTACCATCTTTACTCATATAACTCAAGCAACGTTAGATTTGTGACGAAGCATCTGCAATAACATTATTTTTTCCCAAAATGTGGACAATCATTAAGTATAGGGCTGCAACAGGAAACTCCATTGGAATATTCTGGCATTCTGGGTTGTAAATTTTTCCACAAAGGTTATCCAAATCAGCCAATTGCAACCTTCCAAACAGAGAACCCCCCCTCCACTGTTGTTCCAAGTCTTCCTTCCAAGTGTCACTGTATACCAGCACATCATCAAGATAAACTACACAGTTAGGAACACTGGCTACCACTGGGTTCACTAGTCTCTGAGAAGTTTCTGGAGTACCCCCAAACTTGTATAGTATTACTTGGTACTGAAAAAACCAGTCAGTGTGACAAAAGCTGATATTTCTTTCGCTCAAGGTATCAAAGGAACTTGGCAGTATCCCTTTAACAAATCTGTCTTTGTAAGAAACATGGCACTGCCCATTCTGTCAATACAGTCTTCCAAGCAAGGAATTGGGTAGGAGTCTGCCTTTGTTACTGCATTCAATTTTCTGTAGTATGTGCAAAGTCCAGTTGAACCGTCAGGTTTAGGTACTAATACTATTGGTGAGCTCCAGCTGCTTTGACCAGGTTCAATTAGGTGGTTTTCCAGCATGTATTGGATTTCTGCTTTTACTTGGCCCATTTGTCTGGACTTACACGGTAAGGATGCTGTTTATAGGAATGGATTCCCCGACATCCACATCGTGTGTGGCTAAGGTTGTACATCTTGGCTTATCCCTACAGACTCTTTTAAATGCTGTGAGTAGCCTTGTTAGGTCTTCTTCTTGTTCTGCATCTAAATATGAAAGCATAGTGTCCAATCTTCCTAGCAATTCAATATTAGCTAACTGGATGGTAGGAGGTTCAATTTGAGAATTGTCTAGGCCTCCTTCTACCTCATCCTCATTATCCCTTCCATTCTTAACTGTTCTTACTACCTGACATACCTGTGCTTGCTTATCCTTCTCCTGGCAATAATATTCTAACATATTGATATGACACAGTTGACTCTTTTTCCGGCGATCTTGGGTGTCAATCAAATTAATTACCTTAACAATTCTCTCGACCACTTTATACGGACCACTGACCCATGCTTTTAATGGTTCACCCTATAAAGGTAGTAATACCAGCACTTCGTCCCCTGGTAGAAATGTTCAGATCTTTACATGATTGTCTGCCCATTTTTTCATAGTTGTTTGGGATGCTTTAAGGTGCTCCTGAGCCACATTGCAAGCTCTCAACAGCCACTCCCGGAACACGGATAGATAGTCTAGTACAGAAGATTCTTCCCTCTCTTCGAAAAACCTTTTTTTAATTTGTTTTAGAGGACCTTTTATCTCCTGTCCATAAACTAATTCAAAAAGACTAAAACCTGTCGACTCATTATGTGAATCTCCAGTGGCAAATAAAAGAAAGTCTAGCCCTTTATCCCAATCATGGGGATATTCATGACAGTATGCCTTGATCATTGTTTTGAGGGTTTGCTGGAACCTTTCTAAAGCTCCTTGTGTCTGTGGGTGGTATGCTGAAGACTTTAACTGTGCTGTACCCAAATTATCCTCTTGAAATATTTTAGACATAAATTTGAAACCTTGATCCGACTGAATTTTAATTGGTAATCCATATCTAGTAAAGAATTGGGTTAACTTCTCAACCACTACCTCAGCAGTAATTGTCCTCAAGGGAGTGGCTTCTGGGAACCGAGTAGCCATATCCATGATAGTAAGTATATATTGGTTTCCCGCTTTTGTTTTTGGGAAGGATCCTACACAATGTAATATACCCTATTAAATGGTTCTCCAATAACTGGTATGGGAATTAGAGATGTCTGTTTTATGGCAAGTTGCGGTTTTCCCACAATCTGGCACATATGGCATATTTTACAAAACTGCACCACGTCCTTAAAAAGAGCTAGCCAGTAATAATGTTGACTTATGTGCGATTTCGTCTTCCAGATCCCCATATGTTCTATAGGAATTTCATGCACTAACCTTAATAATTCCCTGCGATACTTATGTGGTACCACTACCTGTTGAACAACCGTCCATTCTTCGTCCGCAGGTCTGTGAGGCGATCTCCACTTCCTCATCAGAACTACATCTTTAACATAATAGCCTTCTGGAACTCCTTTTGCTTCATCTTCTGTCAGAGCTGATTGTGCCACTTTATTTAACTCTGGATCAGCTTTCTGAGCCATGATCAGAGAAGGTTTATTAAACATTTCATTTGGACTATCTAAATCCTCAAAGAAAGTTTCAGATATTCAGCTATCTGTCTGTGGTGCCAATTTTACCTCCAACAATGGAACTTGTTTCGCCATTGCTCGGGTTACTACACAGGAAGTGAAAAAATCCTCGAACCGTTTCCTGTAATTATTGTCTCTTTAACTTCACTTGGTTTCTTGGTGACTACAGGAGAAGATAATACTTTTGCTCCAGCCAAATCATTCCCAGGAGTAGATCAATTCGGTCTACCGGCAAACTATGGACAACCCCTACAGTTACCACTCCAGACATTAGGTCACACTCTAGGTGCACGCAATACAAAGGTACGGGTATATACTCCCTGCCAAAACCATTTACTAAAACTTTAGCATTCAGTGTGCTCTCTGGTGAAAATGTTATACCTTTCCCCAGCAAAATAGTTTGGGTTGCTCCTGTATCCCTAAGTATAACTATAGGTTTGTCTGCCTCACTTGAGGGATAAGGAGTTACTTTTCCTTTGGACAAGAATTCCCTATAACTTTCAGGTATCTTTTTCTCAACGCCTACACTCACATTAGTTTTTGTATTTGGCTTTACAACTGCCGTCAAAGCTGCAACCTGATCTACTATACTCTCGATCAGAGCACCTTTCTCTGCATTAACTTTGTGCACCCCAACAAGTCCCAGGTGTTTACCTTGCAACTTCCAGCATTCTGCACGAAGATGTCCCACCTTGTGACAATGATAACACTTCAGCTTGAGGACCTCACTTCCACCCTCAGCACCATTTCGGGCCTGAGGAGGGGATCCTGGGGCGTTCCCAGATGTCCTTTCTTTCCCCAGCTACATGCCTTCCTTTTACAGCCTGAAGGGGGTGATGGACAAAGGGTTTGGGCTTATACACAAGCTCAAAATCATCAGCAATTTCTGCTGCCTGTCTGGTCCTTGAAACCTTTTGGTTCTCTACATGAGCTCTCACTATTGGAGGAAGTGAATTTTTAAATTCTTCCAGGAGAATTAGTTCCCTAATGTTCTCATACATGGCTTCCATCTTTACTGCCCATATCCAATGATCAAAATTAATTTGCTTTGCCCTCTCAAATTCTATATAATTCTGCCCGGCCAATCTCCGGAGGTTCCGAAACTTCAGTCAGTAAGCTTCAGGGACTAACTCATAGGCAGTGAGAAAAGCCTTTTTTGCCATCTCGTAATCTGCAGAAGACTCTTCAGAGAGCATGGCATAAATTTCAACCTGCTTTGCATAGTGTCCAACTTTCCTTTGGCCATTTCATTTATTTTGGCTATCTTTTCGGAAGAAATGAAAAATGCCTCTACATCCCTTTCCTCAAACTTAGGGAGGGCTTTAAAATTTAAATAGTTATCCACTGGATCCTGGACTGGAGATGGATCTTTCCCCACCAGAACTTTCACTGGAGTCAAGACCACACCTGTGCCTTCGTTCCAACTTTTTAAATTTGAAATCCCTTTCTTCTTTTTCACTTTCTCTTTGAAATTCAAGCTTGAGTCTTTCCAATGCTATTTCTGTTTCTTTTTCTATTTCCTTGTCAAGTTTTCTTATTGCTATTTCTTTTTCTGTTTCCTGTTGAAGCTTAAGTTTTTCAATTTCATGTTCCGCTCAGGTTGTTTCATTTGTAACTGAATTTTAGCTAATTCAACTGCACTACTATCTGATTTACTGTCTTCTTCCAATTTCAAATGTTGGGCTATTACTTCAATTATCTCTGCTTTTTTATCTCCTGATTTCAATTCTATCCCCAATTGTGCTGCCTTCCCCAGAAAAGCTTCCGCAACTGCTATAGACATTCCGGTGGCGTAGACTTTACCCTGTTACACAAGAAACCTGTTTTTTTTTTATTTTCTTTTTTCAATTATTCGTACCCCACTTACAATTGAACGCTGTCAATGTTGGGTTTAATCCCGGACAAGCCCCCAATTAATATGTTACGATCGAGGCGGGATGAGTGCGCTGTTAATTCAGTACCACTTCTCCACAGGTCACCGCATATATTTAAATTTTCCCACTTACCAAAACTGTCAATCAGATACTCTATTTTCCCCAGAATAAAGCACACTAATCAGGTTTCTTTAATAACCAACGAAATTATCCATTTATTATAAACCAAGTTTTAACCAATAAGGAAGTAAACACACGTGAATTGAAATATTAAAGCCCCCTTATTTATCCTAGCCCTCACACATGCACATATACATACACAGTTGGTTACTGGGATAAAAGGGATTTTTGTTTACAGCTGTTACAAAGAAATAGAAGGAGTAAAAAAAAACTTACACTGAATAGATGATATGGAAGTACTCTGTTTTTTAGTGAGGTGTCCCAAAGTCGAATAGGTGGCTGTCACTAGTAATCTTTCCAGGAGACGTTGATGAACAGTCTGTTTGGGTGGGTGTTCAAAGAAATTCAACTACAGAAATCTTCACATAGGTCTTACATCAGGTGTGCAGCAACAAAGGTTTTAGTTCTCACACATTCGATGCAAAGTACTTTTGAAGATGCAAGGTTTATGCAAACATTCAGAATTTCTTCACAATACAAGAAATAACAGTACAACTTCATACAGGATTTGCTTTTCAAGAGCAGGGATTCTTCTAAAAGATTTTCTGGATTTTCTCCTGTTCTCCTGGCTGATTAATAAGAAAAACTCCAACTGCCTCTTTTTTAGTCAAACCAACTGGCTTTTTTTAAGAGTTCAAAATGAAACCAAAAAACAGTACAGCAACAATCCCGTGACAGCCATAAATTCTGACTTGACAATAAGCAAATAGCTCTTAATGTCCAAAACACAACCTCCTGCTGTGTTTACTTGGAATCATGTGTCTTCCAGTAAAAGCTTGTTTACTGGTCAGCCTTCTGTTGACCTTCCTTTAAGAACAAACCCAAGGTTTAGCTTCTTCAAGATTCCAGCATCCATTAAATCCTTTTTAAGTTTTTAAAATATATAGTTTCTCAAGTTTTAACAAAAAATTGAAACCTTCATAATACATGTATCACCTCACACTTCTCTGCCACTTGTCTGCTAATTCTGCTAGCCTATCTATGTCTGTTGCACTCAATTTGTATCAACTTCACTGTTTGATACACTTCCAAGTTTAATGTCATTGGCAAATTTTGAGATTTTACTCTGTATTCCAATATCCAGGTCGTTCATATATATCAAAAAAGCAGTGGACCAAGCACAAACCCCTGGGGAACACCACTGTTTACCATCTTCCAGTCTGAAAAACAACCATTTACCACAACACACTGTTTTCTGTCCTTAAACATTTTTTTTTATCCAATTGGGACACTGACCCTCCTATTCCATGAACCTCAATTTTGTTCCCCAGCCTTTCATGTGGTACTTAATCAAATGTTTTATTAAAATCCATATAGACAACATCCACCACATTCCCTTCATCAACCTTCTCTGTTACTTCATCAAAAAATTAAATTAGATTAGTAAAGCATGATCTGCCGTTTACAAATCTGTGCTGGCTCTCCTTAATTAACTCAAACTTCTCCAAGTGCCTGTTGATTACTATTTCTAAAACATTACCCACCACTGATGTAAAATTGATTGGCCAGTAATTACTAGGAATGTCCTTTCACCCTTTCTTGAATAGGAGTGTCACATGGCGGTGCAGTGGTTAGCACTGCAGCCTCACAGCTCCAGTGACCCGGGTTCAATTCTGGCTACAGCCTGTGCGGAGTTTGCAAGTTCTCCCTGTGACTGTGTGGGTTTTCACCGGGTGCTCTGGTTTCCTCCCACAGCCAAAGACTTGCAGGTTAATAGGTAAATTGGCCATTATAAATTGCCCCTAGTATAGGTAGGAGGAAGGTGGGGATGTGGTAGGAATATGGGATTAATGTAGGATTAGTATAAATGGGTGGTTGATGGTCAGCACAGACTCGGTGGGCTGAAGGGCCTGTTTCAGTGTTGTATCTCTAAATAAAAAATAAATAAATTTGCTACTCTCCAATTTTCTGGCCCCTCCCCTGTATGTAGGGAAGGTCGGAAAGTTATGGCAAGACCTTCCATTATCTGCATTCCCACTTTCTTTAGTAAACTGGGATGCAAGCCATCCGGACCAGGTGATGTATCCACTCTAAGCATAGCCAGCCTTTCTAGTAGATCCTGCCTATCAATTTTCACCCCATCCATTATCAGTACCATCTCCTCTTTTACCAATATTTTGTCAGCATCCTCTTCCTTAGTAAACATCAATATACTGTAGTCATTAAGTATTCTAGCCTTGCCCTGCATCTCTAAGCACATATCACCCTCTTTGTCCTTAACAGGCCCCACCCCACCTCTTACTACCCTTACTATTTACATGATGGCAGAAGATTTTTGGGTACCCTTATATGTTTACTACCATTCTATTTTCATATTCTCTCTTTGCCAGACTTTTTTTTTCCTCCAAGTACCTCTTTTTGTAACAAGTCACTCAAGGCATAGTACATCCAATGCTTCCTTGGTCTTCCTGGACTTCTTGTTTCATGTACCTTTGTACATAGGACCATGAAAAGTATTCTAATTGCTTTCACTCTTGAAATATGGCCAAACCATCGCAGTCACCTTTCTTGGATTTTCTATTTAAGTATTGTTACTTGTGCAAGCCATGTTCTTATTATATCATTCTTGATATTTTGCTTCTTGGATACGCTCAGTATTCCTCTCAACCAACTCATCTCTGCTGTTAGTATCTTTTACTCATCAACTTTACTCATGTTCCAATTGTCAGATCCATATAACAATATCACTTCATAAATGTTTACCTTTATATTTACCAGAATATCAATAGTCTTCCATATTCTGCTTAACCTTCTAAAAAGAGCAGAAGCATGTCCAATCTGTCTATCTATCTCAATCTATTTAATTCTCTCTCTGTGTGAATCATGCCATTGTCACAATCCTAACAGCAGTGTAAAGGTGCTGCCACCATGATAATAAGAAAGATTAATATTAAGCAATGCTATCCAACTCTGGCTGCTGGTATAGTAAGCAATGTCCAGGTTCCTGAAAATCATGCATCAATGTTCTGGGTTTTGGAAGAAAACCAAATGACAACCTGCTGTGTACAAGATAATTATGAATGAAAAAGCTATTCAGCAAATTTTAATGCACCCATTCTGAATGGCTTTAAAATCTCGGCATTGCAGCAGCCAGTTATTATTAAATGATTCCAGAGTTTTTGCCACCACTACTATCCAGAAGCCCATATGTTGATCATTCTTAGTGCGAAGAAGCATTTCCTGATACCAGTCCTAAAAAGCTTCTGATTGTTTTGAACCGGCGTCCCCTTTATGCTGCTCAAAACTTAATTCCAAGTATTTTTCTCAATTTATTATTACCATATCTACAATTATCCATACTTTATAAGATCACCTATTAGACTCCTTCCCAAAATGAAAAGTCCTGGTTTCTCCAGTTTTTTTCATAAGAATCTCTTCTCACTTGGGACCAGACTTATGGCTTTTCTCTCCACTGCCTTCAGTACATGTCTCTTCCTTGTGTCTCAGTGACCAACAGTGAACGGATAATCAAAGCATTGTATAGCTTCATCAGAACCTCCTCTAAGGTAGTTCAATGTTCTATTATCTACGATGATTGTTGCTCTATACTGGTTGGACATATTTAGTGTTGAACCTATTTAGATTCCTAGGTCTCTTTCAGCTTCTCCTTATCTATTTCAACATCACCTGTTGAGTAGATGTGTCAATTAATTTACTACAGACAGTACTTTGCAATTGATTGTATTAAACTTCAGCTACCAATTACCTGCTGACATATTTATCATGTCCATCTCATTCTGTAGTTTGCAACCTGCTTTCCCAATTTCACTGCCTCTCCCAGTTTGGTAACATCAGCAAATTGATCACAATTAACTGAGTTGTAGAGTCCAAATCATTTACGTAATTAAGAAATAGCATTGGTCCCAATTCCAAGTTCTGTGGGCTGCTGAAGGCAATCTCTACCCTCTCCACATGAACTCGCCAGTAGAGGCTGGGGAGCCTGCCAAAAATTTTAGATGTTTGTCACTGAAAATCTGACAAGGTCAAGACCACATCCTTTTGACAGGAAAAACTCATACCAGGGACTGGATTTTAAGAGCCCACCCTCGATCTCGGTGATGAGCTCAAAAAATGGCATCCCGCCCATGTGGGCTGCACCCCAATGATCCGCCGCAATCTCAAGCAAGGCGGCTCATTTAAATAGCCGGAATGGTCTGCCACCTCCCCAATCACTGGAGGGGGCGGCCTGTCCATCACTGGCAATGGCGTCAGCTGCCTGTGCACAGGCACTGGTGCCATTTATAAAGGGCAGCCAACCCTGCCGCTCAATTTAAATTTTTAAAGTCCTACCCCCAAATTTAAATAAATAAATTTCTAATGCCCCTTTTCCACCCATCCCTATAACAGTTACAATAACTATTTGCCCTTCCCCCTCCAAAATACTTACCTTTGACATCTGACCTTCCCCTCCCCCCCCCCAAACTGCACAAAGTTTAAGATTCAACTTTCCCACCATCCCCTATATCCATTACATATATTTGACCATGTGACCATCACACCCCCTCCCCCACCCCCAACTGACAAACTTACCTCCTCACTCCTCCCCACCAGTGTGGCACCGTGTTTCCCTGGATGGAGACCTGAAGGCCCAGGAGTGCCGGCCACCTGGCGAGCCCTCAAGCTCTCAGGTAAGTCCATGTAAATTTATTAATTTTATTCATGTGACTATTCAAATTGTGGTTGCGTCGCCCAGCAGCGGTGGGGGGGGCCACCATGGAGACTCACCACCACTGGGAGCATTGGGCCGGGCCTTCCCAGCATCAAGGTCCCTAGTGGACCTCATCCAGAGACATCTTCAGGCTGCCAATCACCGCACCCCCCCCCCCCCCCCCACCGCCACGGAACCCGCGCCTGGAGGAGAACAAAATTCTAGCAGAATAGCCAAATGGAAACTCGCCTTCCCCCTCTCTAGCTAATTGATTTTCTATCTCTCTCTGTCTTTGACTTCCCCTGTATCTTTCTGTCCATGACTAATTAACTCTGAGTTGGACTGGTAAACAGAGTGAATGTGTTTTTAAAGGCTACTGCCTTCAACCTGCCACAAAATAAAACTGTACATGCATTCTCCTCACAAAAAAGCTTCAGTTCCCTTTAAGGCAAGCCATAAACCAGATCCACCATATTTTCCTGACATACAGATGCTGAGTGAGAAAGTATTACAGGTGAGGTTAAATGAAGTTGTATGAGTGGGAGAGAATGTGTAGTGGCACCAATGGTTTAAGTGACTTTAGCCACTTTTGTATGTCACTGATCCTCTTTCTGCATTGTGTTGCAATTCATAGGATGGTGGAAGTTGCACTGAATGCCTCTGTTACCTCCCCTCCGACAGCTTGTACCTTCTCTAATAGGACTTTCTGCCTTCAGTATTGATCAGATGGTCTTTCCTCACTTTCACTTCTGCCAGCAACACCTGCATGCACACATCAGAAAATCTAGGATCCCTTCCAGCTGCCAGATTCTGCTGTTCCTTGTGCCATCTTAAAAGCTGTATCAGTACAGGATTTCCCACCCTCTCAGTGGTAATATGTCAATGAAGGGCAGTGTGAGTGCTGCTAAATCACCCTAAATAGTGAATGACGGTTCCAGCAGCATACAACAGCAGGTTTCTGGTATCTCTATTTGGAAAGCAATAGGCTCATCCCACCCCAATGAGAAGATAATCAAGTCCTATATCTCATTTTCTGTCCAACTATTTGACATCCGTTCTCATTTTCTTCTCTGATTATGACTTTCTCTTTATATCTGTTTTATACTTCCTATAGCTCTCCATATCTGCTTCTAAGGTTCTGAATTGACATGTTTATTTATTTTTATTTAGAGATACAGCACTGAAACAGGCCCTTCGGCCCACCAAGTTGTGCCGACCATCAACCACCCAGTTATACTAACCCTACATTAATCCCATATTCCTACCACATCCCCACCTTCCCTCAATTCACCTACCTACCTATCTATACTAGGGGCAATTTACAATGGCCAATTTACCTATCAACCTGCAAGTCTTTGGCTGTGGGAGGAAACCGGAGCACCCAGCGAAAACCCACATGGTCACAGGGAGAACATGCAAACTCCACACTGGCAGTACCCAGGTCACTGGAGCTGTGAGACTGCGGTGCTAACCACTGCACCACTGTGCCGCACTGTGCAGCAAGTTCCAGGAATAATTTAAGAGTATTGTCATTTTTGAGTGCATGTCCTGGGGGGACTGGTTTCCACCCTGTACTGTCTGTGCTGGCATTTTGACGCAGCCTAGGGTCTACCATTGTGTGTATCTGCTGATGCTGCTGGGAACTCGCTGGAATATATTAAAGGCTGACTGCCGTTCAAATGCCCAAGACACTTGACTTGCACTCCAATGTCCCAAGTGTCATTAACATGTTAATAGAGGTGTAGCAGTTGCCCCAAACCCACTCCCCAATAATGTTCCCCCGTGGTTAGTTTCAGAATGTTTTCTAATAATTCTAGACTGACCTCCATCAGACCTGAAATTCTAGGCCACGCTCTTTCTGATTTATTGGCCAGAATTTTATACCACCCCAGCAAGCCGGATGGTGGCGGGGGAGGGTGGCGTGAAATGGAGAGGGAGGCTCCCGGAGGCCTTCCCGACCCACTCCCACCTCCACCCCCATTTTGCGTAGGGCCTGGGGTGGAGGGCAAAAAATGGGCTGCCCGCCCCAGGGCAATCAAGGCCCTTAAGTTGACAATTAATGGCCACTTAAGGGCCTTCGCTGGCCTCTACAGGGATTTTACCCGTGCAAGCTGAAATCTAGCGGCCTCTCAGTGGCCTGGGGATGGGCCCTGCCAGGCGGGCACAGGCTGCGCGATTGAGGGCTGCCCCCGCTTCTCCAACCACCCCCAGGACCCAAGAAACCCCCCCCCCCCCCATCCGACTATCCTTGCCTCACCGGGGCCTGACCTATTACCCCTGGCAAGGCAAACCAAACTTGCCTGCACTCTTGGCTCCAAGTGCTCGGCTAGGCTGCAGTCCCAGCAGTGGCACCGCCCCCGATGATTGGCCGGCAGCTCAATGAGGTGGTACTTCCTCCCTCAAGCAGGTGGAAGTCCCGCCTGGGAACAATTAAAGCCTGGGGACCCATAAAATGCGGGACGGATCCCCAGGATAGGTGGAAGCAGGTTCGCCACAGATTTTTACGTTGGTGGCCAGCTCCTGTCCGCCCGACGTAAAATCCAGCCCAGTGTTTGCTTTTCTGATCTGTCTCTGATTTTCGCTCTCATTCTTTTTGATTCTCTTATTTGTCTTTTTCCTTTTCTGTCTCTATTTGACTGGTTATGTCTCCATTTGCTTCTCTTTCTGATTCTTTCTATTTAACTCTTTCTCTGAGACTTCATTTGACTTTCTTCCTCTGTCTCTTTATTTGGCTCTCATTCTCCAAATTTCTTTATTTGACACTCTCTCTTTATCTAAGTCTCTTTGTTTGGAATATCGGATCAAGAGTAGGTCATTTAGCCCCTTGAAACTGTTCCACCATTCAATGAGATCATGGCTCATTTACGAGTTAACTCTATATACCCACCTTTGCCCAACATTCCTTCTTGTGACCAAGGCGGGAGGAGTGCATTGTCTTTCTCTAGTTCCACTTCACCACAGGTCACAACATATATTTAAATGTTTACCCAGTTACCGATACGGCCAATTATATACTCTATTTTTATTTCAGAATAAAATCCGCCAACCAGGTTTCTTTAATAAACAACAAAATTATTAATTTATTATAAAATAAGAATTATCCAGTAAAAATGCGAAGCATTAACACACAGATTGAAATATGAAAGTCACCTTCTAAAATTAGCCACACGCAGACATACATACACACAAGGGGATAAATTAAAAAGAAAGAAATTTTCTTTGCAAAGATCTTTTTACAAAAAAGACAATTAAAGAATATTTTGGCCAAATACTTGTTAATTCTTGAAGGAAAAGGAGAAAATATGGAACGATATCAGTTGTCCCTTTATTCAGGTGTCCCAAATACACGCAGACACTGGGACCTTTCTGGAGCAGTTCTTCTCAGGTGGTGTCGAGGATTAATCTGGCAGGCTTTCCGGGAGAAATGCAGCATCAGGGGTTTCAGCTATCACATACTGGATTTGCAGGGTTTCTCAGAGAGGGAAAGAAAAAATGAGCTTGGTGTTTCTCTCCGCAGGCTACAAACCCAACTGACTCAAAACAATATTCTAAAATGAAACCAACTTTTGACAACCATAAATCTTGTCATGACACTCCTCTGTAAACAACTCCCCCTAGTCACCAAGGCATCTGTTGTTTATTTAGCTTAAGACATGTGACATCCAATAAATGTTGTTTATAAACAGAAAGCTCAAGTCCTTTCAGTGACCTTTAAAAAAAAGTCCAACATCTATGGAATCACTTCAGCCCCAAATGTATCCATCTCCACAATCGTCAACCATGAGTCCTCAAAAAATATTTTAAAATAGAATCCCGATTTCAATATAACAGGATCTGGCCAAAGTGGACTGGGAGCAGCTACTTGTAGGAAAGTCTAGATCAGACCAGTGGGAGTCATTCAAAGAGGAAATAGTGAGAGTTCAGGGCCAATATGTTCCTGTAAAGGTGAAGGGTAGGACCAACAAGTCCAGGGAACCCTGGATGATAAGGGATATAGAGGATTGGATAAGGGAAAAAAAGGAGGCTTATGGGAGATTCTGTGGGCTGAAAACAGCGGAGGCCCTAGAGGAGTGTAGTGTGGGTACTTAAAAAGTGTATAGAAAGTGTAGTGGGGTACTTAAAAAAGTAATTAGGAGAGCGAAGAGGGGACATGAAAGAAAACTGGCGGGCAAGATAAAGGAAAATCCCAAGGTGTTTTATAAGTATATTAAGGGAAAGAGGAGAACCAAGGAAAGAGTAGCGCCCATTAGGGACCAAAGTGGCAATCTGTGCATGGAGCTGAAGGCCATAGTGAGGTTTCAAATGATTACTTTTCATCTGTGTTCACTATGTAGAAAGACAATATAGGTGTAGCGATCAGGGAGGCAGATTGTGATATACTTGAACAAATTAGCATTGAAAGGGAGGAAACTGTTTTAGTGAGCTTAAAAGTGGATAAATCCCCAGGCCCAAAGAGATGTATCGCAGGCTGTTATGTGAAGCAAGGGAGGAGATGGCAGGGGCTCTGACACAAATTTTCAAATCCTCTCTGGCCACAGTAGAGGTACCAAAGGACTGGAGGACAGCGAATGTGGTACCATTATTCAAGAAGGGTAGTAGGGATAAACCAGGTAATTACAGGCCAGTGAGTAGGGAAACTATTGGAAAAATTTCTGTGGGACAGGATTAATCTCCACTTGGAGAGGCAGGAATTAATCAGGGATAGTCAGCATGGCTTTGTCAGGGGGAGATCATGTTGAACAAACTTGATTGAATTGTTCAAGGAGGTTACTAGATGTGTAGATGAGGGTAAAGCATTCGATGTAATCTACATGGACTTCAGTAAAGCTTTTGATAAGGTCCCTCATGGGAGATTGGTTAAGAAGGTAAGAGCCCATGGGATCCACAGCAATTTGGAAAATTGGATCCAAAATTGGCTTAGTGGCTGGAGGCAGAGGGTGATGGTCAAGGGTTGTTTTTGCGATTGGAAGCCTGTGACGAGTGGTGTACCGCAGGGATCGGTGCTGGGACCCTTGCTGTTTGTAGTCTACATTAATGATTTAGACATGAATATAGGAGGTGTGATCAGTAAGTTCGCAGATAACACGAAAATTGGTGGTTTCGTAAATATTTTTTTATTATTTTGAGATACAGCACTGAAACAGGTCCTTCGGCCCACCGAGTCTGTGCCGACCAACAACCACCCATTTATACTAACCCTACAGTAATCCCATACTCCCTACCACCTACCTACACTAGGGGCAATTTACAATGGCCAATTTACCTATCACCTGCAAGTCTTTGGCTGTGGGAGGAAACCAGAGCACCCGGCGAAAACCCACGCGGTCACAGGGAGAACTTGCAAACTCCGCACAGGCAGTACCCAGAATCGAACCCGGGTCCCTGGAGCTGTGAGGCTACAGTGCTAACCACTGCGCCACTGTGCCGCCAAATAGTGAGGAGGAAAGCCTTAGATTACAGGACGATATAGATGGGCTGGTAAGATGGGTGGAGCAGTGGCAAATGGAATTTAATCCTGAGAAGTGTGAGGTGATGCATTTTGAGAGGGCTAACAAGGCAACGGAATATACAATGGTTGGTAGGACCATAGGAAGTACAGAGGGTCAGAGGGACCTTGGTGTACTTGTCCATAGATCACTGCAGGAAGCAGCACGGGTAGATAAGGTGGTTAGGAAGACATATGGGCTACTTGCCTTTATTAGCCGAGGCATTGAATATAAGAGCAAGGAGGTTTCGATGGAGCTGTATAAAACGCTAGTTAGGCCACAGTTAGAGTACTGTGTACAGTTTTGGGCACCACACGATAGGAAGGATGTGATTGCACTGGAGAGGGTGCAGAGGAGATTCACCAGGATGTTGCCTGGGTTGGAGCATTTCAGCTATGAAGAGAGACTGGATAGGCTAGGGTTGTTTTCCTTACAGCAGAGAAGGCTGAGGGGGGACCTGATTGAAGTATACAAAATTATGAGAGGCATAGATAGGGTAGATAGGAAGAATCTTTTTCCCTTAGTGGAGGGGTCAATAACCAGGGGGCATAGATTTAAGGTAAGGGGCAGGAGGTTTAGAGGGGATTTGAGGAAAACATTTTTCACCCAGAGGGTGGTTGGAATATGGAACACACTGCCTGAAGGGGTGTTAGAGGCAGGAACCCTCACAACATTTAAGAAGTATTTAGATGAACGCTTGAAACGCCATAGCATACAAGGCTACGGGCCAAATGCTGGAAAATGGGATTAGAATAGATAGGTGCTTGATGGCCAGCACAGACACGATGGGCCAAAGGACCGTATGACTCTGAGAAGCGCTTTCATAACACCCTTAATACCACAGGGTTAACAATAATCTATCATTTGCAGATTTAAAAATAACAATTGATCCTGCATCAACAGATGTTTGCAGAAGAGAGTTTCAAACCTCTACCATCCTTTGCGTGGGGACGTGTTTCCTAACTTCACTTCTGAAATGTCTAGCTCTAATGTATAGGCTATGCCCTCCATCCAAGCTCCCCAATAAGCATAACTAGTTTCTCTCATTTCCCATTAGTATGTTGAAAACTTCAATCAAATCACCCTTTAACTTTCTAAATTCCAGGAAATACAACCCTAGTTTGTTTAATTTCTCTTCATAATTTAACCTTTGGAGTCCAGGTATCTGCCTGGTAAATCTGCACTGCACTGCCTCCAAGGCAACTATATCCTTCCTAAGGTGTGGTGCCCAGAACTGAAAGCAGTGCTACAAGTGTGATCTAACCAGGGCTTTGTATAGCTGAATAAAAGCAAAATACTGCAGATGCTGGAAATCTGAAATAAAAACAAATGCTGGAAATACTCAGCAGGTCTGGCAGCATCTGTGGAGAGAGAAGCAGAGTTAACGTTTCAAGTCAGTGACCCTTCATCGGAACTCAGTTCTGATGAAGGGTCACTGACCTGAAATGTTAACTCTGATTCTGCGAGTATTTCCAGTATTTCTTGTTTTTATTACTTTGTATAGCTGAAGCATGGCTCTAAACCTGCTTGTACTCTAGTCCTCTAGATATAAAAACCAACATTCCATTAGCCTTTTTGATTATTTTCTGTACTCCTCCGTGACATTTTGCTGATTTATGTATATGGACCCTAAATTCTCTTTCAACCCTCATGTCCCTTTGGAGCTCCACTGTTTCTAGCTTTTCATCATTTAGAAGGTAATACTGTGATCTGTCCTTTTTAGCTCCAAGTGAATAACCTCACATTTGCCTACATTGAAAACCATTTGCCACAGTTTTTCCCATTCACTTCATCTATTAATATCTGTTGTAATTTTATCCTTTCATCTACACTGCTTACAATACTACCTATCTTTGACTCTCTTTTTCCAGATTTCGTTTTTTGACTCTCCCTCTCTCCTTTATTTGTTTCTCTTTGAGTCTTTGTAAATGACTCCCTCGCTCTGGCTGTGTCTCTTTCATCTGCCTCTCTCGGTCTCTGTTTATCTGTCAGTGACCATTTGACTCTGCATCCGTGTTTTATTTTTGGCTCTGCCTTCAGGAGCCGAACTACCCGGATCATTGACGTCAGGCGGCTGCTGAAAAGCCATCTTTGTTGCGAGCCGAGGGACGGAGCAAGAGGGAGAATCCTGTTGAATATCCCCGAGATTCAACTGAGGGAGAGAGAAAGAAGAATAAAATGTAAGTACAATTCGCAGGAAACGGAGAGCGAGCGAGACGACGCGATCGGGGCTGGCAGTCAGTCAGCCAGCACTGTAATGCTGGTACAGACAGAGCTATCTCAGGATTTAATGTATAGATTGGCTGATCCGGTAGTTTCCAGGCGAAGAAGCTGCTGTCCTGTTGCATTAGTGCTGAAAGACTGCGCTGCAAAGTAAGGAGTGGCTGCAGTTTCTGTGTCAGTTTAGACTCAGTTGGCCAATGTCTGGAAGAAAGTGGCTCAGGGCGTTAATGGGAATCAGTTTTGTGATGATGCTGAGACCCTTCTCCCTGGTGTTAACAACCATGACGGTGAAAGCCAGAGAGAAAGAGCAAAGAAAAAGCAACACGTTTCTGGGGCGAAGCAAAGTCGAGATAGCTCCGAGATGAGGCGCTCCTTCAGCACCAAATAGCCGAGCTGTATGCTGCTTTTCATTTACTTTTGACTGGGCTGCATCTCACAAGACATTGGCAGGATTTATGTTTAATATCGGGTGTCACTGACCCCCTGTGCAACATGCCAGGGCGTTCTACTATCTGCACGCAATGAGAGAAAGTGTCTATAAACTTAGCAGCTGGGCTTTCGGCAGTCAGTCGCCGTTGACTTATGTTCAAGAGATTGCGATAGTGAGGCTTAAAGCTGGAACACTATAACCATCACACTGAATCCCCAAGCAATTGAGCTTAACTTCGGAACATAAATAAGGTGGTCCCTATGAGAGTGTCCACACCCCACAAACTAAATATGGAAATTGTGTGGCAGATGTTTGTATTAGGACACTATTTCCAAAATGGCGCTATTTATAGAATTTTAAGAGTTGAAATCAGCTTTAACTAATACGTGTGTGATTAAAGCATTTGATTTAAGTGTCAGCGCATTCTTAAAGCTACGCCCATATCAGGCACAAATCAAAATACCGTGGATGAAACAGAGCGAATGTTTCAGGTCCATGACCTTTGTCAATAAATCCATCCGGGATCGTTGTTTGCACAAGTGAATTGTCTCTACTGTTGAGCATTAGGCCAACAAACACCAATATTATACCCCAGTGTGACCTGTTTTGGTAGCAAATTGACTGAGTTCCCTTTCTCACATGTTTATCTAATGAACACTAATACGTTTAATAGAAACATGATAGTTTCTTGTAAATTTGCCTGGAACCGATGAGTATTTAAAAGGGAAATTAATTGTATTTACTTAAAATGAAGTTGCAGTTTTTTCTGAATATAAAAATAAGTTGTACTAATTAAGCTTTGCAATTAAAGGGCCTAAGTCCTTGTATGATGATATTCTAAATTTATATTTTATAGCCACACATTTTTAAAGCACATAATTGAATTTTTGAATTTTATTTCTGTACCAAGAATATGAGTTTTGACAGTTTGTTTTCTCCTCCCTCCACCCTACTACCAAATTATCCCATGGACCCTTGTATACCTCAACCAAGTGGTCATAATTCATGCATGTGTCTAGACAGTGAGTGCTGGCTACTGTGGTGAGGATCATAATGGAGTCTGATTCAGGCCATTCCCAGCATGCACATGTTCCAGCAAGGATTGCTGGACAGTCATCAGGATTGCAAATTGTGGCCCATTTTCCCTCTCTGACCCAATCATTCTGGCGCCAATTTTAATGGCCCATCTCCTGCATTGGTTGAGGTCAACAAACTTAGCACAGACCAATAGTTGTATAGGGCCCTTTTTGTTGTTGAGACTTGTTGCCACACAACACTATGTACTAACTAAGCTGTGCTGGGGGTGAAGGATGGAACATATTTCTCTTGGCAGACCTGTGTTCTGGAAAGCACAGCAGAACATTTTGAGAAAATAACTTGAGTTGTTATGTGATGTTTGTTCAAAGGAAGATCCAGTAAAATTCAAATGTTCCTTTGTAAGTTAATAATTTTGCACCTGTTAATCATATTATGTGTGAATCAGTCAAATTCCAGAAATCAGACATTGTTAGAGTTGCAAAACAATCTATTTTTAAATTAGTAAACCAGTTATTGGAACCTGAAATTTACCAGCGCTTTCCAATCTGCAGTTAGAATCTGGTTGACTTCATCAGCAATTACACGTTGTTGCTTGAAACAGCCATAGCTTCATCTTGGCGGTCGAATGAATGCATTTTGCCTTATATGGTATGGTTGTGCTATGCTTTATAATACAATGTATTAACCAACTTACCATGAGCATTGCCATGGGAGGTCCAAAAGCATTCTAATAATAGCTCACCTAACCTAATTTGTGCCTTTAACTTTATTTCTTCAAGAAGTAAACAGAAAAATAAATTGTGACTTGGATTAAAGTTTCAGGGAGACTACCATCCCAGAGGTTACTGCTGTGACAGGCATGGGAGGAAGTAGCTAAAACAGGCAACACCAATCGGCTACCACAGTCACAGTATTGCTGACACATGCAAGTCCTAGGGGTGCACAGCTCAAGGAGCCACAGGGCCACCAGAATTCCAGCAGGTTAACCATGAAGCTCTGCAGCCAGCATTTGCTCCTCCCACAAAAGAGTTACTTAGAAGGGTTGATAAATTAGGTAGCACACATCTTAAACAAAACACTAACACCAAAAGGCAGCACCAACTCAAGCTGCCAAAATTCATAAAGTACCATGGTGATGAATATTTGTGCTCAGTATTTATAGAGTCATAGAATTATAGAGTTATACAGCACAGAAACAGGCCTTTCGGCCCACTGTGTCCGGCCATCAAGCCTATCTATTCTAATCCCATTTTCCAGCACTTGGCCCGGAGTCTTGTATGCTATACCATTTCAAGTGCTGATCTAAATACTTCTTAAATGTTGTGAGGATTCCTGCCTCTACCACCTCTTCAGGCAGTGTGTTCCAGATTCCAACCACCTTCTGGGTGAAAATTATTTTCCTCAAATCCCCTCTAAACCTCCTGCCCCTTACCTAAATCTATGCCCCCTGTTTATTGACACCTCTGCTAAGGGAAAAAGTTTCTTCCTATCTGCCCTCTCTATGTCCCTCATAATTTTGTTTACCTCAATCAGGTCCCCCCTCAGCCTTCCGTGCTCTAAGGAAAACAACCTTAGCCTATCCAGTCTCTCTTCATAGCTGAAATGCTCCAGCCCAGGCAATATCCTGGTGAATCTCCTCTGCACCCTCTCCAGTGCAGTCACATCCTTCCTATAGTGTGGTGCCCAAAACTGTACACAGTACTCCAGCTGTGGCCTAACTAGCGATTTATACAGCTCCATCATAACCTCCCTACTCTTATATTCAATGCCTTGGCTAATAAAGGCAAATATCCCATATGCCTTCCTAAACACTTACCTACCTGTGCTGCTGCCTTCAGTGATCTATGGACAAGTACACCAAGTTCCCTCTGACCCTCTGTACTTCCTATGGTCCTACCACCCATTCCCTTTCCTTGTTAGTCCTCCCAAAATGCATCACCTCACACTTCTCGGGGTTAAATTCCATTTGCCACTGCTTTGCCCATCCTACCAGCCCATCTATATCATCCTGTAATCTAAGGCTTTCCTCCTCACTATTTACAGCACCACCAATTTTCGTGTCACCTGGGAACTTACTGATCATACCTCCTATATTCACGTCTAAATCATTAATGTGCACTACACTATTATTTGTTTGTCAACATAGCAGGAGCTCAGCATAAGATGACAATAGATCAAATTTGAAGAACTGAGTATGAAGGTATAAGGAAAGAAAGATTGCACACAATTACTTGGCAGAAATATTTTGCTCTTCAAAAAATTATGTAACATGCCATTCCTGAAGAGGCATCTGGAATAGGTAAAATAAGAGCAAAATACTGTAGATGCTGGAACTCTGAAATGAGAACAGAAAGTGCTGGAAATACTCAGCGGGTCTGGCAGCATCTGTGTAGAGAGAAACAGAGTTAGTGTTTCAAATCTGTGACCCTTCATCAGAACTGGCAAAAGTTAGAAATGTAACAGTCTTTGAGCAAGTGAAAGGGTGGAGGCAGAAGAAGAACAAGAAGGAAGGACTGATAGAACGGAGGGGGGAGAGATTAAATGACAGATATCATGGAACAGAATGCAAATTGAGTGCTAAATAGTTATAGTGAAAGACAAAGCTTGAGTCCAGATAGAGTGCTAATGGGAAGAATAATGAATAGCTTTGTATGAAAGCAAAAATGTGAAAAACAAGTTTAAGACTAGAACATGGTGAGAAATTAATAATAAAAACAAAATATATATAAAATATAAAAAATAATAATTAAATAAAAAATAATGGGGCTCATGTTCTGAAATTGTTGAACTCAATATTAAGTACAGAATGCCTAATCGGAAGATGAGGTGCTGTTCCTTGAGCTTTTATATATATTTTCTTTAAAAAATTTTTTTTTTTTAGCCTTGTTCTCGTCTTAAACTTGTTTTTCATGTTTTTGCGTTCATACAGAGCTGTTAATTATTCTGCCATTAGCACTGTCTGGATTTATGCTTTGTCTTTTACTCTAACTATTTAGCACTCCATTTGCATTCTGTTCCATGATATCTGTCATTTAATTTCTCCCCCCTCTTCTATCACAGACCTTTCTTCTTCTTCTTCTTCCCCCTCCCCCCTTTCACTTGCTCAAAGACTGTTACATTTCTATCTTTTGCCAGTTCTGATGAAGGATCACAGACTTGAAACACTAATTCTGTTTCTCTCTCCACAGGTGCTGCCAGACCCGCTGAGTATTTCCGGCACTTTCTGTTCTCATCTGGAATAGGTGCCTGGCATAGAAAGATTGCCTGCTCCATTATTGTACTGCTGCAAATTTCTCCTTGGCATTTATGCTTGATGTCAAGTACTGCACAGTGTGTCTGTCATGAGCATTTCCGTTCTTGATTGTTCTGGCCCTTCTATGCAAAGTTCCGTGCTTGTGAAGCAATAAGTATAGTCCCTATGGCGGCTGAAAATCGAGACTTGGAAAGAAAATTTTAATATATTATCCTTTAAAGGCAGACTGTTTTTTCCTCAGTGCACCTTCTCCCCAGTTCCATCCCAGCAAGATCAATGCGCCAATAATGCATGTGGTGAGACCCCTTAAGTATTCAATCTGACCGTTTAGTTGTCATAATGTGCAATATAAGCGTATTCACATTCCATTTGAGCTTTTCCACAATTTAGTATCAGGAATGTACGGTGAGTGAGCATTGTGCTGCACATCTGCCAATGCCCTGTCACTAAATTGCTGTTGGTGCCAACAATAATTTATTTCTAGGCTATTATTAAAGTAAACTGAATTACTTTGTAGTTAATATTATTGATATTGCTTAGTAACATTACATAAATAGAAACAAGAAATGCTGGAAATACTCAGCAGGTCTGGCAGCATCTGTGGAGAGAGAAGCAGAGTTAACGTTTCAGGTCAGTAATATTACAGTTTGTTACTGATTTGGTCTGATGCATACATATGCTGGGAGCAAATTGGTGACTTCACTGAAAATAGCAGGAGAGCAAAAACAGCACTTTGCTGTTTCTAATCATCTAAGGCTTAGAATTATTTATGCTATAGGGAGTTTTGTATGCTATGATTTCCGGTTACATTTTAGAAGCAACTCCAACAGAGATAGTAATTGCTTCTAAGTGGCTAAGAATTATATGATCATAAGATGTAAGAGAAAGAAACAGCCATTCAGTTCACTCTGCTGTATAGATACATTTGTTGAAGCCAGTTAAGACATTTGCAATGTTACCTATCTTTATTAAGTTTACGACCCTCTACTTCCTGTTGCATTTGGAAATTATATGTTTGTTTTCCTGTAATTTTCTTCTTTCCTCTCCCAAAGGATATTGCTCTTGATAGGGTGCAATTCCACAGCCACCAGCAGCTCTTTGGTATCTTGTCGAAGTTAGATAGTGAAGCATTAACAGCAAATTTGACTGTGAAGGCATTAGTGCTGAATCTAATCCTGTCCTAACCCAACCTCCAAAACAGTTTTGAGCTACTAAAGAGCAATTAAGAGCAGGGCCCCTGGATGAACTATTCTCCAATTAAAACCTTTTTTATTGTTACATCAGCTGATATCTGCTAACTCAACATAAACTGAGAATTGAAGAGATTCTTGTGATCTCTTTGCCTTATTACCACAGCCTTATTGGCTAGTTTTCTAAATATATGCTTGTGGTGGGGAGCCTTGTCCCACTGGTCATGCATTTTGGGGAAATTATAGTATGTACTAAATTTAATATTGTTACGACCGCAGAAGGAGCAATGCACTGTCAATTCAGTCCCGTCACTCCACAGGTCACAGCATATTATTACGTTTTTGCGCCCAAACGGGAAAAACAGCCAATTAAACACTCTTGTAACCCCTGGAATAAAACAGACCAAACCAGGTATCTTTAGGCAACAACAAATTAACTATTTATTAAAAAAATAAATCTTAAACACTATTAAGATAAACCTATGTCTAAAGATCTTATAACTTCTTTTAACCTAACTCCTGCATTCACACACACAGACTCAAAAAAAACATCCAAAAAATCAGTTTTAAAAGGGGAGTTTTTAAAAATTAGTTGTCTCTAAAGAATAAATAAAATAAGAAAGTCTTTGCCTGTTACGTTCCTGGTGGATGAGATCTTCTAATGTGAAAATAGTCAAAGGTCAGTTGAAGCCTTCACATGGATTTGATGCAAATCAGCAGATAGGCATTCAACTCTTCAGCTGCAGCAAGCATTAAATAGTTCTTTGAACGATGAGCACAGCAATACAAATGGTTTCTTGAAAAAGAAGGCTTTTCTTCTTTACTTAGGGAATTAACCTGGCTTGTAGCTCCTTGTAGAATTTTTGCTTAGAGGAAATAGACAGCTTTCTTACTCTTCAGTTCGCCTCGCTGGAAAGTCTCTCGGAACTAACTGGTTTCAGGAGGTTTCTGCCAGTTCCACACACAGCCAAGTGCAAGCTTTACCATGTGGCCTCTCCTGCCATTGCCCAGGGTAACAAAAAGGCAACTGTGGCACACTGTGTCTCCAGAACATTCGCTTCCTTAAAGGTGCACTTTTTAACCAAGTCTTAAAGGTACACACGTTGTTTTTAATCCGAGGAGAAAAATAATTACAGGTCCATGACAATATGTAAGATCACCCTTTTTTCTAATAGGCTTCAACTGAGGCAGCATTTCCTGTACCAATTGACAAGTACTTAAGTTGACAAGTTTACATCTGAAGAAGTTCCTCGAGATTTTTTATTTAGTTTTTGGTTCTCTTAACTTGAGAATAGGAGTTTAAGCTTTCATCTGTTTTTCTTTCCAATGAAAATTATTGCAAGAGTCACAAAAGTGCAACATTGATGAATGTTCAGTTTTCTTTGTGAAAAGAAGTTCAGTATTCATTCACGTTCTAGTTTTGTTTGTTGTACTGGTCCAGATCTTGATGATGTAGCCCTTCAGACATTGCTACTATGAATTGACAGCACATGTAGAAGGCTGCCAAACTGGAGTTCACAAATTGAAAGAACTTTTTGAATACTTTTTGAACATAAATCATAAACATGAAATCTAAGACTCTGATATGCCTGTAAAGACAGTCTCAGAATCTCTTAACACAGCACATTTCCTGTGGCATTTGTTATGACCAGTTGAGAAAGGGGTCTAGGATTGCCTCCCAGCCTTCACCTGGTATTACCGTGACGACAGGGTTTAATTTTAAACACACTGTTTTTTTAGCTCCCCCTTAGTGAATCCTTGGTCACTAACTTCCAATTATAAGGTAAAGAAACTAGCCTTAAGTTTTCTTAGGTTTAAAGAAAAAAGGTTGAACTTTATTAAAGTTAAACTCTAATTCAGTTATCAGATACGCAATGCGCCCACGCTAGCATGCATACATGATACACACATGCAGATAGAGACAGAAAAGAGCAGAAGAGATAAAGTGGAAAAGTTTGAGGCAATATCTGAAGATGGTTTTGGTTACTGTTCTTCGAGCTCGCTGTAAAGTCCTTGATTGTAGGGAAGTCTTGCTTTTCGTTGGGGCCCAGTATTATTCTTAAACCTTGTTTGATGTAAGAGACTTTTCTCTCCTGAAGTTCATGTGTCCTCAGTGGGTCCAGAGGCTTGTTAGAAGGAGATGGGAGCAGACAGGAGAAGTATTCTCGCTCCAGGAGCAAACAGTCTTTCCCAGTTCAAACTCTTTGTACAATTCAGAAAAACCCAGGTTGCCAAGCAGGTTAGTCATGTGACTAGCTGGTCTGACCAGGTCTGTTTGTGGATTCTCTTGTCTTAGCTGACCCTGGAATGTCTTCTTACATACAATGCCTGGTGCTCAAAGTCCATTGTGGGTTAAATTGGAGCAGGGAATAGCCCCTTTGTCCCTCCAAGCACTGTCTGTTAGTATGAAAAAAGATTTTCAGCCATGGCTGATCTGTTTAACAAGTCATTTCCCCACTCCAGCAACAGTTTAAAATCAGTGTCCATATGACAAAATTAATATGCCTCATTCTTGGCAGGGGTGGGGGGGGGGTCTGCCTGATGCATTACTCACTGTAAAATTAGAAGATGTGCTATTTTTAAAGGACAAAAACAATATACTATAAAAATGTACAATGTATTATTTAGCTGCTAAGACAAATTCTGTCTCTTTAAGGCTTCAAAGTTTAATTGCTGTAAGTAGGGATGTCCTAAAGTCAGTTTGAGACTAATTCCTCTTGGGCACATTGTGAGGTGAGTTGGAAAGTGATTGTTTCTCTGTAGAATGGAGCTGGTTGCAAACCCCTGGCTGCTGTCTAAGGCTAGAAAAATCAAAAGGCAATGAGTAACATTTTTTTAAAAAGGTATTGCATTAGTAATAAAGTGTGATACATTGAAGTTTGAAGTATCATGGACTCAATATTTTAATAATATATAGTCTAAAGCAGATTAAGTAGCAAGATTTGTTCGCACACTAGTACTGCCACCTCTGGAATTTATATTTGTACACTGATCAAATGAAAGTTTCTCAGCTGTAATAGTCCTAATTTAAATTAATTTAATCAGAGTCAACACATTGTGAGCCCACAAGTAATAATTCCCTACTACATTAAAGAATTTGCCAATAAATTGGAAATCTTACAAACAGAAGCCCTTTTCTAATTTTGGGGACAAGGCATTTTGCTGGGGATAGTTTTCCCTTCCATCAGACCAATGAAGCACTGGATTATTTTTATTCGTTCAGGGAATGTGAGCATCGCTGGCAAGGCCACCATTTATTGCCCATCCCTAATTGCCCTTGCGAAGGTGGTGATGAGCTGCCTTCTTGAACTGCTTCAGTCCATTTGGTGTAGGTACGCCTACAGTGCTGTTAGGGAGGGAGTTCCAGGATTTTGACCCAGCAACAGTGAAGGAACAGTGATATAGTCCCAAGTCAGGATGGTGTGTGGCTTGGAGGGGAACCTGCAGATGATGGTGGTCCCATGCATTTGCTATCCCTTGTCCTTCTAAGTGGTAAAGGTCATGTGTTGGGAAGGCGCTGTCAAAGGAGACTTGGCGAGTTGCTGCAGTGCATCTTGTAGATGGTACACACTGCTGCCACTGTGTGCCGGTGGTTGAGGGAGTGAATGTTTAAGGTGATGGATGGGCTGCTTTGTCCTGGATGGTGTCGAGCTTCGAGTGTTTTTAGAGCTGCACTCATCCAGGAAAGTGGAGAGTATTCCATCACACTCCTGACTTGTGCCTTGTAGATGGTGAACAGGCTTTGGGGATACAGGAGGTAAGTTACTTGCAGAGTTCCCAGCCTCTAACCTGCTCTTGTAGCCACAGTAAAGTAAAAGCTTTGTTACCTGACATGTGCCAGACCTGAGAGTTGCCAAGTAATTGAAAATTCCGGTTAATCTAGAGTTGTACTTACCAAATCAATACAATACAGTAGTTTTAATTTTAAGAAAAAAGATTACACACAAAGTACAGGAAGATGTACAAAATAGAAATCTTGAGAAATGCTGGGAACAAGCGACTGCATTCTGGAAAACTCACCCTGGGAGAGCTTTGGGAGATGTCTGGAGGTGCTGAATGTATTCCGATTGCTACAGTTGAGACTTGTTTAGGGAGGTTTTGGAAATTCCGAATAGAGCTTGCCAGTTGGTAAAGTGCTGGATAAGAAAGCTTTTACTGTATTTACATGGCTGGTCCAGTTAAGTTTCTGGGTAGTGACAAAAATGGGTAAAATATTCCATTATTCAGCACTCACATTCATCATCTTGTGCACAAAAGGTCATTGACGAATGTAAATTTACAAGATCCAAGTTTTTCTTTTGTGCTGTTAAGTTCTTTTTCATAATAGTTACCAATAATGGCCTGTGATGCTAATTTGCATTGCTTGGCAAGAGGGAATTTCTCAATTTGACGTTGGATCAAGTCTTCAAATTGATGCCTAGAAATTGGTTTGCGCCTGAATTGGGTCGTGGCCCGGGTGCAGCATACGCTACATTTGCCCAAAGAAGCTGCTGGCAGAACCACTGCAAATAGGTCGTCTCGACTCATCTGTATATCACTGGCAAGCTGTGAATGTCTGTGTGTTCCTAAGAGGCAGTTCGCTAGTCGTGGAGTGGGGAAGACGAGTGAGATTGGCTGGCTGGAATGCTGGTTGAGGGCCTACCAAAATACAAAAGTTGGCATGTGCTCAATAGTGTGGAAGAATGTTGTAGATTGCAGGAAGATAATAATAGACTGGTCAGGTGGGCAGAAAAGTGGCAATGGAATTTAATCTGGAGAAGTGTGAGGCAATGAATTAGGGGATGGCAAACAAGGCAAGGGAATGCACAATAAATGGTATACTAAAAAATGTAGAGGAACAGAGGGATCTTGGAGTGCATGTCCACAGATCCCTGAAGGCAGCTGGACAGGTATTATTAACCGAAGTATAGAATTTAAGAGCAGAGAGGTTATGCCAGAACTGTATAAATCATTAGTTAGGCCACAGCTTGAGTACTGTGTGCTGTTCTGGTCACCTCATTTCAGAAAGCATGTAATTGCACTGGAGAGGGTACAGAGGAGATTTACGAGGATGTTGCCAGGACTGGAAAAATTGAGCTATGAGGAACGATTGGATAGGCTTGGAACAGAGGTGGCTGAGGGGAGATTTGATTGAGATGTGCAAAATTGAGATGGGCCTGGTTAGTGTGGATGGGAAGGGCCTATTTACATTAGCAGAGAGCTCGGGGCCCAGGGGGCATAGATTTAAAGTGATTGGTAGGAAGATGAGGAAAAGTCATGTCACCCAGAGGGTGGAGGGAGTCTGGAACTCACTGCCTGAAAGAGTAGTAGAAGCAGAAACCCTCAACTCAGTTAAAAGGTGTCTGGATATACAGCTCAAGTGCAGTAACCTGCAGGGCTACGGACCCAATGCTGGAAGGTGGGATCAGGCTGGGTTGTTTTTTGGAAGGCGCAGGCACGATGGGCCAAGTGACCTCTTTCTGTGTTATAAACTTTCTATGATTCTAGGTAAGTAAGGGTGGTTAAGAAGACATATGGAATATTTTTCTTTATTAGCTGAAGCATGTAAGTGCAGGGAGGTTATGCTAGAAATGTATAAAACAATAATTAGACCACAGCTAGAGTACAGTTCTGGTCACCATATTGCAGAAGGATGCAATCACAGTACAGAGAGGATTTATGAGGATGTTGCCAGGAAAGGAGAATTTTAGTTATGAGGAGAGGCTGGAGTTGTTTCCTTTGTAACAGAGGAAGCTGACAGGATATTTAATTGAGGTGTATAAAATTATGAGGGGCCTGGATAGAGGGTGGTGGGGATGTGGAACTCACTGCCTGAAAAGGTGGTAGAGGCAGAAACTCTCATCGCATTTAAAAAATACTTGGATGTGCAGTTGAAGTGCCATAACTTACAGGGATATGGACCATGAGCTAGAAAATGGATGTAGGCTGGATAGCACTTTTTTGGCTGGCACAGACATGATGGGCTGAATGGTCTGTTTCAGTACCATAAATTTTCTATGTTTCTAAAGTAAGTCCGGGTCTGGGAGGCAATTGAGAGGTGACTGAGCGTGGGCCATATCAGCCTGCAGTTTCAATGTGGAGCTGGGAGAAACACACTTGTCCCTCCTGCCTCCACATTCAGGTAAGCAAAAAACCTTTAGTTTAACTTTTGGGCGGCAGCCTCCACTGGTCCCTTTCAGGACTGCTGGTGTGGCTGCTGTGCATTTGAGGAAATTGACTGGAGCATGCACCATGTATGCTGCAGTCAGTTGCCAACGAATCTCATAAAGGGGCCCAAAATCAGGCATTAACCTCGATTTGCATAACACCAGCTTCAGGAGAGCACCGGAGAGGACTACAGGGGGTCCTAACCAATATGACAAACGGCACGCTTTCAGTGTGAACATGCCATGTTAGGCATTGCAGCACCTGTTTATCGCTCGACAAACGGTTGCTGTACAATTGCTTCTTCTAACGGGAAGAAAGTGTTTAATTGAAAAGAATATAATACCCTGTTGCATTGTCTACTGCTAGGTAACAATAGTCCTCCATATATTTTACAAAGCATAACAGAGAGTAAGACTGTGTTAAAGGCAGTGATGCCTTCAAGAAATTTAGATGACACAGTTAACAGAGTGGATGGGTGGATTGTGAGCGCAACTGTTTAACTTACTACCAAGTACATTTTAGTTTCTATCAATCTATAATAAAATAAAAAAAACTCTAGTATCTATGCACAATTTGGGTTGAATTTTCTATTCCCGCGAAAAAAATGGCGACCCGCACACGGGCCATGCGCCACCATGTTGCCGCGATCATGAGCCTGACAGCTCATTTAAATATGCAGGGCGGCCGCCCCCCCCCCCCCCCCAAATCGTGTGGTGGGGGCAGCCTCGGCAACACCTTGAACGGCGCCAGCTGTCTCTGCACAGGTGCCGACACCATTTTTAAAGGGCTGCCAGCCCTGCTCAGAAACTGCAGAGTTGCTGCCATTCCCCCGTCCCCCACAACGAAACTGAAATTGCAGAGCTGACCCCTTCTCACCCCAATTGCACAAAGTGCAGAGTTCACCCTTTCCCCCCGCAACTGCATAAAGTGCAGAGTTCACCCCTTTTCGCACCCCCACACTAAAAATGTAGAGTTGACCCCATTTCTCCACCCCCCCCCTCCCCCGTCACACTACACTACAAATCCTGAGTTCCCCTCTTCCCCACCTCAGTGGCGCCAGCATTCCCTGGATGGGAAAGTGAAGGCACGTGAGTGTTGCCAGTTGCACTGAAGATCCGGAACTGAAGGTAAGATCTCTGCGGGTTGGGTTTTAATGCATGCAAGTTGGGTCCCATTGCTGAGTGGCGGATGGGCTGCCATGGAGCCTCACCGTCGCCGGGAAGATCGGGTCCAGCAATCTTGGCGTCGGGCTCTGTGGCAGGCTGCTGCCACTGCGATCTTCTGCCCCTACACCCCTCCTCCCAACCCATCGCCGCAGGGCCTGACAGTCGGGAGCTCAACAAAAGTCGGAAGCTCAACGAAATTCAGCCCTTCATGTCTGCAAAACCTTACTTCCCGTTATATGTTTTTGTTATATTTTTGTGTTATTTTTCCATTATAAATTCCACTGTCTACATTTATAATAAAAAGTGCTGGTATAAACTTATTTTCCGAGCCTTCCAGCCCACAACTGCATCTTAGCCTCCTCACCTTTTGGGTGCCCCCTCTTGTCTGTGAGACTCCTCACAAGTCCCCTCTACCTTGCCACCTACCCAATATCAGCATCCTGACAGTTTCCTTGATAGTTTGGCTGTTCCAGCCTGCTCATTCCGCATCAGCAGATAGATCACATGCTTGATTGAAGAGTTTGGAACACTGGGCAAATGGGGATGGACTAGGCTGCAAGGGAGTAGTCAATGTGCAAAACCGATATAGGAAAACATTCTAGAATATAAATGCTGAGACTGAGTGAAGGCAGGACAATAAATAAATGTCAAGAAACAGGCAAATGTTCATACAATCTTTCTTTGAGAGATTTTCAGACAGAGTGTTGCGGGACAGACATATTGCTGGAAAGAGATCTCGATGCCACATAAAGACAGAAATCAATAAGATATGGGAATGAGGAATAAATGAAAGAAAGACAGCTAGCCACAAGGCTAAAAATCAGAAAAAGATAATATTGGTGAAATGGAAAGATCAGATCAACCAATCAAGAGACAGAAAAAAATGTTGGCGGCAAAGAGATGCGCCAGAGGAGAAATCAGATTCAGCAGACAGAGAATCTTGGGCACACAGTAATATAAACACAGAGATCACGGTTACACAGGAATAACAATGAACCACACCACAGGAGATCTGTTAGTATTTACAGTATACTGTGATCCAGTCTTTTGCCTCCTTTCTTGAGTTTTATTTTTGGAGCCCATAATTTTCCAGTCTGTTGGCAATTTTTCAATGCTCCTACCAACTGCCACCATTAGGACTGTCACATTTATTCACTTTTCAGTTCCCAGCCTATACAAGACGATATAGTTCCTTTCAGGTGTCAAGGAACGCAAGCTCCAGCAGCTGATGGGACTAATGCCCATCCAGATCCTTCTTCCCCTTCACTTCCCTCTGACCCCACCCCTTCTGATCTGACCCCTTGCCGTGTATTCACTATACCCTCCGACCTCCCACTCTCTGATGCTGAATGTTCTGTACTCAGCAAAGGTCTCAGTTTTATCCGCTTATGCCCCCACCTCAATGAATTTCACACTCCGCATGACGTTGAGCTTTTCTTCCGTCGCCTCTGCCTCCGGGCTCACTTCTTTGACCAGGAATCCTTCCCCCGATCAGCAGACCCATTCATCTGCCTCCAGCATTCTCCCTCTACCTGGACCCCTCCCCCTGGCCTCTTACCCGCTCTTGATCTTTTCATTGAAAACTGTCGGCGCGACATTGGTCATCTCATTTTCTCTGCCCCCCTCACTCACTCTAACCCTCTGAACTTGAGGCACTCTGTTCTCTCAGGTCTAACCCCGATATTGTCATCAAACCTGCAGGCTATTGACATCAACATATGAAGGAAGACCAATTCAGCAAAGCATGGAAAATCTCTCAGTATCTTCAAAAGGGGGAGGGAAGTAAGTAGTATATACACCATTAGCTATTGTCAACTGTGTGACTTTAGAAAACAATTATTGCAGTGGCATTAGAAAACTATTATAGTGCTTTTTAGATAGGATCCACTTCAGGATATACTTATTGTTCTTTATTTTGTTCTTCACTGTGATTCAATCTAAAGTATGACTTGCTGGAAATTAATGAATAAACACCAATAAAAAGATATTAAGAAATGAACCAAAGGCCCTTCTTGTACTGTAATGTTCAAACCCTGTCTCATATGTTTACTCAGTTAAATTTATTTCTCAGTTCCCAATATTCATCCATCAGAAAGCTTGTTGCTCTTAAAATCATTTGGAACATTTTTTTGTTGTTCCCTGGTGGTTACGTATACCTTCATTGAAACTGATAGTTGGTTTAAGAAGATCAAATTTTAATAACATTTTACATCAGGGGTTCTCAACTGGGGGTCCACAGCCCCCCAGAGGTCCATGAAAAGTTTTCAAGGAGTTTGTTAAACCTTCAGATTGTTTCTAAGATTGTTTCACGTTGACTTCCTATTGCTTTATAATCAATGATTATCCAGGGTATTACTGTGAATGACGCAGTTTCCTAGAACTGATTCTGTGGACAGATGTGGGGGTTTAAAGGATTGACAACCCCAAGGACAAAGGAGTCAGACAGATCTTAGTATGTGTATATAGAAGAAGCAAAGAGGTCCATTTGTGCAGAGGCTGCCTGCTGCCCTGGTGGGTGAGGGACTCAATGTTGCTGGACAAGCCGTGCCTTTGCCTTTCAGCACCTGTGACTCTGAGAGACAGACCTCAGGGAGTCGTGAATGTCACTCTTGTAACCAGCTTATTAAATAAAATGTTTAATTCCTGAATGTGTCAGAGTGATGCAAAGGGAATCACCGAGCACCTTACTCTGACACGCACTGTAATAATTGCTTTTGTATGTTTTTGTAGCACATTTCATTTTAATTCTTCACACTAACCTAATGCCCATGAAATGATTTGCTAGTCAGCCTGTGTAATGTGGTAACGGGTTGCCTGCCTTTAAATGGGATTGCAATGGCAGGGGTATTGCTTTTGTGGCAATAGCTCGACAGACGTTGGAGTGTGATCTGTTTGATCTTTGTCTGGAGATGCAGCCGATGTACAAATGTGTTTCATCTGAAAGAATGGCATCTCATTTTTTGATAGCATCAACATTTATTTCTGGTTAAATAAGTGACAGACTGAAATCATTAAATTTATAATCTTCTGTTTTAAAACCACAGGTGATCAATTCTACTTTTGCATTGTCCCAGTTAATTCTCAAATATTAACAAAGGTCTGGATTTTGCAGTAGTAATGATGGCAAAACTGGCAGCGCTTCCTGTCGTTACTCCTCTGAAAACTGACAGCAATATCTGGAGTCCACACATGCACAGTTAAACACGGAAATCCAGCAGTTGCTCTCAGGGATTCTGTGCTTCCCCAAATGTTGTGCTGTTGGAGTACTCACAGACTTCAATCAAGTCAAAATCACTGAACTGACAAGAAGTTGCTCTTTTGCTGTTAGGCTCACAGTAAAAACCCTTGAAAAGGTATAGCTGTGTTTTTAAATGGTGTACTAAGTTCATAATTATTGCTGGACAGCCTCTGAAAAACTAATTTTATATTTGTGCAATGTCATATTTCTTCATTATGATAAATTACACATTTTCAACAAGTTTTAAAAGTTTATGATATTTCAGCATCTACTTAAATCCCGTGTGTATGTTCCAATCATTTATTTTGCTCTCTCAAATTTAATTAAATGCGGAGGATGATCAGTGCATTTTACTTCCTGGTTTACTGTTTGTGAGAATACCTCAATGTGATTGGCTGCATACTCTGCTTGATGGCATCACTGTTGCTGGAGGCCTGGAGATCCCCTTGACTTGGCAACAGATTTAAACTGATGTTGGGAAAGGGAAAATCACCAGCACAGAGTTCGTTGATCTTTATGGGCAGCTTTCTCTGAGGTCAGTTGCAAAACCCTTCACTTCGCCGCTGACCATGAAATCAGGCCCATTGAATGTTGAGATGTTCGGTTTGACTGGTTTGGTATGTCAGCAAGTTTTCAGAGACAAGAAGTGAATCCTCAATTTATCATTGTGAGACAACCGCAAAGCAAATACTTAAATATTTATCTAATTTGGAAAAAAGGTTTGATAGTTGTCTGGTGGTTATCGACCATTTTAACGTTGCAGATTACTAATATGCGTAAAGTGCCTGGTTTCTCTTAATAACACTGTTGCAATTAAGTTTACAAAGACGATTGAATTTATTAAAGGCATTAGTTGCTTGTTTGCTTGCCATATTTTCAATAAATAAGCACAACCATTAAGTATCTTGCCAAACATATTAACACAACCTTTTTCTTCTAAAACAGATTTGTAAATAAAACTTGTGAATTGTAGGAATTTGAAAACATACAGATGATAACTGTGGTTAAATGACTGGGAAGGATTAATTGATCTGCAGTACAATGTGCACATCCTGACCTTAACCTGCCAGAATTCATTAAATCTTTGCCTAAATTATATATTATTTGGAAATAAACTCATTCTGAAAATAAAGTCAATTATTTGGATCTAATGTTACTGGAGATTTTGGTCCCTGATAAGGGAAATGTTCCAGAACTATCACTAAATAATGCCAATATTCTGGTGATGTTTATGAGTCACACATTTTTCTTTATTGAGATATTTGGTGGACTGGGGTGGCGTTTCTGTACATTTGTACCAAAATCATACACCTTTTTATAACTGGATTCATGATGTTACATAGATCATTGAAGGAGTCTTTCTTCAAGGTGAATCGTTTGAAGGATGATGACATTTGTGCTCAGACTGTACAAAAGGGATGTATCACCTTTTGTAGAATCATGGCGCATGGAAGGAGGCCAATCGGCCCAGCATGTCTGTGTTGGCTCTTTGTTCAATTGTATAACTAATTTTTATACAGAAAAAATACTTGTTACAGCAGATCGGTAGGTGCCTCAGAAGCAAAAAGGTTGAGAACCCCTGGTTTATATTCCACGCAATAGGAACAGTTAATCTATTTATTGTCATTGGTCTTGAGAATTTAGTGGCAAGTTGACTATAATTAATTAAATTCTGTTAATTTTGAAAAGGCAAATCAGACTATTTTATGTGGCTAGTGGCTTTCAAGTAATTAAGTTCAAACAAAAAAAGCCTGAATTTTACAATGAAGAGAATTTACATTTACAACAGAAAGCATTATATGGCTGCATTCATGTGAAAAACATCTGTTATATGAGCTGGACTTGTTGTGTTTTCTTTCATTGGAAGGCTCCTGGTAGTCCTGTGTGCAATAAAGAGGATATGTCATTTATGAGTCATTCAGTCTATCAACGCTTTAAAAAAATATATATAATGGAGTTTTTCAAATTGATGCATTTGCTGCAACAGTATATCCAAGTGCATGCAAAAATTATAGTATACATTTTTCATTGAAAAAAATGCAGGTTGAATATAATAAACAGGATAAATGCCCTCCTTGGATGTGTTGGAGAAAATTATTCAGTCTAAAAAAATTAGAATTGAACTGTTTTGGCACACAATGTGACAGTCCTGCATAATGTGACCAATAACAAACAGGCATGCGTTGTTTATCTGGTACACAAAGGCCCTTTCAGTTGCTCTTTAATGTTTGGTTATAGACATTTATTTGAAGCAATTCACCTCCTCTTTTAGTCTTTTTGTTCATGAGCTGTCTTTTCATTGGTCTGAAAACTGTAACTGTATAGAAGCGATATATGGCCCTTACAAAAAAATGACAGGTACTTATCTGATTAAGTGATAATGTGATGTTGAGATACTATCGGGATTGGAATTGAGTAGACTATAAGTAGATTAAGTTTGCTTACTACTGAACCTTTCAGTAAACTGTCTGTCTTATTTTTGAGGCTGAAACAATGTGATTATGGTTAACAATAGCTCTGCCTGCTCTAACACCTCAACTTCAGGAGACAAAATGAATAATAAACTTCCAGAACCTGATGCTCCATTCCTGCCTTGTGTGCGTTAACTATTAATAAGAGGGAACTGCATATTATAATTTTTGGTGTAGTGTAGTTTTATAAAACTGTTTAACAATAAGATATGTTTGAAGGAAAGTTTTTAATCTTCAATATAGGCAGAGTTTCTGGATAAATAGTGTATTTTTTAAAATAAACTTTGCCGAAACAGCATCACACGTCAATCTCTCAGCGCACTGCCATTCAGAGTTGGCATGGCTAGTCATTGTTGACACAAAAGTAGAAACTGATACAATAAAATTACAACATAAATTCAGCATCATGTATTAACAAGAAATTGATGCCTTGGACTGATTTCAAGACCATTGTCTAACTTAAGTTTTAGAAGGGGATCGGTGCTGGGACCCTTACTGTTTGTAGTGTACATTAATGATTTAGACATGAATATAAGAGGTATGATAAGTAAGTTCGCAGATGACACGAAAATTGGTGGTGTCGTAAATAGTGAGGAGGATAGCCTTAGTCGACAGGACAATATAGATGGGCTGGTAGGATAGGCGGAGCAGTGGCAGATGGAGTTTAATCCTGAGAAGTGTGAGCTGATGCACTTTGGGAGGTCTAACAAAGCAATGGATTATACAATGGATGGTAGGACCCTAGGGAGTACAGAGGGTCAGAGGGACCTTGGGGTGCTTGTCCATAGATCACTGAAGGCAGCAGCACAGGTAGATAAGGTGTTTAGGAAGGCTTACGGGATACTTGCCTTTATTAGCCGAGGTGTAGAATATAAGAGTTGGGGGGTTATGATGGAGCTGTATAAAATGCTGGTTAGGCCACAGTTGGAATACTGTGTACAGATCTGGTCGCCACACTACAGGAAGGATGTGATTGTAATGGAGAGGGTGCAGAGGAGGTTCACTAGGATGTTGCCTGGGCTGGAGCATTTCAGTTATGAAGACCGACTAGATAGACTGGGATTGTTTTCCTTGGAGTGGAGAAGGCTGAGGGGGGACCTGATTGAGGTGTACAAAATTATGAAGGGCATTGATAGAATAGAAAGGAAGAAACTTTTTACCTTAGTGGAGAGGTCAATAACTAGGGGGCATAGATTTAAGGTAAGGGGCAGGAGGTTTAGAGGGGAGTTGATGAGGAATGTTTTCACCCAGAGGGTGGTTGGAATCTGGAACACACTGCCTGAAGGAGTGATAGAGACAGGAACACTTACGACATTCAAGAAGTATTTAGATAAGCACGTGGAACGCCATAACATACAAGGCTATGGGCCAAGTGCAGGGAAATGGGATTAGTTAGGTCAGGTGCTTGATGGTCGGCATAGGCTCGTTGGGCCGAAGGGCCTGTTTCTGTGCTGTAAAACTCTGACTCTAAGATATTTAAGCTGTTGAAGTTTTACTCTTGCAATTTATGGTGTTATCTGAAAGCAATACTCATTAATTGGATTACTCTTTAGTAATTGTTTCCAGTATCAATTTATTCCATATTCAGTTGGAAAGGAGAATAAAATGTACAAGGGGCTACAGAATGCACAATAGGTATAATAACAATGCAGTATTAGTTTCTCCTTTCATTTCACAAAAGGCATTTTAAATAGATTAGCACCTCTGGTAAAATAGCAGACAAAGGAATATCATGAGTGCAGAAAATTTTTATAAGCTAACATTTGAAGAACCTAATTTTCAAATATTTTTGACTTTGTAAAAGCAAATTGAACAATACAAAAATAAATGACAAATTCTGTTGCTTTTTCTCCCTCATTCTGTGGACTCCTTGTACAGGTTTGGTGATTCCTAATTCCAATAATGTGGTTTGTTGGTATTTTAACAAAAGTTAATATTTGTTGATTTTTGAGTGTCTAATAATGTTGACATTATTGGAATAAATTACACTAGATCAGAAATCATGGCTGGAATTTTACAGCCCCCCGACGAGCAGGCTGATGGCGAGGTGGGAGGCGTAAAATTGAGTGGGAGGCATGGGGGTGGCCATTCCCGACTCCCTCCCACCCCCGCTGCAATTTTACACGGGGCAGCGGTGGTAAGAAATGGCCCGCCTGCCCCTGGCCAATCAAGGCCCATAAGTGGCCAATTAACTGCCACTTAAGGGCCTCCTCCCACCGCCGCAGGTATTTTACCTTCACGGCCGGACAGCAAAGGTCCCAAGAACTCCACCTGGTAAAACCAGGCAGCCTTCTTACAGGCTGCTGAAGGGGGAGCCCTTCTGATCGGGCACCCTGTGCCCCACAGAGGGCCGTCCCCGAAGCACGAAATGCCCCCAGCACACAACACTAAACCTGTGACCCCCCCCCCTCCCAACCGACCCTTCCCTTGCCTCACTGGGGCCCAGCTGATTGATTGTCCCCGGCAAGGCCCGAAAAACTTACTTTGGCTCTGTTGCCTCTGATGGCTGGGTCTAGTCCCAGCAGTGGCCACCACTCCCGGTGGTGCTGCTAGGACTAAGTGGCCGGCAGCTCCATTACGTGGGACCTCCGGCCTCAACGAGGTGGAAATCCCACCCAAGACCAATTAAGGGCCTGGGGAGCAAAAAATCCTGACCTGGCTTCCCAGGCCCGGCGGAGGCGGGCTCGGCCCCGACTTTTCGGGCAGGGCATCCCGCCCAACATAAAATTCTGGCCCATACCTGTTCGTACATTTCACCCCAATTTTATGGGTTTTTTTAATAATCCAGCGATTGCTATTTAAGTCACATTTCTTTGCTTAGAGGTTATACACAAGTTATGAAGCTCTTATTTTTCACCCAAACTTTGTAAGGTGCATGACTAAGTGATCAGAAAATGTGAGTTTGCACTACTTGAACAATTTTTAAAAATTTCATGCATACCCTACCTCAACAATTTGCCTTCACCCTCTTAAGAGCACATCTTACTGCATAGTATTATGTTTGCAAAACCTAAAGCAACCATCCTTATAAACTCTGTCATTGCTGGATTACCATTGGTACCCATTGCTCCTGCCCATTACAACCTGGTTTGAAACTCGTTTCACTTGGCACCCTTACAACTCTCTTGAAAATTGAATAGCTTATCTATGGGAAGCCAATGCAATTGTGCAATTTTATAGAAACATAGAAAATGCTGGAAATATGTCAGCTGTCAGTTAACATCTGAAAACAGAAACAACTGCTTAACATTTTGGGTAGAATGAAGGGTTTAGATCTGAAATAACAACCTGCATTTTCTTTTTTCAGATGCTGTAAATGTCCAACAATTTCTATTTTTAATTAATTTTTACAGCTTTTCTGTTTATCTGCACAATTTACTATTTAATAGCATTTTCATATGAAATATATTTTATAGACATTGGTGGCTCATGATTTCACTTAACTCAAACAATGGCCGGAATTTCATGCCACCCCAGCAAGTGGGACGGTGACGGGGGACGGTGGTGTAAAATGGAGCGGGAGGCTCTGTGAGGCCTTCCAGAGCTGATCCAACCTCCGTCAACACTTTTCGTAAGGGGGCGGGGGCGAAAAACGGCCCGCCCCAAGCCAATCAAGGCCCTTAAGTGGCTACACGGTGCCCGATGGAGGGCCGCCCCCGCTACCCCAACCACCCCCAACACGCCCCCCTTTCCCCCCCATCCGACCACCCTTGCCTCGCCGGGGCCCGACCAATTACCCCCAACGGGGCAACCAAAACTTACCTTAACTCCCGGTTCCATGTCTTGCTCTGCGGTCGACTGGGCTGCAGTCACAGCAGTGGCCACCACACCCGGTGGCGCTGCTGGGACTAAGAGCTGCCGGCCTGCTGATTAGCCGGTAGCTCAATGAGGTTAGACTTCGTCCCTCAAGCGGATGAAAGTCCCGCCTTGGAGCATTTAAAGCCTGGGGACCCATAAAATATGGAAAGGATCCCCAGGTGAGGCGGAAGCGGGTTCGCCACCGACTTTTCAGTCGGTGGCCAGCTCCTGTCCGCCCAATGTGTTGAATTATTTGGTGCCACCAGTTATAAACTCCTATCTCATAACCTCAAAAAGAGAAAATATTATAAAGTATGTGTATCAACTACACACTGGGCAGGGGAGGAGCGAAGAAGCCAAAACCTGCTCTAATTACCATGGTAGAATCCCAGGTTCTTTCAATAAACAGTGCAAAAGCTGCATGCTATTACACTAACTTTTGTCATTATTGAAATGCTGAGTATTGGTGCTTTGTAAAATAATGACCTTCACTTCCCCCACAAGGAATAGCACCTTCAAAGAAAAAGATAGACAATTGACCAATACTTGCATGATTATAATTCAGTCAAATGATTCTGACAACCAATGAACCGTAAGAATGGCACATGAATCATTCATGCAATTCTACAGAACCCAGGATTGAAATATAGTCTTGAGCTTAAGTACAAACTATTTTTTTGCCTTCTGCAAATGTTTTATGTAATGATTTTTAAAAAAACTTTCCTAACCATATGCAGAGTGTGCGAAAGCATTTGCTTGGTAGAGTTGTCATACTGTAGATAAAAGGACAATAAGTTGATAGTGACATTAGAACAGCATGTATGGTATTTATCCATACATGGTATTTGAAAGGAATGATAGTAAGATTAATTGTTTGCAGCAAATTACTGGTTCAGAATCAGTGGTTGTGGGTGTGCAATAAGACTGTAGTACACGTGAGAAGTTTGGTTGAGGCCCTTAACATACAAAAGCAAGTGATGCCCTTAAATGCTAAAAATGTCACAGCCATCTTTTTTGTAATATTCAGTGGGAATATTTTCTGGGCTTTTTGGTTAAATGTGACTTCAGTCTTCATATGTTCCATTACTGCTGCCAGCATATCTGCACAGCTGCCAGCATGCTCCAGTGAGTTGGATCATGTATCACATGATAGGAGAAGGTGCTATTAGATAATATAATAGGGTCACCTGACAGAAAGAGGTTTTTTATTGAGGAAAAAACACAACCTTTGCATGTTGTCTGTATGTTAGTTCCTGTTTTACAATTTTAAAAAAAATGTTTTAGCTCAAACATTTCTCCAACAGAGTAAATAGACTATTCCACAGATACAAGTTCACCTGTGAGAGAGACCATTACTCAATTATTGTTAATAAAACAACTATTGTACCATTGCTGCAATATCTTTTATGTGCTATATACCAATGTAAATAAAATAATGAAAACTCATTCTACATTACTGACAGATTTTAGAGAACAAATATTAGCATGCACAAGTCACATGGTTTTAATCATTGACTTGGTAAATAGTTAGGATGTTGTGTCAGTATTGTTTCCTTTCGTGGGGACATAAGGTTTTTTTGTGGGGATATTAGGTTTTCTTACCGCTCTTGTGGTAAACTTCCCCAGTTCTAAAGGACTTGAAATAATTCCAAGTTTGTACGGCTTAATATGACATACTACATCTCTGCCCTGGTACCAGTTTTGAAAATAGCTCGTGGAGCACAAATGTTGCAAGATCACTCAACACAGTTGCATGTTATAATATAATCTTTCACCTGTTCTGAACATCATTCTTACCATCTAAATAGGGTAAAATATACACCTCTGACTATAACAAATGCAATAACAAAACAAAGAATTAATCCAATTTTAAGATATTAAAGTCCAATGTGCAGCATCAACCAAGTTCTTTGTCGCAAATGGATTTCAAAATATAAATGAGTTCAGTTTGAAGTTTAACTATGTACTTCACTGTACCAAACTATTCAGTTGCTAATGATGTGTCAGTATTAGGCCACATTGATTCCACTGTGATAAAATAAAAGCAAAATACTGCAGACGCCGGAAATCTGAAATAAAAACAAGAAATGCTGGAAATACTCAGCAGGTCTGGCAGCATCTGTGGAGAGAGAAGCAGAGTTAACGTTTCAGGTCAGTGACCCTTCATCAGAACTGGCAGAGGCTAGAAATGTTGTAATAGGTTTTAAGTAAATAAAACGGGGGTGGGGAAAGATATAACCAAAGAGAAGGTGTTGATAGGACAAGGTCACAGAGAATAACTGACCAAAAGGTCATGGAGCAAAGGCAAATGGTATGATAATGGTATGCTGAAAGACAACGTGTTAGTGCAGAGAGGGTGTTAATTGACAGAAAAATAAAGCAACCTGGCTCAAAGCACAAACATGACAAAAAAAGCAGTGGGTAGGCACATGGTAAAAAATTGAATGATGAAACAAAATGAAATAAAAGAAAAAATAGTTGAAAATAAAAAGGGGGACGCGTTATGCTCTGAAATTATTGAACTCAAAGTTCAGTCCGGCAGGCTGTTGCGTGCCTAATAGATAAATGAGATGCTGTTCCTTGAGCTTACATTGATGTTCACTGGAACACTGCAGTAATCCCAGGACAGAGATGTGGGCATGAGAGCAGGGGGGTGTGTTGAAATGGCCAGCAACCAGAAGCTCAGGGTCATGCTTTCGGACTGAGCGGCAACCCAATCTGAGTTTGGTCTCCCCAATGTAGAGGAGGCCACATTGTGAGCAATGAATACAGTGTACTAAATTGAAAGAAGTACAAGTAAATCGCTGCTTCACCTATTCTCTGTGACCTTGGCCTATCAACACCTTCTCTTTGGTTTTCTCTTGCTCCACCCCCATTTTATTTGCTTAAAACCTATTACATTTCTAGCCTCTGCCAGTTCTGTTGAAGGGTCACTGACCTGAAAAATTAACTCTGCTTCTCTCTCCGCAAATGCTGCCAGACCTGCTGAGTATTTCCAGCATTTCTTGTTTGATTCCACTGTAATGTTATTTGTATATTTTATTTATGACGGTGTCAAAAATTTATATATCTCGTGCTTGGGTAATGCTGATACAGCAGAGTGTTACTTTTATTTTACAATTTAAAGGATATAGAATTAATAAAACCTGTAATAATATAGAACAACTGTCAGTTTCTTGCTAGTAGACTACAAATGGTCTCCCTAAAAGCAGTGAATCAATTGCTGAGTTAGGATGAGAGAGCTGATATGCCAGTGATTGACAGACTTGAATTCTCCCAATACATGGATGTGCATTCCAGGGAAACTGATCTGATATAAAATTTGAAATAGCTGGAAAACATAAAATATGGAGGAAGTAGCAAATTTATTGAAATTTAAAATGGTTAAAAATTAACCACACATGTTCACAATTTTAAACGGAAGTAACTGATGATATTTGACAGATTTTTGTGGCTGAATGCTCACAACAACAGATTTAAATATCAGCTTGTAGGACTGAGTCAAAGCTTCAGTAAATGTGATGTGAAATAAAATGAAAGCGACTATTAAAATTAAACATTATGGCAGACAAGCTGTTAGGAAAACAATGAATGTGCCATTTATTTCTTAATACATTTCCACATCTGTTAATGGAAATAATCCATAGGAAACTAAGCAAATATAGGTTTTCTTATGGATACGAAAGTTTATTTTCTCTCTGGAAGTCAATCAGGACACAATGCTTATCATTTGTAATCTGTGGTATTCTGGGCATATAATGTTCTGATTAGCAATATAGAGTAATTTGTATTTTATTTCATGTTTTGTGAACAATACATATCAGGCAGGTGACAGAAAAGGAAGAGTGCCCAGAGTAAAGTGTGAGCTAGGTATTTTTTTTTATTCATTCATGGGATTTAAGCATCACTGACAATGCCAGCATTTATTACTCAACCTTACTTGCCCTTGAGAAGGTGGTGGTGAGCTGCCTTTTTGAACCTCTACATTTTGTGTGGTGTAGGTACACCCACAGTGCTGTTAGGGGGGGAGTTTCAGGATTTTGACCCAGCAACTGTGAAGGAACAGAGATATAGTTCCAAATCAGGATGGTGTTTGACTTGGAGGGGAACTTATAGATGGTGGTGTTCCCATGCACCTGCTGCCCTTGTTCTTCTAGGCGGTAGAGGTTGTGGGTTTGGAAGGTGCTGTCAAAGAAGCCTTGGTGAATTGCTGCGGTGCATATTGTAAATGATGCACACTGCAGCGAAGGTACGCCACTGGTGGATTGAGTGAAGGTTTAAGGTGGTGAATGGGGTGCCCATCAAGTGGGCTGCTTTGTCGTGGATGGTGTCAAGCTTCTTGAGTGTTGCAGGAACTGCACTCATCTAGGCAAGGGGAGAGTATTCCATTACATTCCTGACTTGTGTCATGTTGATGGCAGACAGGCTTTGAGGGATCAGGGGGTGAGTTACTTGCTGCAGAATTCCCAGCCTCTGACCTGCTTTTGTTGCCACAATATTTATACGGCTGGTCGAGTTAAGTTTCTGGTCAATGATCTGCAGGATGTTGTTGGTGGGGGATTCAGCGAAGGTAACCCCATTGAAAGTCAAGGGGAGGTCACTAGACTCAGTTGTTGGAGGTGATTATTGCCTGGCACTTGTGTGACATGAATGTTAATTGCCATCTATCAGCCCAAATCTGAATATTGTCCAGGTCTTACTGCATGAGGGCACAGACTGTTACAGTATCTTGAACTGGAATGCAACTGAACACTGTGCAATCATCAGTGAACATCCCCAATTCTGACCATATGTTGGAGAGAATATCATTGATGAAGCAACTGCAGATGGTTGGGCCTAGGACACTGCCCCCAGTGATATCTTTTTGTTGATTGGCCTGCAACAACCACAACCATCTTCCTTTGTGCTTACTGTGACTCCACCTAGTGGAGTGTTTTCCTCCTGATTCCCATTGACTTCAACTTTGCTAGGGCTCCTTGATTTCACACTCAGTTAGTACGATGGTAGTGCCACAAAACACGATGGAGGTTGTCCTCAGTGTGAAGATAGGACTTGGTCCACTCCAGGACTCTGCGGTAGTCATTCCTTCTATGGACTGATGCTTCTGCAACAGGTAGGTTAGGAAGGATAAGGTCAAGTAGGTTTTTCCTTTGTATTGGTTCTCTCACCACCTGCTGCAGGCCCAATTTGGCACTCTGTCCTTCAGGTCTTCTCCAGCTTGGTCAATAGTACTGAACCACTCTTGGTGATGAACATTGAAGTCACCCACCCAGAGTACATTCTGTGCCCTTGTACCCTTCAGTGCTACTTTCAAGTGGTGTTCAACATGGAGGAGCATTACTTCATCAGCTGAGGGAGGGTGGTAATCAGCAGGAGGTTTCCGTGCCCATATTTGACCTGATGCCATGACACTTCATGGGCTCTGGTGTCAATGTTGAGGATTCCCAGAGCTGCTTCATCCTGATTGTAATGCCACCTCTGGTGGGTTTGTTCTGCTGGTGGGACAGGACATACCCAGGGACGCTGATGGTGGTATCTGGAACATTGGTTGCAAGGCATGATTATGTGGGTATCACTATGTCAGGCTGTTGTTTGATTAGTCTGTGAGACTGTTTTCCCAAGTTTGGCACAGGTCCCCAGATGTTCGTGAGGTGGACTTTGTAGGGTCGGCTGTGCTGGTTGTGCCTTTGTCATGTCTGTTGCCTAGGTCCATGCTGGGTGGTCTGTTCAGTTTTATTTGTATTAGACATTTTTCATAGCAGTTTGCTACAACTGAGTGGCTTGCTAGGCCATTTCAGTTAAAAGTCAACCACATTGCTGTGGGTCTGGAGTCCCATGTAGGCCAGTCCAGCTAAGGACTGCAGATTTCCTTCCCTAAAGGACATTAGAGAATCTGAAAGGTTTTTACAACAATCTGGTAGTTTTATGGTCACCATTACTGAGACGAGCATTTTAATTCCAGATTTTTTCTTTATTTAACTAATTGAATTTAAATTCCCCAACTGCCATGGTGGGATCTGAACTCAGGGGCAGGATTTTTAGCCCCCAATGGGGGTGAGAGCAGACATGCGTGCACATGGAAATTCATGCCACTGGTGCCCGTGAAAGTTTACTGGCTCCATCCCGACCCCAGGCCATTTGCCCGGAGGTGGAATTGGAGACAGAAGGGCTACCTGCCCACGAGTTGTGGGTATCCACTTAGCGATAGTTAAAAGCCAATTAAGGCCTATTGTCAGAGGCCGACTGGAATTTTCCCGGCTGCTGAAGACATTTTTTTAATTTAAAAGTTTAAAAAGTTGGAGAGAGGGCGCCTCAAATTGGAGGCACCCTATCTCTCTCTCAACTGCAAAGGCATCCTTCTGCTCCTTCAGTGCTAGAGGGCCTTCTGTTCACCCTCCAGTTTCAAGAGCCCACCAGCTGTCTTTAGTTAGGTGACGAGCCCACCGTCTGGCCACTAATTGGCCAATTCAGGGAAAATCACTGCCGGGTGACTGCTCCCCACACCATGAGGAGTTGTGACCCCCATTTGACCTGACAGCGGGGTCCTGAAGCCTGTGGGGAAAATCCTGCCCCATGTCTCCGGATCATTAATCCTCTGGATTAGTAGTCCAGTAACATAGCCGCCATTGTCGTATCTGGCAAAAAACAATGTTGTAATAAATTGTGCTGACAATATGCCTGAAGAATTAAACAATTCTGTATCTTTTATTCACTGCAAGTGCTTACCCTAAAATCTCATCCTAATCCCAGTGAGTCTGAATGGGACAACTTCATCTGTACACGGTAGTTTCTAAGCATGCTCAGTCATGTTAGGAGACGTGCTCATTTTATTTCACACTTCATACAGTGTTTCAAGAAATTGAACTGGAAGTTCACTTGACCCACAATGAGATCAAAATCGACATAATTTTGAGTGCGAGGAAGAGATTACAAAACTATTGGCCTGGTATTCAGTATAATTTGAGTGAGGTGGTTTTAATGGTGGTGCATGTTTTCACAGAAAGATGATGAGTCAACCGACTAAGTATACACAAAGCTTGACAGACTCCCTTTACAGGACAAGTCTTGTTATTTTGCAGTTGAAAAAGCATTTTGAAGTTTGTTTTACTATTTAAATGAATAATTTGGCTGAAGGAATAGAGAGCTATTCTGTGGCCAACAGAAAGCAAGCTGCTTATCCCTTATTTTTACTAACAAGAGCATGCCCATTTTGGAAAGAACTAATTGAGGAACAAAACCTGGGTTGAGAAACGGTAACAAACACTCAGGAGAGGGAATATGCCTTCAAGGCAAAAACCACCACAAACACATGAAATAAAACTTTGTGATGCAGAACACTATGTAAATTTGGAATGTGGGGAGGTGCTGTGTCAGATGGGGCTGCGAATATTGCTGAGGGTGTGTGCTGGGAAAAAAAAATTAATAAGAGCACTTTGCCTGTTAGGTGAGTCCTGATGGGGTTGGCGGTGGGGGTGGGCGGCCTGGTGGTTGGGGGAAGTATCTGATACAGAAAGCTAAGCTTGGTTAATAGATTATTTATTTCCTTATAAATTCACTGGGTAGGGAGAAATTTTACATGGGCTTGAATCTAGAATGAGAAAGCACATAAGCCTTCAGAAAATTATTAATAGGATGGCTCCTTAGCAACACCTTCATAATGAACAAAAATACAGTGACTGATGATAAACTAACCAGGAAGTATAAAATGCTAAGTTGATCAACAATACCAAACACAGCAGTATCCAATGTATTCATGGTAACTTAATGGAATCATTGCCAATTATGAGTAAATTCAGGAAGGGAAAGAATTGAAAATGGGAGAAAACAGAGTTTTGGTTACTCTAGCATGTGTTTTGTTTTTAATTTTTTCCTTCACAGGATGTGGGCATCATTGGTAAGGCCAGCATTTATTGCCCATCCCTAATTGCCCTTGAGAAGGTGGTGGTGAGCCACTGTTGCCTTGAAGCACTGCAGTCTATGTGGTGAAGGTGCTTCCACAGTGCAGTGAGATAGGGAGTTTCATGATTTTGACCCAGCGATGATGAAGGAATGGTGATATATTTCCAGGTCAGAATGGTGTGTGACTTGGAGGTGGCAATGTTCCCATGTGCCTACTTCCCTTGTTCTTCTAGGTGGTGAAGTCACAGGTTTGGGAGGTGCTGTCAAAGAAGCCTTGGCGAGTTTCTGCAGTGCATCTTGTAGATGCTACACTACATAGACTTTGCTGTACAGTGCACAATTTCAAAATTTGCAGATGACACAAAACTGGCAACTATTGTCAACTGTAAGGAGGATTGTGATAAACTTCAAGAGGACTTAGACAGGCTGGTGGAATGGACAGACAAGTGGCAGATGAAATTTAGTGCAGAGAAGTGTGAAGTGATTCATTTTGGTAGGAAGACCAGGGAGAACCATTCAATTCATAGGGCACTGGCAGCAGTACTGGGGAAAGTAGGAGCTGTACCATTAGGACGGTCTTTTCCTGAACTGTGCTGGGACCAGTGTTCTGGTGAGTCCTATAACTAGGTGGTAGAGAGGGCTTTAAACTAAATAGTGGGGGGAAGGGATCATGTGAAATGAGATGTGGTAAATCAAAGGGAAACAACGAGGTAATAGAGCAGTGTAGTGATTTGGGTAATGATAATGAGTATAGCAGGAAGGGACAGAGCAGACAAACTTCAGAATGCACCAGCAGATAAGACTAGAGATTGCAGAAATGGTAAAAAGCGAGTTAAAGGCTCTGTATCTGACTGTGCACAGCATTCAAAACAAAATGGATGAATTGTTAGCACAGATAGAAATAAATATGTGTGACCTGATAGCCAATGCAGAGACATAGTTGCAAGCTGACCAAGGCTGGGACATGAATTTTGAAGGGTATTCGACATTTTGAAAAGACAGGAAGCTAGGAAAAGCTGGTGGTGTGGCTTTGTTAATTAAGGATTTCATTAGTACAGTAGTGAGAGATGACCTTAGTTTGGAAGAGTAAGATATAGAATCAGGTGGGGTAGAGATAAGAAATAGAAAAGGTAAGAGGTCACTGGTGAGAGTAATTTATAGACCCCCTAACAGTGCTACACTGTACGACAGCGTGTACAGGAAGAAATAAATGGGGCGTGTAAGAAAGGTACGGCAATAGTAATGGTTGACATTAATCTACATGTAGATTGGGTGAATCAGATTGACAAAGGTAGCCTGGAAAATGAGTTCATTGCGTGTATTCAGGGCAATTTCTTAGAGCAGTATGTTCTAGAGCCAACCAGGGAGCAGGCTATTCTCAACCTGGTAATGTCAATGAACAGGATTAATCAATAACCTCATGGTAAAGAAGCCTCTAGGAGACAGCAATCATAACATGATAGAATTTCATGTCCAATTTGAAGGGGAAAAGTGTGGGTCTAAGACTAGTGTTTTAAACTTAAATAAAGGTAATTACAAGGGTGTGAAGGCAAAACTAGCTAGCTAAAGTGAACTGGGAAACTAGGTTAAAAGGTAGGACAGTAGAGATGCAGTGGCAGAATTTCAAGGAGATATTTAATAACTCTCAGCAAAGGTTTATCCCAGTGAGAAAGAAAGATTCTTTGAGAAGGGTGCATCATCTGTGGCTAAATAAGGAAATTAAGGATAGTATCAAATTGAAAGAAACACTGTACAAATCTGCAAAGATTAGAGGTAGGTCAGAAGATTGGAGAGGTTTTAAGAACCAGCAAAGAATGACTTTAAAAAAAAAAAGGGACAAAGTAGAGTATGAGAGAAAACTAGCTAGTAATATAAAAACAGATAGTAAGATTTTCTACAAATATTTAAATAGGAAAGGAGTAACTAAAGCTCGTGTTGGTCCTCTGGAGAGTGAGTTTGGGGAATCGATCATGGAAAACAATCAAATGGCAGAGGCATTCAACAGGTATTTTGTGCCTGTTTTCACTGCAGAAGACTTAGAAAACTTCCCAAAGATACTTGAAAATCAGGAGGTGAAAGGGAGGGAGGAACTGAAAACAATCACCATCACCAGGGAAAAGGTGCTGGGAAAACTATTAGACCTAAAGGCTGACAAATCCCCAGGACCAGATGGCCTGCATCCGAGGGTCTTAAAAGAAGCGACCGCAGAGATCGTAGACGCTTTGGTTATAACCTTCCAAAATTCCTCTGGAAGGGTCCCAGCAGATTGGAAAATAACAAATGTAACACCTTTATTCAAGAAAGCAGGAAACCATAGGCCAGTTAGCCTAACATCTGTCAAAGGGAAATTACTAGAATCCATTATTAAGGAGGTTATAGCAGGATATTTAGAAAATCATAATGGGATCAGACAGAGTCAACGTGGTTTTGTGAAAGGGAAGTTGTATTTAATTTATTTGAGTTCTTCGAGGAAGTAACAAGCAAGGTGGATAAAGGAGAATGTGGTGTACTTAGATTTCCAAAAGGCATTTGATAAGGTACCACATCAAAGGTTACTACACAAGATAAGAGCACATGATGTAGGAGGTAACATATTAGCATGGATAAAGAACTGGTTAGCTGACAGGAAGCAGAGAGTAGGGATAAATTAGTCTTTTTCAGATTGGCAAGCTGTAACCAGCAGAGTGCCAGAGGGATCAGTGCTGGGGCCTCCATTATTTATTATTTATGTCAATGACTTGGATGAAGGGACCGAATGTATGGTAGTTAAATTTGCTGATGACACCAAGGTAGGAAGGAAAATAAGTTGTCAAGAGGAGGTAAAGAATCTACGATAGGTTAAGTGAGTGGGCAAAAATTTGGCAGATGGAGTATAATGTAGGAAAATGTGAACTTGTCCACTTTGGCAGGAAGAATAGAAAAGCTGTGTACTATTCAAATGGAGAGAGATTGCAGAACTCGGTGGTATAGAGAAATCTGGGTGTCCTGGTACATGAATCACAAAAGGTTAGTAGGTAGTGTCATGCGAGGCCCCCACCTGCCAAGAATGAGGCACATTGATTTTGTCATGAACATTGATTTCTAACTGTTGCTGGAGTGAGGAAATGACTTGTTAAACAGTCGTGGCCTGAAAAGACATTTGCATATTAACAGACAGTACTTGGAACGACAAAGGACCATTCCCTGACACATTCAACTCACAATGGATTTTGATCACTGGACAGTGAGCGGGTGGGGAAGCACATTTCAGGGTCTGTTGGGGTGATGCAATCCACAGGGGCCAGAACTGGTTAGACCAGCTGGTCACATGACGAACTGGCTGTTCCAGTCTTTTGAACTAGCCACAGAGAGTCTGAATTCAGAAAGACTGTTTGCTCCTGGACTGAGAAGATCTCTCCTGTCTGCTCCCATCTCTTTCTCACAAGCCTCTGAATCCACTGAAGACACATGAACCCCAACAGAAAAAAGTTTCCTACAGCGAACAAGGTTTAAGAAGAATACTGGGCTCCAACGAAAAGCAAGATCTACCTACAATCAAGGACTCTACAGTGAGCTCAAAGAACCATAACAAAAGCTCTTCAGATATTGCCTCAAACTTTTCCACTTTATTTTTCTTCTCTTTTCTGTCTCTATTTGCATCTGTGTATCACGTATACATGCTAGCATGGGCGCGTCGTGTCTCCGTAGGTGTCAACCAAATTAGAGTTTAAGTTTAATAAATTTCAACTTTTCTTCTTTAAACCTAAGAAAATCTGTTTGTGCTGGTTTCTTTGCTTTATAATTGGGAAACAGTGAACAAGGATTCACCAAGTGGGAGCTAAAAACACATTGTGTTTAAACTTAAACCCTGTTGCAGTAAGACCAGGTGAAGGCTGAGAGGGACCCCCTAGACACCTTCCTCACCTTGTCGTAACAGGTACAGCAAGTGATTAGGAAGGCAAATGGAACCTTGGTGTTTATTGCAAGGGAAATCGAGTATAAAAGTAGAGAAGTTTTACTGAAGCTGTACAGGACTTTGGTGGGACCACATCTGGAGTACTGTGTACAGTTTTGATCTGCTTTTTTGAAAAAGGATATAATTGCGTTTGAAGCAGTTCAGAGAAGGTTCACTCAACTAATTTCAAGGATGAAGGGTTTATCTTATGAAGAAAGGTTGAACAGGTTGGGCCTATACCCATTGGAGTTTAGATGAATGAGGGGTGATCTTATTAAAACATGTAAGATCCTGAGGGAACTTGATAGTGTGGATACCAGGAGGATGTTTCCTGTTGTGGGGGAGACTAGAACTAGGGGACATATTTTAAGGATAAGAGGTCTACCTTTTAAGACAGAGATGAGGATTTTTTTTTTCTCAAAGGGTCATTAGTCTGTGGAATTCTCTTCCCCAGAAAGCAGTGGAGGCTGGGTCACTGAATTTATTCAAGGCTGAATTAGTTAGATTACCTTTTTACCTGACTTAACTTTTTAATTCATTTGTGGGATGAGTGCTGCCAGCATTTATTGCCCATCCCTAATTGCCTTTGAGAAAGTGATGGTGAGCCTTGTGCCTTGCAGATGGTGGACAGGCTTTAGGGAGTCAGGTGGTGAATTAGTCGCCACAGAATTCCCAGCCTTTGACCTGCTCTTGTAGCCACAGTATTTATATAGCTGGTCCAGTTAAGTTTCTGGTTTAGTTGTTGAGCAACAGTATCTCACAATGGAGGAGAGGAAAAAGGTGTAATTGCAGCATCAGCTCATTAAAAATACATAATTTTTATATCAAGTGATATTGTCAGCAATCCTGAGAAGGTGTGTAGGCTACATTTTTCTGCCTTCTGTTCTAATGACAAAAGCACGAGTGTGTTCCAGAGATGGAGAAGGGAGAGATAGGGGAGGAGATGTTACAGGAAAAAGATTGTGCAAAGAGCAGTGTTTTTGAGTATTGCTGAAAATAGAGACGTTTTGTCGAAGCTTTTTATCTTGCACTCATCAGGACAATTGCAAGAATACCAATGTAAGGGAAACAACAAATTTATACTGTATGAGAAGAGAGTGTTGATTGGTTAGCAAGTAGACTCTTATTGGTAGAGGTGTTGCCTTGGAGAATACACTAGTTTATGGTGACTGACAATTAACTGCCAAGCTTTGTTTGAAATTTAAACCAGGCAGCTTGACTCTGGTCAAGGCATTGCCCTGAGGAATGAACCAACGAATGGCAGTCACTTATTTTGTTCAGCTGAAACGAGCGCAATGTGTGTACATGTTCTTTCTGTCTGCAAAAAACAGGGCCCTGTCTCCCTCCTTCTCATGATAGGGTCTCTCTCTCTCTCTCTCTCTCTCTCTCTCTCCATCTTGTGATGGGGGGTCTCTCTCTCTCTCTCCACCTCCACCCCTCCACCTCCCTCTTGTGATGGTCTCTCACTCGGTCTCCCCTCACTGTAGTAATGGTATCACTTCCTTCCCGCAGCCCTGATCTCTCACTTCCTCCCCCCTCTCCTTCTAATGGTCCCTGGCTGTAGTCTCCTGCAGCTGTTTTTTTTCTCTCAACAGCTGGTTGGCTGCTGGGCAGGAAACCGAAGAAATAAATTATAATGAGTTTGTGCCATTAAATTCAACAGGAGTTCAGCCCCCCAGCGTCCATGCACTACCATCTCCCTGTAAATATCGGAGCCATAATATCTGGCTGAACCGTATCTAATTGTCATTAAAACTAAAAGGGAAGATAACGTAAAAGTGCCTGTCAAATCAACCTTAATTTGTTCAATGCATATAAATTATACAACCTCACACCACAGAGGAGGCCATTCAGCCCATCATATCTGTGCCACTCAAAGTCATTTGGCGGAATGCCTCATCACCAGAACTTTCAAACAAGCACCAAGACGTAGCTTGGCTGGTGGTGAGAAGGGCCCTCCCCGTCAGATCCTTCATGCACACCCGAAGTCTCGCCCCCTCCGCACAGTGCCCCGGCGTTGGCTGTGGTGGGGAAGAGACGGTCGCCCACCTCCTTCTGGAATGTGCCTTTGCAAAGCAGGTGTGGAAAGAGATGCAGTGGTTTTTGTCAAGGTTCATCCCAAGCAGCTCTGTAACACAGGAGTCTGTGCTCTACGGGCTGTTCCCAGGGACGCACACCGAGACAAACATCAACTGCTGCTGGAGGACTATCAATTCGGTGAAAGATGCCCTTTGGTCTGCCCGAAACTTGCTGGTCTTCCAGCGCAAAGAGTTGTCCACCACCGAATGTTGCAGACTGGCACATTCCAAGGTCCAGGACTACGTGCTGAGGGACGCACTAAAGCTTGGGGCAGCCGCAGCAAAGGCTCAATGGGGAAAGACCACAGTGTAAGGTTCCCCCACCAAGCTGGACTGAGGGGCTGGATCCATGGGAAACCCCTCGAACTGTATCGTTAATATTCTCAATTGCTGTAAATGTAAAACTGTAATTGACATGACAATTGTGAAACGGAAGGGTTGGGAAGAAACTCATGGCAGTATTGAAGGAAACTGATCTCCCTTGCAATGGTTGTATTTTTTGGTGCTGTTTGGAAACTGTTTGGCAATGTAATTTTTACAGATTTTTATGAATAAAGTATATTTTGGAAATAAAAAAAATAAAAAAAATCTGTGCCACTCTATTAAAGATTATATGCTTCCCATGAGCAACAATCTATTTGTGGGAGGATGGAAGGCTGAATACGGCTAGAAACAAATATTTTGCAATTTACAGAATTTTCATAAAATTACTTCCTGTGCAGGGATTTTCAGGTTAAATAAAGGTTTTAATATAAGTTGCAGAACTATTTTGGAGAAAATATAAAAATTTCTGTGATAGTTTTTAATTGGTGTACCACTTTCTGGAGAATATTTCAGGCAAGATTACAAAAATGTCTCGAATTATGGTGTGAAATTGAATACCTATATCAAACAATAGGAAATTGCAGTTTAACTAAGAGTAGGGAATGACACCATTGACACTTATAAACCTGGCTTGTATTCTGTCGAAATTAGAAAGTAAGTGGGTGATCTGATCAAGGGTTTAAGATGATAATGGGATTGTATAGTGTAGATACAGAGGATGGAATTTTACTAGCTCCAGGTGGCAAGCTAAGAGATGGAGGGGGTCAGTAAAATGCCGGGAGCCACGTTGGGATGGTTCCTCGATGCAGTCCCACCACCAGGCCATTTTACCAGCGGCGGGATCAGAAGCATAGCAGCTGCCTGCCGACTGAAGACGGGCAGCTACTTCAAATAATTACGGGCCACTTAAGGGGCCATTTTCTGGGGTCAGCAGCACTTTGATGGTGGTGGAGCAGGCTCTCCCCCCTCCACCCCCATCACCCCCACTGCGTGAGGAGGATGCCAGGTGCAGGGAGGCGGCCTTTCTACAGCTTCCCGGGGGGAGGGATGGTGCCAATCAGAACCAGAGGCTCCATGGCCCAAGGAGGAGGCCCCACCGTGACCCTGAAGCCACCACTGAAGGGTTACCCCTCCAATTGCTGGGGCCTGCTTGCCTGGCCCTGGCAGGGAAAGGAAACTTCTGACTCCCTTACGAGGGTGCCTCAAAATGGAGGCGCACTCTCGTTCTCATTGCAGCCTCAGCAGCAGCCACCTCTCTCAGTGGCATTGCTGAGACTGCAGAGTGTCGGGCCAGCATCGTGGAGAGCCAGCCAGCCATCCTTAATTGGATGGCTGGCCTGGCGGTGGCTAATTAAGTGGCTGCCGACAGGACGATTGCCACTGTGATCCCGCTACCCACATATGGTCCCAAAGTCTGGACTTACCTGCTTCCGGGAAATGACGGCCAGAGTAACTATTTCCTCTGGTGGGAAACTTCAAAACAAGAGGGTGCAGTCTTAAAATTAGAGCTAAACCATTTAGCAGTGAAATAAGGAAGCACTTTCTCAAATGAAAGTGTCGTGGATGTCTGGAACTCACTCACCCAAAAGGCTGTGGATACTGGGTCAAGTGTAATTTTCCAGACTGAGATATATTTATGTTGGATAAAGGTATCGAGGGATAAGGAATAAAGGCAAGTCAATGGAGTCGATCATCCTTGTTCTAACTGAATGGTGGAACAGGCTCCAGGGGCTGAATGGGCGACTCCTGTTCCTATTGAAAAGACGTCTTTTCAATATTTGTTGAAACCAATAGAAATAGAATGGTTGTGTCAGTTTTGTTGTTGTAATGGCTGTGTGGCATAATACGCAATCAAAGTGTTAAAGCACTGATTTCAGGAGTAATGCCGTAGTTAGAAGACAGTGGGTCATCATTAAGATTCCTTTCAATGATCAAGTTGCTGACATTCCAGTTGATCATTTTCAAGAGAAAAACAGCATGAGTACATTTTGTATTCACTCTGCTTTTCATTAAAATTATATTGACATAGAAACTACAATGGTCAGCAGTTAAATAATTCAGATTACTCTCTATTTGTTTCTAGACATTGTTTTATTTAAATACTAGAAAACCATTTGTGCTATTGTTCACTAAGTCAAGTATGTTGTTTTACATTGATAAATGCATTGTACCAAAATGCAATGGATTATTCTGCTATTTAATGTTTAGTTGGGTTGAACTGGCCTGAGTGAAGTTTTAATTGCACTAAAATAGGCAGATCCGGAGATAAATTGCAAGTTAACTACTGCTGGCGAGGGGAGTTTGCAGATTGGTGTTTGTAAATTCCGAACTCCAAGTCAGAAGAGACCAGCATAGCGTGACTATCTTTTTTTGAAAATACTTTTGACACAGATGGCTGGATTCATGTCAAGCAGAAGACTTTTTTTATATATTAGTGGGTCTAATGTGACATTGGGGGGAGTTTTATTTAACATGGTTGAGAGGCTGGGATTGGATGGGGGCAGGAGGTTAAAGGGGTAAAAATTCCGAGCACGTTGCGAAGCCAGCTCCAACCTGCTTCCTGGTTTTACTGAGACAGGACAAGGAACAGGCAGTGAACCCTTTCACAGGTTTGGCATTTTCAATTATTAATGAAGCTGGGCGTCTTGCATTTAACCTGCTTTACCTTGAGAAACCTGGCAGCTGCAGCAAGGGGAGCACAGCCTCGGGGAGAAGGCTAATGCCTTCACAGCACTTCTTGTGGGCCAGAAGGAGCAGGAGTGCTTCCTTCCAACCCTCAAGCATCCCCAACATTAGAAGCCAAGCCCACCAATCATGCTGACTACCAGGCAGATAATCTGTCAAGGACAAAAGATGCACACTGTTAAGTAAAAACTCCACAGCATGGTCAGTTTGGGTTCTGCCAGGGCCACTCAGCTCCTGACCTCATTACAGCCATGGTTCAAACATGGACAAAAGCGCTGAACTCCAGAGATGAGGTGAGAGTGACTGCCCTTGACATCAAGGCAGCTTTTGACTGAGTATGGCATCAAGGAGCCCCAGCAGAACTGGAGTCAATGGGAATCAGGGGGAAACGCTCCACTGGTTGGACTCGTACCTAGTGCAAAGGAAGATGGTTGTGGTTGTTGGAGGTCAATTATCTCAGCTGTGGGACATCACTACAGGAGTTCCTCAGGGCAGGGTCCTAGGCCCAACCATCTTCAGCTGCTTCATCAATGATCTTCCTTCAATCATAAGGTCAGAAGTGGAGATGTTCGCTGATGATTGCACAATGTTCAGCACAATTTGCGATTCCTCAGATACTGAAGCAGTCCGTTTAGAAATGCAGCAAGACCTGGACAATATCCAGGCTTGGGCTGATAAGTGGCAAGTAACATTCGCACCACACAATTGCCAGGCAATGACCATCTCCAATAAGAGAGAATCTAACCATCTCCCCTTGACATTCAATAGCATTACCATCGCTGAATCCCCCACTATCAACATCCGGGGGGGGTTACCATTGCCAGAAACTGAACTGGAGTAGCCATATAAATACCATGGCTACAAGAGCAGGTCAGAGGCTAGTAACTCACCTCCTGACTCCCAAAGCCTGTCCACCATGTACAAGGCACAAGTCAGGAGGGTGATGGAATACTCTCCACTTGCCTGGATGGGTGCAGCTCCAACAACACTCAAGATGGCAACCCATCCACAAACATTCACTCCCTCCACCACCGACGCACAGTGGCAGCTGTGTACCATCTACAAGATGCACTGCAGCAACACACCAAGGCTCCTTAGACGGCATCTTCCAAACCCACGACCTCTACCACCTAGAAGGACAAGGGCAGCAATAGCATGGGAACACCACCGCCTGCAAGTTCCCCTCCAAGTCACACACCATCCTGACATGGAACTATATCGCCGTTCCTTCACTGTCGCTGGGTCAAAATCCTGGAACCCCTTACTCACTGCAGAATTCCCAGCCTCTGATCTGCTCTTGTAGCCACAATATTTATGTGGCTGGTCCAGATCAGATTCTGGTCAATGGTGATCCCCAGGATGTTGATAGTGGGGGATTCAGCAATGTAATGCCATTGGTTAGATTCCTTTTTCCTCAACTGAGGAATCCCCCCCGCACTGTGGTTGACAGGGCTCTCAACTGTGTCCGGCCCATTTCCCGCACCTCTACCCTCATCCCTTCCCCTCCCTCCCAGAACCACGACAGGATTCCCCTTGTCCTCACTTTCCACCCCATCAGCCTCCATATCCAAAGGATCATCCGTTGCCATTTCCAGAACCTCCAGCGTGATGCCACCACCAAACGCATCTTCCCCTCCCTTCCCCTGATGGCATTCCGAAGAGATCGTTCCCTCCATGACACCCTGGTCCACTCCTCCATTACCCCCACCACCTCGTCCCCTTTCCACAGCACCTTCCCCTGCAATCGCAGGAGGTGTAACGTCTGCCCATTTACCTCCTCTCTCCTCACTATCCCAGGCCCCAAACACTCCTTTCAGGTGAAGCAGCGATTTACTTGTGCTTCTTTCAATGTAGTCTACTGTATTCGCTGCTCACAATGTGGTCTCCTCTACATTGGGGAGACCAAACGCAGACTGGGTGACTGCTTTGCGGAACACCTCCGCTCAGTCTGCAAGAAGGACCTTGAGCTTCCGGTTGCTTGCCATTTCAACACTTCCCCCCCCACCCCCCCGCCCCCGCTCTCATGCTCACATCTTTGTCCGGGGATTGCTGCAGTGTTCCAGTGAACATCAATGCAAGCTCGAGGAACAGCATCTCATTTATGGATTAGGCACACTACAGCCTGCCGGACTGAACATTGAGTTCAATAATTTCAGAGCATGACGGGCCCCCCATTTTACTTTTATTTTTAGTTTTTTTTTCTTTTTCCTTTTTTTTGTGTTCATTTTATTTTATTTTATTTTATCTTCGATTGCTCAGTTTGCTTACCCACTTTTTTTTCATGTTTGTACTTGCGGCTGTTCAATTTTCAGTCCATTAACACCCTATCTGTACTAATGCTTTGTCTTTCAACACACCATTAACACATTGTTTGCCTTTGCTCCACAACCTTCTGGTCAGCTATTCTGTGTTTTGTTATCTCTTGCCCCACCCCTGCTTTACTTGCTTATAACCTTTTACATTTCTAATATTTGCTAGTTCTGAAGAAGGGTCACTGATCTGAAACATTAACTCTGCTTCTCTCTCCACAGATGCTGCCAGACCTGCTGAGTATTTCCAGCATTTCTTGTTTTTATTTCAGATTTCCAGCATCCGCAGTATTTTGCTTTTATTTTGGTTAGATTCCCTTTTGTTGGAGATTGTCATTGCCTGGCACTTGTGTGGTGCGAATGTTACTTGCCACTTATTAGCCCAAACCTGGATGTTGTCCAGGTCTTGCTGCATGTGGACACGGGTTACTTCTGTATTTGAGGAGTTGCGAATGGTGCTGAACATAGTGCAATCAATAGCGAATATCTCCACCTCTGCCCTTATGATGGAGGGAAGGTTATTGATGAAGCCGCTGAAGATGGTTGGGCCTAGAACACGACCCTGAGGAACTCCTGCAGTGAAGTCCTGGAGTTGAAATGATTGACCAACAATCACAACCATCTTCCTTTGTGCTAAGTATGACTCCAACCAGCGGAGAGTTTTCCCCCTGATTCCCATTGACTCCAGTTTTGTTAGACCTCCTTGATGCCATATTCGGTCAAATGCTGCCTTGATGCCAAGGGCAGTCACTCTCATCTCACCTCTGGAGTTCAGCTCTTTCGTCCATGTTTGGACAAAGGCTGCAATGAGGTCAGGAGCTGAACTGTCCTGGCGTAACCCAAACTGAGCGTCACTGAGCAGATTATTGCTGAGCAAGTGCCACATGACAGCACTGTCGACAATCCCTTCCATCACTTTGCTGGTGATCGAGAGTAGACTGCTAGGGCGGTAATTGGCCGGGTTGGATTTGTCCTGCTTTTTGACAAACTTGGACAATTTTCCACTTTGCTGGGTAAATGCCATTGTTGCAGCTGTACTGGAACAGCTTGGATAGGGGCGTGGCTAGTTCTGCATTAGTTAGTGATTCACTAAGAATTGTGGGATGTGCAACGTTGCAGTTGTTTTGTTGTCCAGTTATTAATTATGGAGAAAATCAGATGTTCTTCCAGCTTTTGCTAATTGATAATCACCCCCTGATCTCTCAGGGCACCAGACATTTGTACCAAATAATGGTATTCCAGTGTTGATAGGCGTTAAATACAGTTCAGGTCAAAATAAGTTTTTTATCCTGGTGCACATGACAGATGTATGCGTTGGTTGAGGCTAAATGTCATAGCGATCACTGGAGGCAGCCTTCACTTGTCTTCTAGTCCTTGATTTCCTGCCAGGGAGGGGTTTCCAGTATAAGAGTTGTCTATGATTTTTTAAAATTCTTTTGCCTTTGGCCTATGCGCAATGTCCTGCTGTTTACTCATTCTTTCACAGATCAGGGACAATGTTAAATTTGTGGTTGAAGCGACTGTCAGTCTAACTGGAGATTGCACCATGTGAACAATGGGGCTAGAAAGAATTAATAAAGGCAGAGGTGTCAATATTAAACAGACTAGGACAGCTTTATTATAAAGTCAGAGTCCAATTAAACTTTATGGGCCCGAAATTCATTCATGTAGCTGTGCTATGATGGCCTACTTAATGATTTACAGCACATAAGGCATTGCTGGCCACTGCCCGCATGGCGTAACTGGAGGTCTGCACATGGGTACATCCCCAACATATGCCTGAAGTCGCTGAACGTGCGTGATCATGATGCCACTGATGTCAACAAGTTGATGCAACGCCAGGATAGCAAATTTGGTCAACAACTGTGCAGGCAATGTCTTCCTTATTCACTCTTGAAACAACAAATGTATGAAGCAAGATGAGTCCTGCTCTGGAGTTATTTAAAGGGCCAGTCAATAAGTTGAGCTGCTTTTGACTTACTTGTGCTCTGGCAACGTTGGTGGAAGCACTTTGGTAATTTGCTGGAGGAACTTGGAGATTTTTGCTGGCCCCAGAAAGGCAGAAAATTGCATTGCCTTATATAGGTATGGAGGCAGTAGTTGCAGTGCTACTTGCTGTGCAATATGAACAGGTCATACACAGGAAGCAGCAGAGAGAGAAACCTCTGTGAGGAGGGAGGAGATAGAGGGCTCTGCTTAGAAGGCCCTACCCATAAAGAGTCTTCTGGAAGCACCATTCCTACGTTGCAATGAGCCAGGAGCAGTGACTATGGGGTCTTCGCTTCACAGAGGAGGTTGTGTCAGAGTTGTGCCACCTCCTTCACAATGATCAGGAGCCTTAAACCAGTGTTAGGACGGCCCTCCCACTGGCTGCGAAGATTACTGTCGACCGTCCTTTCTGTGCAACGGGCAACGGGTTCCTTCCAGGCGGGAGCAGGCGACATCAGCGATGTGTCACAGTTCATCGTACACTGAAGCATCAGGGAGCTGACAGAGGCACTCGACAGAAGGAGAGGGGACTTCATCCTCGTCTCCCTAAGGAGGGAAAACCAGGATGAAAGGGCATGAGGGTTCACCAAGATAGTGGGCTTCCCTATGGTACAGGGCACAATCAACTGCACACATGTGGCTCTACGGGTACTCCATGTCATTGGGGAGCAATACTGCAACCAGAAGAGCTACCACGCAATATGTAGTTGGTGTGAAACCAGAGAAAGAGGTTTATCTCAGTGAATGCCCTCTATCCTGGCAGCACCCACGATGCTTTTATCGTGTGCTAGTCCGCAAGACTGATCATCTTGGCCTCCATGACACAATGCAAGATGACTGCTCAGCGACAAGGGCTACCCCCTCCACACATGATTCCTGACCCTCTTCTGCCATCCTACCACACCGAGGTCAGAGGGCCTTTAATGAAAGCCATGGAGCAACCTGCAACATCATGGAGCAAGGCATCGATCTCCTGAAGCAAAGGTTTCTCTGCGAAGATCACTCGGGAGAATTTCTGCAGTACATGTCTGAGAGGGTTTCCATGTTTGTGGTGATGTGCCTTGTCCTCCACAAACTTGAAATTTCCAGGACCCAGCCACTACCTCCTGGGATCTGGAGGCCACCTCAGGAGAAAGAGGAGGAGAAGGAAGAGAGGAGAGGAGATCACATCCATCTGGACAGTGCAAGAGGAGCCACATTGTGGGGTGTCGCTTCAGTTGAAATGAGATTCCAAGATGGACCCACCATTGCCTAACAGTATATCCATTTCAGACTCCCCATCACAAAGACAGGAGACATTGGTGTAATGGTAATGTCACTGGGCTAGTAATTTTATAGGCCCAGAGGACACTGGTTCAAATTCTACCACAGCAACTGGTGGAATTTAAATTCAATTAATTAATAAATTTAGTTAAATAATAATCTGGACTTGAAAGCTAGCCTCCGGAATGGTATCATGAAGCTATCATCAATTGTCGTAAAACCAGTCTGGCTCACTAATGTCCTTTTTAGGGAAGGAAATCTGCTGTCCTTACCTGGTCTGGCCTATATGTAAATCCAGACACACAGCAATGTGGTTAGTCAAAGAGTTATACAGCACAGAAACAGGCCCTTAGCCCAACATGTCTGTGCCAGCCATCAAGCACCTAACTATTCCAAACCCATTTTCCAGCATTTGGCCCATACCCTTGTATGTTATGGCATTTCATGTGCTCATCTAAATCCTTCTTAAATGTTGTGAGGGTTCCTGCCTCTACCACCCCTTCAGGCAGTGCGTTCCAGATTCCAGCCACCCTCTGGGTAAAAATATTTTTCCTCAAATCCCCTCTGAACCTCCTGCCCCTTACCTTAAATCTATGCCCCTTGGTTATTGACCCCTCCACGAAGGGAAAAAGTTTCTTCCTATCTAACCTATCAATGCTCCTAATAATTTTGTATACCTCAATCATTTTCCCCCTCAGCCTTCTCTGCTCTAAGGAAAACAATCCTAGCCTTTTCAGTCTCTCTTCATAGCTGAAATGCTCCAGCCCAGGCAACATCCTGGTGAATCTCCTCTGCACCCTCTCCAGTGGAATAACATCCTTCCTATAGTGCAGTGACCAGAACTGTACACAGTACTCCAGCTGTGGACTAACTAGCATTTTATACAGCTTCATCATAACCTCCTTGCTCTTGTATTCTATGCCTCGTGACTCCTCAGATACTGAAGCAGTCCGTGTAGAAATGCAGCAAGACCTGGACAATATCCAGGCTTGGGCTGATAAGTGGCAAGTAACATTCGCACCACACAAGTGCCAGGCAATGACCATCTCCAACAAGAGAGAATCTAACCATCTCCCCTTGACATTCAATGTCATTACCATTGCTGAATCCCCCACTATCAACATCTTAGGGGCTACCATTGACCAGAAACTGAACTGGAGTAGCCATATAAATACTGTGGCTACAAGAGCAGTTTAGAGGCTAGGATTCCTGCGGCGATCAACTCACCTCCTGACTCCCAAAAGCCTGTCCACCATCGACAAGGCACAAGTCAGGAGTGCAATGGAATACTCTCCACTTGCCTAGATGGGTGCAGCTCCAACAACACTCAAGAAGCTCGACACCATCCAGAAGAAAGCAGCCCGCTTGATTGGCACACCATGCACAAATATTCACTCCCTTCACCACCGACGCACAGTGGCAGCAGTGTGTACCATCTACAAGATGCACTGCAGCAACGCACCAAGACAGCACCTTCCAAACCCATGACCTCTACCACCTCGAAGGACAAGAGCAGCAGATGCATGGGAACTTCACCACCTGCAAGTTCCCCTCCAAGTCACACACCATCCTGATTTGGAACTATATCGCCGTTCCTTCACTATCGCTGGGTCAGAATCCTGGAACTCCCTTCCTAACAGCACTGTGGGTGTACCTACCTGATGGACTGCAGCGGTTCAAGAAGGCAGCTCACCAGCACCTTCTCAAGGGCAATTAGGGATGGGTAATAAATGCTGGCATAGCCAGTGATGCCCACATCTCGTGAATGAATTTTTAAAAAAAAGGCAAGTATCCCATATGCCTTCCTAACCACCTTATCTACCTGTGCTGCTACTTCAGTGATCTACACCAAGTACACCAAGGTCCCTGGTACATCTGACCTTCTGTACTTCCTAGAGTCCTACCATCCATTGTATATTTCCTTGCCTTGTTAGTCCTCCCAAAATGCATCATCTCATACTTCTCAGGATTAAATTCCATTTGCCACTGCTCTGCCCATCTTACCAGCCCATCTATATCGTCCTGTAGTCTAAGGCTTTCCTCTTCACTATTTACGACACCACCTATTTTTGTGTCATCTGCGAACTTACAGATAATACCTCCTATATTCACATCTAAATCATTAATGTAGACTACAAACAGCAAGGGTCCCAGCACCGATCCCTGTGGTACACCACTAGTCACAGGCAAAAACACCCCTCAACCATCACCTTCTGCCTCCTGCCACTAAGCCAATTTTGGATCCAATTTGCCAAATTGACCAGGATCCCATGGGCTCTTACCTCCTTAACCAATCTCCCATACGGGATCTTATCAAAATCCTTACTAAAGTCCATGTAGACTACATCAACTGCTTTACCCTCATCAACACATCAAGTCACCGCCTCGAAAAATTCAATCAAGTTTGTTAGACACGATCTCCCCCTGACAAAGCCATGCTGACTATCCTTGATTAATCCCTGCATCTCCAAGTGGAGATTAATCCTGTCCCTCAGAATTTTTTCCAATAGTTTCCCAACCACTGATGTTAGACTCACCGGTCTGTAATTACCTGGTTTATCCCTGCTACCCTTCTTGAATAATGGTACCACATTCACTGTCCTCCAATCCTCTGGTACCTCTTCTGTGGCCGAGAGGATTTGAAAATTTGTGTCAGAACTCCTGCAATCTCCTCCCTTGCCTCACATAACAGCCTGGGATACATCTCATCTGAGCCTGGGGATTTATCCACTTTTAAGCCCGTTTAAACAGCTAATACTTCCTCCCTTTCAATGCTAATATGTTCAAGTATATCACAATCCCCCTCCCTGATCTCTGCACCTACTTCGTCCTTCACCATAGTGAACACAGATGAAAAGTAATCATTTGAACCCTCGCCTATGTCCTCTGGCTCCACACACTGATTGCCAATTTGTACCCCAATGGGCCCTACTTTTTCCCTGGTTCTCCTCTTGCCCTTAATATACTTGTAAAACGCCTTAGGATTTTCCTTTATCTTGCCCGCCAGTGTTTTTTCATGTCCCCTCTTTGCTCTCCTAATTACTTTTTTAAGTACCCCCTCCACTTTCTATACTCCTCTAGTGCCTCCGCTGTTTTCAGCGCTCTGACTCTGCCATAAGCCTCCTTTGTTTTCCTGATCTAATCCTCTATATCCCTTGACATCCAGAGTTCCCTGGACTTGTTGGTCCTTCCCTTCACCTTAACGGGTACATGTTGCCTCTGAACTCACTATTTCCTCTTTGACTCCCACTGGTCTGATGTAGACTTTCCTACAAGTAGCTGCTCCCAGTCCACTTTGGCCATATCCTGTTTTATCATATCAAAATCGGCCTTCGCCCAATTCAATACCTTTATTTCCGGTCCATCTTTGTCCTTTTCCATAACTACCTTAAATCTGAGAGTTATGGTCACTATCCCCAAAATGCTCCCCCACTGACACTTCTACCACTTTTCCGGCTTCATTCCCTAGGATTAGGTCCAGTCCTGCCCCTTCTCTTGTAGAACTTTCTAAGTACTGGCTCAAAAAACTCTCCTGGATGCATTTTAAGAATTCCACCCCCTTTAAGCCTTTTACACTCAGACTATCCCTGTTAATATTGGGGAAGTTGAAATCCCCTACTATGATTACCCTATTATTTTTACACCTCTGAGATTTGCCTACATATCTGCTCCTTGACTGGAGGCCTGTAGTACACTCCCAGCCAAGTGATTGCCCCTTTTTGGTTTTTAAGTTCTACCCATATGGCCTCATTTGAGGAACCTTCTAAGATATCATCCCTCCTTACTGCAGTAATTGACTCCTTGATCAACAGTGTAATGCCACCTCCTCTTTTACTCCCTCCCCTGTCATGCCTGAAGATTCTATACCCTGGAATGTTGAGCTGTCAGTCCTGCCCTTCCCTCAACCATGTCTCTGTGATAGCAATAATATCATATTCCCATGCGTTAATCAACACCCTCAATTCATCTGCCTTACTTGTAAGACTCCTTGCATTAAAATAGATGCAGTCCAGCCTTGCATTTTTCACTTGTGCCTTAACAGGTCTATATTTGCTCTGCCTTCCAGACTGAATCAGTTTCTCTTCTATATTTAACTGTGCATCACCCACTACTGTCCCTCCACTCTGTATCCCATCTCCCTGCCAAATTAGTTTAAACGCCCCCCCCCTCCGCAACAGCACTAGCAAACCTCCCAGCAAGGATGTTGGCCCTGTTCCGGTTCAGGTGCATCCCATCCAACTTGTACAGGTCCCACCTTTGCCCGAAACAGACCCAGTGTTCCAGGAAACTACAGCCCTCCCTTCTGCACCGTCTCCTCAGTTGACTCTTAATTGCCCTCTGAAATGGCCAAGCAAGCCATTCAATTGTCGAGGGCAATTAGGGTTGGGGAACAAATTCTGGCTTTGCCAGCGACACCCACATCCCATGAAAGAATTTTTAAAAAATGTTCCCTTCACCAACATCCCTCAATAAAGGTCAACAATAAATATCTTCATTCAACAGCTTTGTCCAGCAATGCATCAATAATACTAAAAAATACAAAAATAAAAGAACTAATCACCCTTATGCATTTCCTTTGTGCCTGTCTTGTCTTTGCCTGTCCTAGTGCTCCTACACAGTGCTGCCCCAGTGGCTGTTGACTTTCACTGGGGGAGACTGCAGATGGCCTCGTAGGACACCCTCGAGCAGCTCTGGGCTTGGAGGGCCTGGCTTCAGATTGCACTACCTCAACAAGGGTGGCAGCAGTCTGGGCTGGCTGGCTGAGAAGCAACAGCAAGGGCAATGGCAGAGTGGTAGTGGTGGTGGCACGAATGTTGTCATTCTGAGAGAGGACAAGGTTTTGTACTCCACAGTGTCATTGCCAGTCCCAAGGGGTGACACCTCAGCAATTCTCATAACCTGCTGGAGCACAGATTGCTCAAGAATCTGCAAGCCCATTTGAGCACTGAGATTCACATCCATGATAGCAGCTATCTGCGTCTGGTTAGCAGCTGTCTGTGCCTGGAATGCAGCAACCAGGAAGTTCATAACCTCTATTTGAGCTTCCACCGCAGCACAGAGACATTGGAAGGCCTTCGCCTATACTGCATTGGAAGCTGGGATAGCAGCCAGCAGACACTCCATCATGGTTTGGTCAGACAGTGCTGGCATGGAGGTGCCCATGCAGGTGGAAAGGATGAGCTCTAAGTGATGCCCTGTGTCATGGTGGAGTGCGACTGCTGCATGTTCCTAACTAGTGAGTAAAGGCTGACTGGCAGGCCTGCCAATCCGCCAGACATCTTGGTCTGCATCTTCATCAGCATTTTCCTATAGTCCAGCCCAACAAGCTCCTCATCTGAGTCCCCTGCAGCAGATCTCATCTGCAACCCCTCTCTCACAGGGCTGACGTCAGCAGCGGGCCCAGAAATGGGTGCCGTTCCCGTCTATCACGTCCATTATGCGGTGGGTGGCCATTTCTCATAGTGGAGATGTGGGCCGTCCCCATCCAAATCATAGGGCAGGATGTGAGTCGCTGATGACAGCATCAGATGACTTTGGAGCAGGCGTCATATTTAAAAGACTGCCAGCCCTGCATTGCTCCTATCTTAGAGTCATTTGCAACTTTGTGCAGCTTAAAACTTAACTCGACTGATTCCTGGACCCCCAACCCCTCGGAGTGCAGAAAATGATGGCCGAGGGAAGACAAAGGGTGGCCCCACAGTTCACTGATGCCTCCCTGCTGATTCTCCTCCAGGCTGCGAGGGAAAGGCAGGAGGTTCTCTTCCCCAGCAATGGCAAGAAGAGGTCTTCTCACCTGACCAAGCAAGCCTGGACGGAGATTGCAGAGGAGGTCAGCAGCCCTGGGGTCACCCATCAGAACTGAGTCCAGAGCAGGAAGAGGGTCAAACTTCCATCGTTATACCAAGATGAGTGCGCCGTACCATTCGCTGTTTTGGAGATGGCATGTGACTATGCGGGAGGATGCAGGACATAGGAAGGGTGGCACTATTACAGCGACGGCAGAAGTGAGAGGTTCGGACCTCATCCTTACATATGCATGGCTGCATCTCGGCCACAGGAAACGGTCCTTCATAGCTCACCCCCATTAATACCCCTGATAGCACATGTCAGCATGAGAGGTATATCAGATCCCCCAGTAGGGGACGAGGAGCTGAAACATCATGTTAATCTCTCTATCAATCTCTCCTATCTCCATCCTTCCTCTTACAGGACAAGAGGGCCCACAACAGGAGGGAGACGGGCCGGATTGGCGGCCAAGTACCTGATCTGTGTCCTGTCACCACTGCCAAGGAAGAGGCCTTGGAGCTAGTGGGGACCCAGGGCAGCTGTGCAATTTCAGACAGGGAAGCGGGAGTCCTGGCACAAGAGAGTGAGGATTGGCTTCCATCACCATACAGTTCATTCTGGAGACCTCCATCATGCATGATTGACATGACGAGATCTGCTCATCCTAATTCTCTCATATTTGGGTCGGCGCACACAGGAGACTGCAGCCACAGGGGGACAGTTGTCCACCTCTGAGGTGGAGGACCACTCAGAGGGTGCACTGTCCCATGACTCTTCACCTTACACTAGTGTAGATTCTTTCACCTTGGTTGGTAACCGCTTGGCTTTAGAATCAGGATCACAAGCTGGTGAGAGCACTGCACACGCACCTGAGCAGCTGGCTGAAGCTGAGACAGCCGAGGCCACTGACAGTTGGAGAACTGTGGGTGGCCAGGTCCGTGCTGAGCCCCAGGCTGATGATGAGCCTCTGGTGTTGACAGCACAGGGCATGCTGGAGTTGCAGAGAGAGGTAAGGCGATATATGGCAGAGATGCCAGAGGCCATGCGCAGCCTTGAGCAGATGAAGGAGGAGTCCATCCATGCCTTAAGTGCTGCCATATCTCAGGTGTGTCAACGCATAGCTTCGTCCATTGAAAGGTTGGCGATCTCATGGAGAACCAAATTCCACAGATGCATGCAGACCTGCACACCATTGCCTTGGCCATGAGTTCGATGCAGCAGTGGCAAAGTAAGAGAGGAACAAGAGCCTGGAGACTTCTCCCACTCCTCATCCTTCTCTGGTGAGCAGGGAGGTTGAAGTGAGCCTTGAAAGGGGGGAGGAGAGGCTACCATCCACATCTAGGGGATCCTCTCAGGGTGCTCCGAGTGTGTACAGTACACTGACTCCTTGGCCCCTCTGCCAGTGAATCCAGCTCCAGCAGCTGTGATGTCTAAGGAGAGTCCTACACTAGTGCAGGAAACACTCAGGCAGCCGGGGCCTTTCAGGTCTCAGACACCCAGAGTTCGTCGACCAAATTCATCACAGGCTAAGGGGGAACCTGATCCTCAGCCTCTCTCCAGCCCAGCTACTGTGGCAGGGGTCACACCGTGTAGGAGCACTCACAAACATTTTAAGAAAGCCACCTAGTCACACTTTGGGACTCACGGGTGTAGATAATATGTAATGCCGTCAACAATTAAAAGTTCTTTTGGTGCCCATCATTAGCCATCATTGTCTGAATGCCATGTGCCATTATGCCTTAATTGTGAGCTGTTGACTTCCCCCTTCCCCCTTAGTGCATTGCCATTGTGACCACTGCCCTCATTAACATTTGTTCTCCCATCGGCACTAGCGCACATTGCAACTGGTTGCAAGTCAGGGAACACAAATGGAAGGGAGGTTATAGAATTCATGCCTGAAGATGAGTCTTTATTACGCTGTCAGTGAGTGGACATCAGGGTGGCTGGAAATGGGTAATTATGAGGTTGTCCCTTGCCTCCTTTGCATGTCTCTCAAACTATCTGGCCTCCAGCGCCATGTCTTCATCATCCATTGCTGGTGGTCCCTCTCCCTCTTCTGCGTCCTCCTCTGCATCCTCCTCATGGGTGGATGAGTGCCACTCAGGCATCTCTTCGTCATGCAAGGCCTGTCCCCCTCTGCAGTGCTAGATTGTGCAGAGCGCAGCAGACCACCACAATATACGAGACCCTCGCTGGGGCATATTGCAGGGCTTCACCAGATCGATCTAGACAGCGGAACCTCATCTTCAGCATCCCAATGGCCTGCTCAATGGTCACATGGGTGTAGCTGTGGCCAAGTGTTGTACCTCTTCTCCACTGCATTGTGAGGGTTTCTTGTAGGCATAAGAAACCAAGTCTTCAATGGGTAGCCTTTTTCCCCCAAGGATCCATCTATGAAGGCGAGCGAGGCACCCAAAATGCTGTGGCACCTGGGACTGTCGAAGTATGTAGGCATCTTGGCTGCTGCCTGGGAAGTTGGCACACACCTGCAGGAAACACTTTTGGTGGTTGCAGACCAGTTGAACGTTGATGGAATGGAAGCCCTTCCTGTTGATGAAGGCGGCTGACTGGTCCGTTAGAGCCTTGATGGCCACATCTGTGCGATCTATCACACCTTGCAGCTAAGGGAATCCAGTGATGGCCCCAAAGCTGATGGCCCACTCGGTCTAACTGTCAGGGTCGGTCCGGTAGCGCTATTGTCGCCAGTCCTCTTGAACAGGGCACTGGTCACCTCCTTGATGCAGCTGTGGGCTGCTGCCTGGGAGACCCTACACATGTTCCCAATGGATCCCTGGAAAGATCCAGATGTGTAGAAGTTTAGTGTCACAGTGATCTTCAGGGCTACTGGAATAGGTTGACCATTAAATCCTAGAGGTTGCAACTTGTCCTGCAGCATGGCACATAAGTCGGTGATGGCCTCCCTGGAGGGCCGTAGTCATCGCTGACAATGGTGCTCAGACATTTGGAGGTAGCTGATCCGAGTCCAGTAAACTCTGTGGCGAACATGGGCCCTTCTTGGCATAGCCAGCTGCTGTTGCTCTCGTTGTGGAGCTTCATGGACAGGTGCGGCTGCCTCTTGGTCCTCCCTCCGTCAGAGGTGCCACATCATGCCACGGGGATTCAAAAGTATAGGCTGTATGAGACCCATGCCAGGTGACCTGTGGGCCTGCAGATCGCTGTTGATGCAGAGACGACCCTGCCTTTGCAAGTGGGCTTTTCACAAATCTCTGAGCGGAGTCCCTGATGGACTTCAGAGCCCAGCCTTGCTGATGACCCACCCTCTGTTTCAACAGTGTAAGGGAACAACCACATCACACAGCTGTTTGATAACCCAATACAGCCCCCCAAAACCCACACTGAACACCCTTTCAGAGTCCCCGAGACCCTGAATTCCTTTGCAGAGCCCCCGAGACCCTGAACCGCCTTGCAGAGCCCATGGCAACACAGACCAATAATGGCCTCTGAACTCCTTTCTTCTCCTTTGTAGCAATGCTCAGGACTGCTTCCCTGTTGTGGCATTGAAGCCTCTTGCGTCGGTGCTGCCAGGTTTTAACAGTCATGCCCCCGAAGGCATGTGAGTGTTGCCCACGCTCACAAAATCAAAAGCCTATTGTTAAATTGTAATTAATTATATGCTAATGCATTTAAAAGTGCAGTTCAGCAATTTAAAATAGGTCCCCATCGTGCCGGAGCACCAATGCTACCATGGTGCATTCCCGCCGCTATCAAAATCCGAAACTGACGTCACGACGTCAGATTTCTGGGCAGGCGGCTCCGTTGCATTTCTCCGTCCCCCCATGTCACCATATCGCCTTAAACCCTTGCATTAACGTCTGCCCGGTGGATCTGCAGATGCCAACTCTAAACTAGCCTCTAAGGTACCTGCAGTGCCAGAATCTGAGCTGTTGGCTGAGAGTGCTCAGTCAAGTGACGGTGCTTTTTCCTCAGGGGTGTGCTCTCCCTCTCACCCTTCTGTCTGAGGCTGCAGTGGCTGAGCAGCTGAAAGCACAAAAGCATAGGGGGAATGTAGGGGTGAGGGAAAGCAAACTGGGGAGGAAAGCAGAAGGCTATTCTATCTGCAGTTTCCATTTCATGCCACCTTTCAGGATAAGGGTGGGGAGTAAGTGGAGAAGATAACGCAGCAATTTATCATCATCCTCTATTGCCTCACCAGAACTGGGTGCCACTGGCTGTGTGGCATTGATGCCCATTGTCCTCTGCACTATCTCCTCAAGGGCACTGAGGGGATGGATGCATGCTGGTCTTCTGAAAATCTGTTGGGTCTACCCCTTGTTGTCAGCCACTTTCTCCTGCAAGAGAGAGGGCAGAATGTTAGTGACTATCAGTGTGCTTGGGAGATGTGCCTGTCATAGTTGAATAGCTGTAGGTCTGCAGAGGTGTGGTGAGATGTAGTGTAAGGATGTTGGGGGTGAGTCCTGAGTGCCAGGGTGTGCTGCTGGGTGAGTGGTCGGAGGTGTGGTACATTAAGCAGTGTAAGAAGTATGTGGTGTCATGGGCATGAGATGTGACGTGAAGATACAATCATTCACTTTGAACGCCCAAGTGAGGTCATTAAACTTTTTCCAGCACTGCTTCCATGTTCTGGGAGCTACACTCAGGCCATTAACCACCCTTGCCATGTGCTCCCATTCCCTGCAGGGCTCATTCTTGATGGCTTCCTGCACCCCGGCAGACACCTCCAGCTCTTTGCATAGTGCGTCCAGGATGGCATCACGAAAGCAGGGAGCTTTTTCCTTCCCCTGGTGCACCTTCCTCTTCTCTCAGTGACAAAATGTGATTATCCAGCAGACTGCTGTGCACTGCTGAAACTTCCCTTTTATAGGGACTGCGCCTTTAAAAAGGGAAGACTGCCAGGAGCATGTAGTTTGCTCAGAATGCTACTCGGTCCCCTGCAGCGCGCAGAGAATGCTGGCAGCACATTGGAGTCCGGGACTGCGAGGGAGTTACTCATAGCAACACTACTATCAGGGAACTGAGGTGGGCAGACCAATTTTACATGCTCCCAACTTCTATTCCATCAGGCATGGGCACTATGCAAATCATGGCCCCCGCGCCTAAAAAATGGAGCAGATGAATTTTGCACCCAGTATTTTTAAAAAGAGGAATTGAGGAGATATAGTTGCAATTAGCTGTTTTATCCTTCCATAAGCACTAAATATTATGGGGAATATTGTTAATAGGCCGATACCCTTATAATCAGATTGTGTTTGACTCTTAGCAGTGCTGTTGGGGGCAATGCCCAACAGATGCCAGGTGTTTCCCCACTAGGGGTAGTGGCTAACTTAAGGCCTGATTTACCTCGAGTTGTGATTTAATAACTGGCTTTCCTTCAACATTAGCAGAGGTCTAGCAGCTGTCCACTTACGGCCTTCAGTGTGAGTGTGGTATATGGATTTGGTATTCTAAGGAGAATCATAAAAATAGAAATTGAAATTCTGACCTAAAAATTCGATGCTGGCAGGAGACAGATGTGCACCACCTGGCGTAATGTTTTAGGTATTGTTACGACCGAGATGGGAGGAGTGCACTGTTTATTCTATTCCATTTCTCCACAGGTCACAGCATATATTTAAATTTTCCCACTTACCAATACGATCAATCATATACTTTATTTTCCTCAGAATAAAATAGGTTTCTTTAATAAACAACAAAATTATCAGTTTATTATAAAACAAGTCTTAACCAATAATGAAGTAAAGCATAAACACACAGATTGAAATTTTAAAGTTCCTTTTTTACCTTTGCCCCTCACCAACATACACCGGTTAACCCAAAAAACAAAAAGGGATTTTTGTTCAGAACTTTGTTACAGACAAAAAAACACTTGGGCTGAATACTTGCTCATTCCTGGAGAAAACAGCAGATGAGATGTGTTGTGTTCCGAAACTGGCATAAAGTTTGGCCTCTGAGTACACGTAGACAGGTTACTCGGATTTTTTCGCATAGATCTTTTCAGGCGGCATTGAGAATTAATTTAGCAGGCTTTTCTTCAAAGACAGGAGACGAGATCAGCTGATACAGTGGGCTTCTCAGGGTCTTTCGAGAGGTGCTGGAAAGCTGAGCTGGGTTGTGGTCTTCTCTCCTTCCTTGGGAATTCTCTTTTCCTTCTGCAGGCTTGACTCTTTAAACAGTCATCAAGAATCTGCTCTCTTCCTCCGTGACACTTCTTCAGCAGCAGGATAATTTTATCTCATTCCAGAAGGTAAATACTGACACTACAACCAAACGCTTGCGATTTTGTTGCTCTCCCAGGTGCACGTCCTTGCCACTTCTCTGCACACATCTTCCCGAGTTACCAGGGTTTCTGTTCTGTTTTTAACTTGAGTCATGTGACAACCAGTAAATGTTGTTGCCAAATTAGTTATTTCAGTGTCCTCTTGATGAACCTCTTGAAAACAAAACTGGTCCAACATTTCTTCAATTTGACTTTGAATTCCTCAAAAAAATTAATTAACAAAAAAAAGAAGCACTTTCATAACAGTATCAAAAAAAGCCTCCAGGATCTGCACTTGAAACAGGCATGGGTCGCTCTGCAAATGCAAATAAGGGGCATAATGACTGTTTAATGCTCTTTTTCCCAAATTGGTTTGCCCTGCTTGCAGGTGACGCTGGGCTGGCTGCATTCAGTAAAACAGGATGTACACATTGCTTAACTAACAGGCTACCACAAAAATGATAAGTTTTGTAAAACATACTTAGTTGAATGTGAAGTCTGGAGGAGCAGCTTTTTCTATACCTGATCTGATATTGCATTCACCCATTTTACTTCACCTTCCTTCTTAGTCCTGCCTTTGTTTATTTCTCAATCCTTAAATCTCATTAGTTAAGAAGATACACTTTTGTCCTGTTGTCTACCAAGGTCACAGATGCATGTTTCCCTCACTGTGCCATTATAAGCTCAGACTTTGTGGAACTTTGCAGGCAAAAAATTTGGAAACCTAAATGCGCATGAACAAGTGTAACTAATGGGGGACACGGCAAGATGCCCTGCTGCAGCAAACATCTTTTTTTTGCCTCACTGTGATGATCTATGCCACATTTAATATGTACCAACTTCTCTATTATGCAGTTTGCAGGTTATCCAATCTATTAACTTCCTCTACTTGTCTCTCGTCACTTTCCTTCCTCACCCTTGTTTTTTGTCTCTTCCATCCTGCTAAAGTGTTTGTTTATCATTCAGTTTTCAGTTGTGATACACCCAAAGTGTTAGTCTGTCCTTTCCCTTTATAGATGCTGAATAACGTATGTATTTCCAACAATTTTTGTTTTTGAGCATTTTCACTTGTATATTTATATAGCTATAGTTGTTAAAATTCTATGATCTGTCTGCACTTCTGGTCACCTTTTCCATCTTGCATTTCCCAGCACCTCAGTCGATACAACACAGAGTAACTCCTATGCTCTAGCCAACTCTATTTCTCTGCTTTCCAAAGTGCCATCATTTTTGCCATATAACTGCAAGTGATATATTTTGTCGTTATTCTTTATAGGACTTGAAAATGTTAACTAAATTATTTCTGCAAGCGCTTGTTCAGTTATCCGATGCCCTTTGACCCTCCTCTTCCTGAAGGACTATGCTTGGTCTCAACTCCCGAGACACAACACCACAGAAATTTGATTGATATATGTGCAATTTTTATATATCAATGATATAAAACTCACAAAATAAATTTTAGGACAATTGTAGTAATCTGCTATTATGACCACTTCAGAAATGCTGCTTTGAACTTTATTGTACAATTCAATAGCAAAAGCCATAGTGTTCCTCAGGTGGAAAGTACATTGTGTAATTTTCCATTGACTTGTACATGACCGTCAAGAAGGAAGAAAGAACTTTCAATAACATAATGCCTTTCATAACCTCAAGGATGTCCCAAAGCAATAAGCAGCCAATGAAGTACTATGTGAAATGTAATGTAATGTAGGAAATACAGCAGCTAAATTGGACACTGCATGATGCCACAAACAGAAATTAAATAAATGATCTGATCATCTGTTTTATTGGCATTGGTTAAGGGATAAATGTTGGCCAGGGCACCGGGAGAGCTGCCCTGCTCTTCTCCAGAATAGTGCTGATGCATCTTTCAGGTCTGTGTGACTTTCAGTTTCATATCTTATCCGAAACATGGTACCTCCAACAATGCAGTATGCTGAATACTGCACTGAAGTGCTAGCCTAGATTATGTGCTGTAGCCTCTGGCGTGGGTTGACATCTTGTAGTGGGCTTAGTGAAAATGGCTCTGTCACTAATAGTAATGTTCTTAGAATAAGACAATAAGGGGTGGGATGACGGAACTGTTGACATGCCTCCTGATTTTCCTGTTGTTAAATGTCAGATACAATAATACAGTGCCACTGAAAAACTGCCTTAGCTCTTGTACATAACTGGAATCTCATCCACCGTATGACAAGACTGCAGCTGTGTGTACAAATAATATATTGGAAATGCGAAAAAGGTACTTCCCTCTTCCCAACTTGGTCTCCCACTTACGGTTTAATTATACTCTCCACAGTTTCCTTATCACCCACAGTGATCTCACCTGCCACAAAAATTGTCGTGAAGCCATGAGGTGGTTACTTGCATCAGTTTATAGAATGGTTACAGCACAGGAGGCCATTCAGCCCATTCTGTCTGTGCTGTCTCTCTGCAAGAGTAATTCAGCTAGTCCCATTCCTCTGCCTTCCCCATTGCCCTGCAAATTTGTTATCTTCAGGTGCTTATCAAATTCTCTTTTGAAAGCCACAATTGACTCTGTCTCCAGCACCCTCTCAGGCAGAGCATTCCAGATCTTAACCACTCGTTGAGTGAAAAAAAAGGTTTTTCCTTATGTCACCTTTGATTCTTTTGCCAATCTCCTTAAATCGGTGGCCTCTGGTTTTCAACCCCATCTGCCAAAGGAAACAGTTTCTCTGTTTCTACTCTGTCTTGAGCACTCAGGATTTTGAAAAACCTCTATCAAATCTCCTCTCAACATTCTCTTCCCTAAGACGAACAACCCCAGCGTCTCCAATCTATCCTCATAATTGAAGTCTCTCATCCCTGGAACCATTCTTGTTACGAAGCCCAGGATCCTGTCTGCCTTTTTAACCAATTTCTCTAACTGCCCTGCCAGCTTTAACGATTTGTGCTCAAATACCCCCAGGTCCCTTTGTTCCTGCACCCCCTTTAGAACTGTATTCTTTATTTTATATCACCTCTCCTTGTTCTTGCTACAAAAATGTATCACTTCATACTTCTCTGCATTAAATTTCATCTGCCACTTGTCAGCCTATTCCACCAGCCTGTCAATGTCCTCTTGAAGTCTATCATCATCCTCCTCAAAGTTCACAATACTTTTGTGTGCCCTGTACACCCAAGTCTAAGTCATTAATACATATCAAGAAAAGCAGTGGTCCAAGTACTGACCCCTGGAGATCAGCACTGTATACCTTCCTTCAGTCTGAAAAACAGTTTATCCCTACTCTTTGTTTCCTGTCACTCAGCCAACTTTGACCTGGCATATCCCTCACTCTACCATTACCATCAAGCCAGGGAATCAATAAAGAGTGCAGGAAAGCATAACAGGAACAGCACCAGGCATACTTAAAAATGAGGTGTCAGCCTGGTGAAGCTACCATGCAGGACTATTTGCATGACAAACAGCAGAATGCAATAGACAGAACCAAGTGATGCCACAAGCAACGAATCAGATCAAAGCTCTGCAGTCCTGCCACATCCAGTCGTGAATGGTGGTGGACAATTAAACAACTAACCGGAGGAGGAGGCTCCACAAATATCCCCATCCTCAATGATGGAGGAGCCCAGCATGTTTGTGCAAAAGAAAAGGCTGAAGCATTTGCGACCATCTTCAGCCAGCAGTGCCAGCAGACCCATCTCAGCCTCCTCCTGAAGTCCCCAGGATCACATGTGCCCGTCTTCAGCTAATTCAAGTCACTCCGTTTGATATCAAGAAATAGCTGAAGGCACTGGATACTGCAAAGGCTATGGGTTCTGACAACATCCCGGCTGTAGTACTGAAGACTTGTGCTCCAGAACTAACCACACCCCAAGCCAAGCTGTTTCAGTACAGCTACAACACTGGCATCTACCGGACAATGTGGAAAATTGCCCAGATATATGCTGTCCACAAAAAGCAGGACAAATCCAATCAGGTCAATTACTGCCCCATCAGTCTACTCTGGATCATCAGCAAAGTGATGGAAGGTGTCCTCGACAGTGCTATCAAGTGCCACTTAAACAGCAACAATTTACTCTCAGACATTCAGTTTGGGTTCTGCCAGGGCCACTCGGCTCCAGACCTCATTGCAGCTTTGGTCCAAACATGGACAAAAGAGCTGAACTCGAGATGAGGTGAGAGTGATTGCCCTTGATATCAAGGCAGCTTTTGACCAACTGCAGCATCAAGGAACCCTAGCCAAATTGAAGTCTTTTTGGAAATCGGGGCTGGGTGGGAGGGATCTCTCCACTGGTTGGGGTCATACCTAGCACAAAGGAAGATGGTTGTGGTTGTTGAAAGCCAAACATCTCAGCCCCAGGACATTGCTGCAGGAGTTCCTCAGGGTAGTGTTCTAAGCCCAACCATCTTCAACTGTTTCATCAATAACCTTCCCTCCATCATAAGGTCAGAAATGGAGCTGTTTGCTGATGATTGTACGATATTCAGTACCATTTGCAACTCCTCAGATACTGAAACCGTCCGTGTCCATATGCTTGAAGACCTGGGCAACATTCAGGCTTGGGCTGATAAGTGGCAAGTAACATTCGCACCACACATGTGCCAGGCAATGACCATCTCCAACAATAAAGAATCTAACTATCTCCCCTTGACATTCAATGGCATTACCATCACTGAATTCCCCACTATGATCATCCTGGGGGCTACCATTGACCAGAAACTGAACCAGACCAACCATATAAATACTATAGCTACATGAGCAGGTCAGAAGTTTGGAATTCTTTGGTAAGTCACTCACCTCCTGACTCCCCAAAGCTTGTCCACCATCTACAAGGCACAAGTTAGGGGTGTGATGGAATACTTTCCACTTGCAGCTCCATCAACATCCAGGAAGCTTGACACCATCCAGAACAAAGCAGCCTGCTTGATCAGCATCCCATCCACCACTGACGCACAGTGGCAGCAGTGTATACCATATATAAGATGCACTGCAGCAATGCACCACGTCTCCCGCGACAGCACTTTCCAAACCTGCGACCTCTTCCACCTAGATGGACAAGGGCAGCAGATGCATTGGAACACCACCACCTGCAAGTTCCCCTCCAAGCCACCCACCATCTCCCAGCCTCCCACGGCATCAGGAACAGGCTGACTGCCTGGAGGTAGCCTCCCGGCAGCATACCGGACAGGCCAGCGCTCCAGGCAGGTTTTGAGTCCCTCCCTGCCTAATTGGTTACAACTGCGGCCACAAGCTGCCCAGTGGAGGGGATTTCCCGCCACAATGGCCTGGCCCGGTAGCTGCAGCCATTTTTAAATTCAAAACTTTTAAAAGTGCTGAGAGGGCACCTCAAGATGGAGGCACCCTCTCTCTCCCTTACCTAAAATGCCAGGCTTCAGCGCCTTCCATACTAGAGGGCCTCCTATTAGCCCTCCAGCTTTGAGAGCCTACCAGCTGTCCTTAATTTGCCCTATGGCCACTAATTGGCCAATTCAGAGAAAATCATTGCCTGGTGATTGCTCCCCACATGGACCATTTGACTCCGATGTCGGGGTCCCGACCGAAAACCCAAAATCCTGCCCACTATCTCCTGTCCTCCCACCTCAGGCTTGCAATCTCCAATGTGTAAGGAAAAACTTGCTTTTATATGGTGTCTTTCATGCCCTCAGGACATTCCAAAGCGCTTTACAGCCAGTGAAATACTTCTGAAGTGGAGTCACTGTTGTAATGTAAGGCCTCTAATGGTGACTAGTAGGCATTTCTCTTGCTTTCTATCTTTGGAAAATAAGAGGAAGTAAAAATGCTGTAGAGGCTTGTCTATCTCAACATTCATAGTGATCCTGAAAACCTTCAATTAAAACTGGCAAATCCGATAGCTTTAGTAGAGGGATTTCAAAACTGTTATCGATATTTGGATATCCCTTTCTCCTAAACTGTGCCTTGCGTTCTCTTGCTTTTCAATATCAGCTAAATAGGCTCTAATGAAAGGAGAAGAAAGGAGGTTAAGAGAGAGAAGAATATGTTAATGCCACTTGGCTGTCCCCTCTGGCCCATGCAACAGATGCAGCTCACTGCTTTTAACCATATTGATGTTATTGGTACGACTAAGCACCTCAGATATATGGTTTACAACTGAAAATCACACTTGGCCTTTCTCCCATATTAATTGCTCTGCACAAGTACCAAAATGTAACATTGTGTATGTAATTTTTATTTAAGAAGAGCAATTCGGGATTGCTTAAGTGAATAAAATTATATATTTGCTTTATAGAAGCAATAATAACTGGCCTGGTCATTGCCAATTGTTTGTTATTTTGATTTTGTTGCACAGCAGACTGGATGACATACAATCTGCTGATTGCCAGTAACTATAGCAGCCACACTAAATGACAGATGACTCATTCTTTTCCATTGTTCGTTATCAATATCAAACAGATATCAGCATGCAAGCAAAGCCATGGTGACTGACTTCCAAGGAATAAAAGATGGTGCTGTCTAGAATTTGTGGCCTTTGTAGAAAGGGTAATGAGATGTGAATTGTCATTCTGATTAGCCTTGTGTATTTTAGTAAATGGAATTTGATTCACACACACCCCCAAAAAGATAATCAATTGTAGAGCACAGACAATTTGAAGCCTTGAAATATGAAGCAATAGATCATCGAGTAAAAAAAGCGGAGCACTAATTGAAGTTTGCATTGCATGATGTTTGAGGGTGTCAGGGCCTCGTTTGGTTTTGTTTCAGTAATTAAAGTCCTGTTTTTCCGTCGAAGAGTTCATCTGAACTCATCTCAGATGAGTTCTTTCCTCTTCACTTCCAGCCCATCTAAATATATTTAGAATAACTTAGAATTATAGCATGGAAGCAGGCCATTCGACCCAACCAGTCTGTGTTAGTGTTTATCCTCCACACGAACAGTAGTTCCAATCCAATGTGTCCACAATGTTCCCATATTCCTTTTATCTTTCTTCTTCAACACCTTATCTGACATATTCTTAACTGTTGACATTGACTCTGTTTCAGTCACTAACTCTGGTAGTGCATTCCACAGCTATGCAATCATCTGATTAAAAAGAAATCTTGTGCTCTGTCTTAAATCTCTAACATTTAATCTAATTCCCATGTTCCCTCACTTTGGATCTTTCACTTGCTCTTCGACACTATCGCACAAAGTTAAAATTATACCCAGAGTATTTTTTTAACTTAAATGTGCCAGCCTTCTGGAATCAACCTCAAGTTGCCTCCTTGAATAAAGGCAGTACTAACAGAGATGCAGATAGCCTGTCTAAATTAAAACATGTGGCCATGCTTATTCAGAAATTTACATCAATTAAGCAATCAGTGTTCTACAGTGCCCACTAACAGGACACACAAAGCTTTAAGCAAACCGGTGCATACCACATGGTCTTAGTCCATGGTCACCCAGACATGGACAAGTTGTCAGAGAGAATCTCCCTGGTAATCTTGTGCATCTAGGAGCTGTGAGTGGTAGTTTCCACCTGGCCTAGATACAGATCCCTACCAGGCAGCCCTCTAATCTGCTTGATCTGCAGCTCCAAAGGTGAATGAACAGTATGAAGGTGAAAAGCATCCAGAATTTGAGCTCCAGATCATTCAGTTGCTGTTCCTGCATCTACATGAAAAGTGGTTTAGACCCTACTGAGGAATAAATGTCCAGGCCACATGCCTATGAAGTGGCTCAGGACTGATTTGAAGCCACTGCACTGTGTAACACTTTTTACCCCAGGTTTCAGTAGTGCTGGAAGATCTCTCAAATGTAAGAGCTTCCACTGTGAATACTTATCCATACCAGTTAGGAAGTGCTGTTACAAAATGCCTACTTTAGGAGGTTAGCTAAATCAGGCTGGTTTATATCAGCTGAGCTGGTTTCTAGTTTCTTTTAAATGGCATTTTATTTGGAGGCAAATTTTCCCTTTCTGTGGATTCACACCTCATTTAATTAATTTGCACCATTTTGTTGCTATTTTTGAATTCAAAACAGCTGTGAGCCCAGACAAGAGCTGACGTTGGTGTGAGTGTGAAATAATAAAGCATGTTCAGTACCTGTGACTGAATCACAAGGCAGTAATAAATAATGGAAGAGTAAGTAGTTTAATCTGGTTGTGACACTGCACACATCAAATCTATTGCCACAAGGAATGCTGTGTAGAAAGAAATGCTTCAATTTGACTGATGGGTTGAATGTTGCTCCAAACATACTGAAAGAAATTAAACTACCCGGAGAGTCAAACAATTTATAATAATATCTTTTTTTTAAAAAAACCTACATTTTCAAGTTGTTAAGTTGCAATTTCTGCCACTTAACAGTTGCAACCTTATTTCTTACCTTCACTTGCTCCGTGGCTACTTCTACAATCCAAATGGTATGTACTTTAAACAGAGAGATGGTGGTGTAGTGGTAATGTCACTGACTAGTAATCCAGAGGTCTGGGCTAATGTTCTGGGGATATGGGTTCAAATCCCACCTTGGCAGCTGGTGGAATTGAAATTCAATTAATTGAAATCTGGAATTGAAAGCTAGCCTCAGTAGTGGTGCTAGGAAATTATCATCAATTGTTGTATAAACCCATCTGGTTCACTAATGTCCTTTAGGCAAAGAAATCTGCCATCCATACCTGGTCTGGTAACATGTGACTCCAGACCCACAACAATGTGGTTGACTCTTTAACTGTCCTCTGAAATGGCCTTAACTGGCTGAGCAAGCCACTCAGTTGTTAAGGACAATTAGGGATGGGCAACAAATGCTGTCCTTGCCAGTGACGCCCACATCCCATGAAAGAATCAAAAAGAACTTACAACTTTTATTTCATTTGTATCTTATTAAAATGAATTCATTCCTCAGGGTTGTAACAGCTCAGGTTTTGAAAATTACACACTTGTATTTTGGAACAATTTCTTAACACACACGTATGCTGTGAATGTCTGGAGAAGCTTTGACATTGTCCCTGGGTCTTGAATCCTTCAAATACACATTATTATAGCAACAATTAGCAATTTTTGTCATTCACTCATATTAGTATGCAAAAGTGAATGTGAGAGCACAGCAATGCATTTTCAGGTGGTTTGGGAAAATTGGGGAATTTTTCAAGTGAGCTTTCAATGCAGTGGACTACTTGAAAACCATGCAATAGTAGCTTACCGTCATTGTTACAAATCAAGCTTTATAAAATGGGAGTGCTGCTGTGTCTAAACCTAAAACCCAAAGGTTATTTTTCTTAGGAAATTAGAGCCTGGTTTCTCAATCCAATATTGATGAATGCATCAAAGAAAAGCTTCCATTTCTCATTCTGAGTTCCACAGAGCTTTTTCTTGAAGAGACATTTATTATGCCTGGGAAAATATGACTGGATAATAAAGGTTTGCCATGTAATTTATGGATTGAAGATTTCAGTTAGAATCATCCTGAGTACGGTCATTAATATGGGGTACTAACTTATTATCCAAAGAGTAATATGTGATTTTGCATTTAAATGTACCACAGATGGCGCATTAAGCCATTCAGTGGAAGGTTCAGTGAATTTATGCAAGTTAAAGGGCTTAGCAGCCAGAAATGAATCCTGTGACCCTTGTTAATGACTGGCATGGCATATTTAGTGCTGGAGATAACTCGAGAAATGACATTGTATCTCTCCACAAAAAGCAAAAGCATGTTTAAGGCAGCTTCAGCTTCATGTTTCAGCCAATCTGTGATGTAGGTTCTTTGTCCTCCCTCTCAGCCTTTAATTTAGGTTTTTCCCCCACTGCTGCCAGAGCAGTAAGTATTCCAGCTGCCATAGTGGGTGTGTAAAGGGGAGCAGGAGTGGGGAGGAGGGATACTGATGTAATTTTATACAGAAAAACATTAAGATAATTATTATAAACTATTCTAGAAATAAACATGCAATGTATCAATTACTGTGTGATATTTATTGATTGCTCTGAGTTTCCTTGCAATTTGTATTCCTAATTATACAGCAGCTATGACAATGTGATTTTTGGATTTAAAAAGAATTGCCAAGACAGATATCCTGTTTTCCCAAGCAAAATATGATGGAAAGATGATGGCTAATTATCTGACACTTTCAGACTCAATCATAAGCATTGCAGCAAAATGCCAAACTTAAAGTTTTATTGATAAATCTGCCAGTGGATTCAATTTTATTGAAAGAGACCTAAAATATTCATGAATAGTTTGATCAGTCATCACCTTCAGTTAGAAACGAGATTGAATCGAAATTCTTAATGCTGCCTTAGGGCGGAATCTTCAGCACTTATAAAAGTTTCGGGCATCTGGACCATTTCCATGTTCCAACCCCACTTGGGACAGTGGTGTGCCAGCAGGGCAGATCTTCTGGGAGGCAGACAGTTAGCAGGCCACCTCCAAATTCACTGACCAATGAAGGACAGTGGGCAGAACAGGGCAGTGGGAGAGCCAATGGGGAAACCAAAGGAATGTCTGGCTGGCAGCCCCACCAAGGGTGGGTGAGTGCTGCTGAAGAACTGGGAGACTGGGGTGGGCCGCACCTCAAAATTGAGACACTCACGAAAGTCTCCAAACTCAGTTTCCAAAAACAAGGGTTAGAGCTGTGACAAGCCTCAGAAGGGAAGTCCCTGCATATGAATGCCTGCGGTCGCGATTGAACATCTTTGAACACTGCAGAGCCCTGCTAACCCAATTTCAATCAGCCTCCAATGGCCCTTTGACCCCCCCTCCCCACCCCCCCCCCCCCCACCCCCACCGAGAGGATACATCTGAAGCACAGCTGGGCTCCAGTACTGTCAGAAAATGGCCTCGATTGAGGCCTTAATTATGTTGATTGCCTGCCCGCCTCCATGGAGTGGTTGTTGATTCGAGTGGCAGCCCACCATTGGGAAACTCAACCGGAGGTGAGGCCATGTCAGGGAGCCATCCCAACGGGGCTTTATGCACTTTTCCCAGTCCCCCTGCCTCCGGATCTGCTACTGCAGAGCAAGGAAGATTCCATCCTTAATGTAGAACTTTCAAAACTGTTGAGATTTAATGTTTTGTTATTTAATAATGCACAGTGTGTGTTACTGAACATTATCCAGGGAGAGGGGAAAAGGTGATTAGTTGTCTTAACTTACAGGGCTTGGTGACATCCTATTTTGCCATATTCATACATGGAGAAGAGCAGTTAATTGTTTTTCTTATGTCTTCAGATGAATTTCTGCATGAAAATAAAGCTGTTTTAAATTTCTGAACTTTGAAACATTGCATGTTGACAGGAGGTGGAATGGGAATATTGACGTGAACAATTCTTATGGATATCACCATTGAGCAGGGTATTTGTGTCGTAAGGAGGAACAAAAGAAAGCAAAATTGAAATAGATCTTTTTTCCCAGTGAGTTTCTGTGTTCACGGACCTGGATACTGGCAAGGGAGGATGCAATGTTTCCAGTTTGGCAACTCCCGTCAGTGTCAAGCAATGTGAAGCTCTCTTTGTGCTGTTAATCCCATCCTCGGAGAAGCATGCTCCACAACAGACCTGTAAATTTTCCTACATCCATCATCTCATAGCTTGTCTAAGTGAGGTTGCAAATTTAGGGCCAAATTATGGGCAGTTCTCTGTTATGGAATTCCCCCAGTAGGACTGGATCAAGACTGCCTAAACTAATTTCACATAGGACCCTTTTAATTGCTATAGCAGGAGCACCAATGACCTTCCACATACAGCAGTGGACAGCAAACTGCAAGAGTTGGAGATGTTGCCTGCTCCAGGGTCTCAATACAAATAGGTTCTTGGCCAAAGTACCCTTTACATCCACTGGCAGTGCCATTCTCACCCTGCTTTGAATCTGCAGTTTTGACTGCAACAGGTGGCAGATTTCATTGAGCATCTACTTTGTATGATGGAGGCATCACACACATTGTTCCTCACTGAGGTTGAGGTAAGAGAATTGCTCCCTGAAGACCTGGATTGGAATGGCCTCCTACTGGGAGCCCTTGTTCCCCTCCTCGTCCTCACTCTTCAAGCAGCTTGTCCCCTTCTATGTCGCCTCTGCTCACTCTTCCTGTCATGCTGCAGGCCAAGGGCCATGGTAACTGCAGCACTCATGACAGCAAGTGGTCTGAGCAGAATCCTTGAAGGCCTTCACAAGCTTAAAATAGCAGTACAAGCCACCAAACACTTGCATTAACTCAGCAACAGCCGGTAGAAATCAATTAACAACTAACCTGAATATAGTTGATAATCCCCTTAGATAGCATAGGTGAGTGGTCCTTCCTGCTGCTGAACACATGTTCAGCTGTGCAAGGTTAAGAGAGGGGGTTAGCTGGAGTGTTGAGGTCAAAAAATTACATCGCTATATTCAAATCATGTTACATGCTGACTGACATCATGATCTGTCTACTCTGCATGCTTGCAGGACATGCTTCTAATGCCCACATGGGTGTCCTCACCAAAATGGCATGTCTCACACCAGAAGGCTTCATGCATGGCATGGATGCCATTTTGCCCCTAAAATGGTATTTGTAGCACTGAAAAAAAAGGGTGCTACGAAGCCGAATTTTGCAGCTTATGTAACCCACATGGTTTGCACTGGCCGCAATCAGTGAAATTGTTCTTAAATTTGGGTACATCAATGTGGTCAAAGTGCCTCAAAACATTGTAACATGACGGATGCCTTTACACAAATATAAATATGTTATAAAAACATGAAACATATATCCCAATAGTATTGAAGAACCCACCAAAAATTAAAGGATTGAGATATGTGGTTTTATTAGAATTGGAATGGAGAGTTAAAGAATCAGTTCACTTTCTGTCTGCTTATTTGTTTGATGATGCAATATTTTCTCTATAGATAATGATTAGAGTAGATTTAAAACCCCGAATACTTTTGTTCTGTATACAGTCATTACGTCATGGATGTATGCAAATTTTAGCGAGCGACACAGTTTACCATGTGATGCCATTACTGATATACAATGAACAGATCAGAATTGAACAAAGTCAACAGATCTCACCTCAAATTAATGTATTATCTCTAATAATTTTCGGGTAAAAGTTAGTAGCGGCTTCGATAATGTTGGGTTCTGCAGTTTGTACTGAAGATCTAATATCTGGTAACACTCTCACCTCTGAGGCAGAAGGTTGTAGATTCAATCCCCACTATACATTTGGGCATGCAATGTGGGCTGGCATTTCAGTGCATTGCAGTTAAGAAGGGCTGCTGACATACCATCATTTGGCTGAGATGTTAAGTTGAGGCCCTATTTGTCTACTTATGTGGACATAAAAGATTCCATGGTGCTATAAGATCGCCTGGTGTCCGAGGCAGCATTCATCTCAGTCAACACCACCAAATACAAACTATCTGTCTGTTCATTCTTGACTATGTCCACTGGAGCAGAGAGGCTTTCGAGAGGATTTAATATAGATTCTAAAATTGTGGTCTTGGTGGAGTGAATAGGCAAAGACTATTTTGATCACAGAGTCAGTGATTTTCAATAAGTATATTGCAAGAGTCATCACTGTCATAAAATACTGTGCTTTCTGCTGCTACTGTTTTCCAGTCCTATCATTAGAGTTTTGAGTTCAATATTTTAATTTATCTCTGCCATTTGGATATTTTATAGCATAGTGGGCCCACATCTGGCAGATTGTATTTAATGTAGACAAATGTAGTCTAATTTATATAGTACCTTTCATGACCCCTTGGGATATAACAAAGCACTTTACAGCCAATGAAGTACTTTTCAACATGTTACCACTGTTGTAAAATAGGAAACGTGGAAGCCAATTTGTGCACAGCAAGCTCCCATAGATAGCAACAAAATAATTAACCAGATTGAGGGATAAATATTGACCTGGACGCCAGGAGGATTCCTCTGCTCTTCTTTGAATAGTGCTACGGAATTTGTTATGTCCACCTGAGAGGGCAGACTGGTTCTCAGTTTAATGTCTCATCTTAAAGGCAGCACCTCCAACAGTGCAGTAATGCCTCAGTATTGCACTGAAGTATTAACCTAGATTCTGTGCTCAAATAATAAAAAACAGAAAATGCTGGAAATACTCAGGTCAGGCTGCATGTGTGGAGAGAGAAACAGAGTTAATGTTTCAGGTCGATGACCTTTTCATCAGAACTGAGGCTCAGTGTCTGGTGTTGGCCTTGAAATCTGTATATTATAGTTGTTTTACATTGTTTGTGGTGAATAGATATAAAGCATTGGGAAACCTGCTGGTATCAGTTGTAATGTTGACAGTTTTGTTGTCATCTTAAATTGCATGTTTCCACATAACTGAATAGCCTGGTTATCACGATTGAGCCTCATACTGAGCTGCACAATGACACTGAGTCAGGACATTCAGATTGCATTTACATATGGAAGTCAGTTTAATTGCTGTTATTCTGAAACAATAAGAAATGTAAAAAGAAATTGTTATATTTAACAACTTTGCAGAGCAGCATTACTAATTTTAGTGAAATTACTGAGAAACATAATTTGTCCTGAATATAAGTAGCTTAGCTGTCAGTCACTTTTATTAGGTTTTGTCCAATTGTCCTGACCATTAGTATTGAACAAGAACTGAGTTTCTCAGTTCCAAGTGCCTAACTAGTTGGCACCAGATGTTGTGAAGAGGACATAAGAAGTCTGCAAAGAGTTCTAGATAGGTTAAAGTGAGTGGGCAAAAATTGGGCAGATGGAATATAATGTAGGAAAGTGTGAATTTGTCCACTTTGGCCAGAAGAATAGAAAAGCGACATATTTTTTAAATGGAGAGAGATTGCAGAGCTCTGAGATGCAGAGGGATTTGGATGTCCCAGTACACAAAACACAAAAAGTTAGAATGCAGGTACAGCAAGTGATTAAGAAGGCAAATGCAATGTTGCCATTTATTGCAAGGGGAATGGAATGTAAAAGTAGAGATGTTTTGCTACAGTTGTACAGGACATTGGTGAGACCACATCTAGAGTATTGTGAACAGTTTTGGTCTCCTTACTTAAGAAAGAATGTAATTGCATTGGAAGCAGTTCAGAGAAGGTTCACTTGACTGATTCGTGGGATGAGAAGGTTATCTTATGAGGAAAGGTATAACAGGTTGAGTCTGTATTCATTAGGGTTTAGAAGGATGAGAGGTGATTTATTGAAACATATAAGGTCCTGAGGGAACTTGACAGGGTGGATGTGGAAAGAATGTTTCCCCTTGTGGGAGAGACTAAAACTAGGGGGCACAATTTAAAAATAGAGTCTCCCATTTAAGACCGAGATGAGGAGACATTTTTTCTCTGAGGGTCTTGAGTCTGTGGAATTCTTTTCCCTGGAGAGTGGTGGAGACAGGTACATTGATTGTTTTTAGGCAGAGGTAGACAGATTCTTAACAAACAATGGAGTCAAAGGGTATCGGGGGTAGACAGGAAAGTGGAGTTGAGTCCACAAACAGATCAGCCATGATCTTATGGAATGGTGGAGCAGGCTCAAGGGGCCAAATGGCCTACTCCTGCTCCTAGTTCATATGTTTGTACGATTCCTTTTGTATTACAAATGTGTGCGTCAGTATGATATCTTCCTCTTTTTTTAAAGAAGACATTGCTTTTAAATAAAATGAGAATTGAATGTCCAATGAATTAATGAATCTTCAATTTTCTGTTCTAACTATTGGATTTGCCATGGTTTTGCAAAATGGGCAGAGCAAAATTAATTTCAAATAGTCGTTTGGTAGTGCGGAACTTGAGTGTTGCTGAAAATAGAGACAATATGTCGAAGTTTTTCATCTTGCACTCATCCAGACGATCTGCAAGATTACCAATGCGAGGGAAAACGACAAATTTATACTGTATTAGCTGGTTGGCAAGTGAACTCTGATTGGTAGAGGCGTTGCCATGGAGAATGCGGTGACTGACAGTTAACTGCCAAGCTTTGTTTGAAATTTAAACCAGGCAGCTTGACTCTGGTCAAAGTATTGCCCTGAGGACTGAACCAGCAGATGGCTGTCACTTATTTTGTTTAGCTGAAGCAGGCGCAATGTTTGTGCATATTCTTTCTGTCTGCAAAAAACAGGACCCTGTATGTTAATATAATAAGCTTTCAGTACGTGCAAATGCGCCACACTGCGGGCCCTACTGACAATCTTAAATTGGTTGTCAGTGTAATTCTTAGCACACGAGATTATTTAGCAAATGTTGTACAATCGCGGAATCACATCGAATGTTGGACACTGTGTTTTGAGTTTTGCAAGTATAGGCTGGTTGGGTACGGCCTGTACCTTGCCCATTGCAACCAGCAGAAGGGACATGTTGTTTGATACGATCTGCCAGTCTTTGGAACATACGGCCTATATACCTAGCATCACACTGGCATTGAAATTCATATATTACATTACTCATTTGTGTGATAGGCAGGATGTCTTTTTGGCTTGACAGCAGCATCCTGTTAGTGGCGAACACCACACGTGTTGCTACAGCATAGTAGCAGCGTGAAACAGCTTGCTTCACCTGTTGCTCAATTTTTTGGGATACTTTACCCTTCCAGGGTAATTTGAGGTAGACTGGGCACTTTTCAGGGCCAAAAGTGACAGCCTTAGGCCCGTTCGTTAGTTTGTGCAATATTCAGCGTGAAATGATCTGATCAGGGTAGCCATTATCACGCAGGATGTCTTTGATTCGCCCTATTTCAACATCAGGCTTGCATGGTGAGCAAATGGCTCGTGCTCTATTTACGAGGTTGCCGATAAGGTCAATCTTATAGCGCGTGGAACTGTAAGAATCCCAACGTGTGTATTGACCGTGGTAGAGAACCCCTTCGCAGATTTCTCAACTAGTACGTCAAGGAAAGGGAGCTCATTTGACTGCTCCATTTCAAAGGTGAATTTGAGTGCAGGATGGAGCCCATTAAGACATGTAAGGAAATTATTGCATGCAGCTGCGGATTCAAATATAGCAAATGTATCCTCTACGTATTGGAAATATGCAAGAGGTAGGAGGTTAGGTGTCATTCCCTCAAAGACATGTTTTTCATGGAACCCAACAAAGGTGTTTGCGAGAGCTGGACCTAGAGGGGATTTCATGCAACAATATCTATTTGGGCATACATGGTATCGTTAAAACGGAACTCAACTGCACGAGTTGCCGAGTTCATAAGTTCAATGAATACTGATTCACGTAATGGTGGCTGGTCTAGATCGCCATGATGTAGTGCTGCAGCACAAATATCTATGGCTTCCTTAAGTGCTACATTGGTGAATAGGCTAGCAATGCCAAATGAGCACATAGACATAACATTGCTATCGATATGCAAGTCCTGTATGGTCTTCGCAAATGTGAAGGAATCCTTCACCGTGTATGTGGAGAACATGCTCAAAACTGGTTGTAACAATTCGCCCAACCATTTAACGAATTCATGCTGTGCAGAACAGATCATAGATAAGATAGGGTGTAGAGGGACATTGCTTTTGAGTGTCTTGGGCAGCCCATACATACGTGGACGCAGCGAGCCATGAGGACAAACTCTGTCATATATATCACCCGGTAGCTCATTGCTCTTACACAAGTCCAGCATGCGTTTTGTTAGCTTACTTTCGAGCAAGGCTGTCCGGTCATGTTGAGCAGCAGATCCAATGGTTAAGAACTTTGACCCATCATTAAGAATGGCGTGCATTTTGTTGATCTAGTCACGCTTGTTAAGGATGAGTATTCCCGTCCCTTTGACAGGTTTACTGATATGTATGTCCAGGTTGGTCTTCAGGCCTCGTAGTGCAGTCAGACATTCACATTGCCTGTGGAAATCAGATGGGTCATTTGGAATCCCACAATATGTGTGCACTAGATCAGCTAGGTGTGCTTTCAAGGATTCAGCGTCTTCAGTGGACGCTGCTTTATTGCGGGAAATTTGGGAGTAGAGGAGTTCGAACTCAGCAAATATCTCTTCTCCTTTGATTTGTGATGAAGGCACACCAAAATTGAAACCATGCACAAGAACAAACTCCTCACTTTGAGAGTACACGGTCAGGGAGATTTGTTACGTGTTTAGTGGCACTGTTAATTGTGTTGCCAAAGCACTTCCACTTAAGTGAGTTTACGGTGCGGGCATGTTTCAAACGGGTACTGTTTATAGTGCGGTCATCTATTGAAACAAGACAGCAGCATAAACAAATCAAATCGACAAATGAAAGAAATTTGCGCACATCAGACCAAGCAGAGCATAGGGCACAGCATAAATTAGTAATCCTATTACCAATCTGTTCAATCTCATCTCGCATAAATGCTCGCTCAATCGTGGGACTGTGTCTCATTTTTGCATTATCGATACATTTAGAAATGAAAACTGGCACAACCTTAGGTTTAATACACTCTTGGAGAAATTCGATAGACAACTTACCTGTTCTTAACTTACCTGTAAGTCAAACTATGGTGTTAATATCCCGAATTTGGTCTTTGTTGTACCTCTGACCCAGGTATACAAATATTTGTTTGGTAGTACAGAAAGAATATGTACAAACATTGCACCTGTTTCAGCTAAATAAAATAAGTGACAGCCATTTGCTGGTTCATTCCTCAGGGCAATGCCTTGACCAATCAAAGTCAAGCTGCCTGGTTTACATTTCAAACAAAGCTTAGCAGTTAACTGGTGCATTCTTCATGGCAACACCTCAATCAAACAGATTTCACTTGCCAACCAATCAGCACTCTCTTCTCATACAGTATAAATTTGTTGTTTTCCCTTGCATTGGTAATCTTGTGGATTGTCCTGATGAGTGCAAGATGAAAAGCTTTCAGATAATATCTCTCTTTTCAGCAATATTAAAATTAATTTCGCGCAGGGGGATACCATAGGTACAGATAGGGTATTTGCAGTTTCCAGAACTTATAAGACTGTATTTTAGTGATAGATGTCTATTGCTGCAGGACTGACTGTGGGCAGGATTTGATGTTTTAGGTCAGGACCCAAACATCAGGGTCAAATGCAAGTCCCAAAAACACACCATGTTGGGAGCCGTCATCCTACATGGATTTTGCCTGGATTGGTCAATTAGTAGCAAGAGGGGGTGCTTGCCATCCAATTAAGGATCATGCCAAAAGGAGGCTCTCCAGCAAGGCAGGAGATGCAGCCTGCTGTTGCAGGTAAGGGAGAGCGAAGGTGCCATCTTGAGGCATTTTCTCAGCAACTTTAAAAAATGTGAAATAAAAAATGGGCACAACTGCCAGACCATCATTGTGGAGCCCCTCCACAGGGTGGCCTATGGCCACAAGGTGCGGGGGCTTCAAAATCTGTCAGTCGGCCTCTGATCATTGGCCTTAATTGGCCTGTTAATGCAGGTAGCCGATTCCCCCCCCCCCCCCCACCTCCCCCTCCCCGATCTGATCGCCAGCAAAATGTCTCGACGCGATGGCACCTGCCCATCTCCATTCCTGCCCTCATATCAGGGCAAAAATCCTTCCCTATGTGTCATAGATGGTGATGTCCAAATAAGGAGTTTGTGACCTCTGTAATAAATTAAATACATAGGGCTAACAAAATAACAGCAAGGCTAATGACGCTTGCCATTATTGATGGGTAAGTGATGCAGCAACCATCGGCGAGGAGCAAATGCGCAGTTAAATGTGAATATCTGCAAGTTGCTTTTCAAGTTGCACCCCTCCATCACTTCATGAAGATGTCATCTCATCCTTAGCCTGCATTTTTTTTTAAGAACTTGTTGTAATCTCTCATTAATCTTTCCACAGAAAATTAAGTCTTGTCTTTACAAGTGTAAGTACCCTTTTAACGAGAAGTATTAATGACTGCCAGTGCCTCTCTGGTACCAAAAATTAACTATTACAAGTGTGCTGTCTCATTCCTTCAGGTTTTGAATTTTTGAAGCAGATTTAAAAATTTTAACTTTGCCTTTGTCTATTTCTTAATTCTCTCTTTATCCAATCTTTTTCTCATTATTTTATTTCTCTTTCTGTTCCTGATTTGGCATTGAATTCACCCATTTTAATTCACCCTCCTCCTCCATCCTCCTTGTATTTATTTTCAGTCCTTAAATCTCATTAAGGAGATGGAGTAGGGTCGTCTGATTTTAGGTCTTCTGCGTCTTTGGTGAGAGTTTCTTTGATGTAGGTGTCTTTGCCGTGTGTCTTGTTATCGCTGCTTGCAATGAGTTGATACCCTGGAATGTGGGCTCGACAGTTGGAGTGGTCTGTGAGGCGGGTTTCTTGTAGGGTGACAATGGCCACATTCCTGTCAGAGAGGTCTTTTGCAAGTAGCTCACATTTTGCCCAGAATAGGTCTTTAACGTTGAGCTGTCATATTCTTGTTGCTGGTCCTATTTCTCAGCATTGTTGTCCTTGAGAGAATCCATTTTCCTTTGGATTTTTACTGCTTGGACCGGGAGCCCGGTGACTGGGGTTCAGTCACCTTGACGGCATTATTTCGTAGGTTTTCCAGTTGGAAAACTTACTTTAACAGGAGGATCAATTGAAGGTTGCTGTCTTCCTCTCCCCCTCCCCCCGCCGACCACACCCAACACAGCTCGAGTGGCTTCCTGTGCAAGCACACATTGAATCTCCTGATGTCCGCAGGGGAAACACTCTCCTCAAAGAGCACCACTGGCTGACAGCTAATGAAGCACTCCCATTGATACAGGACCTCAAAAAAATCTCCGCAAACCCGCCTGAAATCTCAGCCCCTACTGGAACACACACCACAGGCTACAAACTGACGATGACAGCCCCGCCTCTCGATGGCGCACTTTCTGGTTGACGGCTAACATCACAACTGCAACCTAGTAACTGACCTGAGCGGTGAAGTCCCAGGTTTCAACCTCCCACAGAAGAACTGTACAACCCTCAACTGCTTGAGGATGGTCCAGGGAAAATATGGCCATTTTCTCCACAAGTGGACCATGAGGACCCGCTCAAATTGTGACCTAGGTCACCCAAGTCAGACCATCACCCACATAGTGAACTCTTGCCCTGAGAGATCCATTCCTGGTGACATCATGACCATTCACACTGCATCAGTGATGCTGTTAAATGGATTGTTAACTTTGACATTAAATGATAACTGCTTTCCCCAACCATATAAATATATATATTGATTAAGAAGATACCCTGTTGCTCTGTTCACTCAGGTCCCAGATGGCCTGTTTTGCTCATTACACCAATACAAGCTGACACTTTCATCAACTTTGTAGGCAAAAATTAGGGCACAGTCAAATTTTACAAATTTCACGGCATTTTAAGTATCGTGAATTTCGCAATCTCACATGTTTAAATTATAAATTTCAGGGTGCGCAAGAAACCATGAATTTATTTATTTGAAACAAAATAAAATAGACAAAGGAGGTTTTTTGGTTTCAAATGGCATTTATTGTAAACTCAAAAACGATTGTAAAAAGCTGACTATAAACAGGTCACATTCTTTCCTCACCTGAGGTCAGTAGTTGAATGTGAGCACAGAGCAATCTGCAACTGTCTCTTTCTTCATTCCCTGTCTTTGTGCGGTGAACACCTGTCCGTGTTTAGACACCACTCTCCCTGCGTCCACAGAGTTTGTTGGAATTGTCCTCTCAATGTGTAGCAAAAACCTTTGGTAGTTAGTCCTGTCATTGTTTGCTGTTGGCCAGAACCACCATTTTGCACATTACGTTGAATAAATACCCACAGCTTTGGGTGATCAAGTTTTTCCAATGGTATGTTGGCGCTTGCAAAAGCATCTGTAAGTTCCATTGTAACCAACTGATGATTTTCTGAGCTGCCTGTCAACTTCTTAAAAAGAAATGAAATCATTGCTCGTTTTTCTGTGTGTTTGTTTCCAGCAGTGAGGTGTCAGATGCCCTCTTTCCGCTGTAATGCTTTCGGACTCTAAGTGGTGCTGAACCTTTGCCCGTCATGTGTGATCCAGTGCAACACTGCAGCTTGTACAAAACAGTATTCCACCATCGGCATCCAGAATTTGGCTTCCAAATTTTTTCACTCAATATGCTGCAGTAATAGTTGTGGCCATTTTTGATTTGCTTATTCTGGCATTCTCACTTGTCTGCTAATACTTGAGACTGCTTCTCTCAAAACTGCACCGGATACTTTCCCTCATCTACCAGTCAGCGATTTGAGCCTTGTGTCAATCACTAAAACATGCGATGTTCGCAAAATGGCTGATTTCACAGAGGACCTGAGATTTCACGGTCTATGATGCATTTTTCATGACCATAAAGTTGGTAGGGCACTAGCAAAAATGTTTTGAGTTGAAGGGTGTAGGGGTAAGTCTGACTAATGGCAGAAGAAATTACATGCCCACTACAGAAAAATCTGGCTCATTGTAAACATTGCCGAATACAGAAATGGTGTTACTTGTCCCTGGGTTGCTTCCTAGTTGTTAGTTGATTCCTGAGTATGTCTGTTGTAAATAAGTATGTATTATTGTTCCTTTGTATCTATCCAATGATTTTTTGAGAACCATTTCCACATACTGTATTTAAGGAATTTGCAAATGATGATGGAGATTTAAATCTCCTCGCGTTGGAAATGAGATATTTGATTGGAAAAATGAAGTGGCAATGAGAAAGTTTTGTGTTAGATGAGGTCTTTTATCCTAATTCTATTCTACTTGTTGAAATAACTATTGTTGATCAAATTTCAAACATAATTAGACTTACACTAATAAAGATTGAGAAAAAATTAGATTTCTTTACGACCTCAACTATGCTGTGAGTGTGTGGCAAATATCTATTTTTTAATGATCTCCCTCTTCTAGATTAAAATATTGAGGTGCACTTTATTCTGCAGGTCAAGTGTCAAAGAAACTGTCAGTATAACTAGATGATAAATATTCTGGGACAGTTTGACAATATGGCAGCCAGATTCAGGTTCTGCTGGCAGAAAGGAGAAAGTGGAAAGAGCTTTTATGAGGGTCAGGGCTCAGCAAGTTATGTAGCCTCTAGTTTCCCTTTTTAAAAAGAATCAGTTGAACCCATAACTGAATCCTGTTCCTTTTCAGGGAGCATGATTCAACCATATCTGAGGAGAAACCTTTTAAAATAGAAATTACTTGTGAAAAGTTAAGGTCAAATTCCCCTCTGGCCTGTTCTCCGCCTCCATTTTCGAAACAGGAAAATGTAAGAGGCAGAAAATATTTTCATCTGGTTGTTCCCTTTAGCACCAGTTAGAAATGGTGAACTTGCCCAGTTGTAGCTGTTCTCCAGGTCACAGCCTATATGCAGTTTGCGGCTCTTCAGTTTGTATTATGTGCCATCAAGCAGAGAATTATTTTGCAGTGTTGTAAGTTGAAGGGCAATTACTCAGTGACAGTCGTGACCAACTTGTAGCCTATATTGAGTGCCGATGAATCATGCAATAATGTTGGATTACAACGATTTGATGTTTGAAGCCCTTGGAAGATGTAAGTGCATTAAGGCATTCAATTGTAAGTTTCAGCTTAATTGTGTGCCCAGCTGAAGTATTGGGAGGCGCTATGAAAAAGACAGAAAATTGTGTGTGGACATGGCATGGGTGTACAGTAAATATGGGATACATTAACACAATACTTTGGGCCATACAATCTTCTGCCATATACCTGGTACATGTTATTATTGGGTAATCTTAATTGAATAGACTATTAAAAGTTTTTCACTTTGTCCTTCATCTGTTCCCAGATCAAACAGGTATTGAGCACATGGTTAAGCTTGGCCACCTGCTTAGCATGTCTTGTGGAGTGCTAAAGCAGGGTAGCCCTCCTTACACACATCTTATGCCATAGCGAATTCATTTCAAACACTGGTTGGTCGCTGTACCACTCTCTTACACAAAGAGTATTTGTTGCCTCCGCAATGGCTTTTCCTTCCCTTGTTTTTACCTGCCATTTGTCTCTCCCCACCCCCATACAGCATATGCAAATATTTAGGACTATTTCCAGTCTTCTGAAAAGTTTAATTTTTAATAAAACTACACATAACCACTTACTGCATGTTTTTCTCAGCAGCCTGTGAGAGCTATAGTCTTGTAAGGCTGGATTTTCGTTACTGAGGCGGGAAACGGGAACTGGGTCTGATTTTGGGTCAGAAACCTGTCTCCTGCAGAAACTGATTCAGATTGCAATTTCCAAATGGGTAAGCCCTTAATTGGTATTGAGGCAGGTTTCCTGTCCTCTCAGCCAGTGGGATTGAAAATGGAGGTGGGTCTGATCAAGTGTGGGGTTCATGTAGGCGTTCACAGCAGCCATCACAAGACAGCTGGTTGTCCTGAGGGAGAGATCTGCCTTCCACAGCACCAGAGGGAAGTGAGTTGTCACAGGGGAGCTGGAGTCCTGGCACTAGGGACAAGGCAGACCCTCCCTTCATTGATGCCCACTTGGATCTAATGCAGCAGGCCATGAGGGAGGTCCTCTTCCCGGAGGGTGGCAGGAGGAGGCCACCTCGTCGTGCAGCATGGGTATCTCTCTGTTCAGTGTTATATCTCTCTGCTCTGTCTTCCTCCTCATCTCCTACCTCCTGCTCCTCCCCCAATGAATTGTCTCCTTCCAGGGCCTCACTGTCCTCAAGGTCCACACCTATCTGGAGGGCTATGTTATGGAGAGGGCAGCAGACCATCACAATGACCAAGCCCCTTGCAGGAGGGCATTGGATGGTGCCACCCGACTGATCCAGGCACTGGAATTGCATCTTCAGAAACCCGATGGCTGACTCCATAGTTGACCTACTGAGCAGGTGGCATTGGTTGTCTCGCCACTGTGCCTCTGTCTGGGATTCCCGTTGAGGGGTCTGTAGCCATCTCTTCAAGGGATTTCTTGTCCCTTTGGTTGCATCCATGTACTTTAGGGGTTGGAGTGAAGGACCAAGGCAGCCTGGACTAGCGGAGGATGAAGGAGTCATGGCAGCTGCCAGGAAAGTGAGCAAGCACATGGAGGAAGCTCTTGTTGTGTTCACGGACCAGTAGGACATTGAGGGAGTGGAAGCCCTTCCTGTTGGTGGATCTCAATGGCCGGTCACTCGGTGCCTTGATGGCCACATGGGCGCAAGCGATGATGCCCTGCATCTGGGGGAATCCAGCGATGGAGACAAAACCCACTGCCCTCTGTGCCTACGTAGGCCCATCAGTGTCAAAGTGGATGCAGTCACCTGCCTTACTGAAAATGGCATCCGGGACCTGCCTGATGATGTAATGAGATGCCGACTGCATGATGCCACCTATGTCCACAGCTGATCCCTGGAACGACCCAGTTGCATAGAGGTTTAGGCCTGCCAAATGGGTTTAAACCCTCCCCAACAGCACTAGCAAAACGTCCCACAAGGAACTCAGGCCTGGCTCTGTTCAGGTGCAACCTGTCTGGCCTGTACAGATCCCATCTCCCCCAGAGCTGGTCCCAATGTCCCAGGAATCTAAAGCCTTCCCTCCTGCCCTATCTTTCCAACCAGCATTCATCTGTCTTATCTTTCTATTTCTATTCTCACTTCCGCATGGCACAGGGAGTAATCCAGAGATTACTACTTTTGCGGTCGTTCTTGCTAATTTCTTATCTAGCTTCCTAAATTCTGACTGCAGGACCACATCCCTCTTTTTACCTATGTCATTGATTCTGATGTGGACCATGACTGCTAGCTGTTCACCCTCTCCCTTCAGGATGCTCTGCAAGCACTCAGTGACTTCCTTGATCTTGGTACCAGAGGCAACACACCATCCTGGATTCATGTCTGCAGCCACAGAAACGCCTGTTTGTTCCCCAGACTATTGAATCTCCTATCACTATCACTCTTCCAGTCGTCCCTGTTCCCCCCCCATGCAGCTGAACCACCCGTGGTGCCATGGACTTAGCTCTGGCTGCACCCCCCGGGTGAAGCATCACTTTCCTCAGTATTCAGAACTGAATATCTGTTGGAGAGTGAGATGCACTCGGGGGTCTCCTGCACTACCTGCCTGTTTGTTTTTGACTGGTGGTCACCCATTCCCTCTCTTCCTGCATACTCCTAAGCTACGGGGTGACCACATCTATAAACGAGCTATCCACGTAGCTCTCACCCTCACGAATGCACCGCAGTGTTGCCAGCTGCTGCTCAAGTTCCAAAACCCAGAGCTCAAGCTGCTACAATTGACAACATTTTCTGCACAAGTGGTTATCCAGGATCCGGGAAGCATTGTGGAGCTTCCACATAGCACAGGAGGTGCACTCTTGAAGTTGTAGCAACCCTGCCATTCCTTTATTTATTAGTTGGCCCTTTGCTACTGCTTAAAAAAAAAATGTTGCTAAAATACCTTTAGAATTATTAATAAAACCTTACTGATAAATCCAACTACTAATCAATACATTTCACTAGTTAAAATAAACCTTACTCAAAAAAGGATAATACTCACCAGCTACTCATTTGTTCCTTATAATTAATACTTAATTTTGTTTTCTCATTTTTAGTCTGCCAGTTGTTGAGACGTAGTCCCAAAGCTGCAATACTCACCAGATAATCACCTATCTGCTTCCCTGTGATGTCACACCTCTTTTTTTCTAATGGGAGTTAATAATGGAAACAAGGAAATGGCAGAGGCTTTGAACAAGTATTTTGTATCCATCTTCACAGTAGAAGACACAAAAAGCATCCCAAGGGAAGTAAAAAATCAGGAGGCAAAAGGGAGGGAGGAACTTAAAACAATCACTGTCACTAGAGAAACAGTAATTGGAATACTAATGGGACTAAAGGCTGACAAGTTCCATGGACCTGATGGCCTGCAGCCTAGGGTCTTAAAGGAGGTGGCTGCAGAGAGAGTGAATGTATGGATTGTAATCTTGAGCGGGTAAACATGAGTGGGCTGGTGGTGGGGGGGGTGGGGCGGGGCCATAAAATTGAGTGGGTGGGTGGGGGAGCCGTTCCTGACGCCTCCCGTCCACGCTGTAATTTTACGCGGGGTGGCATTGGCAAGAAATGATCCGCCTGCCCCAGGCCAAACAAGACCCTTAAGTGGTCAATTAACTGCCACTTAAGGGCCTCCTCCTGCCTCCTTGCGGGCTGTGAGAGGTGGGTGAGCCCTCATGATCGGGCACCCTGTGCCCCAACGTGGGCGCCCCCCCACCCCGGCCCAACCGCCCCCACTGGCCAACAATTTCCCCTCCCATCCCCCGCTCACCGCCCACTCCTAAGCAAACCCCTTGCCTCGCTGGGGCCCAGCTGATTGAACCCAGTGAGGGCCCAAAAACCTAGCTTTCTTCCGGGCCCATTGTCTCTCTTGGTTTTGTCGGCTGGGTGCAGTCCCAGCAGCAGCCTCACAGTGGCACCCCTGGGGCAAAGAGCTGCCAGCCCGCTGATTGACAGTAGTTCCATTAGGCAGGGCTTCCTGTCTCAAGGAGGTGGAGGTCCCATCCAAGAAAGGGCCTGGGAAGCGAAAAATCCCAGTATAGCTCCCTAGGCCCAGCAGAGGCGGGCTCGCCCCAAGGCCTCCCGCCCAAGATAAAATTCCGGCCTAAGAGTCTGCAAAAGGATATAGATAGGTTAAGTGAGTGAGCAAAAATTTGGCAGATGGAGTATAATGCGGGAAAATGTGAGGTTGTCCATCTTGGCAGGAAGAATAAAAAATAATATTATTTGAATGGAGAGAGACTGCAGAATGCTGCAGTACAGAGGGACCCTTGTACATAAATCACAACAAAAATCAGCATGCAGGTATAGCAATTAATTAGGAAGGTGAATGGAATGTTGGCCTTTATTGCAAGGGGGATGGAGTATAAAAGTAGGGAAGTCTTGTTACAACTGTACAGGACATTGGTGAGACTGCACCTAGAGTACTGAGTACAATTTTGGTCACCTTATTTAAGGAGGGGACAGACTTGCATTGGAAACAGTTCAAAGAGGGTTCACTAGGCTAATTCCTGGGATGAAGGGGTTGTCTTGTGAGGAAAGGTTGAGCAAGTTGGGCCTGGAGTTTAGAAGAATGACAGATGATATTCTGAGGGGGCTTGACAGAGCAGATGCTGAAAGGATGTTTCCCTTTGTGGGGGAATCTAGTTTCAAATTAGAGTCTCCCATTTAAGATAGAGAGGAGGAATTTCTTCTGTGAGAGTCATTCGCTTTTGGGTTCACCTTCCCCAGCGAGCAGTCATCATTGAATACATTCAAGGCTGTGTTTGACAGATATTTGATTGAGAGGGGAGTCAAGGGTTATGGGGTGCTGGCAGGAAAGTGGAGTTGAGGCCACAATCAGATCAGCCGCAATCTTATTGAATGGCGGAGCAGGCCTGAGGAGCTGAATGGCTTACTCATGCTCCTATATCTTGTGTTCTAATGTTCATCCTGGCTGCTCTGTTCAATGACAATGTCACCTTTCCCCATCTGAACTCCATCAGCTGGGCCTTATGCGTTCACCAACTGCCCAAGTGATGCCATCGGCTTCAATTCCCTCTCTGGATTCCTGCCACTCACCACTGAGAAAAGCAAGTCTTACAGCTACAGCAGTGGCCACTCTGTGGCACTTTTGAAGCAGCTGAGCTTTACTTTGTGCCTCTACAGTATTTTAATCAGCCCTTCCTATAGCCCTCACGGCCCACCGCTGTGTTCACAACTTGAACACCCTATGTGTTCCCCACATGGCATCCTCCTCATTCCCAGCCTTTGAAAATTAAAAACTGCTGCTAACCAGCCAGTTAATGAGCTCTTCATTGAGCTCAACAGGCAATTAATTGGGGACGTGTGTCCGACCTTTCCCTCCCTCCCAGTGTCCCTTTAAAAATGGTGTTGCATTTCAGAGGCGGCGGGTCCTAGTGCCGACCTCCAAGAAAGCAATTTTCAAATCACGACCTCCTCCGTACCCGCACTGAACGGGCTTTAAACACCCGGTCCATTGAATTTTCCACAATTCTCCTGTCATCCTTTCACAAGTTAGCTGGCTGTACCTATTAATAGCACTAATTAATTAAGCTTCTGGTCACCTATCCTAATATCTCCTGGTGTTGTTCACTGTCAAATTTTGTTTGATAACGTTCCAGTGAATCAACTTGGGATCTTTTACTACATTAAAGGTGGTGAATAAATGCAAATTGTTGTTGTCATGAGCCACCTCAAAGTATAATCAGAGGTCAAACCCTACTCTCTTGTGTGAGATGTTCACTGGCAGCGATCTAGTTCTGCTGAAGGCACCAGGACTGGAAAATCAGTCCTTGTATTTTTTATTGTGTATCCAGGTCTTTTTAGAAACTTTTTAGGCTTTCCATATTCAGGTCCTTTCACCATGCTACTGTGAAATCACAACTATCGTTGATAACAGCTTTAATCACATGAAATGTTTGGCTGCTGCAGCTGTGACATAAGAGTGAAGAATTATCACCAAGGTGCCAGAGAGATCTTGGAAAATGCCTCAATTTCTAATAAAGTCTGGAGTTTGTAAGGATAGTATAATTTATATTGCTGGAGAATAAGTGATCCCATTTCAATTATTCTTAGTCTTGAGACCTTCTAAGAGCCTTTCAGATACTAAGTGAGATGACAGCACTAGACAATCATTTGGATTGGGAGCAGAGGACTGAAGAAGTTGATGTAATTGTAAAGACTTTGTGAATTTTTAGTTGACGAAAGTAAAACTATGATACATAAACAATTAATACGTTGTTAGGTGTAGAGTAGTAGGGATTATGTGAAATTGTTGCCCCAGTGTCGTTTAGTTGTTGTTATAGCCATACAATTCAAGGCAGAAGCTGGAAATTTTACCCGCGCCCCCCCGCCCCCAACCACCCCCCACCCCCCTCAGGGAGGGGTGGGCATAAAATTGTGTAGGATGGCAGGAGCGTCGTGCCCATTATACCTACCCTCCCCCGCTGGTATCTTACCAGCAGCGGGGGAGATGGCAGGTTCCCCACCCCCCACCCCCTTTGGCCATTTAATGGCCTCAATTGGCCTAAACCTTACAGGCCTCTTCCCTCACCTGAGGAGGCTGCCCAGTAGTTCTTGGCTGGGAAGGGCCCCCCTAATCGGGCACCCTGCGCCCCACGGAGGCCCCCCATAGCGGCAAAAGCTGCTCCTGCTGGAAACCTCCCCCCAGCCCTCTCAATCATAAGCTTGAGGAAGAGCACCTCATCTTTTGATTAGGCACTTTACAGCCTTACGGATTCAACTCTGAGCTTGGCAATTTCATATCTTAACCTCTGCCCTCATTTTTTCAGATGGCAACTCTTGGTGATTCTGCTATTCCCATTTACACCTCCTCTCGAGCCGCTTTTCCTTCTTTACTTGTTCCATTGCCATCCCCTTTTGCTTTGCACCATCATCCCATTTGTCATTTAATCTCTCCTGCCTTCCACTCTATCACAGATCTTCCCTTTCATTCTTTCTCCCCTCCTCCCTTTCCTTGCCTGTGTACTTGCTTAAAACCGATTACATCTCTAAATTTTTGCAGTCCTGACAATAGGCCATTGACCTGAAATATTGGACAGAATTTTCAAGCGCCTGAAGAGGTGGGATGCGGCCCACAATTTCCCGCTACCAACTGGTGTGCTAGTCTCCCGCCACGATCCTGTCGCCAGGCCATTTGCGTTCAGGCAGAATCAGGAGTTGATGGCTACCTGCCCACAAATGGCAGTTAGCCCCTTCAGCCAGTTAAAGTGCCTGTTAAGGCCACTCTGGAGACGCTGACTGGAATTTTCTAGTTGGCATGCGGGCCGCCCATTGAGGCCAAAACACGACCAAGAGATCGAGGCAGCTTCCAGATGGGGCCAGTACTCCATCCTATGAGGAGACTCCCCACCGCACAACCTCTTCAAAACCTCCCCCCCCCCACCCCCACCCCCTCAACTCCCAGTTGCAGCCCCCTCCACGATGACAGCCTGGCAGCTGTGGCCTTTATTCAACTTTAAAAATTTATAAAAGCTCTTCATAGGGTGTCTCCATCTTGAGGCGCCCTCTCTTCCCTATCTACATCGTCAGTGCCAGCCTCTGGTGGGGCTGCTGATGTTTCATTGCTGCAGGGCCTCCTATTGGCCCTCCAGCCTCTGGAGTCAGTCCACCATCCTTAAGTGCACACCCTGGCCATTAATTGGCCTTCTGATTAAAAATCACGTTGGGCGTCAGGCAGCAACATGATGTGGGGCCAGGACCTGGAAATGCATCCAGCGGCGGCTCCTGAGCCCAGAATAAAAATTCAGCCCATTGACTCTGTTTCTCTCTTCACAGATGTTGCCTGACCTGCTGAGTGTTTCCAGCATTTTCTATTTTTATTTCAAATTTCCAGCATCAGCAGTATTTTGCTTTTGTAGAAATGTCTGGGATTTGGAACTAGAGTCTGTTTGCCAGTTTAATGTATCAGGATGCAGCACTACTCCATGCTGTTAGTGTCTGAAACCAGGGTAGGCACTTGCCAATTTGGAATTCGAGTAGAGTTGCTGAATTTGAAGCTTTTACTATTGTCAAAGGATAGCAGAATTATTGCACAAATACACTCCAATATTATCACACTAAAAAAGAGAATAAAACTTGGGCATTGATTGTTGAATGAGCCAGTTCCATTAAGTAAATCAAATCAGTTCTTAGCACAGATTCAGTAAATTCAAAGATGGTAAAAAGCTCTTGCTGATTCCCTAGTGCAATAATTTATCTCCTTCTCTGATCTCATTTGCAATCCAATCCTCTTCTCGTCTTCATCTTTCACTATCTGGTATTTCGTTTCAGTGAACTGCTGCATCTGGTGTTCAACAACCGTTGTAAAGAACCACCTACAAGTGCATCATGACGTAGACACCAGATATTAATCTTAGCCCCCGGTCAAGCATCCTTGGAGGAGGAGAGGAGAGAGATAAAGATAGGTAATGAAACTGAGAGACAGAATTGTCTCTCTCTTTCTTTTCCTTGCTTTACCACTCTTACTGCATTCCCTCTAGTTGTTTCGTGCCCTCAGTAGCATATTTAAGTGATGCAAAACCATACCATTTCTTAATTACCTTAGGTATATTATGATACAAAAAACTCTACTTTTTTTAATTCAAATACTCTATGCACATGGGCACAAATAAGTCCTTTCATTATTTTAAAGATGTCAATCAAATCTCACTGAAGTCTACACTTTTCTAGAGTAAAAAGATGCAGATGCAGCTCTGTAAATCTATCATGATAACTAAGGGTGTTTAAATTAGCTATCAAGCCCTCTTTTGAACATTTTCTCGGGCCTCTAAATCACCAACCTTGTGAGGGGACGAAAACTGGATACAGTATTCTAGGCCAAAGTCATACAAGGGCACTATTCTGCTTTTTGTTTGATATTCAATAGTCTTAAGAATACTCATTTAAGATATCACCACAGTACTATTTGTCAAATTTTAAAGACCACTGTACTCTAATGCCTAATTAAGCAAAAAGCTCATTAAACACAGCTCCCATTTTTTAAAGTACTGTCAGGTGATTATCAACATTACCACCAGCCCAATCTGATTTGGGACACCTCATGTGTTATTGGATTACATCTGCATCCATGTTGACATTTACAACTATAGTGTAATTACTTCAGATTGTCTTAGTGGCAACTGAGCATAGTCTGCTGGAGGGAAAACTGATGCAAAATAGCCATTTAAAATCTCTGTCATATCCTGGGAGTTCACCAGAATCTGCCATTCAGAGTTTTATAACAACAGAGAGAACAAAGAGAGGTGGAAAGATCATGATGTTTGGGGAAGAAATTCCAGGACTATGGACCTAAGATGGTTGAAGGCACAGCTACCAATGGTGGGGCACAAGAGGAAATGCACAGAGGAATGCAGAGTTCTTGGATGGTTTTATGGTGGAGATCGGGAAGGACGAGGCCATAGAGAAATTTGAACACTTGGATGTGAATTTTAAAATTGCAGCACTGGTGCACTGGGAGTTAATGCAAGTCAGTGAGCACAGGGGTGTTGCAAGAACGAGTTTGGATATGGGCAAAAGAGTTTGAATGAGCTCGTTTATGCAAGGTGGAAGATGGGCAGCCAGCCAGGAGAGAATTGGAATAGTCAAGTCTTTAGTAGCTAAGGTCTGGATGAAGGTTTCAGCAGCAGATTGACTGATGCAGAGTCGGATATGGGTGGTATAACAGAGATGGGAGTAGATGGTCTTTATAATTGTAATACAAATTTAAAATTTAAATAATACACATTGAAAGTTGTCCCCAAGCTAATTTGTGGGCTTAAATGAAAAAAATATTTTTTGGAATTAAATGTACCCTTCCAAACTAAGTTTAAAAATTAATTTAATATAATTAAAACCATATTAAAGCAAATCCCATTCCCCGTTAATTTACAAGCTAACATATTTGCTGGTGTGTTTATTTTGCAGTTTGTTTGTGGTGTTGCATTTGCCTGTTTTGAATTTCTATATACTAGGGAGTGTTTTAAATAAAAAAGTGGTCCCTCTCTATTTCTTTTTCCCCCTGAACATAGTGTTGAAGAATTAATTGACTTACTAAAAAAAAATTTGGCTTGATGTAGTTTACATTTGTAGACTTTAAGGCACTTGCATCCTCAGGTGTGTGCCTTGCTGAATTGGACCAGAATAGCCAATTCATTAGATGCTGAATTTAGCCATTATTTTAAAGCCTCACACAGCATGTATGAGGCTTCATCACACTTAGTAATATAGTTAATTTATGCAAATTGTTCCAGCACCAAAATCCCCAATCTTTTTCACCTCTGTATTCTTTCAGCACTACTTGTGCATTAAAATTGGGCACTGCTAGGATTTTGTGCTCAGGCCTTTAGAGAACTTATCATTAAAGTTGTGAATTTTAAAATTCTCCTTTTGCCTTTCGTATATCTGTGCTTGCATTATCTTTGGTACATAAGTTTCAATCTGTGTTTGCTTTGCACTGCAGCACTCCTTGGTAGATACCTTTTCCTCTTAGCACTGTTGCTGGTGACAGCTGCTTCATTAGCAGCAACCACCTGTGTTCAGTGTGGGAATTCCTCTGGCAGTGATGGATTTGGAGGAGGAAGAGGAGCTCAAGCAGAGGGACCAAAAGCAGGTGCGCTTGCCTCTCTGGCATCTGGATCTCACTTGGCCTCATTCCAGGAGCTGAGTCTTCAGACACAAACATACCTACTTGGGAATGTCTGAAGAGACCTGCTTTCATCGGTTATATTTCATGAGGGAGACAATTGTACAGTTATCTGCCTCAACTGACAAATGAGATCTACCATAGGGACAGCCCTGCAGAGCTATAAAGGTTATCACAGTATGAAGTTGCAGGTAACTGTATTCTTACAAGCAAACATGGGTGCCATTTGCTGCACTAATCAGTCTTCAGTCCATTGAGGGTTGGTGCATAAAACACATGAGCAAGGGAAACATTTTTTTTATTGTTTTCCCCATGGAAACAAGGTTGGAGTATGAAAGGGCATTGTATTTTTACAAGGTAGCAGGCTGTCTGAAGTGAAGGACCTCATTCATGGCATGCATGTAACCATTATGGCTGTTAACAATCTAGCATCTATGAATAGGAAAGACTTCCAATCTAATAATCTAATGGTGGTTTCAGAGAGAGGAACTATGTAAATGCACAATACGCTAGCAGCAATTACAATGCCTTTATTATGCACCACTCTGCCAACCCAGACAGACTGCATGGCTGATTCCTTGGGCATCAAGGATACGCATACCAAGCCTGGGCTAACAAATATGTGCACAGATATGGAACAGAGTTGCATTGATGCTCATGGCTCCACCAGACTTCTGGTGGAATGTACAGTTGATATACTCCAAACAGAATTTCCGATGTTCAAACAGAGCAACAGAAGCAAGGCTCCATAGCCTTGTCAAGGTATCCCAAGTTAACTGTGTTGAAATTATACAATGTACAGTAGATGCAAAGAAGGGGAACCATGCTGCAATAGGACCAGATTGAAGAGGGGGCAACAGCATGAAACACAAGAAGAGCAGATTGATTGATAGCACATTTATTTAACTCTTAAAAAGTGCTCTATTAAAAATGGTCATAATACGTATATTCAAATTCATATAACCCATACAATCATGATGGCTCAGTTGATCATGCACAATACAAGGTATGATTAGTATTAATGGATAAAGACCAATTAACATTAGTTCAAAGAGCAGTACTATAAATGCACAAATTAGTGTCAATATTTCCTATCCATGGCATTGATCTGTTATTCACACTAGCTCTTCGATAGTTACAGTTTTAGCAACTCACTATAAAAGTAGAATACCCACACAAAACCATGCTTAATCTTTCAAAACAATGTTTTGTATCATTAACATTTGATGGACTACTTTGCGGGTATGGAAATTTATTTAAAAATGAAGTAACATTTGGGAGGACAAAAGACCTTGTGTAGATGTAAACATTTCCTCTGTGCTGCATCTTCAAGGGAATTCTCTGGGTTCCTGACAGAGATTTTGTAGGCATGCTTATGTTCTTGGTGTCTTCTCAACATTTCAGAATATGAATCAGAAACAATATTTTGATAAGCAAGTTTAACCGAGGTGCAGCAGATTACATGCTGTGAACCACATTTCTAATTCTGTTATTAAGATGCTTCACAGCTCCACTATGTTGTAAATAGAAAAGGGGAATTGGTTTCTGTAGCGATGACATTTGGCCCTGTAGGTGTGCAAGTTAGAACAGTTTTGCGTAGTGAGTGGGATGACTCAGTCCTTAAGTATATTTAGTTCAGGATGTGCATCCTTCTGCTGAAAATTGTTAATGTTTCTGACGCATGATGACCAGGCGCATGTGGATTTATGTCCTGGTGCAAATGTCAAAGCTTGCATTTAACTTAATTAAAATTATTCCCACAGAGATATATGGAACCCCCACCAAGCTGCACCTTATGACCTGTGCTTTTCCATTGATATTCAAAGATTAATTTAACATATGTTGAAATGGTTTGTTCTTACAAACGTCGATTTTATTCTAAACGGCTTTTAGAATTATTTGTAACTACAGCAACAACACAAACTTGTATTTTTTTTTTATTCATTCATGGGATGTGGGTGTTGCTGGCTAGGACAGCATTTATTGCCCATCCCTAATTGCTCTTAAGGTGGTGGTGAACTACCTTCTTGAACCGCTGCAGTCCATGTGGGGTAGGTACACCAACAGTGCTGTTAGGAAGGGAGTTCCAGGATTTTAACCCAGTGGCAGTGAAGGAACGGCGATATAGTTCCAAGTTAGGATGGTGTGTGGCTTGGACGGGAACTTGCTGGTGGTGGTGTTCAGATGCACCCTTGTCCTTCTAGCTGGTAGAGATCGTGGGTTTGGAAGGTGCTGTCTAAGGAGCCTTGGTGCATTACTGCAATGCATCCTGTAGATGGTACACACTGTTGCCACTGTGCATTGGTGATGGAGGGAGTGAATGTTTGTGGATGGAGTGTCAATCAAGTGCACTGCTTTGTCCTGGATGGTGTCGAGCTTCTTGGGTGTTACTGGAGCTGCACCCATCCAGGCAAGTGGAGAGTATTCCATCACACCCCTGACCTGTGCCTTGTAGATGGTGGACAGGCTTTGGCGAGTGAGGTGGTGAGTTACTCACCACAGGATTCCTAGCTCTTTTAGCCATGGTATTTATATGGCTACTCCAGTTCAGTTTCTGGTCAATGGTAACCCCTAGGATGTTGATAGTGGGGGAGTCAGTGATTGTAATGCCATTGAATGTCAAGGGGAGATGGTTAGATTCTCTCTTGTTGGAGATGGTCATTGCCTTGCACTTGTGTGGCGCAAATGTTACTTGCCACTTATCAGCCCAAGCCTGGATATTGTGCAGTTCTTGCTGCATTTCTAAACGGACTGCTTCACGGACTGAGGAATCACGAATGGTGCTGAACATTGTGCAATCATCAGCGAACATCCCCACTTCTGACCTTATGATTGAAGGAAGGTCATTGATGAATTAGCTGACGCTGGTTGGGCCTAGGACACTACCCTAAGGAATTCCTGCAGTGATGTCCTGGAGCTCAGATTATTGACCTCCAACAACCACAACCATCTTCCTTTGCACTAGGTATGACTCCAACCAATGGAGAGCTTTCCCCCTGATTCCCATTGACTCCTGTCTTGCTAGGGCTCCTTGATGCCATACTCGGTTAAATGCTGCCTTGATGTCAAGAGCAGTCACTCTCACCTCACCTCTTGAGTTCAGCTCTTCTGTCCATGTTTGAACCAAGGCTGTAATGTCAGGAGCTGAGTGGCCCTGGCAGAACCAAAACTGAGTGTCATTGGGCAGGTTATTGCTAAGCAAGTACCGCTTGATAGCACTGTCGACGATACCTTCCATCACTTGACTGATGATTGAGAGTAGGCTGATAGGGCGGTAATTGGCCGGGTTGGAATTATCCTGCTTTTTGTGTACAGGACATACCTGGGCAATTTTGCACATTGCCGGTTAGGTGCCAGTATTGTAGCTGTACTGGAACAGCTTGGCTAGGGGCGCGGCAAGTTCTGGAGCACAAGTCTTCAGTATTATTGCCGGAATGTTGTCAGGGCCCATAACCTTTGCAGTATCCAGTGCCTTCAGTCATTTCTTGATATCACGTGGAGTAAATTAAATTGGCTGAAGACTGGCATCTGTGATACTGGGGACTTCAGGAGGAGGCTGAGATGGATCATCCACTTGGCATTTCTGGCTGAAGATTGTTGCAAATGCTTCAGGCTTATCTTTTGCATTGATGTGCTGGGCTGCTGCATCATTGGGGATATTTGTGGAGCCACTTCCTCCAGTTCGTTGTTCAATTGTCCACCACCATTCATGACTGGATGTGGCAAGACTGCAGAGCTTAGTTCTAATCTATTGGTTACGGGATTGCTTAGCTCTGTCTATTGTATATAGCACCTTTTACCATAATACTATGTCCCAATGTACTTCACAGGAGCATTGTAAAGCAAAATTTGGCACAGAGCCACATAAGGCAATATTAAGTCAGCTTGTTCAATGAGGTAGGCTTTAAGGAGCATCTTAAAGGAGGAGAGAGAGGCCGAGAGCTTTAGGGAGGGAATTCCAAAGATTAGGGTTGAGGCAGTTGAAGGCATGGCCACCAGTGCTGGAACCATTAAAATCCAGGATGCTCAAAAGGCCAGAATTAGAGAAGCACAGATATATCCGAAGTTTCTACAGCTGGAGGAGATTACAGAGATAGGGAGGAGCGAGATCATGAATTAAATTGAAAACAAGTATCAGAATTTTAAAATTAAGGCTTTTGTCCCCCAAAAAGAGTTATATTTACACCCCCGAAGAATATATTACCCAGTGAGTAATCAATGTTCACAGCCTCCTTTGAAATTTATCAATGACATATCACCTCAAAAAATAATTTCCTGTGTATTTATCCAAAATATTATTTACGGAACAACAAAAAGCACCATAGGATATACCTGATCCAAGGTTTTGTACTGATCAGAAATTCTGATCACATTAGTTTCCTAGTTTATTTTCTATTCTGGAACAGAAGCTCTGCTGTAGGTGTTATAGGGTTAAGAATGCAATATATTTCTATCACTGGTAGATTTTGAACTCTTGGTTTACAGTTAGAAAGTGTTGCACTATAACCTCTGAATATTGGTCACTTGGTCAGTATCTTGGAATTATCACTGAAAAAGGGGTAATGGATAATTCCTCTGACTGCAGTAACCACTATCAGTTGATTAATGCAGTTTATTTATTACTTGCTTCTTCAGAGTTAGCCCTGAACGTGATTGTAGTGAGAATATCTGTTAGGCTAAGGTATACTATAAAGTGTTATGACTGAGGCAGGAGGAGTGCACTGTTTTTTCTAGTTTCACTTCTCCATGGGTCACAACATATATTAAAATTTTCCCACTTACTGATACGATCAATCATATACTCTATTTTTCCCAGAATAAAACACACTAACCAGGTTTCTTTAATAAACAATTATCAGTTTATTATAAAACGAGTCTTAACCAGTAATGAAGTAAATCATAAACACATAGATGGAAATTGTAAAGTTCCCTTTTTATCTTAGCCCCTCACACTCTCACTCTCTCTCTCTCTCACACACTCACACACACACACACACATACACATACACCAGTTAACCAGAAAAATAAAAGAGATTTTTGTTCAGAGCTCTGTTACAGGCAAAAAACAATGGGACTGAATACTTGCTCATTTTTGAGAAAACAGCAGATGAGATATGTTGTGTTCCAAAACTGGCATTCAGACTAGCCTCTGAGTACACGTAGAAGGCTCACTGAGATCTTTTTAAAATAGTTTCTTTTCAGGCGACATTGAGAATTAATTTGCAGGCTTTTCTTCAAAGACAGGAGACAAGATGAGTTGGAAATGACTACAAGATGGACTTCTCAGGGTATTTTAGAGAGGTGCTGGAAAGCTGAGCTGGGTTGTGGTCTTCTCTCCTTCCTTGGGAATTCTCTCCTTCTGCAGACTTTTTAAAGAGATGGATCAGGTTGGGCTGAACTGGGGCTCTCCCCTGTCAAGGAGTGCCTGACTGACACTTCTGTGCCCACATCTTTCCCAGTTACCAGGGTTTCTGTTCTATTTTTAACTTGAGTCATTTGACCACCAGTAAACATTGTTGCCAGTTCTTACAGTGTCCTCTTGATGACCCTCTTGAAAAAAAACTGGTCCAACATTTCTTCAGTTTGACTATTGTTACAACCAAGGCAGGAGGAGTGTCCTGTTAATTCAGTCCCACTTCTCCACAGGTCACAACATATATTTTCTATTTTCCTACTTATCGATATGGTTAATCATATACTCGATTTTCCCAGAATAGAACACACTAACTAGGTTTCTTCACTGAACAACAAAATTATCAGTTTATTATAAAACAAGCCTTAACAAGTAGTGAAGTAAAACATAAACACACAGCAGCTTAAAACTTTTAAAGTCACAACATTAAATTTTAAAAGTCCCCCTTTTTACCTGAGTATCTCACACGCAAGCGCACACGCATATATACACTGGCTAGCTGAAAAAATAAAAAGTGCTCTGTTACAGACCAAAAAAAGGCCGATCACTTGCCCACCCCTGAAGAAAACTGTAGATGAGACATGCTGCACCAAAACTGGCACACAGTCCAACCTCTGAGCACAGGCAGACAGGTCACTAGAAACTTCCAGAACAGTTCTTTTCTGGCAGTGTTAAAAAGTAATTTAGCAGGCCTTTCTCAAATACAGGACACAAGCTGAATCAACATAGTGGACTTCTCAGAGTCTTTTATGGGATTGCTGGAAAGCGAGCTGGGTTGTGGTCTAAAACAAGAAATGCTGGAACCACTCAGCAGGTCTGGCAGCATCTGTGAAAAGAGAAGCAGAGTTAACGTTTCGGGTCAGTGACCCTTCTTCGGAAGGGTTGTGGTCTTCTGTCCTTTTGACACTTCAGCAGACTAGACTTTTTAAATATTTAGCAAGAATGTGGTCTCTTTCTCCAGAAGGTAAAACACACACAGACTGACTGACAACCAAAAAGCTTGTCAGTTTTCTGCCCATCCCAGGTGCTCTGTTGCTACTAGGCCTGTCCAATCAAAGGAGCGCTTATCACTTCTCTGCCACTGTTACCAGGGCTTCTGTTCTATCCCTAACCCAAGCCATCTGACAGCCAGCAACACTGTTGCCAATCCAGCTCCCTCAGTGTCCTCTTGATGGCTTTCTTTTTTTAAAAAAACTGGTCCAACATTTATTCAGCTTACCTTGAAATTCCTTTAAAAAATACTTCTAACAAAAAACAGAATCATTTTCATAACAAAAGCATTTCTCTTCCTTATAATCTATGCCAGTCCAAAATAGTCATGTAAATGATTTTCCAATGGTTATAGCCTGAATATAGCAATCTGATGGAGGGATGTATATTTTCATCTTTTGGATTAAGCAGGAGAAAGTGTTGGACAGCCCATAATAACAGTGCAAAAGAGAAATTGTTAGACTTGTTGCTACACTGTCCCATTCCCATAAAACATCGTGATGCAATATTCCATTCCCATAAAACAGTTTGGCACTCTGTCCTATTCCATAAAACAGAGTGGCACACAATTCCATTCCAAAAACTTGGTGACACACTCTTCCATTCCCATAAAACATGGTAACACACTATCCCATTCCCCTAAAGCATATTGTTGCAAGTTTCAGTTCCCAAGCAAGTTTATTTGCAAATAGAAGCTATCTTTTTGCTTGAAGTTAATGTGTTGGGAGATGGTTCAATTTATAATCAAACATATGTTACGACCAGGTGAGAAAGGTGTCTCGGGGTCTGTTTCACCTGGTCTTATTGTAACGGGGTTTAATTTTAAACACACTGTGTTTTGAGCTCCTCCTTTGTGAATCCTTGTTCACAGCTTTCCAATTGTAAGACAAAGAAACTAACACACTAGGTTTTCTCGGGTTGAAGGGAGAAAAGTGAGATTTATTAAAACTTAGACATAAACTCTAATACAGGTGACGCCTACGGATATACGACACACCCACACTAGCATGCACACATGATATACACATGCAGATAAGGACAGAAAAGATAAAGTGGAACAGTTTGAGGCAATATCTTGTTACTGTGCTACGAGCTCACGGTATAATCCTTTTGAAGGTAATTCTTGTGTTTTGTTGGGGCTCAGTATTCAGTTTAAACCTTGTTCACATAGGAGACTTTTCTCTCTTTGAGGTTCACATGTTTTCACAAGATTCAGTTCCATGGGAAGGAGATGGGAGCAGGCAGACAGGTGAGGGTTCTGCTTCAGTTCCAGGAGCACATGGCATTCTGAGTTCAAATTCTGTTGGAAGTTCAAATTCCAACAGCCAGCTAGTCATGTGACTAAAACTGGTCTGACCACATCTTTTGTGGATTCTGCTATCTTAGCATTCAATCTGGAATGCTCGCTCCCCCCACCTTCAACCCACCTGGTAATCAAAAGTCCATTGTTGGTTGAATGAGTCAGGGCAGGGTCCTTTGTCCCTTATTCCAAGACCGTCCGTTACCATGCAAATGTGTTTCCAGTCAGGGGCTTGCAATTTTAAGTTTTAATGTTCATGTGGCAAAATAATGTGTGCCTCAGTCTTGGCAGGTAGGGTGTTTGCCCGACACCTTCCTCTACTGCTTTGTAAATGCACTAGTTCAGTTGCTAGAACTTTTGCCTTTGAGTCACAAGGTTGCAGATATGAGACCCATCCGAGGACTAGTGTGCATGGTCTGGGCTGATGCACGACTGATTGAGTGCTACACTGTTGGAGATGTTGTATTTCAGATGAGTTATTAAACCAAGGCAATATTCTATGTTATAAATTCCTCTCTGGTATTTCGAGCAGGAGGTTCTGCCTCTGGCCTTGCCACCATTCTTCCTGCAACCATACATAGATAATAGCTTTTTTTGATAGTAACAGTCATTGCCCTTATATACAAAATGCTTCAGAATTTGGAAGCTTGTTTCCTGGCAATGGCTGGGATTGCAGCCTTTGCTACTCCAGAGGGTCTTTGGACCTCAGGAGGTAGGGATTGAGGGGGTGAGAGCAGTAACAATGGTAACGGGGAGGAAGGATCTTGGGATCCAAACTATGTTGTTCCAAGATGGTGGAGAACAATTAAATGAATCTTGGAGATACAGCTGGGGGAATCACACAGGTAAATGAGCAACAGAACCAGCTATTTTGGAGGCCAAACTTGGATGATTCAGAAGTAAGTAATGCGAAGGCAGAATTGCATGAATATTTACTTTGTTCCAGCTGACAGGACATCCCTTAGAATTTTAGGCTTAACAGACAAATGCTGAATGAAATATTTTCATGAAGGCAAAGGTATACAAATATGTTGTTATTTCTACTTTTTTCTTCAGTGCTGTTAAAGTGACAGTAAGCAGCAATAGTAGTGCTACTTGTCTAATTAAATACAGTCTAATGAAGGCTTGGGCATTATCGATACATACCTTAAGGAAAGCCAGATTGCAGATCCTAATAAATACACATGTTACATGTGACAGGTGTCAAATGCAAACAAAATGCAACAATCCATATGTTGACATACGAATATGAAAATTGCACTCCATTCAGGCATGGATGGCCATGTACACCCATTGACTCACCTTCTTAGTTATCCAATCTCCTAGGGGAGGCAAAAAACCTGAGACCAATTTAAAAAGAAACTTTAAACTGGAGTTCCAAAAATAAAAGAACTTAATTGTCAAACAATATTGCAAATGCTAAGTACATTTTTCTATACAGTAGGTAAAATGTAAAATTCATATTGTCCTTTGGCTTACCCCTTTGTGACAACAGCAGCTCATGGATATATGCATATTTAGTAGCATGTTATCCAGTCTCAGTAGCCTATCTGATGAAAGGTCACTGACCTGAAGTGTTAACTCTGCTTCTCTCTCCACAGATGCCAGACTTGCTGAGTATTTCTAGCAATTTTTGTTTTTATTTCAGATTTCCAGCATCTACAGTATTTTGCTTTTATCAATAGCGTGTCTCATCTCTCAAAATGCCAACAAGGCTGGGCATTCTTTGGACATCCAAAGAGAACAATGGCTCAGTCCCTGGCTGTGGTAGCTGAAATGCCGCTGTCATTTACAGTAGGATGCTTGTCTTAGATTCCTAGATCCAACACCTTCCAATTGAGGAATAAGTGATAGGCCTACTCCATGAGTTGAAATCGCTAAGAATGAAGCTGAAGTGATCTTCAAGGTCTTAATAATTTCAATGCTAAACATATCTGATAAAATATATCGCAACTACCAGCTGTTTTAGTTGGAGAAAACATTTCATTCTGACAGTAGGGCAATGCTAGTGGTACCATTGTGCTACTGCTCCTGTTTCAAAGACATTCTTAAAGTGGATGGCTAGTAGCCCTTGATAGGATTTGTAGTTCTAAAAGCAGTAGAAAGCTTGACATTGTCTGGAAGGAATTTAAACAGTTGTTTGGTGAGGGTTTAAGGGATATGGAGCAAAGGTGGGAAATGCAGATCAGCTGTGATCTGATTTGATTGGCAGAGTAGGCCCAAGGGGTTGAATGGGCCATTTCTGTTTGTAATACTACGTTACTAATTTCTATTCCTAGAATGAGTTGTACAAGATAAATCTAAATAACAATGACTGATGATATTTGATGCAGACAAGTGTAATATACTCCAATTGAGGAATAAGCGATAGGCCTACTCCATGAGTTGAAATAGCTAAGAATGAAGTTGAAGTGATCTTCAAGGTCTTAATAATTTCAATGCTAACATATCTGATAAAATATAGAGCAGCTACCAACAAAGTCAGTAGAATGTTGAACTACATTGCTAAAACAGTAGAATATAAGTCAGAGAAAACTGTGATTAAATTGTACAGTGCACTGGTCAGACTACTCTTAAATATAGCATCCAGTTCTGGTTGCTAAGAAACCAGGGAGAAATTCAAAACTGGAGGTAGTGCAGAGAAGAGCCAAAAGGCTGGTTACTGGTGTCAGAGGCTTGACATGAGAAAAGACTGAAGAAAATATTCAGCCTGGAAAGGAGACATCTATGAAGTGATCATATAAAAGATAGCATACAAGATAGAAGCATATGGAAAAGGTAGATCTGGAATGTTACTTTAAATTACATTGTAAGAGTATGACGGGGAACATTGGTTCAAACTAATAAAAGATGAATTTAAGACTGGTATCAGGAAATTCTTCTTAGTATGGAATAATTAACACCTGAAACAGCCTCCCAGATAGAGTAATGAAGGCAAACAAAATTGAATCAGTTGAGAAACAATTGAGTGGTGGGCCTCGACAATGCTTCTGGATGGATGAGTTAAGATCCTTCTTGCCCTTCGTTATCCGTGATTACCATGTGATATTCTGAATGTGGTCTTCATCACAAGCTATTGCTCTGTTCTGATCCTGACCAGGGCATCATTCTTATCTACAAAGGGCACAGCATTGCTGAGTGACTGACTTCTGTGCTGATTCATTATTTTTGTCAGCTGCCATCAGTTATACAAAATATTTTAGCTATACCAGACAAAAATGTTGGCTTCTGTCTTCCAGTGATCTAATGAATTGATCAGTACTTCAAACCCCAGCTGAATAAGTCATCAATCATGCTTCAGTGTTTATTATCATTGTGTTTTCAACACGAATGATGATTATTTTTCAGTGGCAAACTGCATCTGGCTCAGCAGATTGACATGATGGTGAGTCATAAGCTGCAGGTTATTGGTTGTCAGGTTGCTAAGGCTTTACACGGGATGTTATGACATGTCATTGTCATAATGTTGGGGTGTCTTGGGAGGTGTTGGGTGTCTTGCAAAGCATTAAGGTAGATAAGTCCCCAGGGCCTGATGGGATCTACCCTAGAATACTGAGGAAGGCAAGGGAAGAAATTGCTGGGGCCTTGACAGAAATCTTTGCATCCTCATTGGCTACACGTGAGGTCCCAGAGGACTGAAGAATAGCCAATGTTGTTCCTTTGTTTAAGAAGGGTGGCAAGGATAATCCAGGAAATTATAGGCCGGTGAGCCTTACATCAGTGGTAGGGAAACTATTAGAGAGGATTATTCGGGACAGGATTTACTCCCATTTGGAAACAAACAAACTTATTAGCGAGAGACAGCATGGTTTTGTGAAGGGGAGGCCGTGTCTTACTAATTTGATTGAGTTTTTTGAGGAAGTGACGAAGATGATTGATAAAGGAAGGGCAGTGGATGTTGTCTATATGGACTTTTGTAAAGCCTTTGACAAGGTCCTGCATGGCAGACTGGTACAAAAGGTGAAGTCACATGGGATCAGAGGTGAGCTGGCAAGGTGGATACAGAACTGGCTTGGTCATAGAAGACAGAGGGTATCAGTGGATGGGTGTTTTTCTGAATGGAGGGATGTGACTAGTGGTATTCCGCAGGGATCAGTGCTGGGACCTTTGCTGTTTGTAATATATATAAATGATTTGGAGGAAAATGTAGCTGGTCTGATTAGTAAGTTTGCGGATGACACAAAGGTTGGTGGAGTTGCGGATAATGATGAGGATTGTCAGAGATACAGCAGGATATAGATTGGTTGGAGACTTGGGCGGAGAAATGGCAGATGGAGTTTAATCCAGAAAAATGTGAGGTAATGCATTTTGGAAGGTCTAATGCAGGTGGGAGGTATACAGTAAATGGCAGAACCCTTAGGAGTATTGACAGGCAGAGAGATCTGGGCGTACAGGTCCACAGGTCACTGAAAGTGGCAACGCAGGTGGATAAGGTAGTCAAGAAGGCATAAGGCATGCTTGCCTTCATCGGTCGGGGCATAGAGTATAAAAATTGGCAAGTCATGTTGCAGCTGTACAGAACTTTAGTTAGGCCACACTTAGAATATTGCGTGCAATTCTGGTCGCCACACTACCAGAAGGACGTGGAGGCTTTGGAGAGGGTACAGAGGAGGTTTACCAGGATATTGCCTGGTCTGGAGGGCATTAGCTATGAGGAGAGGTTGGAAAAACTCGGATTGTTTTCACTGGAACGACGGAGGTGGAGGGGCAACATGATAGAGGTTTACAAAGTTGTGAACGGCGTGGACAGAGTGGATAGTCAGAAGCTTTTTCCCCAAAGTGGAAGAGTCAGTTACTAGGGGACATAGGTTTAAGGTGCGAGGGGCAAAGTTTAGAGGGGATGTGCGCGGCAAGTTTTTTACACAGAGGGTGGTGAGTGCCTGGAACTTGCTGCCAGGGGAGGTGGTGGAAGCAGATACGATAACGACGTTTAAGAGACATCTTGACAAATACATGAATAGGAAGGGAGTAGAGGGATATGGGCCCCGGAAGTGCCAAAGGTGTTAGTTTAGGCAGGCATCAAGATCAGCGCAGGCTTGGAGGGCCGAATGGCCTGTTCCTGTGCTGTACTTTTCTTTGTTCTTTGTTCTTTGCAAAGGGATCAAAAAATTCTTAAGAAGGAAGTTGTCAATTCCAGACATATTTTCTCTTCAGTGATGCCTTAACAGATTTTCTATTTGGAAACATTTTTTCTAATGGCACTCAAATGCTTTCCTTGTGTAAACATAAACTTAGCTGAGCCTGAACAAGAACAAAGTTGAAAGTAGCCCTGATTTCTTTTGAAGGCTATGCTTATAGTACTGTTCCACATACCACCTATATTTCTAATCTTAATTTAGAATGTCTATGCAAAGGTAAAGCCATAATATAATTTTCAAAAGAATTAATGGAAGCAATCGAACTTTCCCTTAAAACCATAGAACCTGTCGCATAAGTTGCACTGCTGTCGGCCTCCCCCATTAGTTTTGCCTTGGCTGGCTTTTTTTTAAAAGAAGCCACTCACATTAGTCTGTAGGGCATATCTTTTGATTTACAAGTTGTGAAAACGTTTAAGGTCTGACGTATATTCCAACTTTACAATACCTCCAAACACTAGGTATACTGGAATTTGCCATTGACTTTTATAAACATAAACAGCATGAGTATAGTATGGTTCAATGAGATCAGAAAGTAGAATTTGCTTTCTCATCTCACATATTGGCTGCAAACCCACAACTATGTTTGCATTCTATTCAAAACTTGCATTTTGGATTTAATAAAGAAAAAAAAGGAATGACTTGCATTTGACTTTCATGGCCTCAGTGTTCCAATAAAGTAGTTTTGAAGTGTAGTCGCTGTTGTAATATAGGAAACACAGCAAACAATTTCTCATAGTCCAACAACAGCAATTAAATAAATGATCAGTTAATCTTGTTTTGAGACCTCACAGACCTGAAATGTTTACTCTGTTTTTATTTCAGATTTCCAGCATCTGCAGTATTTTGCTTTTATTATAATCTTATTTTGATGTTGGTTGAGGGATAAATGTTTACCAGGACACCAAAATAACTCCTTTGATCTTATTCGAAAAATGCCATCTCCAACTTGCTCGGTATTGCACTGAAATACCAGCTTGTATTATGCTCTTGGGGTGCTCGAATGCAACTTGACCCACAACCTCCTGACTTGGAGTGTTGTACCACTGAGCCAAGGCTGTACAAATCATGGTGGAAACCTTGATTTAGTCTCATTTGACCCTTGCCCTCTCTTGGCAAATTGTTTCATTTAGAAACAAGCGCACAACCTTTTTTTAAATATAAAAGCAAAATGCTGGAAATCAGAAATAAAAACAGAAAGTGCTGGAAATACTCAGCAAATCTGGCAGCATCTGTGGAGAGAGAAACATAGTTAACGTTTCAGTTCGATGACCTTTCATCGGAACCAAAGGTTAGTTAGAGCTACTTGCTTGTAATAATGCCATTAATAGTGAACGTAATCTTTGTGATGAATCCTTTCAGTTTAAGCAGAATTAGTGTTCAAAATCAACAAACTCCATGGGTGGAATTCAGTGTACAAGATTTCTATTCTGTTTTATCATCGCTATCCCACCTGAACCATATGTTCTTGTGTATTCTGTATGCCTCACTTACCATTTTAATGAGAATTTATGCTGTCATTATCAAGCAAGACCATAAAAAAATGACTTTTCCTTTAGCAAATAATTTCAGTCACATTGTAAAAAAAAAATCTGCTTTCATAAACTGACACATTTGCTGTTTGCCATGCAGAAGCCAAGATTTTGTTACATTGGAGTAATTCCAATGTTCTTGTTTTATTCATTTTCCAACATATAACATAGTCACATTGGTAAACAAAGATGATCAGGGAAGGATAACAGATTTGTCCATGATGGATATTGAGGGAATAACATTTTGGCTCAAAGATATGAGGCTTTGGGACCCACTTCTCATTGCCTCATTGCCTCATTCTTCCGCTCCCCCCATCCATGCAAAGGTCCTTTTCCATACTTGGATACTGATTCCAGAGGTGCTGGTCATCCTCCAGTACCTTGCTCAAAATGACCATTTTTGTTGTGGGAGCCTAGGCAGTGAGCTGTCACAATTGTGGTCTCACTTTATTTTTATGCATGCACATTTTTTCAGCAGGAGTCACAGGACAGTAACTGGAAAGGGAACATGAGCCAATTCTGAACATAAAAAATAGGAACAGGAGTATAGGCCATTTGGCTCCTTGAGCCTGCTCAGCTCTTCAGTAAGATCATGGCTGTTCTTCTACCTCAGCTACACCTTCCCATACTATCCCCATATCCCTTGATTCCCTTAGACCCCAATAATCTATCGATCTCTGACTCAACAACTTGAGCATCCACAGTTCTCTGTGGTAGATAATTTTGAAGGTTCACAACTTTTTGAGTGAACAAAATTCTCCTCATCTCAGTCCTAATTGGTCAACCCCTTACTCTGAGAATGTGACCCCCTGGTTCTAGCCTAACTAGCCAGGGAAAACTAGCATCTACCCTGTCCGGCTCCTTAAGATTTTTATACATTTCAATGAGATCACCTCTCATTCTCCTAAACCTTTAGGAATGAAGGCCTAGTCTTTTCAATTTCTCCACATGAGACAATCCCCTCACCCAGGAATCAGTCTAGTGAATTTTCGTTGCACTCCCTCCAAAGCAAATATATCCTTCCTTAGGTAAGGAGACCAAAACTGTGCATAGTACTCCATGCGTGGTCTCACCAAGACCCTGAACAACTGCAGTGAGCCCTAATTTTGTGTAATAACCTCTTGTGCGGCAACTTATTGAGTGCCTTTTGAAAATCCAAATACACTACGTTCACTGATCTCCCTTATCCACCCTCCCAGTTACATCCTCAAAAAACTCTAATAGATCTGTCAAATGCAATTTCCCTTTCATAAATCCGTGTTGAATCTGCCCAGTCATATTGTGATCTTCTAGGTGCCCCATCATCACCCAATAATAGATTCTAGCATTTTCCCTACTACTGATGTCAGACTACCTGGCCGATAGTTAACTGTCTTTTCCCTGTCTGCTGTTTTGAATAGAGGGGTTACACTTGCTACATTCCAATCCACGGGGGGACCTCTCTAGAATCTAGGGAATTCTGGAATATCACAACCAGTGTTTTGACTATCTCTGTAACCATCTCATAGAATCATAGAACCATAGAAAGATTATGGCACAGAAGGAGACCATTCAGCCCAACGTGTCCGTGCTAGCCGAAGAAACTAGTCGCCCAATGTAATCCCACCTTCCAGCACCTGGTCCATAGCCTTGCAGGTTACAGCAGTTCAGGTGCATGTCCAGGTACCTTTTTAAATGAGTTGAGGGTTTCTGACTCCACCACCGTTCCTGGCAGTGAATTCCAGACACCCACCACCCTCTGGGTGAAAATGTTCTTCCTCATGTCCCCGCTAATCCTTCTACCAATCACCTTAAATCTGTGCCCCCATTTAATTGACCTTTCCACTGGGGGAAAACAGGCCCTTCCTGTCTACTCTATCTCGGCCCCCTCATAGTTTTGTCCACCTCTATTAAGTCACTCCTCAGCTGCCTCTGTTCCAAGAAAAACAACCCTAGCCTATCCAATCTTTCCTCATAGCTGCAACTTTCAAGCCCTGGCAACATTCTTGTAAATCTCCTCGGTACTCTTTCCAGAGCAATTATGTCCTTCCTGTAATGTGGTGACCAGTACTGTACGCAGTACTCCAATTGTGGCCTAACAAGCATTGTATACAGTTCCAGCATTACATCCTTGCTTTTGTATTCTATACCTCGGCCAATAAAGAAAGCATTCCATATGCCGCCTTCACCACTTTATCTACCTGTCCTGCAACCTTCAGGGACCTGTGGACATGCACTCCAAGGTCTCTCACTTCTTCTACCACTCTCAATATCCTCCTGTTTATTGTGTATTCCCTCGCTTTGTTTGCCCTCCCCAAATACATTATCTCACATTTCTCCAGATTGAGTTCCATTTGCCACTTTTCCGCCCACTCAACGAAACCATTGATATCATTCTGGTGTCCACATCCTTTTCACTATCTCATGGGGACAGACGGCAGGAGCAGGAAGGTAATGTATTCCTTAACTTAAATTATTTTAAATATTTAAATTTGGCTCCCGTCACAGAATGGCGGGGCGACCGCCAGTATCTGGCTGAGCCTTCCTGCGTCGAGATCCGTGGCGCGTCTCTGCCAGAGGCATTTTTTGCCCCCCCCCACCAAAGCCCTCCCCACCGCCACGTTCCCTGACATTGGGGGGCTCTGTAAAACTCAGCCCCAGCAGACTGAAAATGAAAGAAGTTGGATACATATAGGGACAGATCCTACTTTTGCCACAGGTGCTGATGACAACACTGCCACTAAATGCATTTTACGATGCCATGACACTAAACATCATGTTATTAATTGGAAATCAGAAGTTTGCAGCTACTAATTAATTTTTTTTTTCTTAAAACTATTTACCTCAATATCCATACTTACCACCTCTGCTTCTAATGTGGCACAGAATCTCTCATAGAAACAACAACAACTTGCATTTATATAGCACCTCTAACATCGTAAAATGTCCCAAGGTGCTTCACAGGAGTGTTATCAAACAAAATTTGACACAAATCCACAGTCAAAGAGGTTTTAAGGAGCATCTTAAAGGAAGAGAGAGAGGTGGAGAGGTTTTGAGGGGGAACTGCAGAGCTTCGAGCCTTGGCAGCTAAAGGCATGGCCACCAATGATAGTTTGATTAAAATCGAGGATGCACACAAGGATGAATTGGAGGAGAGAAGAGGTCTTGGAGGGTTGTGGGGCTGGAGATGGTTACAGAAGTAGGGAGGGACAAGACCATGGAGAGATTTATAAGCGAGTATGAGACTTTTTAAATCGATCACAGACTCAAAAATTTTGATTGGTCCTTTTCAGAGAACAAGTTCCAGATTTCCACTATCCTTTGGGCTGAATCTTCTTGTCCCGTCACTGGGAGTGACAGCGGGCGAATAAAATAGCGGCTGGGACGCACAGGCCACAAGCTGCCATGATTTTGCAGCCAGCAGCTCATTAACATATGCACGGCGGTTGCCACCCCCCCCCCCCCACACGTGGTGGCGGCAGCCTCAGCGACACCGTGAACAGCATCACCTGAGACTAGAGCAGGAGCTGGCGCAATTTTTAGAAGGCTGCCAGCCCTGCAGACAGTTCCAAAGACGAGGAGTTTGCCCCTTCCCCAACTCCCCTGTGCAAAACCTGCAGGGCTGGGTTTTGTTCCCAGTCTAACATCGGGGTTCCGTGGCGGGGAGGATGCTGGGAGATCAGAGCGGTAGCGGTCCGCCACGGAGCCTGATGCTGGGATTGCCGGGCCCGATCTTCCCGGCGGCGGGTAGGCTCTGTAGCAGCACCTCCACTGCTCCGCGGTGGAACCGTGCTTTAAATATTGAATGTGCCTTCACACTCCCGTCCTTGAAAAGCTGGCACCAGTGAGGCGAGGGTCCTCTGTGCCTGCAAAGGTTGATGGGTAATATTCATTTTTGCAGCGAACTCGGACATTTGCATTAAATTTGGAGGAGAACAAGATCCCGGCCTTTGTGTGGAAAAAGTTCTTCCTAATTTACTCCTAAATGGCCTGGATCTAATTTTAAGATCTCCACCAAAGGAAGTTTCTCTGTATATACCCTATTAAATCCCTTTATTGTGTTAAACACTTTATTAGTTCATACTCTCAACTTTATAACGTCAAATTGATGCAATCTGTCTCATAATTTAAGCCCTTGTATCACTTGGGCTCCAAACAGCATCAGATATTTCAAATGCCCATTCCACAGATTGTGAACCTCTTTATTATTCAAAAGCACTGGTAATGTCCTATTGTGTTTAGGGGTTTTATTAATATTACACAGTAACATTTTTAAAAGTTAATTAACTTGATTGATGCTGAAGCTGGGCCATGCATTCCCAGCATAGTGCTAAAGCCCCAATCTCGAATACCTTGCCAGTAGACATTTCCATGATGATACCAACCATCCTTGAAGCTTCTTGAAGTAAAACTGCCAATATTATTGATTCAAAAAATAGAAATCATTTAGAAAAGAACGTTTAGAGACGTTTAGAGTAAGTAACAAAATAACGATTAAGAAAAATACAACCCAGAAGGGAAAGACAAACATAAAGCAAAATGCTGCAAACTGAAATATCAATACATCTGTTGTGCGATTTCTGGGTTGGGTTCCAGCCACACATGAGTCATCTAATATAGACAGATAAATACTGGATGCAAATTCAGCATATCCAGTAGCAGGCTGCACAGAATTAAGATGTGGGTCAACACATGCAGCAGCTGCTAGAAAAGAATGAATATATGCATCTAGAAAGGAGTAGCTTGTGAACCATACATATTTGGTTTGGGCTATAAGCAGCCTGTGTGAACTAAACTGGGCTATGTAAGATAGTAAGTGGCTACTCCAATAGATAGTCCATTCCTCTATCCCCATGCCCTCGATGGGTGGGAGTGGTGTGCGGGGGGCGGGGGTGACACGTAACACAATCACACATTGGGCTGAATTTTCCCAGCCCCGTGGAGACGGTTGGAGGTGGGAGCAGTGGGAAAATAGCGGGGAGCCACATCAGGATGGTTCACTGATACATTACTTTCTCCGGAGAAGGGGCAGGCTGAGAACCGGGTCGGCTGCTGACTCCATGGAAGCAGGCAGCCAATTAGAGCAATAAAGCCTCACTTAGGGGTCATGCCAGTGCCAGTATTTTACTGATGTCACAGCATCCCCCACCCCCCACCCCGCCCCCACCATGTGCAGAAGCTTCCGGCTCATTCGTGGAGGCCAGGGGGCCAACGGAGCTGAAGGCTCCATGCCCCGATGACAAGGCTGTGGGGATGAAAGGCCACAGCCTGGTCCATGAATAGGCCTGTGGAGGGGTTTCACTTCCAACCCGATGGCTGTACCAGCTTCGGGCTCCTTTAATTTATTTTTTCAATGTAGGCAGCCTCAATGTTGCGGTACCCTCGCACTCACCTGCCTACTTTGGCAGTGCGTGGAATTTATATGGACTTTGACAAAGCAGCCTCTCTCCCCACACTCAGAAATAGCATTTTGTTTGAATCCCTTCTATATCATGCACATCTCTTTTAATACATAGAATGGAGGAGTATGAAAAGTATTGGTTGATCAACTTCTGATGAGTCAGTGCTGGTTCGTTAAGGCACTATAGAAACAATTTAGGTGCTCTCTGTTTCAAAAAAAATCAATTTTCTTTAAAAAGAAATGATAATTAAGATGCATTTATAGTTGATCTATAAAGAGAGGATTCACCAGAATCTCTCTCATCACTGCATGTTGTTTTGGATCTGTGCTTGGCATTCTGCAATGCCTTATACTTCCTTTGACAAGTTGAAACCTCTTATGCGCTGTCATGACGAAACTGTTGCTCTCAGTCCTTGGTTATCGCATTCAGTGCATCAGAGGAGGAATAAACCACAGCCCACTTGTCTGTGGCTCTTATTCTGCATTGTACTGAAATCAGACACAGAAATGGCAATTCCCTTTGAAATGCAAGAGAACAGTGATTTCCTGCAATTGCACTGACTTTTGTGTGTGATTACCACTGGCTAGTGGATCCACAGACTTTTAAATAACTGCTCTGGGAGTTTAATTTTAATTTAGAGATACAGCACTGAAACAAGCCCTTCGGCCCACCGAGTCTGTGCCGACCATCAACCACCCATTTATACTAATCCTACACTAATTCCATATTCCTACCACATCCCCACCTGTCCCTATATTTCCCTACCACCTACCTATACTAGGGGCAATTTATAATGGCCAATTAACCTATCAACCATGTTAAAACATTAGGCATTGAGAAAATGTTGTTGAAAACTATTGACGCTTAATGAGTGGGGGATTTAATCAGGAACAAATTATTAAAAATAAGGTGTACTAGCAGTTTGTGAACATTGGACATGTTGTAGAAGCTAATTTGACTTATCAAATGTAACTGGTCACAGAACTGCTACAAACGTTTTTGAAAATTTTGCAGATAAATGAATTCATCCACACACATTGCTGCATGCAGTTTGCTTGCAATATTAATTAGGGCATTTTGAAGAATATGGCAGATGTTGGGGAGTGTGTTGTGTGGGTGGATAGTGCCTTATCACCTTAGCCGTCTGTTTGTCAAACAGGGCTTTAGCATAAATCGGCTAATGAACAGAAAAAATATCTCACCTTGGTTTCCCCTCCTTACCTACGCTGCTTCTTTCAACTAACTGAGCATCTGGAGTGACAGCTTTCAGGAGGCAACTGTAGGTGGAACACACTGGATCAGTTCTGTGAAATCATGTCCCCCTTCTGTTGTTTATTGTTGGAACCTACATGCAGTGGGAGATTTACAAAGGTCTCAAATTAATATATTACCAAGCCAGCTAATTTTTTTTTGTTAGTTGCATCTGCTGAAGTTTGTGTAGCTGTCCTTTTAAAAGTTATCCCCAAGTGAGGGTGGGTGCAGCAAGGAGCAGCTGCCGGCAATTAATTGAAGGGCTGCAGCTTTCTTTGTCCAGTGATGAATGAAGTAGGTTTTGTGACAAATGCAATCTTCGCAAAAAGTATTGCATTGAGCCAAAGGCACAACTGTTTCATGGCTGAACAAAGCTTTCTAATCTCCCATATGCAGTCCATAGTAGAAACGCTGTTCAAAGATGAAGGTTCGTTACAGGGGCCCAGATGGCTGAGGCTTTTCATTTTTAGGGTTAATCTGGTGTTTGCTGGAAAATGAAATGCAAGTGGGAAAATTGGTATTCAACTGCTGTGTTCACTCCATGTACTGTACATGACTAACGAGCTGTAGAAATGGTTCTATTGTTTTGTATGACAGTTAAACACTGACAAACCAGAAAATAAAGATTTGCATGAGCACGTCACTTGTGTGTTAGAATATTTCAGTGTGTCAGAAGTTATTTCTCACCTACTGTTTCAGAGCATAATAATGTATTTATGATCATTGCTGTGTTGTAAGGGGAGGGTCACTGAGTGGAGGCTGTTTTCTTTTTGCATGGGTAGGGATGAAAATATTGGCAGGGGAGTCTCTCTTCACTGCTCTTCTGTACAGCCCTATTCTATGGCAATAGAAGAGAAGGAAAGAATTGCAACAGTCCCCTCGTTGTAAATTATGCACCTAATGACTTTTTGGGAAGGGTTGAGTAGTGATGTGTGTTGCCAGAACATTACTTTCACAGGTCTGTAGTGTGACTGTTATAATCAAGGATAATTTCTGAGCAGAAAGTAATTTTATGACATGACTGAATTTAGGAGGATGATCTTATTCACTCAGTTGTAAATTATCCGTCCTCCTTACTTGTGGAATCCATTTTATCATGCATGATTCCCCGATTCTGTATGCATTGTGTGCTGCAGTCAGTTGCTGGTAACACAAAGTCCAGCAATTGGTTCAGTGCAAAGAGAACTAACTGGGGACTTTGCCAACCAGACTCAGTTATACAGCTATGAGTTGTTGTTATCCATACCACTTGCAACAATTGTTACAATTGTTCGTAATGTATCTCGTGGTATGGAGTCGATAGCACCAGTACACAGACACACAGCTGATTATGACTGACAAACTGCCCCAAATATTTTTCTGAAAGCTGTGTTCTGTGCCAATTCTTCTGAACCAATCAGATAAAGAGAAACAAGTCTGTTTTCTCTCAGCACCAATACCCTCTCACAGAATCACAGAATTGTTACAGAGCAGAAGGAGGCCATTCGGCCCATCGTGTCTGCACCAGCTCTCCGAATGAGCAATTCACCTCGTGCCACTACCCTGCCTTCTCCCCATAACTCTGCACGTTTTTCCTTCTCATAGATCAGTCTAATTCCCTTTTGACTGTTTCAATTGAACCTGTCTCCAGCACACTCTCAGGCAGCACATTCCAGACCTTAACCACTTACTGTGTGAAAAAGTTTTTCGTCATGTCATTTTTGCTTCTTTTACCAATTACTTTAAATCCGTGCCCTCTCGTTCTCAATCCTTTCATGAGTGGGAACAGTTTCTCTCTATCTACTCTGTCCAGACCCCTCATGATTGTGAATACGTCTATCAAATCACCTCTCAGACATCTCTTCTCCAAGGAGAACAGTCCCAACTACTCCAATCTATCTTAACTGAAGTTCCTCGTCCCTGGAACCATTCTCGTGAATCTTTTCTGCAACCTCTCTAACACCTTCACATCCTTCCTAAAGTGCGGTGCCAAGAACTGGACGCAATACTCCAGCTGAAGCTGAACTAGTGTCTGATACAAGTTCAACATAACTTCCTTGCTCTTATACTCTATCCCCCTATTAATAAAGCCCAGGATACTGTATGCTTTATTATCACTCTCTCCTGCCACCTTCAATGACTTATGCACATATACACCCAGGTCCCTCTGCTCCTGCACCCGCTTTAGAACTGTACCCTTTATTTTATATTGACTCTCCATATTCTTCCTACCAAAATGTATCACTTCACAGTTCTCCACATTGAACTTCATCTGCCACCTGTCCATCCATTCCACCAACTTGGCTATCCTTTTGAAGTCCAACACTATCTTCCTCACAGTTCACAATGCTTCCAAGTTTCGTATCATCTGCAAACATTGAAATTGTGCCCTGTACACCAAGGTCGAGGTCATTAATATATGTCAGGCAAAGCAAGGGTCCGAACACTGACCCCTGGGGAACTCCACTCCAAACCTTCCTCCAACCTGAAAAAAATCCATTAACCACTTTGCTTTGTTTTCTGTCACTCAGCCAATTCTGTATCCATGTTGCTTCTGTCCTGTTTATTTCATGAGCTATAACTTTGCTCACAAGTCTGTTGTGTGGCACTGTATCAAACTCTGTTCCATGTGCAGCAGCAACTCCGAAAACCTTCGGGTAAATTCACCAATGCTGAGCTGCCAGTGGGGAACTGCTCTCGAAGGGAGTGATGATCAGAGAATTAGCAATAATGTATTATAGTCCTGTCTCTGGCCCTCCTTATGTTCAAATAGAGCTCCCCACTGCAGGCACAGGATTGGTGAAATTACTGTATCTAAAACAACAACAAAACCAACACAACAACTTGTATTTATATAGCACCTATATTGTGATAAAACGTTCCAAAGAGCTTCACAGAGGCATTATAAAACAAAATATGACACCAAACCACATGAGATACTGGCTTAGTCAATGAGGCAGGTTTTGAGGGGCATCTTAAAGAAGCAAAGTGAGGTTGAAAGGCAGAGAGCTATAGGGAGGGAATTCTAGAGCTTAGGGCCCAGGCAGCTGAAGGCATGGCCGCCAGTGGTGGAGTGATGAAAATCAGGTATGTTTAGGAGGTCAGAATTGGAGGAGTGCAGATCTCTGGGAAGGATTTGGGCTGGAGGGGATTACAGAGATAGGGAGGAATGAGGTCTTGGAGGGATTTGAAAACAAGGATGAGAATTTTAAAATAAAGGCATTGCTTAGCTGGGAACAGTAAGGTCAGCAAGCACAGGGGTGATGGGTAAACAGGACTTGGTTTGAGTTAGGACACGGGCAGCAGAGTTTTTGATGGTGTCAGATTTACGGAGGTACAATGTTGGACACCAGACGTGAGTGCGTTAGAATAGTCAAGTCTAGAGCTAACAAAGGTATGGTTCAGCAGCAGATATACTGAGGCAGGAGTGGAGTTGAGCAATGTTACAGAGGTGGATATAGCTGGTCTTAGTGATGCCATGGATATGTAGTCGTAAGCTCACCTTGGGGGTCAAATATGCCACCAAGTTTGTGAACTGTTTGTCAGCCTCCGACAGTTGCCAGGGAGAGGAATAGAGTTGATGGCTAGGGAGCAGAGTTTGTAGCAGGGGCCATGAGACCATAGAGTTATACAGCACTGAAACAGGTCCTTCGGCCCATCGTGTCTGTGCTGGCCATCAAGCACCTAACTATTCTAATCCCATTTTCCAGCACTTGGCCCGTAGCCTTGTATGCTACGGCATTTCAAGTCCTCATCCAAATACTTCTTAAATGTTGTGAGGGTTCCTGCCTCTACCACCTCTTCAGGCAGTGCGTTCCAGATTCCAACCTAGGTGAAAAAATCTTTCCTCAAATCCCCTCTAAACCTCCTGCCCCTTACCTTAAATCTATGCCCCCTAGTTATTGACCCTTCCGTGAAGGGAAAAATTTCTTCCTATATAACCTATCAATGCCCCTCATAACTTTGTATATCTCAATCCCACAGCTTTCTCTGATCTAAGGAAAAGAACCCCAGCCTTTTTAGTCTTTTTTCATAGCTGAAATGCTCCAGCCCAGGCAACATCCTGGTGAATCTCCTGTGCACCCTCTCCAGCTGTGGCCTAACTAGCGTTTTATACAGCTCCATCATAACCTCCCTGCTCTTATATTCTATGCCTCAGCTAATAAAGGCAAGCATCCCATCTGCCTTCCTAACCACCTTATCAACCTGTGCTGCTGCCTTCAGTGATCTATGGACAAGTACACCAAGGTCCCTCTGACCCTCTGTACTTCCTAGGGTCCTACCATCCATTGTATATTCCCTTGCCTTGTTAGTCCACCCAAAATGCATCACCTCACACTTCGCAGGATTAAATTCCATTTGCCACAGCTCCGACCATCTTACCAGCCCATCTATATTGTCCTGTAATCTAAGTCTTTCCTCCTCACTATTTACGACACCACCAATTTTTGTGTCATCTGCGAACTTACTGATCATACCTCCTATATTCACGTCTAAATCATTAATGTACACTACAAACAGCAAGAGTCCCAGCACCGATCCCTGTGGTACACCACTGGTCACAGGCTTCCACTCGCATAAACGACCCTCAACCATCACCCTCTGCCTCCTGCCACTAAGCCAATTTTGGATCCAATTTGCCAAATTGCCCTAGATCCCATGGGCTCTTACCTTCTTAACCAATCTCTCATGCGGGACCTTACCAAAAGCCTTACTGAAGTCCATATAGACTACATCAACTGCTTTACCCTCATCTACACATATCGTCACCACCTCAAAAAATTCAATCAAGTTAGTCAGTCACGCTCTCCCCCTGACAAAGCCATGCTGACTATCCCTGATTAATCCCTGCCTCTCCAAGTGGAGATTAAGCCTGTCCCTCAGAATTTTTTCTCATATTTTCCCTACCACTGATGTTAGACTCACCAGCCTGCAATTACCTGGTTTATTCCTGCTACCCTTCTTAAATAATGGTACCACATTCACTGTCCTCCAATCCTCAGGTACCTCTCGTGTGGCCAGAGAGGATCTGAAAATTTGTGTCAGAGCCCCTGCAATCTCCTCCCTTGCCTCACATAGCAGCCTGGGATACATCTCATCTGGAACTGGGGATTTATCCACTTTTAAGCCCGCTAAAATAGCTAATACTTCCTCCCTTTCAATGCTAATATGTTCAAGTATATCACAATCCCCCTCCCTGATCTCTACACCTACATTGTCCTTCTCCATGGTGAACACAGATGAAAAGTAATCATTTAAAATCTCACCTCTGTCCTCCGGCTCTACGCACAGATTGCCACTTTGGTCCCTAATGGGCCCTACTGTTTCCCTGGTTATCCTCTTGCCCTTAATATACTTCGAAAACGCCTTAGGATTTTCCTTTATCTTGCCTGCCAGTGTTTTCGCATGTCCCTTTTTCGCTCTCCTAATTATTTTTTTAAGTACCCCCCTACACTTTCTATACTCCTCTAATGCCTCCACTGTTTTCAGCACTCTGAATCTACAATAAGCCTCTTTTTTTTTAATGATCCAATCCTCTATATCCCTTGACATCCAGAGTTCCCTGGACTTGTTGGCCCTACCCTTCACCTTAATGGGTACATGTTGACTCTGAACTCTCACTATTTCCTCTTTGAATGACTCCCACTGATCTGATGTCGACTTTCCTACAAGTAGCTGCTCCCAGTCCACTTTGGCCAGATCCTGTTTTATCATCTTAAAATCGGCCTTCCCCCAAATCAGTACTTTTATTTTCAGTCCATCTTTCTTCTTTTCCATAACTACCTTAAATCTTAGAGTTATGGTCACTATCCCCGAAATGTCCCCCCACTGACACTTCTACCACTTGTCTGGCTTCATTCCCGAGGATTTGGTCCAGTACTGCCCCTTCTCTTGTAGGGCTATCTATGGACTGGTTCAAAAAGCTCTCCTGTATGCATTTTAAGAATTCCGCCCCCATTAAGCCTTTTGCACTAAGACTATCCCAGTTGATATTGGGGAAGTTGAAATCCCCTACTATTATTACCCTATTATTTTACACCTCTCTGAGATTTGCTGACATATCTGCTCCTCTATCTCTCCTTGACTGTTTGGCGGCCTGTAGTGCACTCCCAGCCAAGTGATTGCCCCCTTTTTGTTTTTAAGTTCTATCCATATGGCCTCATTTGAGGATCCTTCTAAGATATCATCCCTCCTTACTGCCGTAATTGACTCCTTGATCAACTGTGCAATACCACCTCCTTTTTTACCCCCTCCCCTGTCATGCCTGAAGATTCTATACCCTGGAATATTGAGCTGTCAGTCCTGCCCCTCCCTCAACCATGTCTCTGTGATAGCAATAATATCATAATGCCATGTGCTAATCAATGCCCTCAATTCATCTGCCTTACTATTAAGACTCCTTGCATTAAACGCACCAAGGCTCCTTAGACAGTACCTTCCAAACCCGCGATCTCTACCAACTGGAAGGACAAGGGCAGCAAATGCATGGGAACACCACCTGCAATTTCCCCTCCAAGTCACACACCATCTGACTTGGAACTATATCACCGTTCCTTCACTGTCGCTGGGTCTAAATCCTGGAACTCCCTTCCTAACAGCACTGTGGGTGTACCTACCCTACATGGACTGCAGCGGTTCAAGAAGGCAGCTCACCACCACCTTCTCAAGGGCAATTAGGGATGGGCAATAAATGCTGGCCTGGCCAGCGACGCCCACATCCCATGAATGAATTTTTAAAAAGCTGCAATCCAGCATTGCATTTTTCACTTGTGCCTTAACAGGTCTATATTTGCTCTGCCTTCCAGACTGACTCATTTTCTCTTCTATATTTGACTGTGCATCACCCCCTACTGTAACTCCACTCTGTATCTCATCCCCCTGCCAAATTAGTTTAAACCCCCCCCCCCCCCAACAGCACTAGCAAACCTCCCAGCAAGGATGTTGGTCCCGTTCCGGTTCAGGTGCAACCCGTCCAACTTGTATAGGTTCCACCTTTGCCAGAAACAGACCCAGTGATCCAGGAGACTAAAGCATTCCCTCCTGCACCACCACCTCAGCCATGCATTCATCTGCTCTATCCTCTTATTCCTATACTCATTGGCACTATGCACCGGGAGTAATCCAGAGATTACAAGCTTTGAGGTCCTGCTTTTTAATCTGCTACCAAGCTCCCTTAATTCTTGTTGCAGGACCTCATCCCTCTTTCGACCTATGTCGTTGGTACCGATGTGTACCACGACCTCTGACTGTGCGCCCTCTCCCTTCAGAATGTCCTGCAGCCACTCCAAGACATCCTTGACCCTAGCACCAGGGAGGCAACATACCATCCTGCAGTCTCATTTGCGGCCACAGAAACGCCTGTCTGTTCCCCTTACATTGAATCCACTATCATTATGGCTCTCCGACTCTTTTTCATCCCCTCTTGAGCAGCAGAGCCATCCATGGTGCCACGAACTTGGCTGTTGCTGCTTTCCCCTGGGAGGTCATCCCCCCCACCCCCCAACAGTATCCAAAGCGGTATATCTGTTTGAGAGAGGAGTGGCCATAGGGGACTCCTGCACTACCTGCCTGTGGCTACTACTCCTCCTAGTGGTCACCCATCCCTTTTCTGCCTCTGCAGCTATTACCTGCGGTGTGACCACCTTGCTAAACGTGTTATCCACAACGTCCTCAGCATCACGGATGCTCAAAAGTGAGTCCATCCACAGCTCTAGCTGCGCAATGCAGTCAGCCAGTAGCTGCAGTTGGACACACTTCCTACACACATGGATAATAAGTTGCAATAAAGAAATAAGAAATTTACATATGGATATGGATAGGTGAGGTGAATGGGCCAAAATTTGGCAGATGGAGTTTAACGTGGATAAGTGTGAGGTTTCCATTTTGGTCGGAAGAATAGTAAGGCAAATTATTATCTAAATGGAGAGAAACTTCAGAGTGCTTCGGTGCAGAGGGATCTGGGTGTCCTCGTTCATGAATCGCAGAAAACTAATATGCAGATACAGCAGGTAATAAGGAAGCCAAATCGAATTTTGGCATTTATTGCTAAAGGAATAGAGTATAAAAGTAGGGAAGTGTTTCTGCAACTGTACAAGGCATTAGTGAGACCACAGCTGGAGTAGTGTGTACAATTTTGGTCCCCTTACTTGAGGAGGGATATAGTTGCATTGGAGGCAGTTCAGAGGAGGTTCACTTGATTGATGAGGGGTTTGTCTTATGAAGAGAGATTGAACAGTTTAGGCCTTTACTCTCTACAGTTTAGAAGAATGCGAGGAGATCTAATTGAGGTATATAAGATGATTAAGGGGATTGACAAAGTAGACATAGAGTGGATGTTTCCTCTTGTGGGGCAATCTAGAACGAGAGGTCATAGTTTTAGGATAAGGGGTAGCAGATTTAAAACAGAGATGAGGAGAAATTACTTCTCTCAAAGGATCGTGAGTCTGTGGAATTCACTACCCCAGAGTGCTGTGGATGCCGGGACATTAAGTAAATTTAAAGAGGAGATGGAAAATTTTTTAATTAGTAATGGGTTGAAGGGTTATGGAGAATGGGCAGGAAAGTGGAGTTGAGGCCAAGATGAGATCAGCCATGATTGTATTGAATGGCAGAGCAGGCTCGAGGGGCTGAATTGCCTTCTCCTGCTCCTAGTTCTTATGTTCATAGTTAAAAGCAAAATACTGCGGATGCTGGAAATCTGAAACAAAAACAAGAAATGCTGGATTCACTCAGCAGGTCTGGCAGCATCTGTGGAAACAGTTCCGAAGAAGGGTCACTGACCCGAAACGTTAACTCTGCTTCTCTTTCCACAGATGCTGCCAGACCTGCTGAGTGAATCCAGCATTTCTTGTTTTTGTTGCTTATGTTCTTAGTCCTGGGTTGTAGCTTCACAGTGCTGACACCTCATTTTTAGATATGCCTGGTGCTGATCCTGGCATGCCCTCCTGCACTCTTTATTGAACCAGAGTTGGTCCCCCGGCTTAAGGGTAATGGTAGAGTGGGGGATATGCCGGGCCATGAGGTTACAAATTGTGATTGAATACAGCTCTGCTGCTGCAGATGGCCCACAGCACCTCATGGATACCCAGTTTTGAGTTGCTATATCTGTTCGAAATCTATCCCATTTAGCATGGTGGCAATCCCACACAACATGAAGGTGGGTACCCTCAGTGTGAAGATGGGACTTTGTCTCCACAAGGACTGTGCAGTGGTTACTCCTACCAATACTGTCATGGACAGATGCATCTGCAACAGGTAGATTGGTGAGAATGAGATCAAGTCGGTTTTTTCCGCTTGTTGTTTCCTTCACCACCTGCTGCAGACTTAGTCTACCAACTATGTCCTTTAGGACTCGGCCAGCTCAGTCAATAGTGGTGCTACCAAGCCACTCATGGTGACAAACATTGAAGTCCCCCACCTAGAGTGCATTTTGTGCTCTTGCTACCCTTAGTGCTTCTTCCAACTGGTGTTCAACATGGAGAAGCACTGATTCATCAGCTAAGGGGGACGGTAGGTGGTAATCAGCAGGAGGTTTCCTTGCTCATGTTTGACCTGATCCCATGAGACTTCATGGAGTCTGGAGTCAATGTTGAGGACTCCCAGGACAACTCTCTCCCAACTATATACCACTGTGCCGCCACCTCTGCTGGATCTGTCGGGCTGGTGGGACAGGATATACCCAGGGATGGTGATGGCGGTGTCTGGGACATTGTCTGCAAGGTATGATTCCGTATGACTATGTCAGGCTGTTGCTTGACTAGACTGTGGGACGGCTCTCCCAACTTTGGCACAAGCCCCCAGATGTTAGTAAGGAGGACTTTGCAGGGTTGACAGGGCTGGGTTTGCCGGTGTTGTTTCTGGTGCCTAAGTCGATGCCAGGTGGTCCATCTGGTTTCATTCCTCTTCTTAAACTTTGTAGCTGTTTGATACAACCAAGTGGCTTGCTAGGCCATTTCAGAGGGCATGTAAGCGTCAACCACATTGTTGTGGGTCTGGAGTCACTGGAAGGCCAGACCAGGTAAGGATGGCAGATTTCCTTCCCTAAAAGAACATTAGTGAACCAGATGGGTGTTTACAACAATCGACAATGGTTTCATGATCACCACTAGACTAGCTTTTTAATTCCAGATTTATTAATTGAATTCAAATTGTTGTCAAAGGACAGTCCTCGTCATTCAGTAGCCACCATTTGGTTTGCGATAGTAGAAATAGGCGGTCTTAGTGATGGCATGGTTGGAATCTCATCTTGGGGTCAGATATGGCACCAAGGTTGTGAACAGTCTGTCAGCCTCACAGTTGCCAGGGAGAGGGATGGAGTCAGTGATAACAGAGCAGAGTTTATGGCAGGGGCCAAAGACAACAGCTTCAGTCTTCCCATTTAATTAGAGGAAATTTCTGCTCATTAGGCAGTCAGGCACTCTGTCTTTTGCTCATCAGTCAAGCAACCTGATAAGTTAGAGACAGTGGAGGAGTTGAGAGAGGTAGTGGTGAGGTAAAGTTAGGTGTTGCAGCTGATGCAGCAGACTGCCACCGATTGAAGGCATCATAACTGCTGGATTCCAGGTATTGACCTGCATGATTCGCTGCTTATGGTCACACACCACTTGAGGGGGTGGAATCCCTTTCGGTGCTGGTATGAAGCAGATCTGACAGGTGATGTGTGTGCAGTCAATTGTACCCCATACCATGAAATCCTAGTGAAGCCCTGTGCTTGCTGTGCCTGCCAATCTCTGTCAAGAGAGGATGAAATGTAGTTAGTTCTCTTTGAGTAGAGAACCTCAATGATCTTCCTTATGCAAAGGTGGATGGCAAACTGCAAGATGTTGCAAATATCTCCAGTTCCAGCCTGGAAGGAGCCAAACATATAAATGTTCCTGGCCTCCCCTGACACTGGAAATGCAGTCCTTGCCTTGCTCTGAGGTTGCAGTTGTGGCTGAAGCAGGTGGCAGGTTTCAATGAGAACATCTTTATTGAAGTGCAGACATCCCACACATTGATCCTTGCTAAGGTTCTGGTGGGAGAATTGCTCTCTGCACACTCTGGGTGGATATGGCTTCCTGCTGAGTGCCTTCTCTTCACCACGACCCACCATCACCCACCCCCCCCCCCCACCCCCTCTAGAGCTTGTCCTGCTCTGTGTGGCCTCTGCTCGTTCTCCAAGTCATGCTGTATTCCAAGAGGAGTGCCTACTACTGCACGCATTTCTGGGAGCATCTGCTTTGTGCAGAAGTCTTGAAGTCAGCAAAAATTCTTCCAGCACATGCCACACCACTCCCTGTAAACTACTGCACCTTGAAACAACTATAGGTAACACCTAATACAAATCATAGCAACAGCCAGATGAAATCAACCAGTGGCTAGTGATCCCTTTAAATAGGGCTGTTGCGGGATACTTCCTGCTGCTTAATAAATATTCAGTTATGCAAGGTGTTAGCTGGAACGCTCAGCTCCAAAATGGCACCACAGGCATCAAATCAGCATTGCACGCTGATTGACGCCATGATCTGCCTGCTCTGCATACTTCCGACAGCCGTTGTCTGCGCGTGCACTAACGACCTCACCAAGATGGCATTTGGCATGACAACCAGCAGAAGTGCGTGCACGTATCGCAGTTCATGTTGGCCTCCAAATGGCACCCATAGCGCCCAATGAGTGCTATCAACTGCAGTTTTGTGCTGTATGGGTCTGACCCCCCAGACCATTAGACTTGCAATGGGTATGTACTGGGTTATGCATATATCATTCATTGGAGATCGAACATGCATTGGTGCTCCAGTTTACTGGCAAAATTGCAGCATTGTATCAGGTGTGTACACAACAAGAAAACTAATTGTTTATCGTGAGTATAATCTGATAGGCACAAGTGAGACAGCATTATGTAATGCATAAGTAACATCAAATATAGGTTGTGAACATGGGGTGTTCTATTATCACAAGTTATTTGATCTTGAAAACTGTTGGCAGTGACGATAATGCCAACCATATGACAAAGTGCCTTTATTGTGAATGAATAATAGAATTGCCAGTTGATAGGGTTGATTACTCAAAAGTAATATGACACTGCTTTTGAGAGCTTAAAGCTTAATTTTATATTATTATCTGTATATCTCCCACAGAGTTGCTTCCAGGAAAGGGAGTGGAGGTCTATGGAATGAGTAGGAGAGCATGTTGAAAGCAGGATATGGTGTGAGTGGCAAGTGAGATCTAAGGCCCACCACAGAGAGTGAGCGGCACAGGGAACAAGCTGTCAGGGACCTGTACTAAGTGGCAGGAGAAGAGGTAGCAACCAGCTGAAGTAAGTTAGGACTTGTGTCTTTTCTGTGTATATTTGGTTCCATTATTATCTATCCAATCGGAGTCAAAGAATCACCTGCAATGGCTTCTGTTCCTGCTCCCACATCGTTACCTCTGGTATCGCCAAAGATCTATCGTTGGCCCCCTCCTATTTCTCATCTACATGCTGCCCCACAGCGACATCCTCTGAAAGCACAACTACAGTTTCCACATGTACCCTGACACCCACCTCTACCTCTCTCAACTCCTCCACTGACTCTAAATTACAAGACTGCTTGTCTGTTGAGCAGAAACCTGAATGTCTGACTGCTTGATGAACAGGATGTCCTCCAATTAAATGCTGGGAAGACTGAAGACATTGAGCCAGACTGAGTGGACCTGCGAGGAGCCAGGCACCGGCGAGCGGGAGTTCCAGCAGTTTAAAAGAGGCTGCGAGAGGCCAGGGAAAGAGTGAGACCAAGCAGACCTGCAAACAGACAGGCACTGGCGAGCGGGAGTTCCAGCAGCTTAAAAGAGGCATACTCTCACACACTCTCACAGGGACAGCGAGAGTGTTCCAGGACTGACGTCACAGTTCAGAAAATGACACGTTGCATGGGGAGGCAGCTGATTGGTAAGTAGCCGAAATAAAAGTAAAGGTAGAAAATTTGGTTATACTACCTTCTATCCCTGCATCCAAGTCATTAATATAGATTGTAAATAGTGGGGGCCCGAGGACCGAACCCTGTGGCACCCCACTAGTTACATATTGCCAACCAGAAAAAGACCCATTTATCCCGACTCTCTGTTTTCTGTTGGTTAGCCAATCCTCTATCCAAGCTAATAAATTGCCCCTAACCCCATGTGATCTTACCTTGTGTATTAACCTTTTGTGCTTGACTACTTGCATACCAAACAGTGGAAGCAGCATGCAATCAACAGGGTAAGCGATCCCACAACCAACAGATCGGATCTAAGCTCTGCAGTCCTGCCACATCCAGTTGTGAATGGTGATGGACAAATAAACAACTGACAGGAGGAGGAGGCTCCACAAATATACCCATCCTCAAGGATGGGGGAGCGCAGCACATCAGTGCAAAATATAAGGCTGAAGCATTTGCATCCATCTTCAGCCAGAAGTGCCAAGTGGATGATCCATCTCAGCCTCCTTCTGAGATCCCCAGCTTCACAGATGTCAGTCTTCAGCCAATCCAATTCACGCCACGTGTTATCAAGAAATGACTGAAGGCACTGGATGCTGCAAAGGCTATGGGCCCTGACAACATTCTGGCAATAGTACTGAAGACTTGTGCTCCAGAACTAGCCGTGCCCCTAGTCAAGCTGTTTAAGTACAGTTACAACACTGGCAGCTACCCAGCAATGTGGAAAATTGCCTAGGCATGTCCTGTGCACAAAAGGCAGGACAGATCCAACCCAGCCAATTACCGCCCCATCAGTCTGCCCTCGAACATCAGCAAAGTGATGGAAGGGGTCGTTGATAGAGCTATGAAGTGGCACTTGCTCAGCAATAAATTGCACAATGACACTCAGTTTGGGTTCTGCCAGGGCCACTCAGCTCCTGACCTCATTACAGCCTTGATTCAAACATGGACAAAAGGGCTAAACTCCAGGGGTGAGGTGAGAGTGACTGCCCTTGACATCAAGGCAGCATTTGACTGAGCATGGCATCAAGGAGCCCTAGCAAAACCTAAGTCAATGGGAATCAGAGGGAAAGCTCTCCACTGGTTGAAATCATACCTAGCACAAAGGAAGATGGTTGCGGCTGTTGAAGGTCCCAGGAGATCACTGTAGGAGTTACTCAGGGTAGTGTCCTAGGCCCAACCATCTCAGCTGCTTCATCAGATCAGAAGTGGCGATGGTTGCTGATGATTGCGTAATGTTCAGCACCATTCGCAACTCCTCAGATATTGAAGCAGTCCAAGTCCGTATGCAGCAAGACCTGGACAACATCCAGGCTTGGGCAGATAAGTGGCAAGTAACATTTGCGCCACACAAGTCCCAAGCAATGACCATCTCAAAAAAGAGAGAATCTAACCATCTCCCCTTGATGTTCAATGGCATTACCATCGCTGAATCCCCCACTATCAACATCCTGGGGGTCACCATTGACAGAAACTGAACAGGACCAGCTGCATAAATACTGTGGCTATAAGAGCAGGTCAGAAACTGGGAATTCTGTGGCGAGTAACTCATCTCCTGACTCCCCAGTGCCCGTCCACCATCTACAAGGCACAAGTCAGGAGTGTGATGGAATACTCTCCACTTGCCTGGATGGGTGCAGCTCCAACAACACTCCAAGAAACTCAACATCATCCAAGGCAAAGCAACCCGCTTGATTGGCACCCCATCCACCACCTTCAACATTCACTCCCTCCACCACCAACACACAGTGGCGGCAATGTGTACCATCAACATAATGCACTACAGCGACTCACCATGGCTCCTTCAACAGCACCTTCCAAACCCGCGACCTCTACCACCTAAAAGGACAAGGGCAGCAGATGCATGGGAACATCACCTGCAAGTTCTCCTTCAAGTCACACACCATCCTAACTTGGAACTATATCACCGTTCCTTCACTGTCACTGGGTCAAAATCGTGGAACTCCCTTTGTCACCCGTACCTACACCCCAGGACTGAAGCAGTTCAAGAAGGCAGATCACCACCATCTTCTCAAGAGCAATTAGGGATGAGAAATTACTGCTGGCCTAGCCAGCGACGCCCACATCCCCCGAACGCATAAATAAAACACAGGGGACATTGCCTGCAAGTCCCTTTGAACATTGTAATCCATGGCCATGATGGCAACAGTCTGAACTTGCTTGGCAACAAGCTGACCTGGCATGGCAGCAGTCTGAGCTTGCACTGCAGCAGTCAGATGTTGGACGGCTGCCATTTAGAGTCATGGATTCATTTACAGCACAGAAGGAGGATATCTGGCCCATCGACTTCATGCTGGCTCTCCACGGAGCTATACAGTCAGTCCCACTCACTGGCTCAATCCCCGTCGCCCTGCAAGTCTATTTCTCTCAGGCGGTCATCCAACTTCCTGTTGAAGTCATGAAGGAATGAAGCTGTGCGTAGATACTTCATATGCAAACACCAAATGTCACTACATGCTGAGGTTCTATCTATCCTCGGTGTTGCAAAGGATGTGTCTAGCCATTTTGCCTCAGAACGTACCATTCAGTTGGGCCGTGCTGTACCACCTGTCCCTTGTGGAAAGGTTTGTGCAGAAAAACACCTTTGACCAATTAGGGCAGAACTTTCAACACTTAGACCCGGCCAAATTGGTGGTACCATTAGTGGGACAGAAACCTGTTGAAATGTCCAGTAGGCTTTGCCATAGCTCTTTAACTGAGCTATGAAATTAGCATCCCGTTTCCAGGTTCCCCGACTAGAGAGGGTGGGCAGGATTATGTGCTGGATCTGCTAAAGGAAGGATTTCTAATTAAATTTATGATGCAGTAGAAACTGCAACATTGGCCATCACATGCTGCATCATGGCTTGGTCAGCAAGTGTGTGAACTGATTTGGCCACCAGTTCCATGTTGGGAAGGATGGGCTCCAAATTCTACACAAAGCCTTGTGCTAAATTGGTGCTGGACTCCTCCATGCTCCCTGACATTGAGCACAGGCTTTCTGGCCTGCTCCCCAATGCACCAACCATTTTGTTTTGCATACCCATCAGTGTTCTTCTATAGGCTGCCCATCAAAGCCCTCTGCAGCAGAATCTGTGGGCGGCCTCACCCTCCAGTGAGTTGACACCTATGCTATCCTTGTTCCCCGCCCTAGCTGCACCCCCTCATGCCCAGTGTCTTACCACGTAAAGGTCCTGCCTCTAATCTATTTTCCAAGGTACGCACAATATGAACCTCTGAGCTTGTGGCTATGAGTTTGAAGTCAAGTAACGGTGCTCGGTCTTCATCATCAATCTCTTCTTGGTGTTCCTCCATTGCCTGGCCAGGTTGCACCTCTTGGATATTTGCAAGGATACAGTTGTGGTGAGGAGAGGAGAGGGTAGGGGGGAGTAAGAGATGCATGCTCACACCATCTACAGCTCGTAAATCAGAAGAGGTTGTGGGATAATTCAGACATGGAATGAGAGAAGGAGGGTTCGGTATAAGGCTACTGTCGTCTTCAGTGGTTTCAGTTCAGCCGCTGGCCACAGCCTCAGCAATGGCCATTCAATATCTGCCAGCATTATCTTCTCTAGGGTCATGCAGGCAAACCTGCCACCCACCCTCTGCTTAGCTCCTGCTACCTCCAGTTGTACACCACCTTGTCCTGCAAATCAGTGAGGGTGGTGCAATCAGTTTGGGTGCTGTGGCTGTCATGGTTGAACGGCTGGCAGTGTGTGCAAGCTGTGAATTGTGAATGTGAAGCTTGCAGCATTGCTAAGTGTGTGAGGATGAGGTGAAGCATGTGAATGTTTGGCATGAGACCTGATTGATAGAGATTATAGGTGAATGATGAGAGTGTGGTGAACTGAATAGTGTTTGAAGCTAGTGGTGCCGTTCGAAGGATGTAGCATTTGATACCTTCACTGACCTTCCCATTCTTGTGAGATCATTGAACTTCTTGCAGCACTGCATTCGGGTCCTCTGGACTTGACTCTTGGTATTGGTGTCGAGAGCTATCTGCTTCCATTGCCTTTCAAGCTTGTGTCTGAAGGGCCTTAACCCCCTTGCAGATCCAGGACATGTTTCCTCCTTTCTACCTCTTCCACCAAGACCTCCCAGTGCAACATCTGAAAACCTTGACTGTCTCCCATGTTGGCAATTTCTCACCATTTCCCAGGACAGATTCAGTTCCTGTACCTGCTGCAGTCACAATACACCTCGCCTTTAAGAGGTGCAGGCTAGCTTTAAGCAGTAAACTTTGAAGTGGTGCAAGAAAGTTACAATTTTAGCGCTGGCTGCGTGTTATAATCATTTAAGTGAGCAAGCAGCAAGGAGATGGTTTACTTCCTGCATTTCAATCGACAGATGCAGATTATTCGTGTTTCACAATCTCCGCACCCATTTTGGGGGGCTATCCAATTTAGCCCACCCCACCATCCCCGTGTCAAGTATATGCCAATTTGAGTGCATGTCCTGTGTTGTGACACTATGGCTCTGGTCAGATTCTTAAAGAGATAGAGGTTTAGGGAGGGACTTCCAGAACTTAGGGCCTTGGCAGCTGAAGGCACGGGTACCAATGGTGGAGTGATGAAAATCGGGCATGCTGAAGAGGCCAGAATTGGAGGAGCACAGAAATCTCTGAGGGTTGTAGGTCTAGAGCAGGTTACAGGGATTGGGAGGGGTGAGGCCAAGAAGGGATTTGAAAATAAGGCTGTGAACTTTAAAATGGAGGTGTTGCTGGACCAGGAATAAGTGTAGGTCATTCAGCACATTGCAGATGGGTCCTGTTGTTCGGCTGTTCAGCTACCTCCAAGTCTGAGTAGAGTTGCTGCAGATGAATGAAATGACACTTGGTTTTTTGTAGTACTGTTTTCACACTTCAGATATATCAGTAAAAGAATAAATCTAGCCAAAATGGAGTAGAATGATAGCCTAAAAATTCTGTGGTCATGGTGTTCCCTGTGAATCAGAGACGTTTGATTTAGGAACAGCTTGAAGCTGATGTGACTGCAGTGATATTAATATCTAAAGACTCAGTTACATTCTTTCAATAAAATTTCTCACATATAGCTGGACATTCCTACTGGATGATTTTTACTGAATGGTAATTGCAACAAGCAGATAAAACAATTTTCCTCCCAGCATAAACATAATGGTTACTACCTAAAGGAAACAGTGGGACAATCAGTGTACATCCTGTCCTCTCAAATCTTGCTCAGCTGCTGTTTTGGATATTTTGAACCCTCATTAGGTTGGAGTGCTCTCTAGTGGTGCACATTATTATTATTGGGGATACATTTCACACTTTATTCATGATGCTATCAATGGGCTTGCAATGCCGTTCAGAACAGAACTATAATAACCATTCTGAGCAAGCAAAGACCTTTGGTCCATCTAGCCCACCCTATCCCTTCATGCATTTTAATAGAAGCATGCTTCCAGTAAATAAAGTGGGAAGAATTATAAACCATATATTAAAGGAGGAAGAATATATCCATGCTTATTATACCTGTAATCGAGCAGTCAAAATGTAGAGGTTGCCAGTTGAAATCATGACATCATATTACAGGCGAAACACTGAATTGAGTTGAGAAAATTATGACATTTGGGGACATCAATTTGGGAAGATCCAAATTTGATATAGACTACCAGTGGCGCAGTGGTTAGCACTGCAGCTTCACAACACCAGCAACCTGGGTTTGGTTCTGGGTACTGCCTGTGTGGAGTTTGCAAGTTTTCCCTGTGACTGCGTGGGTTTCCTCCGGGTGCTCCAGTTTCCTCCCACATGCCAAAGACTTGAGTTGATAGGTAAATTGGCCATTGTAAAGTGAGAAAAGAAAGAAAGTGTGTCACCAATGTCTGTGCCTGCATAGGGTAAATAAATGGCATTGTTGTTCACAGCTTGTCATTTCTGGAGTATAGGTTTGAAACCAACAGAGACTTACCTCAGTGCGTTTTTGTCTGGGATTGAGGTTAACCACATTGCTGGACAAAGTAGAAGGAGCTTTACTCTGCATCGCTCTGTATTGTATCAGGAGTGCTGAAGGTTGACATCCAGGGCCAAAAATGAAAATGTGTTGCATTCCTCACCTCAATCAGTTGGAAAAAAATTAATTTATAAAAATGTTGCTGAGGTAAAGACAGGTGCTGGTACTTTGCTTTCTGTTTGGGATTATTTCACACTGATGGAAGGAAGCAGTGAGAAAGCTTGGTGCGATTTATTTTGATTTTCATCCATGATGTGTGTGGAGGTCAGGGGACGTACTAATTTTGTGTCTGTGTCAATGTACGACCGTCACAGTAGCATTTGAACCTCTGGTGGTCTGAGAAGTCTGACTTGTCCAACATCTCTCCGTTTCGCCATCTCATTTTCGTCCTTTATGACACTCCTTAAAACCTACCTCTTTGACCAAGTTTTTTACCACCTGACCTAATATCGCCTTATGTGGCTCGGAGGCAGGTAAGGGGACCCAGAGGGCAGGAGTGCAGGAGCCTCAGCCTTTGCGACTGTCCAAAAGATTTGAGGTTCTTTCAGCTTGTTGGATGAGAGTGGGGGCTGCAGGGTAGATGAACAAACTGACCATGGCACCAGGGTACAGGAAGCCATTCAAATGGGGGAGTAAATAGGAATGTAGTGGTAGTCGGGGACAGTATAGTTAGGGGGATTGACACTGTTCTCTCTCTGCAGCAAAGAGCGAGAGCCCAGAAGGCTGTGTTGCCTGCTCGGTGCCATGGTTTGGGATATCTGCTCAGGGCTGGAGAGAAACTTACAGTGGGAGAGGGAGGATTCAGTCGTCGTGGTCCATGTAGGTACCAACGACATAGGCAAGACAAGGAATGAGGTTCTGCATAGGCAGTATGATGAGCTAGGCACCAAATTAAGAAGCAGAACCTCAAAGGTAATAATCTCTGGATTATTACCAGAGCCAGGTGAAAATTGGCATAGGGCAAATAAGATTAGAGAAATGAATGCATGGCTGAAAGACTGGTGTGGTAGAAGTAGGTTCCGGTTCATTGGGTACCGACACCAGTACAGGAGAAAGTTGGGGCTGTACCGTTGGGACTGTCTACACCTGAACTGTGCTGGGGCCAGTGTTTTAACGAGCCACATAACGAGGGAAGTAGAGAGGGTTTTAAACTAAATAGTGGCAGCAAGGAATCAAATTTGGGAAGATGTGGTCAATCAAAGAGTAGAGACAAGCCAAGAGAGAAACATATTAAAATGGGAAATGATAAACAGATGGTGACAGGGAGGGACAGAGAGCACAAATCTAAGAGTAAATTAGCAGACAAGGCTGGAGGTTACAAAATTAATAAAATGACAGACTAAAGGTTCTGTATCTGAATGCATGTAGCATTCGAAACAGAACAGATGAACTGAGAGTGCAAATAGAAATAAATAAGTACCATCGGAAGTAAAGGCCTGCTCGGGTCTGCAAAAAAGAAACCTGAGCCGACAGAACCACATCCAACCCAAGCCCGACCCCGGCCGAGTCCTTCTATTTTTTCCCGCGCCCGACCCGATGCGACCATCAGTTAACTTACCTTCCGTTTTTCACTTTGTTGCTGATCTGCACAAGCTTTAAATAACTGTTTAAAAAAAACACCTTTCTAGTCAGCTATTAACAGTGGAGCCACTTACCTGTGATAGAGCACGTCCAACCTGACCCAACCTGAGCCCGAATGCTGGACCCGGAATTGCAACATGACCCGACCCGAACCCAACACGTCATCGGGTCCCGTCGGGTTCGGGTCGGGTAACAGGCCTTTAAACTGAAGCCATTACAGAGACATGGTTGCAGGATGACATAGATTGGGACCTGAATATTGAAGGGTACATGACACTTAGGAAGGACAGGAAGCTAGGAAAAGGTGAAGGGGTAGCTCTGTTAATTAATGGTATTAGCACAATAGAGCGGGATGACTAAGTTCAGGAAACCGGGATGTAGAAGTATTTTGGGTAGAGATAGGAAATGATAAAGGCAAGAAGTCACTCTTGGAAGTGGTGTACAGGCTCCCTAACAGTAACCACATGGTAGGACAGAGTGTACAGGAAGAAATAATGGGAGCTTGTCAGAAAGGTACAGAGATAATCATGGGGGATTTTAATCTACATATAGACTGGAAGAATCAGAGGGGCAAAGACAGCTAGATAAGGAGTTCATAGAATGTTTTTGGGATAGTTTCTTAGAATAACACATTCTGGAGCCAGCCAGAGAACGGGCTATACCAGATCTGGCATTGTGCAATGAGATAGGATTAATTGATGACCTCTAGGTAGCAGCGATCATAATATGATTGAATTTTATATTCAGTTTGTGGGAGAGAAGAATGGGTCCAAGACTAGTATTTTAAACTTAAATAAGGGCAATTATGAGGGCATGAAAGCAGAGCAAGCTAAAGTGAACTGGCAAATTAAGTTAAGGCATAGATCAATAGAGATACAGTGGCAGACATTTAAGAAGATATTTCAGAACACACAGAATAGATACAATCCAACGAGAAAGAAAAATTCCAAGGGGAGGACCCACTATCCATGGTTAACTAAAAAAAAGTTAAGGATAGTATCAAACTTAAAGAAAAAGTATAGAATTGTGCAAAGATGAGTAGCAGGTCAGAAAATTAGACAGAATATAAAAAACAGCAAAAAATGACGAAAGGATTGATAAGGAGGGAGAAATTAGAGTACAAGAGAAAGCTAGCTAGGAATATAAAAACAGAGAAAGGGTTTCTATAGATATTTAAAAAAGAAAAGAGTTAACAAAGTGAGCATTGGTCCTATAGAAAATGAGTCTGGGAATTAATAAGAGAAAATAAGGAGATGGCAGATGAATTGAACAGGTATTTTGCATCAGCCTTTACTACAGAGGATACAAGTAACATCCCAGAAATAGCTATAAATCAGGAAATGGAAGGGAGGGAGGAACTCAAGAAAATTACAATCACCAAGGAGTGGTACTGAACAAATTGTTGGAGCTGCAGGCTGACAAGTCCCCTGTCCTGATGGATTGGCTAGAAAGAAGTGGCTAGTGAGATAGTTGATGCGTTGGTTTTACTTTTCCAAAATTCCCTAGATTTGGGGAAGGTTCCATTAGAATGGAAAATAGCCAATGTAACTCCTTTGTTCAAAAAGGGAGGGTGATAGAAAGCAGGAAACGACAGGCCAGTTAGCTTAATATCTGTCTTTGGGAAAATGTTAGAAGCTATTATTAAAGATGTTATAGCAGGGAACATAGGAAAAGTCAAGGTAATCAGGCAGAGTCAACATGGTTTTGTGAAAGGGAAATCATTTTTAACCAATTTGTTGGAGTTCTTTGAAGAAGTAACCTGTGCTGTAGATAAAGGGGAACTGATGGATATACTGTACTTAGATTTCCAGAAAGCATTTGATAAGGTGCCACATCTAAGATTATTGCAGAAAATAAAAGCTCGTGGTATAGGGGTAACATATTGGCATGGATAGAAGATTGGCTAGCTAACAGGAAAGTAGGCATTTTCTGGGTCATTTTCTGGTTGGCAAGATGCAATGCGTGGTGTGCCACAGGGATCAGTGCTGGGGCCTCAACTTTTTACAATTTATATAAATGACTTGGATGAAGGGACCGAAAGTATGGTTGCTAAATTTGCTGATGACACAAAGGTAGTGTTGCGACCGAGGCGGGAAAAGTGCACTGTTTATTCTAGTCCCACTTCTCCACAGGTCACAACATATATTTAAATTTTCCCACTGACTGATACTGTCAATCATATACTCTATTTTTCCCAGAATAAAACACACGAACCAGGATTCTTTAATAAACAATAAAATTATCAGTTTATTATAAAACAATACTTCACCAGTAATTAAGTAAAGCATAAAAACACAGATTGAAATATTAAAGTTCCCTTTTTACCTTAGCCCCTCATACTCTCACATACGTACACCAGTTAACTGGAAAAATAAAGGGATTTTTGTTTTTACAGCTCTATTACAGACAAAAAAAAATTACGGGCTGAATACTCGCTCATTCTTGAAGAAACAGCAAATGAGATATGTTGTGTTCCAAAACTGGCATACAGTCTGGCCTCCAAGTACACGTAGACAGTTCACCGGGATCTTTTGGAACAGTTTTTTGTAGTCTCCTTGTTACGAAACTGCCTCTGTGTTTTATTAAATATATTTTCTGAGGATTCATTTTTGAAACATTGAAGAAATGGTAAACTTTGGGGTTTCAAAGGGGGTCATGTAAAGGCCTCTTGACTTTGAAAAACAGTCCCTGGAAATGTTTTTTTTAAAAGGGACACTGTGAGGTTAAGTGAGTGGGCAACGATCTGGCAAATAGAGTATAATGTGGGAAAATGTGAAATTGTCCATTTTGGCAGGAAGAATAAAAAAGAAGCATCTTATCTAAATGGTGAGAGATTGCAGAGCTCTGAGATGCAGAGGGATCTGGGTGTCCTAGTGCATGAATCGCAAAAGGTTAGTATGCAGATTCAGCAAGTAATTAGGAAAGCTAATAGAATGTTATCGTTTATTGCGAGGGGAATTGAATACAAAAGTAGGGAGATTATGCTTCAGTAATACAGGGCATTGGTGAGATCACATCTGGAATACTGTGTACAGTATTTATTTTATTTATTTTTATTTTATTTAGAGATACAGCACTGAAACAGGCCTTACGGCCCACTGAGTCTGTGCCGACCATCAACCACCCATTTATACTAATCCTACATTAATCCCATTACCCTCTCACATCCCCATCTTCCCTCAATTCCCCTACCACCTACCTATACTAGGGGCAATTTACAATGGCCAATTTACCTATCAACCTTATTGATCTCCTTATTTAAGGAAGGATTTAAATGTGTTGGAAGCAGTTCAGAGAAGGTTTATTAGACGAATAACTGGAATGAGCAAGTTGTCTTATGAGGAAAGGTTGGACAGACCGGGCTTATATCCACTGGAGTTTAGAAGAGTACGAGGCGACTTGATTGAAACATATAAGATCCTGAAAGGTCTCGACAGGGTGTACGTGGAAAGGATGTTTCCTCTTGTGGGAGAATCGAGAACTAGGGGTCACTATTTAAAAATAAGGGATTGCCCAATTTAAGACAGAGATGGGGAGAATTTTTTTCTCTCAGAGGGTCGTGAGTCTTTGTAACTCTCTTCTTCAAAAGGCAGTGGAAGCAGAGGCTTTAAATATTTCGAAGGCAGAGGTAGATAGATTCTTGATAAGCAAGGGGGTGGAAGGTTATCGGGGGTAGGCGGGAATGTGGAGTCGAGGGTACAATTAGATAAGCCGTGATCTTATTGAATGTCGGAGCAGGCTTGAGAGGCCGAGTGGCCTACTCCTGCTCCTAATTCGTATGTTCATATGTTCATATTTTGTTTTATCTCCTGTGAAGTGCCTCGAGTTTATTATGTTAAAGACACTATATAAATATAAGTTCTTGTAAGTTGTTGTTGTGAGTCATATGACCTGAAAAACAAAGATTTGGATAATCTGAAATTAACCACTCTAAGTTCAAAATCCAAGTCCATTTATCTCTGAATACTCTTTCCAACCAAGTATACCTTTGGCCAACACAAGAATTCTACCACCTAATACTCATTGCTATCACTTTTACGTATCAGCACTACAAAAAAGGAAAGTACTTCAAATATAAATATATTTTAGAAATATATATATTTACATGTATAATATATATCAAAATTCAGTCAGTTTTAACATAATTATGGTAAATGACAGAGATAGAACAGGAGTTAGAGTTCTCAATTGGGGCAAGGCCAATATTATGAAACTGAGGAGTGATTTCGCAAAAGTGAACTGGAAACAACTACTTGAAGTTAAATTAGTGTCACAACAATGGGAGGCATTCAAAGGGGAGATTCAAGGGTTCAGGGTAAACATGTTCCCACAAAGAGAAAGGGTGAGGCGGCCAAATCTAGAGCCCCATGGATGTCAAGGAGCTACAGGGTAAGATAAGGCGGAAAAGGAAAGCTTAAGTCCGACACCGAGAACTCAACACTACAGAAAGCCAAGAGTATAGAAAGTGGAGGGGGGTGAAATCGAAAAGGAAATTAGGAAAGCAAAGAGAGGGCATGAAAGAATATTGGCAAGCAAAAACAAGGTGAACCCAAAGATGTTTTATCAATACATTAAGAGTAAGAGGATAACTAAGGAGCGAGTAGGGCCCGTAAAAGACCAAAAAGGTAACCTATGTGTAGGGGCGGAAGATATTGGTATGGTTCTTAATGAATACTTTGTGTCCCTCTTCACAAAAGAGGGGGACAAAGCAGATATTGTAGTTAAGGAGGAAGAGTGTGAAGTATTGGATGTGATAAACATAGGGAGAGAGGAGGTATTAATGGGATTAGCATTCTTGAAAGTTGATAAATCACCAGGGCCAGATGAAATGTATCCTAGACTGTTAAAAGAAGCAAGAGAGGAAATAGCAGAGTGTCTGACCATCATTTTCCAGTCCTCACTGGATACAGGTGTGGTGCCGGAGGATTGGAGAATTGCTAACGTTGTACCTCTGTTTAAAAAGGGAGCGAAGGATAGACCGAATAATTACAGGCCAGTCAGGCTAACCTCAGTAGTGGGCAAATTATTGGAATCTATTCTGAGAGACAGGATAAACTGTCACTTAGAAAGGCACAGGTTAATCAAGGATAATCAGCATAGATCTGTTAAAGGAAGAACTTGTTTGACCAACTTGATCGAATTTTTTGAAGAAGTAACAAGGAAGATAGATGAGGGTAGTGCAGTTGATGTGGTCTACATGGATTTTAGCAAGGCTTTTGTCAAGCTCTCACATGGAAGACTAGTTAAAAAATAAAATCCCATGGGATTCAGGGAAATGCAGCAAGGTGAATACAAAATTGGCTCAGTGGCAGGAAGCAAAGAGTAATTGTTGACGGCTGTTTCAGTTACTGGAGGGCTGTTTCCAGTGACATTCCACAGGGCTCAGTACTGGGTCCTCTGCTTTTTGTGGTACAAACAATTTGGATGTATATGTATGGGGCATGAGCCAAGAAGTTTGCAGAGGACACAAAGACTGGCCATGTGGTAGATAGCAAGGAGGATAGCTGTAGGCTCCAGGAAGATATTGATGGTCTGGTCAGATGGGCAGAAAATTGGCAAATGGAATTCAGTTTGGAGAAGTGTGTGGTGATGCATTTGGGGAGGTCAAACAAGGCAAAGGAATACACAATTAATGGGAAAATACTGAGAAGTGTAGAGGAAGTAAGGGACCTTGGAGTGAATGTCCGCAGATCCCTGAAGGTAGCAGAACAGGTTCATAAGGTGGTTAAGAAGGCATATGGAATTGTTTCCCTTATTAGCCGAGGTATAGAATACAAGAGCACGGAGGTTATAGTGGAACTGTATAACTCATTGGTTAGGCCACAACTTGAGTACTGTGTGTAGTTCTGGTCACCTCATTACAGAAAGGATGTAACTGCACTAGGAAGGGTATAGAGGAGATTTATGAGGATGTTGCTGGCACTGGAAAAATGCAGCTAAGAGGAAAGATTGGATAGGCTGTGGTTGTTCTCCTTGGAACAGAGAAGGTTGAGGGGAGATCTGATTGTAATGTACAAAACTTTGATGGACCTGGATAGAGTGGAGGTGAAGGGTCCATTCACCTTAGCAGAGAGGTCAGTGGCGAGGGGGCATAGATTTAAAGTGATTGGTAGAAAAACTAGAGGGGAGATGAGGAAAAACTTTTTCACCCAGAGGATGGTGGGGGTCTGGAACTCACTGCCTGAGAGGGTAGTTGAGGCAGAGACCCTCAACTCATTCAAAAGGAGTCTGGACATGCACCTCAAGTGCCATAAGCTGCAGGGCTACCGACCAAATGCTGGTCGGTGGGATTAGAATAGGTGGATCGTTTTTCGGCTGGCATAGACACGATGGGCCAAGTGGCCTCTTTCTGTGCCTTAAACTTTCGATGATTCAAAAGTACACGTTCAGTTTGCAGTTGCATGCCTGTAAACCAGCGGGCCTCAAATCTGAAAAAAGGAAAAAAATGAAAGACTTGCATTTATATAGCACCTTTCATAACTACCAGACATCCCAAAGCACTTGATAGCCAATAAAGTACTTTAGAAATGTAGTCCCTATTGTGATGTAGGAAATGTAGCACTTAATTTGCACACAGCAAACTCCCACAAACACAGAAATAAGTTACTGACCAGATAATTTTTTTTTTGTGATGTTGATTGAGGATAAATATTGGCTAGGACACCAGGGATAACTTGCCTGCTACTCTTCAAAATAGTTCCATGGGATCTTATACTTGAGAGCAGGTGGGGCCTCAGTTTAAACATTGCGTCTAAAAGACAGCGCAGCACTCCCTCAATACTGCATTTGAGTGTCAGCCTAGATTGTTGAGCTTAAGACCTGGAGTGGGACTTAAACCCACAACCTTGTCAGTTGGAGGGTAGACTGCTACTGACTGAGCCACAGCTGGCACATAATGTGCACACTGCATATTATGTTCCACTGCTCTGGTTGCCTGCCACTAGATCAAGTTCGACTGCTTTAAGCCACACTCGATATTAATCAAGTGTCTCTTTCTCTATGGTCAATTTTGTTCCTACTGCAGAATTCTAGCATCTGGTACAGCAAAAGGAATGAATGCAGAGAGCACCTGTTAGTGCCTTGTCCAAAAGAAAAGGACAACTTTGGAGTCAACTTTTGGAACTGAAACTTAAGAATACAACTTCCGCATGCTAGATCAGTGGGTTAGGGATGCATTGATTTTAATTTGAGTCAAGTGAGCTACAGTTTCCCAGATAAATGAGAATTTCAACACAGAACCTTGTTTCTTGCTTCATAAATGAGGTTAATGCTGGACAGCATTGCTACCTCCATTTGCTCTATGGTTCTCTTCACTGCTAGTAGAGGGAGCTTATCATACATTTGATATTCTTACTGCGGTACCGTACAGTTATCAAGAGATCTGTTTGACTTTGGCTTGTAGGTCAGCCCCATCCCAAGCTGCTGCTGCTCCTGCAGGACCTCCAGGTGGGCCAGGAAATCCTGGAGATGGAGGATCAACACAACCAGTCAACACCACCAGCAACAGAAGGCTGCAGCAAACACAGGCTCAGGTCGATGAGGTATGTTCCATTCCACTATGTTGGGTGTGGGAAAAGAAAACTTAAATCCAGTGACATTTGATCAAGCTGATCCAAGATATGGCACATAGGAATTGCACTAGGAAGCTGGTTTTAAAACAAACTATTATCAGCTGTTCTTTTTTCTTGTGTAACAAAAGGCAATTTTACAAACACTTGAAAATGTGGGTGTTCCCAAGGTGAAAAAATAGTGGAGCAGGGTTAGTTCTGAGAACTAGATGGAAAAACATGTGCAAATTGTCCACATGCAGTGAGGTTTCAATATAAGTTAGACCACCAGAGGCACTGTGTGAAAGACCAAGATAAGCCAGAACAAACCACAGGCTCTCTGGGTGCACACAATTGACAGCAGCTTTGGTATATGTCTCCTGATTATTCTTTGAAGAAAGACCAGGCCCCACACTCTGCTGTGTTCAGTCTCCCCTTCCCAATAAAATTTCTATAGTTTGAAAGCAAAATGTAAAATAACTCTGTTTCCCAGTATTTAGAACTGAACAAATTAATTTTTCCATCCATATTTCACATTTCCACATTTCAAAAAGAAGGAAAGCAAATTTCCTTTGGCATGATATTTGCACGATAATGAATAGACTCCATTGGAAACCTTACCCTTGGCCTGAAATCTTTTCCTGTATTCTGCCATTCTTCCATGTTGAGCACTAGGTGGCCCTATGTTTCCATTTGAGCTGTGCATCTGACATTAAGAAATTTTGCTGTAAAAACTATTGTCTTCTGAGAATTACCATCACACAGACCCAATTTATATATAATTTAAAGGTATGTAGAATCAGAAAAAACAAATGAATTACAAAAACAAATCTAATTTCAATATTCATATTTTATTGGTGCCAGTTGTTGTCTCATTGTGCTCGTATGAAGAGCTTTGGGACATTTTCCTGCATTAAAGACACAAGCTCTTTATAATTATTCAGAAACCAAATTCAACTTTTTTACAGCTGGGTCCATAGAGGTTTTAACTTTTTAGAACACTTGTATTTTCAATTCTTTTTGAAATAATCTGTCTGTAAAACATAGATATTTAAAACCTACACTTAAAAATACACAAACAGCAGAATATATTGATTCCTTTTGTCCTTAGTGAAGAAGACATTGGTTTGCTGCTTTATGCTTATACTGAATTATTTTTGCTTGCATTAACAAATGGAGGAAAATATACCTCAATGTAAAGAAGTACTTCCTGACACTGAACCTAACTCTATTTTTGCAACTGTACTGATGGCCCCCTTCTCCTCCCCTGCCTATCGAGCTCACGTAACATCCACTTGGACAAATTATAATTCATTCATAATCATAACCCCTTGAAGTCTCAGCTTTTCCAGCATAGAAATCCCCACTTCTCTCCCAGTTCTGATAAGTAAGTGCTCTTAAACTCGATATTAATCAAGTGGCCCAGTCTCAGCCTTTTCCAGGGCCTTGATATCTCCAGAAGTGGAGAGAGGATGCAGTTTTATTGATTCACTTCCTGTTCCCATCCTCTCTATTGTGTCTCTTCTCCCTTAAACCCAGTAGCACACATTGAGCTGTTGACACTGGTAGCACAAAGTACATAGATACACATATATATCAGTGTGATATCCATACGTATTGTAAAGACAAGATTATGAATCCTGCTGCTGTTGTACATTAGAAGGATTTGGCAGAAGATTGTACAGTTGAGGTTCCTGGAAAGTGTACATTACCATTTAATAGGCAAGAAAGACAGACTTGCATCCTTATAGTGCCTTTCATTAGCTCAGGATGTCCCAAACCGCTTTTGAAGTATAGTCACTGTTGTAATGTCGGAAATGCAGCAGCCAGTTTGCTCTCAGCAAGGTCCAACAAACAGCAATGAGATAAATAACCAGGTAATCTGTTTAGTGATGTTGGCGGAGGGATAAATATTGGCCAGGATTCTGGGGAGAGCTTATCTGCTTCTCTTCAAACAGTGCCCTGAGATCTTTTACATCCACCTGAGAGGGGAGACCTCAGTTTAATAAAAGAAAAATACTGCAGATGCTGGAACTCAAACACAAACAAGAAATGCTGGAAATAATCAGCAGGTCTGTGTGACCTCAGTTTAATGTCTGATCTGGAGGTCAGCATGTCCAACAGTGCTGCTATGGGATGATAGCTAAATACTGTAAGAATGTATGAATGGAATGGAACACTTAATGCCAAGAATAGTTGCTGAACTACATAACTATGTGGTTATAGTACAACCCCTGACCTTACCATTCCTGGTGAGGCCACTAAACCTTTTCTAGCACTGACCCAGGTCATTGGGACAGTGCTGCTTCTATTAAAATCACCAGCAGTTTTCCTGCTAGGCCCTCTGGCCCACACATAAAGGTGGCTAGCAAGAGGTTGTATCTCCTCTGCTGCACTTGCTGCAACATGATTTCTATAGCCTCCCCCTTGAGCCATGGCACCCAGTTGTTGGCATGACTGAGTGCTGGCACTTTTTGTTTTGCCTTGCTAGAATTCCCTCGAGACTGCTGCAGACCCTTTAGAAAGGTTTGAACCATGCCTTGTCACCCAGGTTATGCAACTGAGCTGAACCCAGAAATATAGCTAGGTTGAGTAACATTCGAGACAGGTGTGTCCAAAGCATGTGCCTTACTTACAATAGGACACTGGGCTATCGTGTAAATTGACCCTCTTTATCTAATCCACATATATATTCTCACAATAAGAATGTTTCAAGAAATAATTTTTAAAATCTGGGAAAGACAATTGCTTGTGGATCTCTTGGGGAAGTGATTAAAACTACTATATATAAAATATTAAACCTAACTTAGGGCTTGGAATTGTGAAATGTATCCTCGGACTGTTCTTCCAGGTGGTGGACATTATGCGAGTGAATGTGGACAAAGTCCTCGAGCGAGATCAGAAGCTATCAGAGCTCGATGATCGTGCAGATGCACTCCAAGCCGGAGCATCACAATTTGAAACAAGTGCTGCTAAGCTGAAGAGGAAGTATTGGTGGAAGAACTGCAAGGTGAGGCTGTTTGAACCAACAGAATACTATATGCTATTAAACTAGGTAAGGCCTGGAACCAAAATGTAGGGGACTTGACAGCAGCGAATATTACTGGGGCTACAAATCTGCCTCGGTACCTACAGCTTTCAATGTGGCAGAAGGTTAAAAGCTTTAAATTAATATTAAACTGTCTAATACTACATACGTAATTCTTTGTTTATGTACACATTTTGTTTGTTGGTATCATCATCTTCCCAGAAGGTTGACTGCTATGGATCTCCACCTCTGTCAGTCCTGTGCTGCCCTTATACAATCCGCATAGGTCAATTGCATCCAGTCCATTATATCCATTGTGCATTTTCCCCTTTGCTTCCCTCTCCTACGTTTTCCGTCGATCTTTCTTTCCTATAATTGTCTTTGTCTACTTTCCGCTCTAATGATGTGACCAAAATATTGTATGTTTCTCTCTTTGATGTTATGCAATAATTTCCTCTTTTCTCCAGCCATTTTCAGCACTTCCTCATTAGTCTTTCTGACTGTGTAGGATATGCGGAACATCCTACTACTTGTGCACATCTCGAATGCATTCATCTTATCAATAGTCTCTTTTTTTGTTGTCCATGTCTCCAAGGCATATAACATAAATGATAAAATGTAGCAGCTCAGCATTCTTTTCCGAAGATTCAGGTTCAGTTTCTTTGATGTTAACACGTCCTTCATTCTGACAAAGCTGGTCTTGGCTATCGCAATTCTCCTTCGGATCTCACAATCACATCTCCCATCGTCTGTGATAATTTGAATAAAGAGGGGAAATTTAGAATATGAGAGTAAACTAGCGAGAAATATAAAAACAGACAGTGAGAGCTTCTACAAGTACATAAAAAAGAAGAGAGTAGCTTAAGTAAATATTGGTATCTTTGAAGATGAGACTGGGAAATTAATAATGGGAAACAAGGAAATGCCAGAGACTTTGAACAGACATTTTACATAGAAACATAGAAAATAGGAGCAGGGGTAGGCTATTCGGCCCTTTGAGCCTGCTCCGCCATTCATTATGATCATGGCTGATCATCCAACTCAGTAGCCTGTTCCCGCTTTCGCCCCAACCCCTTTGATCCCTTTAGACCCAAGAGCTATATCTGACTCCTTCTTGAAAACATACAATGTTTTGGCCTCAACTGCTTTCTGTGGTAGTGAATTCCACAGGCTCACCACTCTCTAGGTGAAGAAATTTCTCCTCATCTCAGTCCTGAAAGGTTTACCGCGTATCCTTAGATTATGACCCCTGATTCTGGACTCCCCCACCATCGGGAACATCCTTCCTGCATCTGCCCTGTCAAATCCTGTTAGAATTTTATAGGTTTCTATGAGATCCCCCCTCACCCTTCTGAACTCCAGCGAATATAATCATAACCGACTCAATCTCTCCTCATAGGTCAAGTCCCGCCATCCCAGGAATCAGTCTGGTAAACCTTCGCTGCACTTCCTCTATAGCAAGAATATCCTTCCTCAGATAAGGAGACCAAAACTGCACACAATATTCCAGGTGTGGCCTCACCAAGACCCTGTATAATTGCAGCAAGATGTCCCTGCTCCTGTATCGAATCCTCTCACTATGAAGGCCAACATACCATATGCCTTTTTTACCACCTGTTGCACCTGCATGCTTAGCTTCAGTGACTGGTGTAGAGAACACCCAGGTCTCACTGCATATTCCCCCCTCTCAGTTTATAGCCAATCGGATAATAATCTGCCTTCCTGTTTTTGCTACCAAAGTGGATAACCTCACATTTATCCACATTATACTGCATCTGCCATGCATTAGTCAACTCATTCAACTTGTCCAAATCACCCTGAAGCCTCACTGCATCCTCCTCACAACTCACCCTCCCACCCAATTTTGTGTCATTTGCAAATTTGGAGATATTACATTTAGTTGCCTCATCTAAATCATTAATGTATATTGTGACTAGCTGGGGTCCGAGCACCAATCCCTGCAGTACCCCACTAGTCACTGCCTGCCATTCGGAAAAAGACCCGTTTGTCCCTACCCTTTGTTTCCTGTCTGCCAACCAATTTTCTATCCATCGCAATACACTACCCCCAATCCCATACGCTTTAATTTTACTCGCTAATCTCTTATGTGGGACTTTGTCGAAAGCCTTCTGAAAGTCCAAATAAACCACATCCACTGGCTCCCCCTCATCAACTCTACTAGTTACATCCTCGAAGAATTCTAGTAGATTTGTCAAGCATGATTTCCCTTTCGTAACTCCATGCTGACTCTACCCGATTCTACCAATGTTCTCTAAGTGCTCTGCTATAAAATTTTTGATAATGGACTCTAGAATTTTCCCCACTACCGACATCAGGCTGACTGGTCTATAATTCCCTGTTTTCTCTCTCCCTCCCTTTTTAAATAATGGGGTTAGATTAGCTACCCTCCAATCTTTAGGAACCGTTCCAGAGTCTATAGAATCTTGGAAGATGACCACCAATGCATCCACTATTTCTAGGGCCACTTCCTTAAGTACTCTGAGATGCATACCATCAGGCCCTGGGGATTTATCGGCCTTCAATCCCATCAATTTCTACAACACCATTTCTTTACTAATACTGATTTCTTTCAGTTCCTCTCTCTCACTAAGCCCTGTGTTCCACAACATTTCTGGAATGATATTGTGTCTTCCTTTGTGAAGACAGAACCAAAGTATGCATTTAGTTGGTCAGCCATTTCTTTATTCCCCATAATAAATTCCCCTGTTTCTGACTGTAAGGGACCTACAATTGTCTTCATCAATCTTGGATCTATTTTGTATCTATCTTCACGATAGTAGACACTAAAAGCATCCCAAGAATAGTAGAAAATTATGGGGGGGGGAGGGGAGGGGAGGGAGGAACTTAAAACAAACATGATCACTAAAGAAAAAGTACTGGGAGAACTGATGGGACAAAAAGCTGACAAGTCCCCTGAACCTGATGGCTTGCAACCTAGGGTCTTAAAAAAAGTGGCTACAGAGATAGTGGATACATTGGTTAGAATCTTCCAAAATTCGCTAGATTCTGGAAAGGTCCCAGTGGATTGCAAAACCACAAATATAACACCCCTGTTCAGGAGAGGAGGGATACAGAGAGCAGGAAACTATAGGCCAGTCAGCCAAACATCTGTCATTGGGAAAATGCTGGAATCCATCATTAAGCAAGTAGTTGGACAACATTTAGAAAATCATGATGCAATCAGGCAGAGTCGACATGGCTTTTTGAAAGGGAAATCATGTTTGACAAATTTATTAGAGTTCTTTGATGATGTAACAAACAGGGTATATGAAGGGGAATCAGTAGATGTCATGTATTTAGATTTCCAAAAGACATTCAATGAAGTGCCACTTAAAGGACTACAGCGGTTCAAGAAGGCAGCTCACCACCACCTTCTCAAGGGCAGTTAGGGATGGGCAATAAATGCTGGCTTAGCCAGCGATGCCCACATCCCATGAACGAATAAAAAAAAAAGATTACTACATAAGATGAGCTCATGGTGTTAGGGTAATATATTAGCATGGACAGAGGATTGGCTTTCTAAGAGGAAGCAAAGAGTTGTGATAAATGGGTCATTTTCAGGTTGGTAAACTTTAACTAGTGGAGTGCCACAAGGATCAGTGCTGGGGCCTCAACTATTTACGATCTATATTGATGACTTGAATGAAGGGACAGAGTGTATTGTAGCCAAAATTGCTGACAATACAAAGATAGGTAGGAAAGCAAGTTGTGAGGACACAGAGAGTCTGCAAAGGGATATACATATGTTAAGTGAGTGGGCAAAGATTTGGCAGATGGAGTATATTATGGGAAAATGTGAGGTTATCCACTTTGATAGGAAGAATAGGAAAGCAAAATGTTATTTAAATGGAGAGAGGCTGTCGAATGCTGCAGTACATAGGGATCTAGGTGACCTCATACATAAATCACAAAAAGTTAGCATGCAGGTACAGCAAGTAATTAGGAAGGCAAATGGAATGTTGGAATGAAAACTGAAAGTGCCATAAATACTCAGCAGGTTTGGGTGCAGCACCTGTGGACAGAGAAGCAGAGTTAACGTTTCAGGTCAGTGACCTTTCATCAGAACTGGCAAAGGTTAGAAAAGTAATAGGTTTTAAGCAAATAATGTGGGGATGGGGCAAAAGATAACAAAAGGGAAGGTGTTGATAGGACACAGGGTCACAGAGAAAAACTGACCAGAAGGTCATGGAGCAAAGGCAAAGGGTGTGTTAATGGTGTGATGAAAGACAAAAGCATCAGCGCAGAGAGGGTGTTAAATGATGGAATAATGAATAGCCCTGGCTAAAAGCACGAACATTAAAAAAAAAGTGGGCAGGCACATAGTTAAAAAAAATTAATGATGAAACAAACTAAAATAAAATAAAAATAAAAAATAAAAATAAAAAGGGGGGGGGGGGCAGTCATGCCCTGAAATTATTGAACTCAATGTTCAGTCCAGTAGGCTGTAGTGTACCTAATCGGTAAATGAGGTGAATGTTGGCCTTTGTTGCAAGGGGGATGGAGTATAAAACTAGGAAAGTCTTGCTACAACTGTATAGGGTGTTGGCGAGACCACACCTAGAGTAATGCATAGAGTTTTCGTCTGTTTATTTAAGGAGGAATATACTTGCATTGGAAGCAGTTCAGAGAAGGTTCACTGGGTTGATTCCTGGGATTAATAAGGAAAGATTAAGCAGGTTAGGGCTATACCCATTGGAGTTTAGAAGAATGAGAGGGAATCTTATTGAAACATAAGATTTTGAGGGGCTTGACAGGGTAGATGCTGAGAGGATTTTTCCCGTCGTGGGGGAAACTAGTTTCAGAATAAGGGGTCTCCTGTTTAAGATGTTCAGGAACTTCTTCTGTCAGAGGATCTTGAATCTTTGGAATTCTCTTCCCCTGAGATAAATGGAGGCTGGGTCATTGAATATACTTAAGTCTGAGTTAGACAGATTTTTGATCTACAAGGGAGTCCAGGGTTCTGGGGGGCAGGCAGGGAAGTGGAGTTGAGGCCATGATCAGATCAAACGTGATCTTAATAAATGGCGGAGCAGGCTCAAGGGCGAAATGGCCTATTTCTGCTCCTGTTTATGTTCTTATATTGCCAACTTTACTGTGTCATTTTGGTAAATTCGATTGGTTTAAGGTTGTTCACACAATCTCACTGAAGTAATCAAAATCTCACTCTTTAAATCCATAAATTTTCCACTTGATTTGTGTATTTTGGACATTATTTAATGTGTTGCATTTTGAAATTCATTTAAAACTTAGTAATTTCACTACATCAGTCATGCAGTAAAGCAAAATGGTGATTTAATTACTAAACAGATAACTACTACTGTGAAATGGAGGTGCGTGTGATGTGATCAGCCTAAACTTAATTTGTGATTAACGATCCACTAACCTAGGAAAATGTGTTAACTTTTTCCACATAAAGATTAATTACACAGGTGCTGAGCCATCAAGTTAATTTCACACTATCAATTCTATATATCCGATCCCTGGATCAACGTGATTCAAAATGTATTTTTCTTCTCCTTGACATAATAATTAAACTGTAATTCTTTGCTCATATTTCTAAACTCAGCACGAACACACTGGACTGATGATGTTATGGCTGACACCAGTTACATTGATGCACATTGGACATGGCTCCCTACATTACGGGTACAGAGGCCTGAGGCCTGCAGCTTGTGCTGCATCCAATGCAACTGCCCAGTGTGTACCTCACAAAGGATCAAGAAATGATTGAAATTACGGTTTTTTTCCTAGAGCTATGTACAGTTGCTGAGTACCAATTTCCAAAGGACTTTTCAGACATTTGGCCGTATGATTCTGTTTGGTTTTTGGTTGTTGCCCATTTTTGGCTTTTGTCAGCTAAATCTTGCAAGGAGACTTTGTGTACTGTGCACAGTTCCAGTCTCCATATTATAAGAAGGATATAGAGACACTGGAGAAGGTGCCAAAAAGATTTACAAGGTTGATACCAGAACTGAGAGGGTATAACTATGAGGAAAGGCTGAACAGGCTGGGATTACTTTTCTGTAGCAATCAGAAGGCTGATTGGTTACCTAATATAAGCCTTCTTTATAATTATGCAGGAGTCTGATGAGGTGAATGTAGAGAAGATGTTTCCATTTGTGGGGAGACTAAAACTAGGGGCCATAAATATAAGATAGTCACCACTAAATCTAATAGGGAATTCAGGGGAAACTTCTTTACCCAAAGAGTGACAAGAATGTAGAGCTCACTATCACAAGGAGTAGTTGAGGTGAATAGTATAGATGCATTAATATATATATAAGCACATGAGGGAGAAAATAGAAGGCTATACTGATAGGCTACGATGAAGAGTATTGGGGGAGGCTCGTGTGCAATATAGGGACAGGAGTAGGCCATTCAGCCCATCAAGCCTGCCCTGCCATTCAATACTATCATGGCTGATCATCCACTTCAATGCCTTTTTCCGACACTATCCTCATAACCCCTTATGTCATTGGTATTTAGAAATCTGTCAATCACTGCTTTAAACATACTCAATGACTGAGCTTCCACCGCCCTCTGGGGTAGAGAATTCTAAAGATTCACAACCCTCTGAGCAAAGAAATTTTTCCTCATGTCTGTCCTGAGTGGCTTCCCCCTTATTTTGAAATTGTGTCCCCTGGTTCCAGACGCCCCAACCGGGAGAAACATCTTAGTTGCATCTACCCTGTCTATCCCTTTAGTATTTTGTAGATTTCAATGAGATCACCTCTCATTCTTTGAAACTCTTAGACAATACAGGTCCAGTTTCCCCAATCTCTCTTCATAGGACAGTCCTGCCTACATGCCAGCATAGACCACTTGGGGCGAAAGGCATGTTTCTGTGTTGCAGACTTGGCGTAATGTAATATGTATGAAACTCAAGTCCAAAAAAAAATGGTGGCAATGTGTGAAGAAATCCGGCCATAATATATTGTTATAAATTTAAAGGAGTTATTATCCAATGAAGTAGGAATTAAAAAATTAAAAGCAGGGTTCATCTGCCTGAATGGTTAGAAGAAGTTCATAGGTATGCCTGGACATGCTTCTGTAGTGAAGGACACACACCATTCTGCAACATATTGGCCTTATCCTGTAACACAAAGGCAGTTTCTGAAAACAGGAACTCACTCCTAAAAGTCATGAACATCATCTCACCAGTAAGGCACTGATAATGCAGGTTTTATAAATCATCATTGTAATGTTATCACAGTATAACAATTGATAACATGATTTTCTACAGATGGACTTCAACCACTTTCAAATGAATCCGGGAAACTGAGTTACAATCTTAAAATACATTTGGAAGACAAGGAAACTAACCACCATTTGCAACTTCCAGCATCCTGCTGGCTCTAAGGATGTTGACCAGCATTTGTGCTCACAGCTTCCTGCTGGCTCAGCTTTTCTTAGGAATTAAAGGTGCATCTTAACTAGAAATTAACAGTTAAACAACCTTTTTTTGGAAATGAAGGGGGACGAACCCCTTGTAAAGTGGTAACACCCCCAAACGTACAAAAAACTAATTATGCATCTTAGAAACAGTATAAATATTGGAACTACACAGTGGATTTTTAGTTTCGTTGGACTTGCTCTAGTGTTTCTCACAGTAAAGTTACATCTATTGGGGTGGCAACAATTGTTCCCCCCTTAATTGGGATAGAGCTATCTTGCTAAACTCTGTAGCTGCCTACTCGGGGATTTAAGGTAAATGTTACTTTAAATGTTGATGGTTATCTTAAATATTTTACTATAACAATATTCAGATTTAAAAATTGGATTCTGTACTCGAAACAAGATTGTATTCTCTTCCTTTTCCTAGAACTATTAACATTGTGATTGACTTTCCCACCAAATGTGAATTGCATTATATTGTCTCATATAGTCTTCCATATCACAAACTTGAGAACCTGTCACCTAAAACTTGTTAAAAAGGCTATCTGGAGGATGGTAATACTCTCAGCTAGTCCTTTATCTGGTGTCAGGGTCAAGGATGTCACGGAACGGCTGCAGGACATTCTTTCGGGGTAGGGTGAACAGCCAGAAGCCCTGGTCCACATTGGCAATAATGACATATGTAGAAAGAGGGATGAGGTCCTGAAAGCAGAATTTAGGGAGCTAGGAAGGAGATTGAAAAGCAGGAAATCTAAGACAGTAATCTCAGGATTACTCACAGTACCACGTGCTGGTGGGTATAGAAATAGGAAGATTGAGTGAATGAACACATGGGAAAAATGGTGTAGCAGGGAGGGCTTTAGATTCCTGAGGCATTGAGACCAGATCTGGGGCAGGTGGAACCTGTACAAGATGGAAGGGTTATACCGTAACGGGACCGGGACTAATATCCTCGCTGGGAGATTGGCTAGTGCTGTTGTGGAGGGTTTAAACTAGCTTGTCAGGGGTTTGGGAACCTGTGAGGGAATTCAGATAGGAGAAAAACAAAGCTGGTTTTCGGAAGTAGAAAAGCTGTGAATGAAAGTGGAAAGCAACAGAAACAAATGCTAGAACCAACCAGGGTCAAAATACAGAGTAGTGTTAAAAAGGCAGAATTAAAGGCACTCTATCTGAATGCATGCAGCATTCGCAACAAGGTAGATGAGTTGATGGTGCAAGTAGAAGTAAACGGGTATGATTTAATTGCCATTATGGATGTGGCTGCAGGGTGACCAAGACTGGGAACTAAATATTAAAGAATATTTGATATTTAGGAAGGACAGGCAAAAAGGAAAAGGAGGCGGGTTAGTGCTGATAGTAAGGGATGGGATCAGTGCATTAGTGAGAGAGGATCTTCAATCAGAAGAACAGGATGTAGAATCTGTTTGGATGGAGCTAAGAAACAGTAAAGGGCAACAATTATTGGTAGGAGTGATTTATAGGCCACCAAACAGTAGTGGTAATGTAGGGCATGGTATAAATCAGGAAATTAGAAGTGCATGTAGAAAGGGTAATGCAGTAATCATGAACGACATCAGTCTACATATCGACTGGATAAATCTAATGAGCACCAATGCTGTGGAAGAAGAATTCCTGGAATGTGTCCAGGATGGTTTTCTGGAGCAATATGTTGAGGAACTAACTAGGGAACAGGCTTTTTTCGATCTAGTATTTTGCAATGAGAAAGGGCTAATAAATAATCTGGTGGTAAAAGAACCTTTCGGGAAAAGTGATCACAGCATGATAGAATTTTCAATTAAGTTTGAAAAAGATGTAGTTCAATCCGAAACTAGGGTCTTAAGTCTAAACACAGGCAATTATGAAGGTATGAGGAGCAAGTTGCCATTGGTGGATTGGAAAAATACATTAAAAGGTTTGATGGTAGATAGGCAATGGCTAGTATTTAAAGAATTAATGCATAGTTTTCAAAAAACATACATTCCTTTAAAGCAAAAGAACCCAGTAGGGAAAGCGAGGCAGCCGTGGCTAACAAAGGAAGTTAGAGATAATATTAAATCAAAGGGGGAGACTGATAAAGTTGCCAAAAAAGTTGTAAGCTGGAGGATTGGGAGAATTTTAGAATCTAGCTAAGGAGGACCAAGAAATTGTTCATGAGGGAATAGAATATGAATGTAAACTAGCAAGAAATATAAATACAGATTGTAAAAGCTTCTGTAGGTATGTTAAAAGGAAAAAAATTAGCAACGGCAAATGTGGGTCCATTACAGACAGAGACAAGAGAAATTATGATGGAAAATAGAGAAATGGCAGAGAAGCTAAATAATTACTTTAATGGGACTGAAAGTTGACAAATCCCAAGGACCCGATGATCTTCACCCTAGAGTGTTGAAAGGGATGGCTACAGAGATAATGGATGCATTGGTGATCATCTTTCAAAATTCTATAAATTCTGCAGTGGTGCCTGCAGATTGGAAGGTTGCAAATGTAACCCCACTGTTTAAGAAAGGAGGGAGAGAGAAAACGGGGAACTACTGACCTGTTAACCTGACATCAGTAGTAGGGAAAATACTAGAATCTATTATACACGTTGTGATTACTGGACACTTGGAAAATAATGATCTTATTGGGCAGAGTCAACATGGATTTATGAAGGGGAAATCATGTTTGACAAACTTGTTAGAGTTTTTTGGAGGATGTTACTAGCAGAGTGGATAAGGGGGAACCAGTGGATGTGGTGTATTTGGACTTTCAGAAGGCTTTTAATAAAGTCCCACATAGGAGGTCACTAAGCAAAATTAAAGTGCATGGGATTGGGGGTAATATACTAGCATTGATTGAGGATTGGGTAACTGGCAGAAAACAGAGAGTATGAAGAAATAGGTCATTCTCAGGTTGGCAGGCTGTGACCAGTGGGGTACTGCAAGTATCAGAGCTTGGGCCCCCAGCTGTTCACAATCTATATCAATGATTTGGATGTGGGGACCAAGAGTAATATTTCCAAGTTTGCGGATGACATAAAGCTTGGTGGGAATGTGAGTTGTGAGGAGGATGCAAAGAGGCTTCAAGGGATTTGGACAGGCTGAACATAGCAGATGGAATATAATGTGAATTAGTGTGAGGTTATCCACTTTGGTAGGAGGAACGGAGGTGCAGAGTATTTCTTAAATGGTGAGAGATCGGAAGTGTTGACGTCCAAAGGGACCTAGGTGTGCATGCAGGTGCAGCAAGCAATTAGGAAGGCAAACAGTATGTTAGCTTTTATCACAAGAGGATTTGAGTACAGGAGCAAAGAAGCCTTGCTTCAATTGTATAGAGCATTGTGAGGCCGCACCTGGAATATTGTGTGCAGTTCTAGTCCCCTTGCCTGAGGAAGGATATACTTGTCATAGAGGGAGTGCAGCGGAGGTTCACCAGACTGATTCCTGAGATGGTGGGATTCTCCGATGAGAAGAGATTGAGGAGACTGGGCTTGTATTCTCTGGAGTTTAGAAGACTGAAAGGCGAACTCATAGAAACTTACAAAATTCTTAAAGAGAGAGACAGGGTGGATGCAGAAAGGATGCTTCCGCAGGCTGTAGGGTCTAGAACCATGGGATACAATCTCAGAATAAAGGGCAAGCCATTTAGGACTGAAATGAGGAGGAACTTCTTCACTCAGGAGGTGGTGAATCTTTGAAATTCTCTGCCCCAGAGGGTGCTGGAAGCTCAGTCACTGAGTAAGTTCAAGACTTACTAGATAGATTTCTAGTTGCTACTGACATCAAGGGATATGGGGATAGTGCGAGAACATGGCATTGAGGTAGACAATCAGCCATGATCTAGAATGGCGGTGTAGGCTCAAAGCGTTGAATGGCTTACCCCTGCTCCTATGTTCCCTATGTTCCCACCTTTGGGGAAAGTTAGGTTAGTTCTTCAGACCCAGTCAAGTGTCTGTGAGATCTATCTTTCTCAACCTTAAGACTGATCGTCTGAGGAATACGCCTGATCTAGGATGGTCCCAAAAAGGGGCTAGGATTATAATGCACTTCAAATGAACAGACACACCACAATCATCCATTCTTGTTAGCAATCTTATGCCCATGACAATGGCACTCTAGAGTACTGTGCAGCAAGGTCCACATTATTGGCCCCACATTAGAATTTACTCTTCTTTCAGTTTTACCTTGTATATATCACTACAAGTGAAAGAGGCTTGATGTACAAAATGTATTTGAAACTTAAAGCACATTAACTAAATCTGGCTGTATATAACTTAATACGGCACCGATACGTTTATTCGTACTGCTTGCCTAATTTCTCTCTCATAATATTTACAGATGATGATTATACTTGGAGCAATATGTGCATTCATTATCATCGTTATCATAAGTAAGTACCTTTACTGGAACACATGATAACTCTGCATTGCTTCACATTAACTGCCTTAGTTTCTGGCTCTAATTTAGATTAGAAACACTTGGTTCTGCATTCTTCCTGGCACTCAGTTGTGCATCTGGAGTTTTCCTCATGTGTCAGCATTTTCTATCAGTTTTTTGCCATTTGTTCTTCATATGTAACATACAGTTCCATTTTCAGATCTAGGATGTATTCATACACACCAATGATGCAAACATTCTTAATTTTATGCAGTGTGTTCTCTGCTTGCGGCCACTTTTGCCTGCTCCCCAGATAAAGTCGAAGTACCAGTTGCTCACATCCTCTTGGGGACACAATCCCAATTAGACAGGTCTTTCTTGAGGATCATCCCTAGAGAATCCCGGCTTTAAAAAACCATCTTCTCCAGGCCAGAATAAAACACCTGACACTTAGATCATCCAATTCAAAGTGCAGGTGGGGAGAGCGTCTTCATCAATTGCTTTTCCAGGGTAGGTCATTTCATTTTTAAAAAGCCTACACCTGCCCTAGCACTGCTGCATGTCTGTTGTATGCAAGCCTTTCTAACATCTGCTGTTGATAGGTGGGCAACGACACAATCTTTGTTTTATCATGCCATTCCATCATTACCACCTTATTTGGTTATACTCATCCCTTTCTGGGTGAGCCTTAATATTAGCAGATCTCCCATGGCATTGTTGAAAGTGAGTTGAAGGAATCAAGATCTTACACCGTGTAACATACAAAATGCAATCAAGGGCACTGAAGTATTCTGTTTGAATAAGATTAATTATGTTTTTTGTTGCCAGTATTGTTGCTTAGAATTTGGTGGTTGTGTCCATATTTTTGTGAACATTTTAAATCAGTGGTCTTGTTTATAATCTACAGCCCTAATTTGAACCTGACTTACCCAGTAGGAATAGGAAAAGCTCATGTCTGTGTTACACCCCACCCGAGTTTGCTTTCCATTAACAAAACATAAAACTGGTGTCCGACCCAGCCACACCCCATTCCTGCCAGGCAGCTCAGCTCAAAATCAGAGCTGATATGTTTGTTTAGCAATGTACTCTTCATTTGTTTTAAGAGCCAAGAATACACAAAGGCTGGTGGGGAAAATGCTCCAGAATGCAAATCGGAAGGAGGCATGTAGCACTATTAAGGGTGGATCATGTGGAATGTAGTCTTGGTGGACTATGGGAAGACTAGAGGAATGCTGAGGTTCATCAGTGTTGCCAAGGACATCCTTGGGTTTGGCAATAGTGGAAAAAGAGTTCTGGGATGTGGGAATACTAAGACTGTGCTTTGTGAAGGTTGCTGGCATGTGACAGTAGTATTGAGTTTTGGGAGCACTGGGATGGGCTATTAGCATGTAGGGAAAATTAGAGGAAGTGATTACTGGGTGTGGCAATACTGGAAGGGGATCCTAGGATGTGAGAGGATGGGGGAGGTCATAGGACCTTGGAGCATTTGGTGGGGGTCCCAGGGTCTTAAACCAATGGGAAGTGGATTATGAAGTTTGGGAGCAGTGGGAAATGTAGTGACAATGGGAGCATTGGAGAAGGATATGACTATGAGTTGGACTATTGGGAGGAGGGTGTTTGATTGGACAGAGTAAAAGTACTGGGGAGAGGAGGTTCAAGGGTCTGCAAGCATTAGAGAAAGCAGTTTTGGAGTCGATGAGAATTAGAGATTGGGGGAGGGGCTTTATGTGGTAATACTGGGAGGAACCTAGGGTCTGAGAGTCGTTTTGGAAAGAAACACTGTACCTCATCCAACTGTGCTCTATCCTACTGCTGCCCTTTCATGAATACTCCCTCCACTTCCAACTCTTAGTTCATATTGGCACCTTTTTCTCTCTGTCCCTCAATTCAGCTTGACACCTTTTCCAAGCTGATCTTCTTTTAGATGTGATCTGCAGTCAAGTACATTATATACATGGTGTGGATGGTGGCCAAATGGGAGGCTCCCACTCTAGAGACTTGGGTGATTCCTATTCTTGGCTTTCATTTGAAGCTGCCTGCCCTTTATGGACATCTTTTGCCACTTCATCATTCTTATTGTTGGATGGAACTCTTTGCAGTAGCAGCATGTTACATATTGCTTCCATGAGTGACATTGGAGAAGGTGTTCTGTTCCATTATTCAATTGGAGAAGTTTGCTACCCAAACCATTCATCTTCTGCCTGGAAGATAATAGCACAGAGGGACAGAATTAGCTAAAGCAGCAATTATAAGTAAAGTTATTAAAATTGTCTAAGATACGTTTTTAGTCAAACTCCAGACTAAAATATATGGTTTGTAATCCCCTTTTACTTTAAGTTTAGTTTAGAACTCCATCTTTTCCCAGTTTACTTGTGCTCTCTGATTTTCAACTCTTCCTTGTGGCTCTCTTCCAGTTTATTTCTGCACCTGAAGAGAAGGAAGTCCAACTGAAGATGCAGCTCAGCTTCGTTCTCGTCAGCCATATCTTCTCCAGTGTCAGATATTATTTATTAATCTCTGCTTATAACCATGTTTGTTTTTATTTTGTCTGTAAGCTACCCTAATCGTTCAATTGGGTGGATTGATTGATATCTAAATCTGAATAACAATTTAACCAGCTATTTACTGCCGAATAGTTAACTAGGTTCATATCTTATACATTCCTAGATGAAACTAGCACAATATAGGTTGGCTTTCAATAGTTGGATCATGTTTCTAAATATAACTCTGTGACCTTTTTTCTGACTTGTCAAGTCGTCTGGAGGTAACAGTCTGACATGCCCGAAGCCTTAACACCATCAAAACAAACCACAGACTTAAATCGTACAAAATAAAATCACCAGAAAATTACATTACCTTTGACAGATCTGAACAGAACATTTCAGATTTAAAATAGATCAATTATTAAATTGTGGATATTACACAGAATAATACAAAATCAAAAATAAAGGTTCAGAGCTAGTAATATGAGCATAATGTCTGAGTAACAATGGTAAGTCGTCTGTTCAGTATTTGGAGCTGTCTCAGATCAGATAAAAGGAATGGCTGAAGCTTTATTTGATTTTAAAACATAACAAGGTAGCAATTTAGCCTTTGGCTTTCAACCCTGAGCTATTTTGTTTTGTTTCAGATGTGTGCATTTGGTTGGGTTTGGGGATCACACCAGACAGTAGCTGGTTTCTCAGTGCAGAACTTCTACTCCAAATTGTCTGCTGTCAGTAGACCACTTTGAACATAGCAAACTTCTAACAAACCACCCACTATTCCAATAAAATGTTTGAACAGCAGATAAAATGATGATCCAATTCTACATGCTAAACGTTTGACTAGAAATACTGCCTACAAAACAGAAAGGTGCCAGAGAGACACATGAATTTAGTTGTGACAACAAATTACAATCAATATCAATTTATTTTCAGTCCAATATTGGCTTGAAACTACTTAGCTCCAAAAGTCATAACCAAATTTGGTACAGAAATTGCACAAATTGGGTGGGGAGAATAATTTGGGGCGGTAGTTTCCTCTGGGCATTTGCCCCTTTTTGCCCCTAGTAGAAAATTCATTTTACCTTTCATTATAATTTTATCCTAAAAAACAGGACTGATGGCATGTCATTCCCAACCACCAATTCCACCAGTTCTACCTAATGTACAGCCCATGTACAGCATGATGCAGCATACTTGCAGTGCAACAGCTGTTCCTAGGGACTGCAATGCCTTTTCCTGCAATGCTATAGTAACGGCATAACAGCGCTGAGGAGCACCTCAGTAAGAAAAAATGTCATTTGCCACTTTAGCCAGACTGGTCTGCTGCCCCATCCTCATTAGAACAGATGCCCATGGAATGCTATAAATGGCATGGGCATATGCCCCTTGTATGCTGATGTCCTAGCCCCAGAATTTAAAACAGAGTCAGTTCTGTCCTGCTCCACATCCAGTGCAGCAACTCAGCCTGGACTTTCCAGCCCTTTGCATTTCTAGTGATCTTACGTAAAATATCAGATGCAATGACTGTGTATTTATTTCTATGAAGTCTCAAGAATGATATACTCCTATACTACTGTCCATTCATCAGTCTCTTTTTTTGGGTAAATATGAACTTGGGTGCTCAAAAGAAGAATTATGATAAACTGTCCAAGCAACAATCTGTCCATTTGGTATAAATAGAATATATTGGATACCTGCGATATATCTGTTGATTGGATCACTTGTGGGTTGTTTTTCAAATGGCATGGGTGACCACTGTAGATCTCTTATAACAGGTGCGAGACCTGTAGAATCTCATCAACTAAACAAGAGGAAATGTGGGCTATCTCAAACCAGGCAGTGTTTCTCAACAAAAGGCTGATTTTGACCACACCATTACACCTCCAATGCAAGTTCTTTAAAAAGAAAAATAGATTGATATTTGGGCGTGACATCTCCAACAAACAAATAGAATGTGCAGTAATTGGGCCACAGAATATAAATAACATCCAACTCATGACCTGCGACCTGACTCGAAGTAGCATGCAGTACCCTTAAGTTCTCTTTTTTTTTAATGGGACCTTTCAATTTAAAGGAGTCATTCCCTGATTAGAACTGATATTTTCACACCTGCTCATGACATACTTTGTTTCTTTTGGTTTATAAGTTCTTTTGTGAGGGTCTTTTCTTAGTCAACGGTCTAAACTTTGTAGATCCCCTATTCACTGAAATAATCATATGTGATAGTCATAATGGATTGCATAATCTATTTTAATATATTGGACTATTAAGTGTTTACCTCCTTCTTTCAATATTGTATTTATGGTGTAATCTGTAATGTGCTATCCTCTGAAACTGTGAAAGGGGAACTGCAGAATTCATGCATCCCTATTTGCTAAATGTGTTGTAAGTAGTTTGCTTGTACACAGATTCTGAAAGCTTTGTGTATATTGTCATACTGCACATGTGTTCCAGCAGTGTCCCACAAATGTACAAATGGTACAGCTTTATGCTTTGATCTATCACCCACCCCCTCCTTTTTACGTTTAAACACTTACCTTATTATTTCTGGTTCTTCTATGCACCATGCACAGCTGAGAGAGGAGTCAATTGATCGGCCTGTATCATGCTTCTCCTAATGCCACTATGGAATTAGTCAGGAGAATCGGTACAGCTGAAGCCTTTGTAGTTTTTCTTTTCTCCTGCTGTGAAAGTGCTCAGCCCTGCTATCTGCCCACCCCTCGGTGCTATAACCCAGTTGCAATTGGAAACTCACTGGTTGGAAAGTTGTAAGTGTAAACCCTCCTGTCACTTTGTGGTACAGTACATTGGCACCAAGCCACTGTGCCACCTAGCCTTTTGACTTTCGATAGTGCTTCAACTTGCTGTGGTTCCCTTAATCGACTACGTTCACAAGTTAATCAGAAGTCTATAGTCAGTTCTAAAATGGCCTGCTTAAACAAAATTTTAAAAGTCATCTTTTTTTGAAAAAAAATTCTGGTGATTTAGAAAACAATTTGTTGCTTATTAAATTAAGCTGTACAATTACAAATAATATCAACTAATCCTCGGAGGATACAGGAAGGATTTTGCTACCCAAACTTCAAAATTAGTTTTGTCATACATAGAATATTTATATGCTTGGCGAATACTTTATAATAACTTTTGGAATGTTGCAGAATATATTTTTTCCAAATGATTGAGAATATGAGAATACTTGACTGCTTCCTAAGCTCTTAACTACTGAAAGAGTTAAGAAGTTTGTTCTTTTCAATGTTGTTTGGATTTTTGAACTGATTTATTCTCAGCATTGTTTAGTGAATATAGTCACCTCTTTTTTGACTTGTTTTGATTGATTCACATTTAGTAACACTAAAATGATTACATTCCAAGTGAGTTAGAGCACCAGGCAACTTTTCAGAAGGAATAATTTTGTTAAGAAGTGATTGGAGTGGAAGGAGTATTAAGAGGGATCAGTGGGGTGTGCGCCATAAAGTTAATTTTTCAAAAACACATTGGGTGAAATTAAGCTGCGATTTCAGTATACAACTGCATTGATGTGTTCACATCAAATTCCTCTGTCCACCATTTTAATGAAGACACTAGCCCATTTAAAATAATCAGGCAGCACATTTTGACACAATTTCCCCCATTAAGCCTGGTTCACCTCTGCCCATCGAGCCCTGTTTTTCTCTCCGCGTCAAGCCTCGGTTCTCTTGTTCCCTTCAGGCCCCCATTCACCTTTTCCCTTTAGGTCCTGGTTCTCCTCTCCCCTTCTGGTCCCAGTTCTCCTGTACACCCTCTGCCATCCCACCCCACCCCCGCTGGACCCCAATATTTATAGGATACTTCCATTTCACTAGGGAAACAGAAGAGATACAAAACCTCCAGGAGCAACCATACAACTGGAAGTATTTAAAAACAACACTTATTTTAAAAAAGTATGGAGTGGCTATTGACAACACTGTTGACTTGCATCATTAATGACGGTACAATGAAACAACAGCTAGGCCTACATCACACTATTGATAATATGTGATTTAGGTTTAGGATGAGTGGTTAGGGATTAGTGGTTAGTGTTATATTTAAGATTTGGGTTAGGATTAGCTGCTAGAGGTTAGTGGTTAGGTATAGCAGTTGGATTAGGTTTAGGGCCCAGGATTAAGATTAGGGGTTAGGGCTACGGGATGGTACCAGGGTTAGAAACATTATCAGAAATGTGGCTTCAGTAGTAGAAGTGACAATGCCATTGCGTTGGGACTGATCTTAGATACCAGGACATCTGAAATATTAATATACTCTGGATTAATGCAAGGTGAAATTTATATAAATCTCCCTTGACTTCTGCTGTTAGGGATAGCAGTAGAACAGTTCAGTGGCTCTTTGGAGGGGACAGAAACATAGGAAATTGCCCGCTGAGAGTTAGATTGCTGCATTCACTTGTTAAAAAAAAACATGAAACTGCACAAGGCATATTTTGTTGTGCCTTAATAGGTACTGGACCAGAGGTCAATGGGAATGTGTTTGGTTGGGATGGGGAAACTAAGTATGCTGGAAACAAGTCAATCAGCATCAAAAGAAAAACATACAATTTGTGATTTAGACGGGACCTTTCGTCAGAATGGAGGTTTCAGTTTTTAGTTTAGATTTCCAGCATTTCTTCTATCTCAGTGAGAAACACTAGGATTGAACAAACATTCTAGTTGAAAATAAATAGGCACATAGAATACTGTTGTTAATTTTCTATAATGGTTTTGGAATATTGTTATACCACAGTTTAGAAAAATTGTAATGTTTTATATCTTTCTGCTCTCAAGTACATTCCAATGAACCTGTATTTGGTAGTATTTTTCTTTAGTGTCTTATAGTGCTTTATAACTTTAACCTGTAAGAACCAATCTTGTATTTTCTAAGTGCTTAACCTGGAGGTGAGTGCAGATCTGCCCCGCCCTACCTAACAGCACTACCATCACCACCCCTCCCCCATAAAAAAATTACTGGGAATTGCATGGAAATGTTGCATTAAATATTTACTAATTTGATGTTGCAAAATGATGAACTTGTTAACAGCGAGTTTGTATTCTGTGTGTGTGTGTGTATGTGTGTTTTATTTAAATTGGTGAATGCAATTTCCATGTTGTGTATGTGCACCATTAATGTAATTGTCTTGGCAAATAAACCTTTGTTTTAAAAAAAAAACTTTGCTGGCTCTTATTCACTTGCTATAAAAGGTGGCCACCTCAAAATTACATCGGAATTGATTTTTGCAATGATGAACTTGTTAACATCAAGTCTGTCTTGTGTCGTTCATATCTAAACATAAGTAGCATGAAAATGTTACATTAAGCAACATAGGCATTAACTTGTTTAATTTAACCTGCATAAAATAGCATGCCAAGGAAAGTAATGCAAATGTGTTGAGCTTTTGATTGTGAATGTTGCCAATCAGAATTTTTACCCTTTGATCACCTAATCATGACACCAGTCCTATTGCTAAAATAAGTAAGTTAATTCATATGCAAATTGTCACATGTCCATTTTAAGAGACGTGAGGAGTGTGGTAATATGCCATTGTGGTCAATAGAGAATTTACCTCAGAGCTTGACTTTCTTAAATTCTGTTAATTTTGAGTCTGTGTATAAATAGATATCAGTGCTTTATGGCACATATCAAGATGTTATAAGGACTGGCTAGCTAAAGTTAATTGTTTAATATATTGACCTTTCATCTGAGCCCTTCACATTGCTTCATTCAACATGGAAATCACACAATTAGAAGAGTTAGAAATATTTGTTAGCAAAAAGTTCAAAAACATTTATCAATATTACAGTGGCGCAGTGGTTAGCACCGTAGCCTCACAGCTCCAGCGACCCGGGTTCAATTCTGGGTACTGCCTGTGTGGAGTTTGCAAGTTCTCCCTGTGTCTGCGTGGGTTTCCTCCGGGTGCCCTGGTTTCCTCCCACATGCCAAAGACTTGCAGGTTGATAGGTTAATTGGCCATTATAAATTGCCCCGAGTATAGGTAGGTGGTAGGGAAATATAGGGACAGGTGGGGGTGTGGTAGGAATATGGGATTAGTGTAGGATTAGTATAAATGGGTGGTTGATCGTCGGCACAGACTCGGTAGGCCGAAGGGCCTGTTTCAGTGTTGTATCTCTAAACTAAACTAAATATTCTTTATCCACATTTCAAAGAAAAGTCAACCACAGAAACTTGCAGTAGTATATAGTGTAAAAATTCAGTAGATTTACCTGCTGTTTACTGTGTTCACCCTCTGAGACTGTACCTTCAAAAGCTCTTATTCTGCCCTATTTTAAAATGCACTATTTCTCTCTTTACTTTCTTGTGTGTTGTCTATTTTCTTGTCTAGCTCCTGTCATTCCGCTTGTTTTTTTTCTTTATTGCTCCCATTTGTATGAAGCATCGATGACCACAATTATATTCACCACACTGACTCATACATCCATAAAGAAAAAGTTGAGTATTCCTTGCAGTGTAGTAAGAGAATCACATCAAGAACGAGAATCACCCACATCTTCAGGAAAATGATAAGTATGAGTAGTAGAAGTTCCTCAAAATAATTTGTAAAGCCTGCGATATTTTCCAAACCATTACATGTTTCAGCTTCCAAAACAAGCCCTCAACACCAATTTCAGATATTGACAGTGACTGATCATCAATAATAGGGATGAAAAATACATTATAATGTACATGCCAAAAGTGCCCACTTGTAGAATTATAGGGCTGAATTTTGCTGCATACCGGCAAGTACCCCTACTGGGGCCAAAAGAGGGAGGTACATAGGAATTTACTATGTAGGAGCAGAAATAGGCTATTCAGCCCCTCATGCATGCTCTGCTATTCAATAAGATCATGGCTGATCTGTCTGTGCCTTGAATTCCACACTGCCATCTACCCCCAATACCCCTTGATCCCCTTGCCTAACAAGAATCTATATACCTCCATCTTAAAAATATTCAATGACCCTGCCTCCACCACCTTCTGAGGCAGAGAGTTCCAAAGTCGCACAACCCTCTGAGAAAAGATTTCTCCTCATCTCTGTCCTAAAAGGGTAACCCCTAATTTTAAAACAGTGTTCCCTAGTTCTGGACTCACCCACAAGAAGAAACATCTTTCCCACATCCACCTTGTCAAGACCATTCAGGATCTTATAAACTTCAATCAAGTCTCCCCTCACTCTTCTAAACTCCAGTGAAAACAAGTCCAGTCTGTCCAACCTTTCCTCAGAAAACAACCCTCTCATTCCAGGTATCAGTCCAGGAAAGCTCCTCTGAACCGCCTCCAACGCATTTACATCCTTCCTGAAATAAGGAGACCAAAACTGCACATAGTATTCAAGATATGGTCTCACCAATGCACCGTATAACTGAAGCAAAACCTCCCTGCTTTTGTATTCAAATCCCCTCACAATAAAAGATAACATTCTATTAGCTTTCCAAAATACTTTCTAAACTTGCATGCTAACTTTTTGTGACTCATGCACGAGGACACCTAGATCCCTCTGCACCTCGGAATTCTGCAGTCGTTCTCCATTTAAGTAATACTCTGCTTTTTTATTCTTCCTGCCAAAGTGAACAACTTCACATTTTCCCACATTATACTCCATCTGCCAGATTTTTGCCCACTCACTCAACCTATCTATATCGGTCTGCAACCTCCTTATGTCCTCTTCATAACATACTTTCCTACCTATCTTTGCGTCATCTGCAAATTTAGCTACCAGCCATCGCTTCCCTCATCTAAGTCATTGATATAAATTATAAAAAGTTAAGGCCCCAGCACAGACCCCTGCGGGACTCCACTCGTCACATCCTGCCAATCAGAAAAGGACCCATTTATGCATACTCTCTGTTTTCTGTCAGCCAGCCAATCTTCTATCCATGCTAATATGTTACCCACTACACCATGAGCTCCTACTTTGTGCAATAACCTTTTATGCGCCACCTTGTCCAATGCCTTCTGGTACATCAACGGGCTACCCTTTATCCACAATGCATGTTACTCCTTCAAAGAAATGGGTCTGCTTTGATGGGTGGCAGGACCCAGGATGGCATATTGCCGGTGGCAGCAGCTCACCAGCCCCAATAGTGCCACTGCTAGCAGTGGCCAATGCTGAGGCTGCAGCTCCAGGGAGAGGGACCTCAATGGCGGGGTTCCCTCAAAGAAAGTTGAGGTATGTTGGGGGAAGATTGGAGTGGGCTGTGGGTCGTGGAGCATCGGTGGCACCATTGCTGCACGGGCAGCCACTGCTGCCGGGGGGCCCTCCATGAGACAGAGTACCCATAAAGGAGGGCCCCCCCCCCACTACCAGAGTCCGCTGGGAGGCTACCTGGTTTCACCAGGCGGTCTCCCCAAATGGCAGCAGGCCATCCCAACATGGGCGAAATGCCCACAGAGGCAGGAAGTAGCCCTTAATCGGCCACTTAAGTGGTTCAATTGGCCACCTGTCGAGCCGCCGCCTTTCCTGCCACTGGCAATATGACATACCAGTGGGAAGACATCGGGATCCCCTCCGATGTCTTCCTCAGCCATTTTTCCAGCTCTCCTACCTCCCATCCTGGTGCCAATAGGCCAGAAAGATTCACCCCATAGAGTCATTACAGCACATATGGAGACCATTCAACCCATTGAGTCCATGCCGGCTCTCTGTAGAGCATTCCAGTCAGTCCCATTTCCTGCTCTATCTTCTTAGCCCTGCAAGTTTATTTCCCTCAAGTGCCCATCCAATTTTCTTTTGAAATCACTTATTATCTCTGCTTCCATCACCCTCATAGGCAGCTGGATCAAGGTCATTACCTCTCGCTGTGTAAAAAAATTCTTCACATCCTCCCCTGTATCTCTTTCCCAAAACCTTAAAGCTGTGTCCCTTAGTCCTAGTATCATCAGCTAATGGTAACAGCTTTTCCTTGTCTACCTTCTATAACCTGTCATAATCTTGTACACCTCTATCAGAGCTCCCCTCAACCTCCTTTGCTCCACAAACAATCCCCGCTTCTCCAACCTAAACTTGCAGCCAAAATACCTCATCCCTGGAACCATTTTGCTAAATCCCTTCTACACCTTCTCAAAGATGTTCACATCCTTCTTAAAATGTGTTGACCAGAACTGGATGCAATACTCTAGTTGTGGCCTAACGAGAATGTTATAAAGGTTCAGCATAACTTCACTGCTTTTGTACTCAATACCTCTATTTATGAAGCCCAAGATCCCGTATGCTTTCCTAACCACTCTCTCAACATGTCCTGCCACTTTTAAAGAGCTATGCACAAGCACCCCTAGGCCCCTCTGTCCCTGCACACTATTTAGAACTGTGCCATGAATTATATATTGCCTCTCCCTATTCCTTCAGCCAAAATGCATCACCTCACACTTCTCTGTATTAAATTCTATGGCCAGAATTTTAAGGGATCATTGGAGAAGGGAAGGGAGGTCGTGGGGGTTTAAATAGGAACAGAAGATGTCAGACAGGAAATCCGACGTCGTGACATCTCTTCCAGATTTTACTGTTGGCGGTCGACATGGAGGACGGACTTAGCACATCCAAGTGGCAGGAAGGCAATTAAGGTATGCAAGAGCTCAATAGACAGCAATTGTATTCTCCGTTTTGCATTTAACTAATGGCGCATGGGAACCACGGGGCTTCACCTGATGAAAGGAGATGGCAAGGAGACGAGAGCTGAATGTTGGCTTCACTGGGAAGCTATCGGGTGAGGTAGCGTCGCTTGGCAGTGAGGGTGGGGGTGGGCATCGGGAAACACTGTCAGTTGTGGGGCCAAGGTGCCAGCAATGCAGGGGAGCCACACCAGGATACCTTCGGAGCAGTGCCACCTCATCAGAGTTCACAAGTGAGGGAAAGGCCTTGCACTCAGGGAGAGGGAATCTGTCATGAGCCTCATTCACCCTGACTTCGAAGCCCCATTGAGGGGGAGGAGGAGAATCAGAGAGGGAGAGAGGTGCAGGCACCAGCATGGGCACCATTGCAGCTTGGGAGCATACAGGAGGCTAGAGAGGAAGCCAGATGCGCAACTGGCAGAGACAGTGCAGTGCTCAAGGCCTAGTTGGAGTTCTCCATTGTCTGTGCTTGGGTATGTAGAGCTCAGATGTTGCCTTATCTCTCCCTGCAGCTGCAGCATTTCCCATGTTGCCGGCAACACCAGAGGCACATCATCAGCCTGGGGCTCAGCATAGGCCTGACCTGCCACAATTCTATACCTGTCAGTGGCCTCCACTGTTACAGCCTCTGTCAGCTGCCTGGAGATGTCTGTGTTATGCTCACCAGGTTGTGTGCCCGAATCTAGCCACGACCAGATACCCACTGACATGAGAGTACCTGTGCTAGTGGGGGTGCGGGGGAATGATGTGACGGTGCACCCTCTGAGGCACCCTCCCTCCTCCTCAGAGGTGTCCAGCTGTCCCCCAGTCACTTTATCTCTTTGCTCTTATCATTCAGCTTGACTTGTATGAGAAAACATAGAAATTGAAGCATTAGGGTTTTCCCAACGTGACGTTCTAACCTCCCCTACTGTTCAGCTCCATTGATGCAGTGGTGATCACATACGCAGCATGGCTCATTAGTACCAGATACACCCTTATGCCCAAGGAGATTCTTGCACACTCTCTTGGGTTGGCACCCCGCCTCACCATCAGCTATGGAGCAGATGCCTTGCTCCCTGCCGGTTCCATAGTCTTCTCCTCCATCAGGCTTAGGACATGCTGAAATGACACTCCACCTTGGCATCTTCCTTCGATTGTGGGCTGTCTTCTCCTGTATACACAAAGATGAATGTTCTTGGTCTCCCAGTGGAGACAAGCCCAAGACCTTTGCTGGTGGTCGTCCAGCAGTTAATGATGGGGCACACATATGCCTCCTGCATGCGGGCCCTCAATAACTAATGTGCACCCCTCACTGAGATGCAGCCCAACCACAGGCATCATGTCCTGCTGGCCTCCCCCAATGCACGACAAGGTGGTCACTCTCCACCAAATCCTCCCTCTCGCTGAGCCACATGTATTGCCCAAAGGGTCCAAAGTGTTTGGAGTTCTCACCTTAGCAGCCTAAATCAGGCCATTGACTGCTTTCTGCACTGAATCCATGTGCCTGGGGTGGCCCCACAGCTCCTGACCGCCTCTTCGACCTCCGTCCAGCCTTGCTTGGTCAAATGGGAGGCCTCCTCCTCCCGTCCCTGGGGAAGAGGACCTCCCACAATTTGAAGGTAGAATTGAATTGTGGCTCCGATAATGCCATCAAGTCATGATTTTCACATTTTAATTAAACCCCCCCCCCCCCCCCGATTTCCTGTGCTAGGTGACATCCATGCTGCTGGAATCATGGCAGTTAAAATGGTCAGGTGGGAGGGAATGCTGTGGGAACTCACCAGCTTCCCAGGCTGCCATTTTAACCCACCATTGTTTGGCTTAAAACCGAGTCTTTAGTTTCTCCTTAGGCTAAAACATTCCCAGGCAAATAAACATTACATCAGCCTCTATTTCATTATTGAATAATATAGATTTAATTTCCTCTGTGCACCATGAGCATGTTTACATAAAATCCTGTGTGTATTTATTTTAAATGGTTGAACAACCACATTAATAATTGTAAAACAGGCTGGTATGCTTATACACATTTTCCTTTGTACACTAGCATTAGTGTAGAAGAAAATGAAACCAATGAGAGAGAATCCTGGATAAAAATGTTGAATAATGCACTAGATTTATCATCCAAAATTGAGCACAGTTAATTTTTTCCTTTTTCGTCGTTTATCTTTCACCTTTTGGCATCAAAGAAGACAGCTGGAAATATCATCTCATTTTTTGCAATGATTCTTTGATGACTGAGACTGATTTTTGCTTGAAGTGAGGGATAGATTGAACAGTGGATCCCGGGTACACCAGGCTGGAAATCTTGAATTTTCAGTGTCTTCCTCAGCTGGCATTTACATTCAGCATCATCAAAGCGATGGGTCTTAAGGTAGGAGGTGCCTTCGTGGATAGTTCCTGCCATGCTTTCTTATTTTGTCAGATTTTTTAAGAACTTCAATGTCAGGGATCTTGTCATCTGAACTTCATCAGTCATCTCAGGCAACTGAAGTGAAACTAATTTGGTTTCTTAATGTGACGTGCATATGTTGTCCAAATTTCACCTACATAAAGTAAGGTCACCAGAACAGCAGCCCTGTATACTTTGAGCTTGGTCTGCAGCCTCTTGTGCCAGAGGCACTTATAGGGCTGAATTTTATTAGGCCTCTGCCGAGAACGGCAGCGGGTATGCAAAATGGTGGCAGTCCCAGCTGTGACGTCAACGGCCATGCCACCGCGATTATACGGCAGGCAGCCATTTAACATAATGACAGCGGCCACACCCCCAATCCACGGTGTCACCTGATGCTGCAGCATGTGCCAGTGCCATCTTTAAAAGGCTGTCAAATCTGCATTTGCACTAGTGTGCTTTCATCAGTATCTCCCTGAGCCTTCACTTCTGTGTTGTTTAAATCTTTTTTTGTTCTCCACTGGAGAAGCACCCCACTGGACTCTTCTGCCCTCCCCACCACAGACAAACCACTTGCAGAGTATTCCCAGCTATCACATCACCAAAATAACACCAGTAAAGTTACTTACCCTCTCTCGACTCGGTGGTGCCATCTTTTTAAAAACATGAAACTGAAGGCATGTGAGTGCCGCACATCCAACACAAGATTGCAAACACCCGGTAAGATCGCGATGAATGCGATTCAAATATATGCTAAATAATATTTAACAGATGTAAATGATCATGTCATCACATCGGAGTGGAAGTGCCGCCACAGTACTTCGCCACCTCTGACACAATCGGGAAGTAGCATTACGGTGTCGGGTTCCGTTGCAGACATCTCAACGCAGATTCTCCGGCCCTTCGTCTGAAATCCCGCCTTCCAGAGGACCATAAAATCCAGCCCATGGAGTTTGTTAAAACTAAGTCGCCATTGGCGATTCAGCAGGATGTTTCTGTATCAATATAGTTTCGTCTACACACTGTGCTACCCAGGTAGGGGAATCTGTCCACAACTTGAAGCATGTGATCACTGATAGTGCTGATTGGTGGAGCGTAAATCGTTAATTTGACAGAAGCAAATAATGCCCTAAGTACTTTACCATTCACAGAGAACCTACTATTAACATTGCACCAGTGCTCACAAAAGGATTTAAAGTATACATGTCATTTTCATTTTTTTGTCAAAAGTTTAAATTATTAATTGGCAAGTAACTGCAACCTGATGTTTTAGCAGGAGGTGGCTATTGAGGTAAGTACTGATCCATCAGGCAAAATAATCCCATTCACCCGTGGAACTTTACTTATATTTCCATTGAGTGAAGTTTTTCTTACTTTTATTTATTCATTTGTGCATCATTGGCAAGGCCAGCATTTATTGCCCATCCCTAATTGCCCTTAAAAAAGTGATAGTAAGCAGCTTTCTTGAACCGCTGTAGTTCATGTGATGTAGGTACACCAACAGTGTTGTTTGGTAGGAAGTTTCATGATTTTGTCTCGGTGAGAATGAAGAAAATGGCGATATATTTCCAAGTCAGTATGGTGTGTGACCTGAAGGGAAACTTGGAGGTGGTTGTGTTCTCATATACCTGTTACCCTTGGCCTTTGAGATAGTAAATGTCACAGCTTTTGGAGTTGCTGTTGTCAAAGACTTGGCAAGTTGCTGCACTGTATCATGTAGATGCAACACTGATGTCACTGTGCACTGGTGGTGGAGGGACTGAATATTTAAGGTGGTGGATGGGGCGCCGATCAAGTAGGCTGCTTTTTCCTGGTTAGCATTGCACTCCTTGTGGAGCTGCATTCATCCAGGTAAGTGGGGAGTATTCCATCAAACTCCTGACTTCTGCTTTGTAGATGGTGAGTCACTCGCCACAGTATATTCAGCCTCTAACCTGCTCTTGTAGCCACAGTATTTATGTTGCTAGACCAGTTAAGTATCTAATTGATGGTGACCCCAAAGATGTTGATAGTGGGGATTTAATTATGTTAATCCCTTTGAATATTAAGAGAGGTAGTTAAACTCTCTCTTGTAGATAATTATTACCTAGCATTTGCGTGCTGCAAATGTTACTTGTCACATCAGCCCAAGCCTGAATGTTGTCCTCGTCATGCTGCATGTGGACACAGACTGTTTCAGTGTCTGAGGAATTGGGAAAGGGACTGAACACTGGCAATCATCAGTAAACCTCCCCACTTCTGCAGTAAATAGAGAAAATAATGGAAATATCAGTAGGTCAGGCAGCATCTGCAAAGAGAGGAAGTTTCATGTTGATGACCTTTTATCAGAACTGGAAAAAGTTAGAGCTGTAATACGTTTTAAGCAAGTTCAGAGGCAGAGAAAGAGCAAAGGGGCAGAAGAACTAAAGGGAATATCTGTATAGGGTGGAAGACAGGAGAGATTAAATGACAAAAGGAATTATGGTGAAAGGCAAAATGAGATGGTAATGGGGCAAGTAAAGTAACAAAAGATGGGACTAGAGGAGGTGTAAATGGGAAACTTGAATAATCAATAACAGCTACCGTCCAAAAGAAAAAGAGGCAGAGGTTGTTGAAGTCGATGTTGAGTCCAGAAATTGTACAGTGCCTAATCGAAAGATGAAGTGCTGTTCCTTGAGCTTCTGTTGAGCTTTATTGGAACCATGTAGGAGGCCGAGGACAGAGAAGTAAGAATGGAGTGGGGCCCACTTCTGACCTTATGATGGAGGGAAGGTCATTGATGAAGCACCTGAAGATGGTTTGGCCTAGGACACTACCCTGAGGAACTCCTGCAGCGATGCTCTGGAGCTGAGATGATTGGCCTCCAGCAAGCACAGGTATCTTTTTTTGAGGTAGATAGGATTCTGGCCAGTGAAGAGTTTTCCCTAATTTATCCCCCTAAGCGTTCAGCCTTTCTTTCTATATTATCCTTGCTTTCTTGATTTGGAAGAATTCTTGGTCTTCACTTGGCACTTAGCCACACTTGCTGAGATTGTTTGTAAATGCATGGACACAACTCCACCCCTACAACAGTGTGGTGTCATATTGTGGTGCTTGAATGAGCTATGCCAGCTCATCCTCTAGTGGGCTTTGAATCGAGTTCCATACAGACCCTCCAAGCTGACCGCCCTAGCATGCCCAATTTGGATGTGAAAACCATATGTAATTTGGAGCCTGTGTTAGAATAGCTGCAGCTACATCAATTGTGAAAGAAATTGCACAATTTATGGATGATGCAGACAGCTTTGACTCAATGAGCCACTTCCTTCTGTACCTGCTGAAAATTGTGATCTGGAAGAGGTTTCCCTCACACCCAAATATACTTACACATCCTCTGCTGCATCTCTTTCAGCAGAATGTCCAAGCTTTCTTCATCAGAGAAGATATTTCCTTTTCCCACTTTCCATTGTTGACCTGGTCAATAGCCTAGAGCCAAAAATACAGCTAGCTTGAAGTGAGAGCAGTAGCTTTTTAAGGGCTGCTGCTCCTCAGATATCAAAACCCCTGCCAATTATACTTTTACCTGCACTCTTGAAAAACATGCTGGACGCCCTTCTAAATGATATTCATGAGTCTGACCTCACTTACACAAGCAAGATTTGCTGTCCAATCCTGTTGGAAAAAAGTCCCATGGGGGCACAGCAATCTCAACACCATTTCAGTTTGGAATGCTGAATGCTCATAATGCCTTCCTCGTGGTCTGCTGCTTTTGCAGTTTCAGATTTTCCTCCAAACTCCAAAGCACAATTTTAGATTTCTTCAATGTTGAGCATTAAAACGGACACTTCAGGTTTGCTCCCATCAAATCTTATCTGTCATTATTTCTATCATTTAGATCTCATTTAACTGAAACTTTCCGTGCCTTTCCATCCTTTATTCCTGGCCTTTCCTCTCTGCATCCTTCTTCTAATAAATTTAGGAATTTGCATACATCATGTTTTTAGATTAGATTAGATCTGGGCACATTAGTTCTGGACACATTTGGATTATTGATGAACATCCTCCCTTCTTTGGTTAATGTACCACTTATACCACATTTAATTTTTGCTGGTTTCAAAGGAGAAGCTATTTTACCATGGGATGTGTTATTGCTATTCTGTTTCTACTTTGATATACTTCTTGTTCCACTTAATTTGTTTGTATGAATTTGGAAGGACTAAGGACTGGATTTTACAGGGCCCCTGACATTGGGCTCTCTGGCGGGGGAGGCTGGAATATCAATCTGACAGTGGCCCGCCACATAGCCCAACGACGGGAGGGCCGGACCCAATCCTCCCAGTGACGGCAAGGCTCCATGGCGGCCCCCTGCCGCTGGGCAACGGGACCTGCATTTAATTATGTTAATGAATAAAATAAATACACTTACCAGCCATCTTATTGGCCCGCCACGATCGTCAGAGCAGCAGCCGGCACTCTTGCGCCTTTACTTGCCCGTCTGGGGAAAGCAGGCACGGCACTGGTGGGGATGGGGGAATGTAAGATTTTTCGTGCGGGAGTGGTGGGACGAGGTCAAATTATTGTCATCAGTGTAGTAGATGGTGGGAAGGGGTGAACTGTGAACTTTGTACAGTCTGTGGGGAGGGGAAGGTCATATCGATAAGTTAGGTGGTTTTGGAGGGGAAGGACAGAGACTTAATTTTATTGTTATTGGGGCGTGGGGAAGGGGCGTTAGAATTTTATTTGATACATTTGGCACAGTGGTGCAGTGGCTAGCACCACAGTCTCACAGCTCCAGCAACTTGGGTTCGGTACTGCCTGTGTGGAGTTTGCAAGTTCTCCCTGTGACCTCATGGGTTTCCTCCGGGTGCTCCAGTTTCCTCCTACATGCCCAAGACTTGTGGGTTGATAGGTAAATTGGCCATTGTAAAAATTGCCCCTAGTTAGGTAGGTGGAAGGAGAATTGAGGGAAGGTGGAGATATGAGAGGGGAAAAATGGGATTAATGTAGAATTAGTATAAATGGGTGGTTGATCGTCGGCACGGACTTGGTGGGCCAAAAGGCCTGTTTCGGTGCTGTATCTCTCTATGCCTCTATTTTTGGTGGGGGGGAATATCTCTTTAAAAATTTTAATTAACCGGCAGGTCTTGCTTCCATTTAAAAATGACACCAGCTCCTGCGCACAGGCAGCTGACGCCATTGCCGGCATCGGAGAGCCTGCCCTCGCCACGTGATTGGTGGGGGGGAGCCAACTGGGGTATTTAAATGAGCCGCTGTGTGGGAGATAATGGCAGCTTGGTGGTGCACAGCCTATGCATGTGGACCGTCACTTTTTTCGCCCACCCATTGGCGGGCGCTAAAAATCCAGCCCTAAGTTATGTTTTCAGTGACAGTCTCATTGGTGAATTTAGGATTTAAAAGAAAAAGAAAGAACTTGCATTGATATACTACTTTATCAGAACATCCCAAACTGCTTTATAACCAATTAATTACCGAAGTGTTATTACTGTTGTTACATCGGTAAAGACACCAGCCAATTTGTGCTTTACGTGATATATTGATTATTTTTCAGCAAGATGCTACAAATATCAATGAGATAAATGATCAGTTATTTTGGGAGTATGTTTGAGGGAGTAATGTTGGCCAGAACATTGCAATGGATGCAGGAGAGATTTACTAGAATGGTACCAGGTATGCTGGACATCAGTTACTAAACTAAATTATTGGAAGGAGCTTGGACAGTTCTCTTTAGAGCAGAAAAGGTTAATAAGAGGTTTAACATCATGTTCAAAATCTTGGAGGTTTTGATGCAGTAAGGGGAAACTGCTTTTTGTGGCAGAAGGTTTTTAACCAGAAGATACATATTTAAGATAATGGGTCTGCACTGACTGCTGCTGGAGGGCACGGCATGTGAAGAAGGGAGTTTGGTAAGTGAGTGGATTTTAAGGGTTAATCTCGCTAAAGTCTAGTTTTTGGTTTGTTTACATTTAACAATTAACTGAAATTACTGTTTAAGTTAAGAGGCAAGTTAAGTTTCTTACAGTTTTAAACGTGGGTAAACAATTTCCATAAGAGTAGCTGTAGCTAGTTAATTAGGTAGTGAGCTTCAACTGATTTCTGAGCTCTAGCAAAGCTGACACATCATTGCTTTCAGAGGGTATAAGTTCAGGGGACTCTCAGTGCTGCTTGTCTGCATTGAGTGTTGCTGGAGTGTGAAGAAGGAAGTGAGTGAGAACGGTGAGGAGGGGAGCTATAAATTAATTAAATAAATAAATTTAATTAAAATTAACACAATAAAGATGACAGGACAGATGATGTGTTGCGGCTGCAATACGTGGGAGCTCCTGGATTCCATGACAATCCATGGCAACCACATCTGTAGTAAGTGTCTGTGGCTTGAGGAGCTTCGGCTCAGAGTCATTGAGCTGGACGCCGAGCTGCAGACACTGCGATGCATCTGGGAGGGTGAATGTTACCTGGAAACTTTGTTCCAGAAGGCAGTCACACCCCTAAGGATAGGGTCATCTGTTTTGATCAGTGGGCAGGGAGGTAAAGGGATCGAGAAGGTGGGAGTGGAGAAGCGTCAGCCCTTGCAATTAAGCAACAAGTTCAAGATTCTTGAAGCTTGTATGGACAAGAGAGAAGGCTGTAGTGTGACTATGACACCATGGTACAAGAAGCTGTTCAAGTGGGAGGAGCAAAAAGGAAAGTAGTGATAGTAGGGGACAGTATAGTGAGGGGGATTGACACTGTTCTCTGGAACAAACACCGAGAGTCCAGAAAGCTGTATTGCCTGCCTGGTGCCAGGGTTCAGGACATCTGCTGGAACCACTCAGCAGGTCTGGCAGCATCTGTGGAAAGAGAAGCAGAGTTAACGTTTCGGCTCAGTGACCCTTCTTCGGAACTGGCAAATATTAGAAATGTCAAAGGTGAAAAGCAAGTGAGGGCGGGGGTGGGTCAAGAGATAACAAAGGAGAAGGTGTAGAATGGACAAGGCCACATAGCTGACCAAAAGGTCATGGAGCAAAGGCAAACAATATGTTAATGGTGTGTTGAAAGACAAAGCATTAGTACAGATAGAGTGTTAATGGACTGAAGATTAAACAGCAGCAAGTACAAACATGAAAAAAACAGTGGGTAAGCAAACTGAACAAACTAAGCTGAAATGAAATAAACATTAAAAAAGTTTGTAAAAAATGTAAAAAATGTTTTTTATGTTTATTTCATTTCACCTTAGTTTGTTCAGTTTGCTTACCCACTGGTTTTTTTCATGTTTGTACTTGCTGCTGTTCAATCTTCAGTCCGTTAACACCCTATCTGTGCTAATGCTTTGTCTTTCAACACACCATTAACGTATTGTTTGCCTTTGCTCCATGATCTTTTGGTCAGCTATGTGGCCTTGTCCAATCTACACCATCTCCTTTGTTATCTCTTGCCCCACCCCCACCTCACTTGCTTCTCACCTTTGACATTTCTAATATTTGCCAGTTCCAAAGAAGGGTCACTGACCCGAAACGTTAACTTTGCTTCTCTTTCCACAGATGCTGCCAGACCTGCTGAGTGGTTCCAGCATTTCATGTTTTTATTTCAGATTTCCAGCATCCGCAGTATTTTGCTTTTATTTCAGGACGTCTGCTCAGGGCTGGAGAGAAACTTACAGTGGGAGGGGGAGGATCCAGTCATCGTGGTCCATGTAGGTACCAACGATACAGGCGGGACAAGAAAAGAGGTTCTGCATAGTCAGTATGAGGATCAAGGCACCAAATTAATTACCTGATTATTACCTGAGCCATATGCAGATTGGAGTAGGGAAAATAAGATTAGAGAAATGAATGCTTGGCTCAAAGACTGGTGTGGTGGAAGTGGGTTCCAGCTCGTGGGGCACTGGCACCAGTATTGGGAAAATTGGGGGCTGCACCGTTGGGACGGTTTACACCTGAACCATATTGCGACCAGTGTTCTAGTCAGCCGCATAACTAGGGAAGTAGAGAAGGTTTTAAACTAAATAGTGGGGGCAGGGGATCAAATTTGGTAAAGGTATTAATATGGGAAAAGATACACTGACCGTGACAGGAAGGGACAGTGAGTACAAATCTAAGAGTAAATCAGCAGATAAGGCTAGAGGTTACACAAATAATACATCGAAACATAGAAACATAGAAAATAGGAGCAGGTGTAGGCCATTCGGCCCTTCAAGCCTGCTCCGCCATTCATTATGATCATGGCTGATCATCCAACTCAGTAACCTGTTCCTGCTTTCCCCCCATACCCTTTGACCCCTTTAGACCCAAGAGCTATATCTAACTCCTTCTTGAAAACATACAATGTTTTGGCCTCGACTGCTTTCTGTGGTAGCGAATTCCACAGGCTCACCACTCTCTGGGTGAAGTAATTTCTCCTCATCTCAGTCCTGAAAGGTTTACCCCATATCCTTAGACTATGACCCCTGATTCTGGACTCCCCCACCATCGGGAACATCCTTCCTGCATCTACCCTGTCAAATCCTGTGAGAATTTTATAGGTTTCTATGAGATCCCCCCTTACTCTTCTGAACTCCAGCGAATATAATCCTAACAGACTCAATCTCTCCTCATAGGTCAGTTCTGCCATCCCAGGAATCAGTCTGGTAAACCTTTGCTGCACTCCCTGTATAGCAAGAACCTAGGCCCAACCATCTTCAGCTGCTTCATCAATGACCTTCCTTCCATCATAAGGTCAGAAGCGGGAATGTTCGCTGATGATTGCACAATGTTCAGCACCATTCGTGACTCCTCAGATACTGAAGCAGTCTGTGTTGAAATGCAGCAAGACCTGGACAATATCCAGGCTTGGGCTGATAAGTGGCAAGTAACATTCGCGCCACACAAGTGCCAGGCAATGACCATCTCCAACAAGACAGAATCCAACCATCTCCCCTTGACATTCAACTGCATTACCATCGCTGAATCCCCCACTATCAATATGCTAGGGGTTACCATTGACCAGAAACTGAACTGGAGTAGCCATATAAATACCGTGGCTACAAGAGCTGGTCAGAGGCTAGGAATCCTGAGGCGAGTAACTCACCTCCTGACTCCCCAAAGCCTATCCACCATCTACAAGGCACAAGTCAGGAGTGTGATGGAATACTCTCCACTTGCCTGGATGGGTGCAGCTCTAACAACACTCAAGAAGCTCGACGCCATCCAGGACAAAGCAGCCCGCTTGATTGGCACCCCATCTACAAACATTCACTCCCTCCACCACCGACGCACAGTGGCAGCAATGTGTACCATCTACAAGATGCACTGCAGCAATGCACCAAGGCGCCTTAGACAGCACCTTCCAAACCCGCGACCTCTACCAACTAGAAGGACAAGAGCAGCAAATACATGGGAACACCACCATCTGCACATTCCCCTCCAAGTCACACACCATCCTGACTTGGAACTATATCACCGTTCCTTCACTGTCGCTGGGTCAAAATCCTGGAACTCCCTTCCTAACAGCACTGTGGGTATACCTACCCCAAATGGACTGCAGCAGTTCAAGAAGACAGCTCACCACCACCTTCTCAAGGGCAATTAGGGATGGGCAATAAATGCTGGTCTGGCCAGCGTTGCCCACATCCCATGAATGAATAAAACAAAAAGAACATCCCTGCTCAGATAAGGAGACCAAAACTGTGCACAATACTCCAGGTATGGCCTCACCAAGGCCCTGTAAAATAGCAGCAAGACATCTCTGCTCCTGTACTCGAATCCTCTCACTATGAAGGCCAACATACCATTTGCCTTTTTTACCGCCTGTTGCACCTGCATGCTTACCTTCAGCGACTTGTGTACGAGAACACCCAGGTCTCATTGCATATTCCCCTCTCTCAGTTTATAGCCATTCAGATAATAATCTGCCTTCCTGTTTTTGCTACCAAAGTGGATAACCTCACATTTATCCACATTATACTGCATCTGCCATGCACTAGCCAACTCACTCAACTTGTCCAAATCACCCTGAAGCCTCTCTGCATCCTCCTCACAACTCACCCTCCCATCCAGTTTTGTGTCATCTGCAAATATTACATTTAGTTCTCTCATCTAAATCATTAATGTATATTGTGAATAGCTGGGGTCCTAGCACCGATTCCTGCTGTACCCCACTATTCACTGCCTGCTATTCGGAAAAAGACCCATTTATCCCTACTCTTTGTTTCCTGTGTGCCAACCAATTTTCTATCCATCGCAGTACACTACCCCCAATCACATGCGCTTTAATTTTACATGTTAATCTCTTATGTGAGACTTTCTCGGAAGCCTTCTGAAAGTCCAAATAAACCACATCCACTGGCTGTCCCTCATCAACTCTACCAGTTACATCCTCAAAGAATTCTAGTAGATTTGTCAAGCATGATTTCCCTTTCATAAATCCATGTTGACTCTGTCCGATTCTACCACTGTTCTCCAAGTGCTCTGCTATAAAATCTTTGATAATGGACTCTAATCAACGGACAAAACTAAAGGCTCTGTATCTGAATGCACGTAGCATTTGAAACAGAACAGATGAACTGAAAGCACAAATAGTACGAGTACGATCTGATAGCCTTCACAGCGACATGGCTGCAGGAATACATAGATTGGAACCTGAATATTGAAGGATACATGACACTTAGGAAGGACAGGAAGCTCGGAAAAGGTGGAGGGATGGCTCTGTTAATTAATGATGGTATTAGCACAAGAGAGGGATGACCTAAGTTAAGGAAAACAGAATGTAGAAGTAGTTTGGGTCGAAATGAGAAATGATAAAGGCAAGAAGTCACTTGTGGGAGTGGTGTACAGGCCACCTAACAGTAACCACATGGTAGGACGGGGTATAAAAGAAGAAATAATGGGAGCTCGTCAGAAAGGTACAGCAATAATCATGGGGATTTTAATCTACATATGGACTGGTAAAATCAGATGGGTAAAGGTAGCCTAGATGAGGAGTTCATAGAATGTTTTCGGGATAGTTTCTTATAACAGCTCCTTTTGGAGCCAACCAGAGAGCAGGCTATACTAGACCTGGTATTGTGCAATGAGATAGGAGTAATTCATGACCTCATAGTGAAGGCGCCCCTAGACAGAAGTGATCATAATATGATTGAACTTTACATTCAGTTTGAGGGAGAGAAGAGTGGGTCTGAGACTAGTATTTTAAACTTAAATAAGGGCAATTATGAGGGCATGAAAGCAGAGCTAGCAAAAGTGAACTGGCAAAGTAGGTTAAGGGATAGGTCAATAGAGATAGACATTTCAGGGGATATTTCAGAATACACAGAATCGATACATTCCAATGGGAAAGAAAAATTCCAAAGGGAGGACCTACCATCCATGGTGAACTAAAAAAGTTAGAGATAGTATCAAACATAGGTTGAGTATGTTTAAAGTAGAGATTGACAGATTTCTAAATACCATTGACATAAAGGGATATGGGGATAGTGTGGGAAAAAGGCATTGGAGTGGATGATCAGCCATGATGGTATTGAATGGCGGAGCAGGCTCGATGGGCTGAATGGCCGACTCCTGCTCCTGTGTTTCTAAAGAAAAAGCACATAATTGTGCAAAGTTGCAGGTCAGAAGATTGGACAGAATATAAAAAGCAGCAAAGAACGACTAAAAGATTAATAAGGAGGGAAAAATTGGGTACGAGAGAAAGCTGGCTAGGAATATAAAAACAGATAGTAAGATTTTCTATATATATTTAAAAAAGAAAACAGTTAACAATGTGAGCGCTGGTCCTATAGAAAGTTAGTCTGGAGAATTAATAAGGGAAAATAAAGAGAAGGCAGATGAATTGAACAGGTATTTTACATTGGTCTTCACCATAGAGGAGACAAGTAACATCGCAGAAATATCTGTAAATCAGGAAATGGAAGGGAGGGAGGAACTCAATAAAATTACAATCACCAGGGAAGTCGTACTGAACAAATTGTTGGCGCTGCGGGCTGACAAGTCCCCAGGTGCTGATAGACTTCATCCTAGGGTCTTAAAAGAAGTGGCAAGTTGATGTGTTGATTTTAATTTTCCAAAGTCCCTTAGATTCGGGGAAGGTTCCATTAGATTGGAAAATAGCGAATGTAACTGCTTTATTCAAAAAGGCAGGGAGACAGAAAGCAGGAAACTACAGGCCAGTTAGCTTAACATCTGTCTTAGGGAAAATGGTAAAAGCTATTATTGAAGATGTTATAGCGAGGCACTTAGAAAAATTCAAGGTAATTAGGCAGAGTTAACAAGTTTTTGTGAAAAGGAAATCGTGTTTAACCAATTTTTTGGCGTTGTTTGAAGAAGTAATATGTGCTGTGGATAAAGGGGAACCAGTCGATGTACGGTACTTAGATTTCCATAAGGCATTTGATAAGATGTCACATCAAAGGCTATTGCGTAAAATAAAAACTCATGGTGTAGGGGGTAACATATTGGCATGGATAGAAGATTGGCTTACTAACAGCCAACAGAGAATAGGCATAAATGGGTCATTTTCTGGTTGGCAAGATGTAACCAGTGGTGTGCCGCAGGGATCAGTGTTGGGCCTCAACATTTTAAAATTTATATAAATGAATTAGATGAAGGGACTGAAGGTATGGTTGCTAAATTTGCTGATGACACAAGATAGGTAGGAAAGTAAGTTGTGAAGAGGACATAGGAGGCTACAAAAGGATATAGATAGGTTAAGTGAGTGGGCAAAGATCTGGAAAATGGAGTATAATGTGGTAAAATGTGGAATTGTCCATTTTAGTAGGAAGAGTAAAAAAGAAGTATATTATCTAAATGGTAAGAGATTGCAGAGCTCGGGGATGCAGAGAGATCTAGGTGTCCTAGTTTTTTTTAATTCGATCATGGGATGTGGGTGTAGCTGGCTAGGCCAGCATTTATTACCCATCCCTCATTGCCTTTGAGAATATGGTGGTGAGCTATCTTCTTGAACCGCTGCAGTCCATGTGGGGTAGGTACACCAACAGTGCTGTTAGGAAGGGAGTTCTAGGATTTTGATCCAGTGACAGTGAAGGAACAGCGATGTAGTTCCAAGTCAGGATGGTGTGTGGCTTGGAGGGGAACTTGCAGGTGGTGGTATTCCCATGCATCTGCTGTCCTTGTCCTTCTAGGTAGTAGAGGTTGCAAATTTAGAAGGTACTGTCTAAGTAGCCTTGGTATGTTGCTGCAGTGCATCTTGTAGATGGTACATACTGTTGCCACTGTGCGTTGGTGATGGAGGGAGCGAATGTTTATGGATGGGGTGCAAATCAAGTGGGCTACTTTGTCCTGGATGGTGTCTTTCTTGGAGTGTTGTTGGAGCTGCACCCATCCAGGCAAGTGGAAAGTATTCCATCACACTCCTGAATTGTGCCCTGTTGATGGTGGACAGGCTTTGGGGAGTCAAGAGGTGAGTTACTCGCCGCAGGACTCCGAGCCTCTGACCTGCTCTTGTAGCCACGGTATTTATATGGCTACTCCAGTTCAGTTTCTGGTCAATGGTAACCCCCAGGATGTTGATAGTGGGGAATTCAGCGATCGTAATGCCATTGAATGTCAAGGGGAGATGGTTAGATTCTCCCTTGTTGGAGATGGTCATTGCCTGGCACTTGTGTGGCGCGAATGTTACTTGCCACTTATCAGCCCAAGCCTGGATATTGTTCAGGTCTTGCTGCATTTCTACCTGGACTGCTTCAGTATCTGAGGAGTCGTGAATCGTGCTGAACATTGTGCAATCATCAGCGAACAGCCCCACTTCTGACCTTATGATTGAAGGAAGGTCATTGATGAAGCAGCTGAAGATGGTTGGACCTAGGACAGTACCCTGAGGAACGCCTGCAGGTGATGTCCTGGAGCTCAGATGATTGACCTCCAACAATTAAAACCATCTTCCTTTGCGCTAGGTATGACTTCAACCAGCGGAGAGTTTTCCCTCCAATTCCCATTGACTCCAGTTTTGCCAGGGCTCCTTGATGCCATACTCGGTCAAATGCTGCCTTGATGTGAAGGGCAGTCACTCTCACCTCACCTCTTGAGTTCAGCTCTTTTGTCCATGTTTGAACCAAGGCTGTAATGCAGTCAGGAGCTTAGTAGCCCTGGCAGAACTCAAACTGAGCATCTTTGAGCAGGTTATTGCTAAGCAATTGCCGTTTGATAGCACTGTTGATAACCCCTTCCATCACTTTGCTGATGATTGAGAGTAGACTGATGGGGGAGTAATTGGCTGGGTTGGACTTGTCCTGCTTTTTGTGTGCAGCACATACCTGGGCAATTTTCCACATTGCCGGGTAGATGCCAGTGTTGTAACTGTACTGGAACAGCTTGGCTAGAAATGTGGCAAGTTTTGGAGCACAGGTCTTCAGTACTATTGCCAGAATATTGTCAGGACCCATAGCCTTTGCAGTATCCAGTGCCTTCAGTCATTTCTTGAAATCATGTGGAGTGAATTGAATTGACTGATGACTGGAATCTGTGATGTTGGGGACTTCAGGAGGAGACCGGGATGGATCATCCACTTGGCACTTCTGGCTGAAGATTGTTGCAAATTCTTCAGCCTTGTCTTTTGCACTGATGTGCTGGGCTCCCTCATCATTGAAGATGGGGATATTTGTGGAGCTATCTCCTCCTGTTAATTGTTTAATTGTCCACCACCATTCATGGCTGGATGTGGCAGGACTGCAGAGCTTAGATCTGATCCGTTGGTTATGGGATTGCTTAGCTCTGTCTATCGAATGCTGCCTACACTGTTTGGCACACAAGTAGTCCTAGGCTGTAGCTTCACCAGGTTGACACCTCATTTTGAGATATGCCTGGTGCTGCTTGTGGCATGCCCTCCTGCACTCTTCATTGAACCAGAGTTGGTCCCCTGGCTTGATTGTAATAGTAGAGTGGGGAATATGCCAGGCCATAAGGTTACAGATTGTGGTTGAGCACAATTCTGCTCCTGCTGATGGCCCACAGCGCCTCATAGATGCCCAGTCTTCCATTGCTAGATCTGTTCAAAATCTATCCCATTTATCACAGTGGTAGTGCCACACAACACGATGGAGGGTATCCTCAATGTGAAGACAGTCATTGACAGATGCATCTGTGGCAGGCAGATTGTTGAGGACGAGGTCAAGTATGTTTTTCCTTCGTGTTGGTTCCCTCACCACCTGCCGCAGACCCAGTCCAGCAGCTATGTCCTTTAGGACTCGGCCAGCTCGGTCAGTAGTGGTGCTACCAAGCCACTCTTGGTGATGGACATGGTCCTAGTGCATGAATCACAGAAGGTTAGTACGCAGGTACAGCAAGTAATTAGGGAAGCTAATAGAATGTTATCATTTATTGCGAGGGGAATTGAATACAAAAGTAGAGAGGTTATGTTTCAGTTACGCAGGGCATTGGTGAGACCACATCTGGAGTACTGTGTACAGTGTTGCCTCCTTACTTAAGGAAGGATGTAAATGTGTTGGAAGCTGTTAAGAGAAGGTTTACAAGACTAATACCTGGAATGGGCAGGTTGCCTTGTGAGGAAAATTTCGACAGGCTAGGCTTACATCTGCTGGAGTTTAAGAAGATAAGAACATAAGAAATAGGAGCAGGAGTAGTCCATGTAGTCCATTCAGCCCCTCAAGCCTGCCCCGCCATTCAATAAGATCATGGCTGATCTGTCCCAGGCCTCAACTCCTCTTTTGGGCCTGCTCCGCATAACCCTCGACTCCCCGAGATTTCAAAAATGTATCTACCTCCTCCTTAAATACATTTAGTGGCCTAGCTTTCACAACTCTCTGAGGTAGAGAATTCCAGAGATTCACCACCCTCTGAGAGAAGAAATTCCTTTGCATCTCAGTTTTAAATGTGTGCCCCCTTATTCTGTCACAATGTCCCCTAGTTCGAGATTCCCCCACCAGTGGAAACATATTCTCAACATCTACCCTGTCAAGCCCCCTTAGAATCTTATATGTTTCAATAAGTTCACCTCTCATTCTTCTGAACTCCCATGAATAAAGTCCTAACCTGTTTAGCCGTTCTTGATAAGACAACCCCTTCATCCCAGGAATCAGCCTAGTGAACCTTTTCTGAACTGCCTCCAATGCTAGTATATCCTTCCTTAAATATGGGGACCAAAACTGTATGCAGTACTCCAGGTGTGGCCTCACCAACACCCTGTACAGTTGTAACAAAACTTCCCTCTTTTTAAACTCTCACCCCCTAGCAATAAAAGCCAAAATTCCATAGGCTTTCCTAATTACCTGCTGCACCTGCATGCTAACTTTTTGTGTTTCATCTACAAGAACCCTCTGTACTGCAGTATTTTGTAGTTGTCCTCCATCTAAATAATAATCTGCCTTTTTATTCTTCCTACCAAAGTGGATGACCTCACACTTTCCCACATTGAACTCCAACTGCCAAGTTTTTGCCCACTCACTAAACCTATCTATGCCCCTTTGCAGATTCTTTAGAAGAGGAAGAGGTGATTTGATTGAAACATATAAGACTCTGAGGGGTCTTGACAAAGGATATGTGGAAAGGATGTTTCCTCTTGTGGGAGAATCTGGAACTAGGGGTCAATGTTTAAAAATAAGGGCTCGCCCATTTAAGACAGAGATGAGGAGAAATTTCTTCTCTCAGGAGGCCGTGAGTCTTTGCAACTCTCTTCAAAAGGCAGTAGAAGCAGAGTCTTTGAATATTATTAAGGCAAAGGTAGAGAGAATCTTGATAAGCAAGGGGGTGTAAGGTTATTGGGGGTAGGTGGGAATGTGGAGTTGAGGTTACTGTCATGCTAGTTCCCCCACCTGCCAAGAATGAGGCACATTAATTTTCTCATGAACATTGATTTTAAACTATTGCTGAATCAAGGAAATTATTTGTTAAACAGAGGTGGTGGAAGCAGGTACGATAGAGACGTTTAAGAGGCATCTTGACAAATACATAAATAGGATGGGAGTAGAGGGATACGATCCCCAGAAGTGCAGAAGGTTTTAGTTTAGGCAGGCATCAAGATTGGCGCAGGCTTGGAGGGCCGAATGGCCTGTTCCTGTGCTGTACTGTTCTTTGTTCTTGTTCTAGATCAGCCGTGGCTGGAAAAGACATTTGCATATTAACAGACAGTGCTTGGAAGGACAAAGGACCATTCCCTGACACATTCAACCCACAATGGACCTTGATCACCAGGTATTGTTTGTAAGAGGAGCATTCCAGAGACTGCTAAAGTGATACAATCCAGGACTAGTTAGGCCAGCTGGTCACATGACTAACTGGCTGCTCCAGGGTCTTTTGAACTAGCCACAGAGTTTGGACTGAGAAAGACTGTTTGCTCCTGGACTGAGAAGATCTCTCCTGTCTACTCCCATCTCTTTCTCACAAGCCTCTGAATCCACTCAAGACACATGAACCCCAAGAGAGAAAAGTCTCCAACAGCAAACAAGGTTTAAAGAAGAATACTGGGCCCCAATGAAAAGCAAGATCTACCTACAATCGTGATTCTATAATGAGCTCGAAGAACCATAACAAAAACTCTTCAGATATTGCCTCAAACTTTTCCACTTTTTTTCTTCTGATGTTTTCAGTCTCTATTTGCATGTGTGTATCGCATATGCACACGTGGGTGTGTCGTGTATCCTTAGGCGTTAACCAAATTGGAGTTCAAGTTTAAGTTGGATAAATTTCAACTTTTCTACTTTAAACCTAAGAAAGCCTATTTGTGCTGGTTTCTTTGCTTTATAATTGGAAAGCGGTGAACAAAGATTCACCAAGGAGGAGCTAAAAACACGGTGTGTTTAAAATTAAACCCTGTTACGGTAAGACCAGGTGAAGGCTGAGAGGGACCCCTAGGCACCTTTCTGACCTGGTTGTAACATTACAGTCAGATCAACCATGATCTTGTTGAATGGCTGAGCCGGCTCGAGGGGCCGAGTGGCCTACTCTGCCTCCTAATTCGTACATTCATATGTAATGAGCAAAAGAATCAGATGCATGATGAGAATTTTCTATGTGCAGTGCGTTGTTATCTTCAATGTGCTGCCGAAAGGATGGTGAAACCAGATTCAATAATAACTTTGAAAAGGGGAGTGGATAAATACTTGAATGGAAAATATTTCCAGGACTATGGGGAAAGAGCAGGGGAGTGTGATCTAGTGCAGGCACAATGGGCTGAATAACCTCCTTCTGTACTGTATCATCCTCGGTGATTTCAATCTCCATCTCAATTCATCATGCTCTCTTCTGAGTTCACTGCCTTCTTATCCTCATAAATTTCACTTTCCATGTAAATTCCCCAACCCATATTCATGGCCATCCCTTTGACCTTGCCCTCTCACATAGTCTTGCGACTCCCATTGTTTCAAATCATAGATAAGGCCTTCTCTGACTTCTTCCTTGTATCACTCTCCATCCACATTCCCCCTTCCCCTCCCAACCTTACTTTCTTTTCTGTCCACCTCTGGAAAAAACTCTCACCTACTTCATTTACATCTGCACTTTCATAATCCCAACTTTCTTGCCTTTGGCCCTTTGTTTGCCACAAATTTTCTACAACTACTGATCTGCACAACCTCACCCTTACCTGAACCTTTAATGCCATAGTCCCATTAAAACTATTAAGCTTTTTCATGCTGGCCATTCCCTCTGGTACGGCCATCATCTCCGTTCCCTTAAGTCCAAGTGGCGCAGGCTTGAACAGATATGGTGGACAACTAGTTTAGCCATCCACTGCCAGATCTGGCTGGACCACATAAAGCACTGTCACATCCTGTTCTTGTCTGCTAAACAGTTCACTATTCCAGGATCATCCTGGAAAGTAAAGATAACCTCCGGACTTCATTTCTCCACTGCAAACCGTCTTTTTAAACACCTCTCCCCTGTCTCCTCCACGCTCACCTCCAACAACAAGTGGAAGGAGCTCATGGACTTCTTTGTCACTGAGAATGAGACCATCTAATAAGCTGCCTTTGCCAGGTCCCCTCCTCTCACATTCTGGGTCAAACTTCCTCTAAAGTTCCCCCTCACCACCCCCCCTTCCCGTCCTGCCCTGGTATTGAAGTCGCATCTTTCTCTAGTTTCTCTCCTATCTCCTCTCATGCTCTCTCAGAGCTCATTTTGTCCATTACCTGCCTCCTATTCCCTCGACCGTACTGCTGATGACCCAACTTCCATTCCTGGCTTCCATGTTAACTGATATTTTACTGGTTCTCTGTTTAGGTACTGTCATCCTCTCCTTCAAATCTGCCGTCATCATTTCTCTCCTCAAAAGTTTGAACCTTGACTCCTGCGTCCTTGCAACAACTGTCGCATCTCCAACTTCCCTTTCCTCTTCAAAATCCTTGAATATGTTGCCATCTCCCAAATTCATGCCCGTCTTTCCCAGAACACCATTTCTGAATCCCTCCAAGCAGGTTTCTGCCCCTTCTGCAGTACTAGAACAGCTCTTATCACAGTCACGCATGACATCCTATGTGACTATGACAAAGGTAAACTATCCCTGCTCATCCTTCTCAACCTGCCTGCAGCTTTTCACACAGCTGACCATACCATCCTCCTCCAATGCCGCTCCACCTTCGTCCAGTTAAGTGGAACTGTAAACACTTGATACCATTCTTATCTATTTAATCGTAGCCAGAGAATCATCAGCAATGACTTCTCTTCCCACCCTGCTACCGCTGGTGTCCCCCAAGGACCTATCTTAGTCCCTTCCTATTTCTCATCCACAGTCAGCCCCTCAGCAACATCATTCGAAAGCACAGTTTCCACATGTATGCTGACGACACCCCGCTCTAGCTTACCACCACTTGTTTCAACCCCTCCACTGATTCTAAATTGTCAGACTCCTTGTCCAACATCCAGTACTGGATGAGCAGATTTTTTTAATTTGTTCATGGTATGTGGGTGCCACTGGCAAGGCCAGTTTTATTGCCTCTGACCTGCTCTTGTAGCCACTCATCCAGTTAAGTTTCTGGTCAATAGTAACCCCTAAGATGTTGATGGTGTGGGATTCAGGTCAATTGATTGTCAAGGGGAGGTGGTCAGATTCTCTCTTGTTGTAGAGGTCATTGCCTGGCACAAATGTTGCTTGCACTTATCATCCCAAGCTGAATGTCATCCAGGTCTTGCTACCTATGGGTACAAACATCTTCATTATGAGGAGTTACAAATGGAACCGAACACTGTGCAATCATCAGTGAACATCCACGCTTCTGCCCTGATGCAGAAGGTGGAAGGTCATTGATGAAGCAGCTGAAGATGGTTGGGCCGAGGACAGTACCCTGAGGAAATCCTGCAGTGATGTCCTGGGGCTGAGATGGTTGTCCCCCTGCAACCACAACCATCTTCCTTTGTGTGAGGGAGGACTCCAGCCAGTGGAAAGTCCTTGATTCCCATTGACTTCAATTTTTATCGGGCTCCTTGATGCCACATTTGATTAAACACTGCCTTGTTATCAAGGATAGTCACTCTCACCTCAGCTCAGGAATCCATGTTTGGACCAAGACTGTAGTGACATCAAGAGCCAAGTGGTCCTGACCGAACCCAAACTGACTATCGGTGAGCAGGTTATAGGTATGTAGGTGCTGCTAGATAACACTGTTGATGACACCTTCTATCACTTTGCTGATGACTGAGAGTAGACTGATGTAATTGACTGCATTGTATTAATCCTGCTTTTTGTGAACAGGACATACCAGTGCAATTTTTCATTTTGTCCGGTTGATACCAGTGTTGCAGTTGTACTGTAACAGCTTGGCTAGAGGTATAGCTAGTTCTGGAGCACAAGTCTTCAGCACTATTGCCGGGATGTTTTCGGGACACATAGCCTTTGCACTATCCAGTTTGTTCAGCATTTCTTGATTTCACTGCATGTGATTTGATTTGGCTTAAGACTGGCTTCTGTGATGCTGGGAACCTCAGAAAGAGGCTGAGATGGACCATCCAATCGGCACTTCTGTCTGAACATGGTTGCAAATGCTTCAGCCCTGTCTTTTGCACTCATGTCCTGGGCTCTGCCATCATTGTGGATGAGGATGTTCATACAGCCTCTTCCACCACCATTCACGACTGGACTACAGAGCTTTGATCTGGTCCATTGGATGTGGGATCACTTAGCTCTGTCTAAAGCATGCTGCTTCCACTGTTTATTTTGCATGTAGTTCTGATTCCCAATTAAATATTGGGAAGACCGAATCCATTGTCTTCAGTCCCACTACAAACTCTGTTCCCGAGCCACTGACTCTATCTCTGTCCCTGACAACTGTCTGAGGCTGAACCAGACTGCTCGCAACTTTGGTGTCATACTTGACCCTAAGATGAGCTTACGACTACATATTCATGCAATCACAAAGACTGCCTATTTTCACCTCCATAACATTGCCGGCTCCCCCACTTCCTCAGCTCATCTGCTGCTGAAACCCTAATCCATGCCTTTGTTAACTATTTCAAATCTCTCCTGGCTGGTCTCCAAGTTTTTACCTTCCATAAACTTGAAGTCATCCAAAACTCTGCTGCCCGTGTTCTAACTCGCACCAAATCCAGTTTGCCTATCACCCTTGTGCTCGTTGACCTGCATTGGCTCCAGTTAAGTAACACCTTGATTTTTGAAACTCAAATCCCTCCATGGCTTTGTCCCTCCCGACCTATGTAGTCTCCTCCAGCTGCACAACACTCAGAGATATCTGTGCACTCTAATCCTGACCTTTTGAACACACTGATTTTAATTTCTCCACCACTGGTGGCTGTCCTTCAACTGCCAAGGCCCTAAGTTCTGGAATTCCCTCCATAAACCTCTCTGCCTCTCTACCAATCTTTTTTCCTTGAAGGCACTCCTTCAAAACTACTTCTTTGATCAAGGATTTGGTCATCTGCCCTGATATCTCCTTATCTGACTCAGTGTCAAATTTTGCTTTATAATGCTCCTGTGCAGCACCTTGGGACGTTTTACTAAGTGAAAGGCAGCATATAAATACACATTGTTGTTGTTGTTGATTCTATGATTGAGAGAACAATCTTCTTTCCTTGGAATATTGCCAGGGCATTATCAGTGAACAGAACACTCAGAACAGAATGTTCCAAACCCTCAGGTATGGCGAACTGAAACATCTAAAACCAACAGTATAAGCAAAAATTAGCACAAATGAAATAGAGTGGATTACATTAGGACGAATCACATGGGTTCACACGTCAGAGCCAGAACACAAATGTCCCCGGGCCAAAATTTGAAGAGCCCATGCATACATTGCCAGAGAAAATACATGTTTATTTGTTCCCACTTTGATACACTACTCTCTATAAGAACAAGGGTGACCGCGGTGACTGCAACAACTACCGTGGAATCTCCCTGCTCACCATAGTGGGGAAAGTCTTCGCTCGAGTCGCTTTAAACAGGCTCCAGAAGCTGGCTGAGCGTGTCTACCCTGAGGCACAGTGTGGCTTTCGAGCAGAGAGATCTACCATTGACATGCTGTTCTCCCTTCGCCAGCAACAGGAGAAATGCCGTGAACAACAGATGCCCCTCTACGTTGCTTTCATTGATCTCACCAAAGCCTTTGACCTCGTCAGCAGACGTGGTCTCTTCAGACTACGAGAAAAGATTGGAAGTCCACCAAAGCTACTAAGTATCATCACCTCATTCCATGACAATATGAAAGGCACAATTCAGCATAGCGGCGCCTCATCAGACCCCTTTCCTATCCTGAGTGGCGTGCAACAGGGCTGTGTTCTCGCACCTACAATGTTTGGGATCTTCTTCTCCCTGCTGCTCTCACATGCGTTCAAGTCTTCACAAGAAGGAATTTTCCTCCACACAAGATCAGGTGGCAGGTTGTTCAACCTTGCCCATCTTAGAGCGAAGTCCAAAGTACGGAAAGTCCCCCTCATGGAACTCCTCTTTGCTGACGATGCTGCATTAACATCTCACACTGAAGAGTGTCTGCAGAGACTCATCGACAAGTTTGCGGCTGCCTGCAATGAATTTGTCCTAACCATCAGTCTCAAGAAAACGAACATCATGGGACAGGACGTCAGAAATGCTCCATCCATCAATATTGGCGACCAGGCTCTGGAAGTGGTTCAAGAATTCACCTACCTAGGCTCAACAATCACCAGTAACCTGTCTCTAGATGCAGAATTCAACAAGCGCATGGGAAAGGCTTCCTCTGCTATGTCCAGACTGGCCAAGACAGTGTAGGCAAATGGCGCACTGACACAGAACACAAAAGTCCAAGTGTATCACGCCTGTGTCCTCAGTGCCTTGCTCTACGGCAGCGAGGCCTGGACAACGTATCAGTCAAGAGCGACGTCTCAATTCATTCCATCTTCGCTGCCTCCGGAGAATCCTTGGCATAAGGTGGCAGGACCGTATCTCCAACACAGAAGTCCTCGAGGCAGCCAACATCCCCAGCATATACACCCTACTAAGCCAGCGGCGCCTGAGATGGCTTGGCCATGTGAGCCGCATGGAAGATGGCAGAATCCCCAAGGACACATTGTTCAGCGAGCTCGTTACTGGTATCAGACCCAACGGCCGTCCTTGTCTCCGCTTTAAAGACGTCTGCAAACGCGACATGAAGTCCTGTGACATTGATCACGTCGTGGGAGTCAGTTGCCAGCAATCGCCAGAGCTGGCGGGCAACCATAAAGGCGGGGCGAAAGCGTGGCGAGTCGAAGAGACTTAGCAGTTGGCAGGAAAAAAGACAGAAGCGCAAGGGGAGAGCCAACTGTAACAGCCCAGACAACCAATTTTATCTGTAGCACCTGTGGAAGAGTCTGTCACTCTAGAATTGGTCTTTATAGCCACTCCAGGCGCTGCTTCACAAACCACTGACCACCTCCAGGCGCTTACCCATTGTCTCTCGAGACAAGGAGGCCAAAGATATTGTACAATAGCATAGGTACCAACTAACAAACCTTGAAAAAGCTGAACAACAGCTTCAAAAAAACTGAAATAAACCCAAAAAATGTAGAACTGTAAACTGGCCCTGAATAAAGACTTACGGCAAGGTCCCTACCTCTAGGCAACTGCGCAAGTTAAATTTCATTGAATTTCAGGATTTTATGTTTTGGGACTGTATTGCATAAAGGATGGTTCTAGCTGACTAAGAAGTGGGCTCGTGCTCTATACTGGTAAGCTACTTGGCTTTATCTAATTCTATCTATACTCCAGTAATATCCCTGCACAAACTTGTGGGGATTTTAAGCCTGTGCTCTATTAATCTGTGCCTAAGCTCTCTGGATTTAGGTAAGTGGAATGTGTCCTGTATCAGGCAAACAGAAATTTTAGCAAGACTAGAATTTCTCAATTGCTTTGTTCAGCTTCTGAAACAGGTTAATGCATTTCCACACTTAGGAGATATTCGATGGACTCCCAAAAATTATTCCATCTAACAAAACTGTCTTGGCACTACATTTCACAGGTAGGAGTGGAGTATGTATATATATACATTTATATAGAACAGATATATATCATCTGAGCCACTCAATATATTACTGCCTTGTGGCATATCCTAGCTGACACTGTCTTGAAACGCATTCTGGGTATCTATTCTGTACATAAAATTATTTGTTTACTTCTGACAGTCTTTACTAATGAACTGACACACGTGCTGAGTTACAAGTCAAGCCGATATATTATTAAAACTCATATAATTGATATTTCTATCCCAGATGAGGGCCGATGTTATGGAGAGTAAATTTTACTACACTTTACAGGAGCACAGGGATCATGATTTTCTGAGGATTCATTTTAGTTAATTGATTTGGTTCTATTAATCTTAATCACCAGAAAATTGAGAGTGTTGTGAATTGGATGTAATGTGTGGAGCAGAGCCTTGCAGAATTTATCCTTAATAACTCACAAAGAAGTCACTCGTAATTTTGTCGTGCTTAAAAGATTAAACATACAATCACATGGCAAACGCCTAGGCTAAGAGAACAAAATGTTAAAAATAGAACAATGCAACCTTTTCCCATTACAGATTACTTGAAAACCTGCTCATTAACATCCAAGAAGCATCTTGGATCTATGTTCAACATGAAGCTGTAATTTGCTTTGACTTGATGGTTTAATTACATCATTGAGCCACTCTATGTTATTGCCTTATGGCACATCATAACTAACATGCTTTGTAATGCATTCTAGATATCTATTCTGTACATAAAATTGTTTGTACAGTGATATTTCCATAAGAACACAAGAATTAGGCCCCTCAAGCCTGCTCTGCCTTCAATAAGATCACATCTGATCTGATTGTGGCCTCAACTCCACTTTCCTGTCTGCACCCACCACCCCCCCCCCCCCCCCCCCATAACCCTTGACTCCTTTGTTGATCAATAATCTGTCTAACTCAGCCTTGAATATATTCAATGACCCAGCTTCCACTGCTCTCTGGGGAAGAGAATTCCATAGACTAATGACCCTTTGAGAGAAAAAAATTCTCATCTCAGCCTTAAATGGGACACCCCTAATTTTTAAACTGTGTCCCCTAGTTCCAGGCTCCCCCACAAGCAGAAACAACCTCTCAGCATCCACCCTGTCAAGTCCTCTCAGGATCTTATATGTTTCAATAAGATCACCTCTCATTCTTCTAAACTTCAATGGGTATAGGCTCAACCTGCTCAACCTTTCCTCATAACACCTTCATCCCAGGAATCAGTCAAGTGAACCTTCTCTGAACTGCTTCCAATGCAATTCTATCCCTTCTTAATTAAGGAGACCAAAACTGTTCACAGTATTCCAGATGTGGTCTAACTAAGGTACTATACAGCTACAGCAACACTTCCCTATTTTTATAGTCGATTCCCCTTGCAATAAACGCCAACATTCCATTTGCTTTCCCAATCACTTGCTCTACCTGCATGCTAACTTTTGTGATTCATGTACCAGGACACCCAGATCCCTCTGTACCGTAGAATTCTACAATCTCTCTCCATTTAAATAATATGCTGCTTTTCTATTCTTCCTGCCAAACTGGACAAATTCACATTTTCCCACATTATAATCCAAATTTTTGCCCACTCATTTAACCTATGTAAATCTCTTTGTAGACTATTTACGTCCTCTTGACAGCTTACTTTCCTTCCTATCTTTGTGTCATCAGTAAATTTAGCTACCATACATCCGGTCCCTTCATCCAAGTCATTGATATAGATTGTAAATAGTTGAGGCCCCAGCACTGATTCCCAGTGGCACTCCACTAGTAACAGCTTACCAACCCAAAAATGACCAATTTATCCCGAGTCTCTGCTTCCTGTTAGCTAATATGTTACCCCCTGCGCCATGAGTTCTTATTTTGAGGAGTAACCTCTGATGTGGCACCTTATCGAATGCCTTTTGGAAATACCTGCATCTGTGCAGGGGCAGACTTGACCATACTCAGTAGTGGCTGAATGATCAGGGCGGGGGTTCGGGACCGGTGGGAGGCAGCTGCAATGGATGAGAAGTTAGAGCCCTTTGACAAGAGTTTCACTTTCATGTCCCTTTTCACATCATTCCTCTCCATGGCCAGTGTCATATCATTCCTACCACTCTGCTTCAGACCAGCTTGATGAAGATCAGTGATGGGTTGTAAGGCCACAGATAAGGTATGTGTAATTTTGTCTCAGGCAGCAGACAAAGTCTTGAATGCCTGTGGACCCATTTGAGAATGTTGCTTGAAACTTCATGGAGGTCACCACTCTCTCAATGACAGCTATTCTTACAATTCCCTGTTCTGCCAATCCACCCGCAATCAAGTTGGTCTCCTCAAGCTTCTGCCCTAATAGAAACATAGATACACTTTCAGCACAGAAGAGGCCATTTTACCCATCACATCCATGCTAGCCGAAAAAGAGCTATTCAGCCTAACCCCACCTTCCAGCTCTTAGTCCGTAGCCCTCTAGATTACTGCACCTCAAGTGTATATCCGAGTTCTTTCAGAGTGATGAGGGTTTCTACCTCTACCACCCTTTCAGGCAGTGCATTCCGCACCATCACCACCCTCAAGGTGAAAACATTACTTTTGACTTCTCCTCTAATCCTTCTACCAATTACTTTAAATCCATGCCTCCTGGTTACTGACCTTTCTGCTAACGGAAATAAGTCCTTCCTATCCACTCAATCTAGGCCCTCATAATTCTAGATGTTGTGTTATTGAGTTCTCAACACAAATATACCAAACACCATGAGGATGAACTGTAAGTTGAATGAAGGGTTCTTTATTGCAGAATAACAGAATTACAGGAGAGCTCTGAGATACACATGCTGACTAACACTGCTCCAACACTGTATCACAAATTGGGTTGCATCACTTCCTGTGATGATGCATACTAATCTATTTATCCAGCAGTATGTTAACTAGTATTCAAACAGTTAAAGCAATATCACATCCCCTTACCTGAAATGGAAATTTACATGAATTATAAGCTATGTACATAATGGAATAGGGTAATTGTGAAAAATACTTACACATGTATTGACTCTCGTATTCATTAATCAAGTGTCTCTGAAATGTACAGGTGGTCTGCTGATTTGGCCTGATCTAGTAACTGTGAAACCTTGCAGAGATATGGAGTTGTCAATTCTTTTCTCTTGACTCGTAAGTTCAGACTGACAATTATCTTGTACTTATCTTGTATTATCTGTATGTGTCGTTTTTCTTAACTCCTCTCTCAGAATTTGAATGTGACCATGTTCTTCACGCTACAGGAGTATTAGGTACGATGCTGTTGGATAATTCTCTCAGCTGACATCTATTCCTTTTCAATGTCGCTCCATTCAGGGTGGTTACCTTGTCTGACTGTGGCTCATTACAGATCTTTGGCACTTTCGCAGGGAACCATGTCTTCTCTTGACCTGATCAGGTGATGACGAGTTATCCTGTCTTGCCTTCTGAACACGATATCTGATGGGGATGGTAATCCTCTATCGAGGGGTGTAGCTTGCTGGTGCAACGTTGCCATTTGAATGTCTTGGTTAGTTTCTTTACATTTCAGAATTAGTGACTACAATGTCTGTATTGTCCTTTCTACTAGTCCATTTGACCTTAGATAGCGTGGGGATGATGTAATGTGATTTACAGCAAACTTTGAACACATGCGTTGGAATGGTTTACTGGTGTACTGTGGACCATTATCCAACACTATCTCCTCTCGGGAACTGAAAATTGCACTCATCATGTTTGCTACCGATTGCACTTGATGTATCCCTCAATTGGCGAAGTATAGGAAATTTGGAGAAGTAATCAGTGATGAGTAGAAAGTCATCATTAAGTCAGTAGCTATTCTTGACCGTGGATGTGATGGAACATCATGAGGATGAAGTGGCTGTCTGTGCTGACATGCACATCCTCACTGCTCACTCTATGTCACTATTGATTCCTGGCCAATAAACTGACTTACAATGATCTTTCAATGCTCATGTGATCTTGATGTAATTGCATAAGGAAGAAGCATTTTGGGTATCACCTGTCTACCTTTAAAAATGCACACCGGTTTCATTCCTTATTGACTTCATAGCGGTTAGATGTAGGCCAGATCAGGTAAGAACAGCAGATTTCCTTCCCTGAAGGACATCAGTAAACCAGATGGGTTTTTACAACAATCGACAATGGTTTCATGGCTATCATTAAACTAGCTTTTAATTCTAGATTTATTAATTGAATTCAAATCCCACCTTCTGATATCTCTAATTAGTCACGATATGGCTAAAAGGTTCTGAGGTCAGTGGGAACCTCTTGCAATGCACCTGGTAATCCACTGATGATAAAGGGGAGGCGGTGGCGTAATGGTATTGTCACTGGACTAGTAACCCAGAGATCCAGGCTCTGGGGACATGGGTTCAAATCCCACCACAACAGAAGGTGGGATTTGAATTCAATTAATAAATCTAGAATTAAAAGCTAGTCTAATGATGGCCATGAAACCATTGTCGATTGTTGTAAAAACCCATCTGGTTTACTGATGTCCTTCAGGGAAGGAAATCTGCTGTCCTTACCTGATCTGGCCTACATCTAACCGCTATGAAGTCAATAAGGAATGAAACCGGATTGACCTAGGCACCGGAAACGACAATGACCCAGCCCTGCAAAGTCTTCCTTATTAACATCTGCGGGCTTGTGCCAAAGTTGGGAGAGCTGTCCCTCAAACTAGTCAAGCAACAGCCTGACATAGTCACACTCACGGAATCATACCTTACAGACAATGTCGCAGGCACCGCCATCAGTATCCCCGGGTATGTCTTGTCCCATGGGCAGAACAGACCCAGCAGAGGTGGTGGCACAATGGTATACAGTTGGGAGGGAGTTGCCCTGGGAGTCCTCAACATCGACTCCAGACCCCATGAGATCTCATGGCATCAGGCCAAACATGGGCAAGGAAACCTCCAGCTGATTACCACCTATCGCCCCCCCCTAAGCTGATGAATCAGTCCTCCTCCATGTTGAACAGCACTCGAGGAAGCACTGAGGGTGGCAAAGGTGCAGAATGTACTCTGGGTGGGGGACTTCAATGTCCATCACCAAGGGTGGCTCGGTAGCACGATTACTGACTCAGCTGGTCGAGTCCTAAAGGACATAGCTGCTAGACTGGGTCTGTGGCAGGTGGTGAGGAAACCAACAAGAGGGAAAAAATACTTGACCTCGTCCTCACTAGACAGATGCATCTGTCCATGACAGTATTGGTAGAAGTGACCAACACACAGTCCTTGTGGAGACAAAGTCCCATCTACACATTGAGGAATACCCTCCATCGTGTTGTGTGGCACTATCACCATGCTAAATGGGATAGGTTTCTAACAGATCTAGCAATGCAAAACTGGGCATCCATGCGGTGCTGTGGGCCATCAGCAGCAGCAGAATTGTACTCAACCACAATCTGTAACCTTATGGCCCAGCATAGCCCCCACTCTAGCATTACCATCAAGCCTCGTTCAATGAAGAGTGCAGGAGGGCCTGCCAGGAACAGCACCAGGTACACCTCAAAATGAGGTGTCAACCTGGTGAAGCTACAACCTCGGACTACTTGCATGCCAAACTGCATAACCAGCATGCGATAGATAGAGCTAAGCGATCCCATAACCAACGGATCAGATCTATACTCTGCAGTCCGGCCACATCCAGTCATGAATGGTGATGGACAATTAAACAACTAACAGGAGGCGGTGGGTCCACAAATATCCCCATCCTCAATGATGGGGGAGCCCAGCACATCAGTGCAAAAGATAAGACTGAAGCATTTGCAACAATCTTCAGCCAGAAGTGCCGAGTTATGATCCATCTTGGCCTCCTCCTGAAGTCCCCAGCATCACAGATGCCAGTCTTCAGCCAATTCAATTCATTCCATGTGATATCAAGAAACAACTGAAGGCAATGGATACTGCAAAGGCTATGGGCCCTGACATTAGTCCAGCAATAGGACTGAAGACCTGTGCTCCAAAACTTGCCGCACCCCTGGCCAAGCTGTTCCAGTCCAGCTACAACACTGGCATCTACCCGGCAATGTGGAAAATTGCCCAGGTATAGCTTGTACACAAAAAGCAGGACAAGTCCAACTCGGCCAATTACCGCCCCATCAGTCTACTCTCGATCATCAGTAAGATTATGGAAGGTGTCATTGACAGTGCTATCAAGCAGCACTTGCTTAGCAATAACCTGCTCAGTGAGGCTCAGTTTGAGTTCCGCCAGGGCCACTCAGCTCCTGACCTCATTACAGCCTTGGTTCAAACATGGACGAAAGAGCTGAACTCAAGAGGTGAGGTGAGAATGACTGCCCTTGACATCAAGGCAGCATTTGACTGAGTATGGCATCAAGGAGCCCTAGCAAAACTGGAGTCAATGGGAATCAGGGGGAAAACTCTCTGCTGGTTGGAGTTATACCTAGCGCAAAGGAAGTGGTTGTTGGAGGTTGATCATCTCAGTTACAGGACATCACTGCAGGAGTTCCTCAGGGTAGTGTCCTAGGCCCAACCATCTTCACCTGCTTCATCAATGACCATCCTTCCATCATAAGGACAGAGGTGGGGATGTTCACTGATGTTTGCACAATGTTCAGCACCATTCGCAACTCCTCAGATACTGAAGTAGTCCATGTAGAAATGCAGCAAGAACTGGACAATATCCAGGCTTGGGCTGATAAGTGGCAAGTAACATTCGCGCCACACACGTGCCAGGCATTGACCATCTCCAACAAGAGAGAATCTAACCATCTCTCCTTGACATTCAATGGCGTTACAATCACTGACTCCCCACTATCAAGATCCTGGGGGTTACCATTGACCAGAAACTGAACTGGAGTAGCCATATAAATACCACGGCTACAACAGCAGGTCAGAGGCTAGGAATCCTGCATCAGAAGGCTAGAACTCATCTCCTGACTCCCCAAAGCCTGTCCACCATCTACAAGGCAGAAGTCAGGAATGTGATGGAATACTCTTCACTTGCCTGGATGGGTGCAGCTCCAACAACACTCAGGAAGCTCGATACCACCCAGGATGAAGCAGCCCGCTTGATTGGCACCCCATCTACAAACATTCACACCCTCCACCACCGACGCACAGTGGCAGCAATGTGTACCATCTACAAAATGCGCTGCAGCAATGCACCAAGGCTCCTTAGACAGCACCTTCCAAACCCACGACCTCTACCTAGAAGGACAAGGGCAGCAGAAGCATGGGAATACCACCACCTGCAAGTTCCCCTCCAAGCCACACACCATCCTGACATGGAACTATATCACCATTTCTTCACTGTCACTGGGTCAAAATTCTGGAACTCTCTTCCTAACAGCACTGTGGATGTACCTACCCCACATGGACAACAGCAGTTCAAGAAGGCAGCTCACCTCCACCTTTTCAAGGGCAATTAGAGATGGACAATAAATGCTGGCCTAGCCAGTGATACCCACATCCCATGAATGAATACAAAAAATAATAAACTGCCATAAAATGCCCTTTCGGACAGGATCTCTGGAAGTATCTTCTTGGAGCTCTTGGCGTTTTTTTCTGTCCAAATCACATTAGGTCAATATTGCACATATCTTCTAGTTCGACATCTATTTCGTCTTCTGGCACATCTAATGGTATATCGTCTTGTTTCTTGGGGTTGGATAGCCTGTTCAATGTGCCAGATGTAACCATGAGTTTTCCAGGTTTAGATCGAACTCAAAATCCTCCCCCGTACCTTATTTAATAGCCTTTGGAGTTGAAGTGGTGCACTGGTGAATATGCTGATGATCTTCATGCCACAAGAATGGCATATCTGAACAGTCCATGATCCCAGATCCATGGAAGTCTCTATCTCAAAGCAGACAAGATCAAAGACAATGGTCCCCGGCAGAGTCTACACATGCCACTTCAATAAAGCCGAGTCTACGTCTGCTCCGGATTACAAGAATTGTCATCCTGGGATGACTCTTCAGTGCTGCCACCGATGTCAACGGCAGGCGACAAAAACGTGTGGGTCGCATGTCGCGGAGCCACTGCAATCGTATAACTAGGGTTGCAGATAGGACTTTAAACTAATTAGTGGGGGAAAGGTTCAATTGAAGGGAAGTTTAAAAAATCAAAAAGAAACAAGAGAGCAGAGGTACACGGTAGTGAAGAGGCGAACGGTAATCAAAGTGTGACAGGAAGGGGCAGAAAATATAAGCAGAAGAGTGCAGCAGAAATTAGAACCAGAATGAGTAATAATGGTAAAAAGTCAAAGCTTAAGGCTCTTTATCTGAATGCACGCAGCATTTGTAACAAGATAGATGAGTTGACGGCACAAATAGAAATAAATGAATATGACTTGATAGCTATTACAGAGATGTGGTTGAAGGTGACCAAGACTGTTCAAGAAGGGTGGGAGTCAAAAAGCAGGAAACTGTAGGCCAGTCAGCCTAACATCAGTCGATGGGAAAATGCTAGAGTCCATTATTAAGGAAGAAATAGCAGGACATTTAGAAAAGTTTAATGCAATCAAACAGAGTCAACATGATTTTGTGAAAGGGAAATCATGTTTGACAAATTTGCTCGAGCTCTTTGAGGATATAATAAGCAGAGTTGATAAAAAAGGAACCAGTAGATGTTGTGCGTTTGGATTTCCAGAAGGCATTCAGTAAGATGCCACATAAAAGATTATTGCACAAGAAAGGAACTCACGGTATTGGGGGTAATGTATTAGCATGGACTGAGGATTGGTTAACACACAGAAGACAGAGAGTCGGTATTAATGGGTCTTTTTCAGGTTGGAAAGACATAACTAGTGGAGTGCCACAAGGATCAGTCCTAGTGCCTCAATTATTTACTATCAATATTAATCACTTGGTGTAGGGGGAAGAGTGTAATATATCCAAATCTGCTGACGATACAAATAGGTGGGAAGGCATGTTGTGATGAGGACATAAGGAATCTGCAAGCGGATATAGATAGGTTGAGTGAGTAGGCAAAAACTTGGCAGATGGAGTTTAATGTAGGAAAGTGTGAGGTCATGTACTTTGGAAGGAAGAATCAAAAGGCAGACTATTATTTAAATGGAGAGAGAATCCAAAAAAGTACAGCACAGAGGGATCTGGGTGTTCTTGTGCATGAAACACAAAAGGTTAGCATGCAGGTTCAGCAAGTAATTAAGAAGGCAAATGGAATTTTGGCCTTTATTGCTAAGGGGTTGGAGTTTAAAAATAGGGAAGTCTTGTTACAACTCTACAGGATGTTGGTGAGGCCGCACCTGGAGTACTGTGTACAGTTTTGGTCCACATATTTTAGAAAGGATATACTGGCATTGGAGGCAGTTCAAAAGAGATTCACGAGGCTGATTCCTGGTATGAGGGGGATGACTTATCAAGAATGGCTAAACAGGTTAGGCCTTTATTTATTAGAGTTTAGAAGAATGAGGGGTGATCTTATTGAAAGGTACAAGATTCTGAGGGGGCTTGACAGGGTAGATGTTGAGAAGATGTTTCCACTAGCGTTATAGAGTCATTGAGTTATACAGCACAGAAACAGGCCCTTTGGCCCATCGTGTCTGTGCCGGCTGTCAAGCACCTATCTATTCTAATCCCATTTTCCAGCACTTGGCCCATAGCCTTGCATACTATGGCGTTCCAAGTGCTCATTTAAGTAATTCTTAAATGTTGTGCGGGTTCCTGTCTCTACCACCCCTTCAGGCAGTGTGTTCCAGATTCCAACCACACTCTGGGTGAAATAATTTTTCCTCAAATCCCCTCTAACATCATGCCCCTTTCCTTAAATCTATGCCCCCTGGTTATCTATCCTTCCGCTAATGGAAAATGTTTCTTCCTATCTATCCTATCAATGTCTCTCATAACTTTGTATACCTCAATCAAGTCCCCCATCAGCCTTCTCTGCTCCAAGGAAAACAACCCTGGCCTTTTCAGTCTCTCTTCCTAGCTGAAATGCTCCAGCCCAGGCAACATCCTGGTGAATCTCCTCTGCACCCTCTCCAGTGCAATCACATCCTTGCTATGGTGCGATGACCAGAACTGTACACAGTACTCCAGCTGTGGACTAACTAACGTTTTATACAGCTCCAACATAACCTCCCTGCTCTTATATTCTATGCCTCAGCTAATAAAGGCAAGTATCCCATATGCCTTCCTAACCACCTTATCAACCTGTGCTGCTGCCTTCAGTGATCTATGGATAAGTACACCAAGGTCCCTCTGACCCTCTGTACTTCCTAGGGTCCTACCATCCATTGTATATTCCCTTGCTTTGTTAGTCCTCCCAAAATGCATCACCTCACAGTTCTCAGGAATAAATTCCATTTGCCACTGCTCTGCCCATCTTACCAGCCCATCTATATCGTCCTGTAATCTCAGGCTTTCTTCCGCACTATTTACAACACCACCAATTTTCCCGTCATCTGCAAACTTACTGAGCATACCACCTATATTCACGTTGAAATCATTAATGTACACTACAAACAGCAAGGGTCCCAGCAATGATCCCTGTGGTACACCACTGGTCACAGGCTTCCACTCGCAAAAACAACCTCGACCATCACCCTCTGCTTCCTGCCATGAAGCCAATTTTGGATCCAATTTGCCAAATTGCCCTAGATCCCATGGGATCCTACCTTCTTAACCAATCTCCCATGCGGGACCTTATCAAAAGCCTTACTGAAGTCCATGTAGATTACATCAACCACCTTAACCTCATCTAAACCTCTAGTCACCTCCTCAAAAAATTCAGTCAAGTTTGTTAGACACGAGCTCCCCCTGACAAAGCCATGCTGATTATCCCTGATTAATCCCTGCCTCTCCAAGTGGAGATTATTCCTGTCCCTCAGAATGTTTTCAAATAGTTTCCCTACCACTGATGTTAGACTCACTGGCCTGTTATTATCTGGTTTATCCCTGCTACCCTTCTTGAATAATGGTACCACATTCACTTCTCTCCAGTCCTCTGGTACCTCTTCTGTAGCCACAGAGGATTTGAAAATTTGTGTCAGAGCCCCTGCTATCTCCTCCCTTGCCTCACATAACAGCCTGGGATACATTTCATTTGGGCCTGGAGATTTATCCACTTTTAGGTCTGCTAAAACAGCTAATACTTCCTCCCTTTCAATGCTAATATGTTCAAGTATATCACAATCCCCCTCCCTGATCTCTAAACCTACATCGCCCTTCTCCATAGTGAACACAGCTGAAAAGTAATCATTTAAAACCTCACCCATGTCCTCTGGCTCCACACGCAAATTGCCACTTTGGTCCCTAATGGGCCCTACTCTTACCCTGGTTATCCTCGCCCTTAATATACTTATAAAACACCTTTGGATTTTCCTTTATCTTGCCCACCAGTGTTTTTTCATGTCCCCTCTTCACTCTCCTAATTACTTTTTTAAGTACCCATCATACACTTTCTATACTCCTCCAGGGCCTCTGCTGTTTTCAGCCCCCTGAATCTGCCATAAGCCTCCTTTTTTTTCCTTATCCAACCCTCTATATCCCTTGACATCCAGGGTTCCCTGGACTTGTTGGTCCTACCCTTCACCTTTATGGGAACATGTTGGCCCTGAACTCTCACTATTTCCTTTTTGAATGACTACCACTGGTCTGATGTAGACTTCCCTACAAGTAGCTGCTCCCATTCCACTTTGGCCAGATCCTGTTTTATCATATTGAAATCGGCCTTCCCCCAATTCAGTACTTTTATTTCCGGTCTATCTTTGTCCTTTTCCATAACTACCTTAAATCTTACAGAGTTATGGTCACTATCCCCCACTGAAATGCTCCCCCACTGACATTTCTACCACTTGTCCAGCTTCATTCCATAGGATTAGGTCCAGTACCACCCTTCTCTTGTAGGACTTTCTACGTGCTGCCTCAAAAAGCTCTCCTGTATGCACTTTAAGAATTCCACCCCCTTGAAGTCTTTTGCACTAAGACTATTACAGTTGATATTGGGGAAGTTGAAATCCCCTACTATTATTACCCTACTATTTTTACACCTCTCTGAGATTTGCCTACATATCTGCTGCTCTAACTCTCCATGACTATTTGGAGGCCTGTAGTACACTCCCAGTCAAGTAATTGCTCCTGTTTTGTTTTTAAGTTCTACCCGTATGGCCTCATTTGAGGATCCTTCTAAGATATCATCCCTCCTTACTGCAGTAATTGACTCCTTGATCAACAGTGCAATACCACCTCCTTTTTTACACCCTCCCCTGTCACGCCTGAAGACTCTATATCCTGAAATATTGAGCTTCTAGTCCTGCCCTTCCCTCAACCATGTCTTTGTGATAGCAATAATATCATATTCCCATGTGTTAATCAATGCCCTCAATTCATCTGCCTTACTTTCAAGACTCCTTGTCAAAAAGAGGGAGGGGAACAGAGAGAAAGAGGGGAAAGGAGAGAGAGAGGGGAAAGGAGAGAGAGAGTGAAAAGGACAGAGAGAGAGAAAGGTGCACAGAGAGAGAGAAAGGGAGGGGGAGAGAGAAAGGAGGGAGACTGAGAGACAGAGCACAGAATAGAGAGCAAAAGGAAAGGGGAAAGAGGGAGAAAGGGGGAGACAGAGAGGGGGAACAAAGAGAGAGTGGGGGGAATGAGAGAGAGACAGAGAGAGAGAGAGAGAAAGGGAGGGGGAGGGGGATAAAGGTAGGAGACAGAGAGAGGGGGACAGAAAGGAGCTGGAGCGAGAAAAGAGGGAGACAGATAGGGGGTGAATGAGAAAGAGAGAGGGACAGAGAGAGAGGGGCACACGGAGAGTAATGGGGGGGCAGAGAGAGAGAGGAGGGGGACAGAGAGAGTGGGGAGCAGGGAACACTAAGCGGGAAACAGGGAAGACAGAGCGGGGAACACTGATTGGGGAGCAGGGAACTCTGGAGACATGGGGGGGTAGAGGGGGGAGGGAGAGGGACAGAGAGAGGGGGAGAGGGAGACAGAGAGGATGAAGAGGGAGACAGAGAGACCGACAGAGAGGGGAGAGAGAGACAGACAGACAGAGAGGGGATAGAAGGGGGAGAGAGAGAGATACAGTCATTTACTTATGGCACAGAAGGAGAACATTCGGCTCGTCGAGTTCTTGCTGGCTCTCCACGGAGCTGTGCAGTCGATCCCCATAGCCCTGCAAGTCTATTTCTCGCAGGTGGTCATCCAACTTCTTCTTGAAGTCATTGATGGTCTCAACCTCCACCATCCTTGTGGGCAGCGTGTTCCAGGTCATTACCAAACACTGTGTAAAAAAGTGCTTCCTCATATTCCCCCTGCATCTTTTGCACAAAACTTTCAATCCGTGTCCCCTAGTCCTAGAGTTGACAGAGCATGGGAGGAAGAGAGACAGAGACACACACAGAGCGCAGGGGGAGGGGTGAAGAGAGATCAAGGTCTCTCCTGACAGATGGAAATCTATCCAGACTACTCTGCATTGCTGCATCAAGTGTGTGGGCAGAGATTGACTACTTATGCAAGCAAACACAATGGCAGGTATGTCACTAAATCAGTTTTCAATATAGCAACGAGAAAGTAAGTCAATGTCAATAAATTAGTCTCCTCATTTAAAGCTTCTTCACAAAAATGCACATTTGTTGTTTTTATTAGCTCACCAGCACCCACCCCGGCTGAGCAAAAATCGTAATGCGGTCCTCCAACTGAAAAGGTTGAACAACTCTGATTTAGGTGCTGATGAGGAAGTGGAGACCTTCTCAAAAAGCTGCGGATGAATAGTGTACAGGGGTTCACCAGATAATGGTGCCGCCAAAGTACCAATGGCTGGACATGTTGGTATATGAAAAACCAAAACCCGCACAAGACTGCATTTTGTCTGGCCAAATCACAAAGATTTGGTGGAGTTCTGTCAAACTTGGCACATGGGCCAGGTTGTTGAAAGGCCCCAACTTGCAATAAAACCTGAACCCCTAATTCCCACACTGACTTTTGGGGAACCCTTCAGCAGAGTGCCGGTGAATTGGGTGGGACCAATGCCGAAAACAAAAGTGGACAGACAAGCACAGGTCTGTCAAACAGTGGGGGAGGAAGGGGACAAACAGGACAGTAAGGACAGGTTAGAGGAGGGCCGGGAGGATTCCCAACTGGAACCCCATAGGGTCCGGTTGCCCAACCCTGAAATGTTGGAAAAATTAGACCCGACAATCTCCTAAAAAATGCAGGCCAAAGAGGCACCCTACCAAGGCTGCTAAGAGCATTTACAGAAACCTGTAGGGACGCAGAAAGTTCCCAAGAAGGCAAATCTACAGTGAGGTGATGCCTCACCTTGTCAAAGTGCACTGGAAGCTGGACAAACACCTGCAAGCAGGAATGTTCCAAGGAACATGGAGCAGATTAGCAAAGAGGCCCTCCCCACTATGAAGGGATAGGGAAGGAAAAATGCCCTAAAGTAAACAGCAGTTGTGTGACTCACCAGAAAACTAAAAGTGAGGTTACTGTGGATCTACCCACAGAAGAACCCAATGATCAAACCCAAAGCTAACCAAACCCAGCAATTTAAATTCAGAATTCGGCAAGGACAAGAGCCCAGAGGAAATCTCAGACGCCTCACAGGGGCGAAAAACCAATTTATTACCCGCTACCATTATAGAGAGAAAAATTATCAAGGTGCTGGAACCTGAATGGTTAAAGCCACATGTTGCAGAAACAGCAGTTGAAGGATTAAAGCTTGTACATATAAGAGAACTTGCCTTAAACAACAATGGAAATTTGCAGACCCCATGCTTCACCAACAACCAAATGTTTGTTGAGATGCACATCCACAGGGTATTACAAATTGATACTAGTGAAATTTTAACCCCATTTGGCAACACATGACCATCCCAGACAAAGCTCCCAAAAAAAGAAAATTAAATCAGCATTGCTGTTGCAGACAAAGCCGGCTGCAGATGTTCTAAGATTAATGAGTGAATTTGGGGAGTGAGTGAGACTGAATGTCTGTTTTCTTCTTTTTCTTTTTTACTCCTTTGATGAAATGCTCCTATCGTCACATTTCATTCCGTGTGTTACGTAAGTGTCAAGAAAACACCATATGCCAAATGAAGTTAATGTTTCTCATCAGTCGGAAACTTACATTAGAGTTTTAATAGAAAAAATCCTACAGTAACTCTTTAAAAACTAGCAGCCAAGTTGGCCACTGCAATTTACATCTGAAATACCAGGAGTCTGAACAGGAGACAGAAGTCTAACAAGAAGCCCAGCCAGGACAATGGCTTGCTCTCTAAAATGACTTCATTAGCATGGCAGTCAAGGCAATCCTCACATATTGACTTTGAAAGAGCAAACCCCCTTCAAGTGTAAATTGACATCCTGGGACATGTGGAACCTTGAATGTCAAGTACCCATGTGACTGTCTGTCCATCTCTGAAGAAACTGGGAATTGTTACATAGACATATGACAAGCAGTAACTGAGTGTGTAGCAGCAGAGAAGGCTGCAGGCCTCCCTTTCTTTCTCTCTACCCAGAAAACCATCTGTGACTGTGACCAAGCCTACAGACGACTACAGACAGTGACCAGGGGAAGAGCGCCAACTATAAATTCTACCTTCAAGAAAACCCTGAGCAAAGCAGGCCAACCACAACGTGTACTTTGACAAGCAAAAGACTTCAAGAATATAGCTTCAGTCAGAGGACTACCAGATCATCCACTTCACAGATTGTGTATTTAAGCTTCATTTATTCTGGACTTTAATCCAACCACCAAATCTATTTTCCCTCTGTAATCTATTTGTGTGTGTGTGTGATTCTCAAGTTAGTGTGTGTGTGTGAATGTGTAGCATTTTTTTTGTATTTTTACATCTTCTTAAACTTTCTGTTTGACCATGAGGAGAGCTTGGGAGAAATTTACAAAACTAAATCCTTCAACAAAATAGTTCAAAACCCATTAACATAGAAATCCTGTGAGGGGAATTTAAGTTATTATTGAGAACTCTGCTGCTGGAACTTCATTGGACAGCAGAGAAATCGGGTGAAGGTGATGAGTAAATCGACACCAGAGAACAAGTCAACATTAAAACTGGATCAACTCTTGTGAAGATCAATCAGTAAAAGCTGAGAACTCTGTGCTCTCGTAGATCATCAGTTCAAGTGGAAATATTGTCTGGAGAAAGCAATCTGTTTAGAACAGATGTTATTGTACTGAATTAACTAGACAAATCCTTGAAGAACAAAGAAATAAAATGGAGCAATTAAATCACAAACAAGAACTCAAGTGAACTGAGAGGCTCAATCACAGAACTGCTAAACAGAGTGAACTGTAAATTGAGTGAGGACTTTAAAATGTGGATTTGTTGAGAGTGGGAATTAGGTTGGACCGGGGTGGTGGCGGCAGTCAGCAGATGGGAGGAGGCAGATCCGGAGCGGGACCGGCATAAGAAAGGGCAAGGCTCGAGGCCTACTCTTACGTTGGACTGAAGCAATAGCGGCAGTCGGCAGGCTCTCCCTCTCTCTCTCTCTTTGTTCTGGTGCGCGCTGAGTTTCAAAGGAGGGAAATCTGTAAGCTGATTGGTTGGGTAAGTTAGAGCTATTAGTGCCTGTAAATAGCTTAAAAAAATCAGGGGAGAGAAAGTTCTCTTTTTGTTAAAACCTCAAAACCTACCTTATAAGTGATAAAGTTCGTAATACTAAAGTGTGTTTTTTGTTTTTAATTAGTGTAATTTATTAATAATTACGTGTAATTATTACTTTTTTTATAGAGTAAGTAGTGGTTTTTCATGAATCAAGGTCCCCAGCGTAAATAATCCAAATTTTTTGAGTAAATTAAGGGTAAGTCATTGCAGGCAGCTCAGCAATGTGGAGTGCTCCTCCTGTGCAATGTGGGAAGTTAGAGACACTTCCAGTGTCCAGGGCGAAAACAAGTGCAGGAAGTGTCTCCAGCTGCAGCTACTCAAAATCCACGTTTCGGATCTGGAGCAGCGGCTGGGGACACTGTGGAGCATCTGCGAGGCTGCGATCATTGTGCATACCATGTACAGGGATGTGGTCACTCCGCAGGTAAAGACTGCTCAGACAGAAAGGGAATAGGTGACCGCCAGGCAGAGTAGAAGAACCAGGCAGGTAGTGCAGGAGTCCCCCGGGTCCATCCCACTTTCCAACAGATATTCTGCTTTGAATACTGTTGGGGGAGATAGCTTCTCAGGGGAATGCAGCAAGAGCTAAGTCTGTGGCACCACAGGTAGCTCAGCTGCACAGGAGGGGAGGAAAAAGAGTGGGAGAGCTATCGTGATAGGGGATTCTATCATAAGGGCTAGAGATATGCATTTCGGTGGCTGCAAACGTGACTCCAGGATGGTATGTTGCGTCCCTGGTGCTCGGATCAAGAATGTCACGGAGCGGCTGCAGGAAATTCTGAAGGGGGAGGGTGAACAGTCAGAGGTCGTGGTTCACATTGATACCAATGACATAGGCAGAAAGAGGGATGAGGTACTGCAAAAAGTATTTAGGGAGCTAGAGAGCAGATTAAAAAGCAGGGCCTTAAAGGTTGTAATTTCTGGATTACTCCCGGTGCCACATGCTAGTGAGCATAGGAATAGGAGGATAAAGCAAATGAATGCTGGGCTGAAGACATGGTACAGGAGGGAGGGCTTTAGTTTCCTGGATCACTGGGACTGTTTCTGGCAAAGGTGGGACCTGTACAAGTTGGACGGGTTGCACCTGAACCGGAACGGGACCAACATCCTTGCTGGGAGGTTTGCTAGTTCTGTTGGGGGGATGGGGGCGTTTAAACTAATTTGGCAGGGGAATGGGATACAGAGTGGAGGTACTTGGAGGGTGATGCACAGCCAAATATAGAAGAGAAATTAAGTCAGTCTGGAAAGCAGAGGATCAAGGAGTCAATTACTGCAGTAAAGAGGGATGATATCTTAGAACGTTCCTCAAATGAGGCCATATGGGTAGAACCTAAAAACAAAAAGGGGGCAATTACTTGGCTGGGAGTGTACTACAGGCCTCCAAATAGTCATGGAGAGTTAGAGCAGCAGATATGTAGGCAAATCTCAGAGAGGTGTAAAAATAATAATGTCATCATAGTAGGGGATTTCAACTTCCCCAATATTAACTGGGATAGTCTTAGTGCAAAAGGCTTAAAGGGGGCAGAATTTTTAAAGTGCATACTGGAGAGCTTTTTGAGCTGGCACGTAGAAAGTCCTACAAGAGAAGGGGCAGTACTGGACCTAATCTGAGGGAATGAAGCCAGACAGGTGGTAGAAGTGTCAGTGGGGGAGCATTTCGGGGATAGTGACTATAACTCTGTAAGATTTAAGGTAGTTATGGAAAAGGACAAAGATAGACCGGAAATAAAAGTACTGAATTGGGGAAAGGCCGATTTCAATATGATAAAACAGGATCTGGCCAAAGTGGACTGGAAGCAGCTACTTGTAGGGAAGTCTACATCAGACCAGTGGTAGTCATTCAAAAAGGAAATAGTGAGAGTTCAGGGCCAACATGTTCCCGTAAAGGTGAAGGGTAGGACCAACAAGTCCAGGGAACCCTGGATGTCAAGGGATATAGAGGATTGGATAAGGGGAAAAAAAGGCAGTTTATGGCAGGTTCAGGGGGCTGAAAACAGCAGAGGCCCTAGAGGAGTACAGAAAATGTAGGGGGGTACTTAAAAAAGTAAGTAGGAGAGCGAAGAGGGGACATGAAAAAACACTGGCGGGCAAGATAAAGGAAAATCCCAAGGCGTTTTATAAGTATGTTAAGGGAAAGAGGATAACCAGGGTAAGAGTAGGGCCCATTAGGGACCAAAGTGGCAATCTGTGTGTGGAGCCGGAGGGTGTCAGTGAGGTTTTAAATGATTACTTTTCATCTGTGTTCACCATGAAGAAGGACGATGTAGGTGTAGAGATCAGGGAGGGGGTTTATGATATACTTGAACAAAATAGCATTGAAAGGGAGGAAGTATTAGCTGTTTTAGCGGGCTTAAAAGTGGATAAATCCCCAGGCCCAGATGAGATGTATCCCAGGCTGTTATGTGAGGCAAAGTAGGAGATTACAGGGGCTTTGACACAAATTTTCAAATTCTTTCTGGCCACAGGAGAGGTACCAGAGGACTGGAGGACAGTGAATGTGGTACCATTATTCAAGAAGGGTAGCAGGGATAAACCAGATAATAACAGGCCAGTGAGTCTAACGTCAGTGGTAGGGAAACGATTGCAAAAAATTCTGAGGGACAGGATTAATCTCCACTTGGAGATGCAGGGATTAATCAAGGATAGTCAACATGGCTTTGTCAGGGGATTATCGTGTCTAACAAATTTGATTGAATTATTTGAGGAGGTGACTTGATGTGTAGATGAGGGTAAAACAGTTGATGTAGTCTACATGGAATTCAGTAAGGCTTTTGATAAGGACCCTCATGGGAGATTAGTTAAGACGGTATCCAGGGCAATTTGGCAAATTGGATCCAAAATTGGCTTCGTGGCAGGAGGCAGAGGGTGATGGTCGTGGGTTGTTTTTGCGAGTGGAAGCCTGTGACCAGTGGTGTACCGCAAGGATCGGTGCTGGGACCCTTGCTGTTTGTAGTGTACATTAATGATTTAGACATGAATACAGGAGGTATGCTCAGTAAGTTTGCAGATGACAGGAAAATTGGTGGTGTCATAAATAGTGCGGAGGAAAGCCTTAGATTACAGGACGATATAGATGGGCTGGTAAGATGGGCAGAGCAGTGGCAAATAGAATTTAATCCTGAGAAGTGTGAAGTGATGCATTTGGGAGGACTAACAAGGCAAGGGAAGATACAATGGGTGGTAGGACCCTGGGAAGTACAGAGGGTCAGAGGGACCTTGGTGTACTTGTCCATAGATCACTGAAGGCAGCAGCACAGGTTGATAAGGTGGTTAGGAAGGCAGATGGGATACTTGCCTTTACCAGCCGAGGCATAGATTATAAGAGCAGGGAGGTTATGATGGAGCTGTATAAAACTCTTGTTAGGCCACAGCTGGAGTACTGTGTACAGTTCTGGGCACCACACTATAGGAAGGATGTGATTGAACCGGAGAGGGTGCAATCACCAGAATGTTGCCTAGGCTGGAGCATTTCAGCTATGAAGAGGGACTGGATAGGCTAGGGTTATTTTCCTTAGAGCAGCGAAGGCTGAGGGGAGACTTGATTAAGGTATATAATATTATGAGGGGTATAGATAGGGTAGACAGGAAGAAACTTTTTCCCTTTGCGGATGGATAGATAACCGGGGGGACATAGATTTAAGGTAAGGGGCAGGAGGGTTAGAGGGGTTTTGAGAAAAAGTTTTTTCACCCAGAGGGTGGTTAGAATCTGGAACACACTGCCTGAAGGGGTGGGAGAGGCAGGAATCCTGGCAACATTTAGGAAGTATCTAGATGAGCAGTTGAAATGCCATAGCATACAAGGCTACGGGCTAAATGCTGGAAAATGGGATTAGAATAGATAGGTGCTTGATGGCCAACACAGACACGATGGACCAAAGGGCCTGTTTCTATGCTGTATAACTCTTTGACTCTATGACTCTAGAATGTTAAGTCTAATAAACTTTCCACTTTTTTGTTTAAACTTAAGAAAACCCGGCCGATTGGTTCTTTCACAATCACAGTAAAGGTAAAAGGTAAAACACTCACTCAAGTGGTAAGCACAACCACTGTTTAAAATGAATAAACCTTGTTGTGGTCAAACAAGAGGAAGGGAAAGAGGGGAGCCAGAGACCCCTTCCTCACCTGGCTGTAACATTGCATTCATGTGGTGTGTGACTGTCACTGTGTGGAAAGCTTGTTCATTGTCCCGCCTTTCCTACCTCATGTACATGCCTGTGCTTAAATATTTTTCTGGTGAACTCTTTGTTAGGCAATGTTTGTTTCTTGTTGAGCTGTGGCTTCTGACCACTTATTCACTTCCAGATTTTCCACACAGACTTGCCCAGTGGACCACAGGCTTTGCAGGTATTTCTGAATGCAGGACAGCTACATGGCTGATGCATGAGACCACATTTGTCGCACATCTTGCCCTCTCAAAGCCCTTGGCTGCCTCACCTATGCTTTTCACTGCTCCACGCACGTATGTATTGCCTGCTCAAAGCTATAGCTTTATATTTTCTGCCATCTTTGAGGAAACTGTCAATATCATATAGTTGTCTCTTGTCAAGCAGGTACTAATGGAATGCCTCTATTGGAATTGATGTGACTACCTGCTCCATTATCCTCTCAGAGAGTTCTGCATCTGAGAAATTAGTCTTTCCTTTTTCCCAGCATCTACTGACAAACTGGTCACAAGTTTCTATGGGCCATTATCTATAGGCCAAGAGTTCAAGTCATGGATCCTGAAGTTGAACTTGACCTTGAGTGGGTCTTCTAGCATTGTCCAGAGTTTAGGTGGTCTTTTCTGGTCTGCTTCTGACAGTCCAGAAGTATTGACTCAATGCAGACCTTCATTGCCAATTGCAATCCTTATTTTAATTGCTTGCTTGTCAGGTTCTGTGACAGCAAGATCTAAAACTCCATACACTGTCCAAAGAGTTGGAATTCGTGAAGGATATCCGAAACCTTCCAATTCATCACTGGGTAATTTGTGGTCATGGTGTCAAAGCTTCTTGCTGATAAGACTTCTTGCCAGAGATTTCCCCTTTAATTCTTTTATTTTTAATAGCTTTCCTTGAAGGAAAAAAAACAATGCAGATCTGCTGTGCCTGCAGCATTGGACCTCTGCCAGACCCTGAGCTCTGTGGCTGCAGAACAGGCTTTTAGCTTCTGCTCAAGGAGCTCCACCCACGAAGCTATATTGGCGGGAATATCACAACACATGATGGCAGAGCACTCTCACAGTCCCACCTCGAACCGACTCCTTCCTTTTTGAGCCCAATTCTATCCGAATATTTTCTTTCGAATAAACTACCTTCTTCATTTACTCACACTCTCCCGAAATACTGATTTTGAGGATGGTCTTTGAAACTGGCCCTATGTCACGCCACCGCCGCTTCCTCTAGTGATTTTCAGTGTTGTCTTAGGCTTTTATGGCTTTACACAGGAGAAGCCACTGTCCATGATGTTGCTCTTGCGAACGCCATCACCGTGTCGAACACAGTTACTAGTAGGTTGAGCACCTCTGCATCGCTGCTACCCTATTGTGTTCCACTGCCACCGCATTGTTTTATTGAATTCTCAACACAAATGTACCAAACACTCTGAGGATGAATGGTAAGTTAAATGAAGGGTTCTTTATTACAGGCGAGTTCTGAGATACATGTGCTGCCTGTTGACTAACATTGCTCCAACACTGTATCACATGTTGGCTTGCATCACTTCCTGTGATGATGTATATAAAACTATTTACATATTCAGCAGTATGTTAACTAGTACTCAAACAGTTAAAGCAATATCACAACACTGTACACCTCAAGTAAATCTCCCGTCAGCTCCTCTAGTCCAAAGAAAGCAATCTCAGCCTATCCAGTGTTACGACCGACCGCTCCTGTCAAAGCCCCCAATCAAAATATACCATTCTGATTGTGGTGGGACTAACACACTGTTAATTCAATCCCGTTGTTCCACAGATCGGCTAACATATCATTTAAAAACTTTCCAAATTAAAGAAAGACCCACCAAATTGTACCATCTATTAACCCCCAAATGAGGCTAACCAAATCAGGTGTCTTCAAATCAACAATTAACTCTTTAATTAAATGAACTAAATTCTTAAACACTATGAACATTTAAAAATAGAAAAATTGGAGTCCTTGCAAATTTACAATCCAATGTTGTTCGAAGTCCTCGCAGAATGTGGTTCGAAGTCCCTCGCAGTTGTCTGATGCGGGAAAAAAGGTTCTTCCACAGTAGAACAGTCCATAGTCTAACTTCAGTCGGTGATGTTTTCCTACTCTAGCGAATTTCAATAATTAACAACTTGCAAACACTTTCAATGGAATCAATCTGACTTTAGAGTTTTTTTAAGAGATAAAAGATTGTCACAGTCTAACTTCCCTTTCTTCAATTTAAAGTACCAGAGATCTCTGTCTTGACTTGACATTTTAGAATTTCGAGAGATAATAATTAAACAGACAAAAATCCTCTTTCCTTCAGGTTAAACGGTTGAGAGCTTTTTCAGTGCTGACACTACAGCTGTTTCTGTGTCTTCTGTCTGTGTTCAAACTGTCTTACTAACTGCTAGTTCAAACTGAATTGTAACAAATGTATGGCATCAGACTCATTCCCAGTGGCTGTTTCCATGGTATCGAGAATGCACTCTTTGAATCACAGTCTCCAAATGGCCGTTTCTAAGGCAACGAAAATGCACCTTCCTATCACTCCTAAGGCTTGCTGGCTCTTAAAGCAATACTGATCCCTTACAAGCCTTAAAGGCAAAACGCATTTTCTGAAAAGAAAGTACAGGATCATGACACCAGTCTTTCCTCATAGCTAAAATTCGTCATTCCTGGCAAATCTCTATACCCTCTCCAGTGCGATCTATTGTGGAGAGTGTGCCTGGCTACATTGCTAATGCACCTCTAGATTCTCCTTCTCAATGATAGTTCCTGGGGTTCAGCATCTGTATCCAGCTGACCAAAGCTGGGAGAGGATTATGTCCTCCAATGCGGAATCTCCACAACTGTCCCTGCCACCAGTGTCCGCTCATGCTCACTTGTATGGTGTGAATCAACAGCTGAAAACCCAACTAACTCCCTAAGTAGACCCACTGAAGTGCAAGCATTTGTTCTGGTGCATGGTTGTACATCCTGTGATGGTACATGCTCAGAAGCAATGAGGTCCTCTGAGGAAAGTCCTGCAATATTTGCTGTGTGCATGCAGGCCCTGGAGGACAAAAGAAAGGGATATGATTTAGTTCTGGAAAAGTCACAATCTTGGCAATCGCAATACTCAGTCTTCTCACAGTTCAGTCATTGATGAAATGAAGTCAGCATATGTATGGTAGAGATATTTGTAACTCTCTCGCCAGCTATCTGCGAGCTTCCCATCTTTCCATCTCAGACCGAGAGGGATGCAAATATGTCACTTACCTCCAAGGCTTCCTCCTCTGCTTCTGTGAGCTGGACTATTAGTGGCAGGCTTATTCCGGTCAACTCCCTTTCCTTTGTGTTTTGTGCTCCCCTGCAAAGGCCAAAGTAACAGACCTATGAGTGAATGAAGGTGAGGGTTTTTCACCTGATGGATGCATTGCATTCAGTGAGGGTAACTATGATGCATCACATTGCATAAGGATTGGGGTGAGTGGCAATGGTGGATGGATAAAAGGGTGTGTGATGAAAATGAAGGCTGAAAGTGAAGCTACAACACAGCACTAACGCATGCTAAACAGCAGAAGCAACATGCTATAGCCAGAGCTAAGTGAGCCTTAAACCAATGGATCAGATCAAAGCTTTGCAGTCCTGTCCATTAAGTCACGAGTATTGGTGGAGGAACAGGCTCAATGAACATCCCCATCCCCATCTTCAATGATGGCAGAGTCCAGCAAGTGAGTACAAAAGACAAGGCTGAATTGTTTGCAATCATCTTCAGCCAGAAGTGCAGAGCAGATGATTCATTTTGGCCTCCTCCTAAAGTCCCATCACAGAAGCCAGTCTTCAGCCAATTTGATTCAATCCATGTGATACAGAAATGGCTGAATGAACTGAACACGGCAAAGGCTATGAGCCCAAACAGCATCTCAGCAGTCGTGCTGAAGACTTGTGCTCTAGAACTAGCTGTGCCTCGTGGCGAACTGTTCCAGTACAGCTACAACACTCGCACCTACCGGACAAACTGCCCAGGTATTTCCTGCCTACCAGCTTTCTCTCAATGATCAGCAAAGTGATGGAAGGCGTAATTTACAGCAAGATCAAGCAGCACTTACCAATAATCTGCTCACCAACGCTTAGTTTGGGTTCCGTCAGAATCACTTGACTCCAGACTTTTGTCCAAACATAGAGAAAGGAGCTGAATTCCCAGGTGATGTGAGAGTCACTGCGCTTCTCATCAAGGCAGCACTTGACCGAGTGTATTATCAATGAGGCTTTGTAAAATTGAAGTCAATGGAAATCAGGAGAAGACTCTCCACTGGTTGGAATTATACCTAACAAAAAAGATGTTTAAGGTTGCAGGATGCCAATCATCTCTATCCCAGAACATTGCTGTAGGAGCTCCTCAGGGCAGTGTCATAGTCCCAGCCATCTTCAACTGCTTCATTAATGAGCTTCCCTCCATCATAAGGTCAGAAGTAGGGAATTTTGCTGATGATTGCACAGTGTTCAGTTCCATTTGTAACTCCTCAGATAATGAAACAGTACTTGCCTGCATGCAGCAAGGCCTGGACAACATTCAAGCTTGGGTTGATAGTGGCAAGTTAGATTTGTACCACACAAATGCCAGGCAATGACCATCTCCAACAAGAGAGTCTAACCACCTTCCTTGACAGTCAACAGAATTACCATTGCTGAATGTCCCATCATCAACATCCTGGAGGTGGGCGGGGTGAGGAGGATGTCACCATTGACCAAAATCTTAACTGAATCAGCCACATAAGTATTGTAGCTACAAGAGTCGGTCAGGGGCTGAGTATTCTGTGATGATTAACTCACCTTCTGACTCCCAAAAGCCTTTCCACCATCTTCAAGTCACAAGTCAGGAATGCAATGGAAGACTCTTCATTTCTCTGGATGAGTGCAGCTTCAACAACACTCAGGAAGTTCGATGCCATCCAGGACGAAGCAACCTGCTTGACTGGCATCCCACTCACCACCTTAAAACATCCACTCCCTCCACCACTGGTGCAATATCACTGCAGTGTATACCATACCACTCCAGAGCTTGAGCACAAAAATCAAGGCTGACATTCCAGTGCAGGACTGAGGGAGTGCTGCACTGTTGGAGGTGCTGCTTTTGGATGAGACATTAAACCGAGGCACCATCTGCTTGTTCAGGGTGATGATACTATTTCAAAGAAAAGCAGGAGAGTTATCCCCAGTGTCCTGAACAATATTTATCGCTCAATTAAATCACAAAAAAAATGATCCAGTCATTATCATATTGCTGTTTGTGGGAGTTTGCTGTGCGCATACTGTTTGCTGCATTTCCTGTGTTACAATTGTGACTACACTTCAAAAAGTACTTCATTGGCTATAAAGTGCTTTGAGACATCAGGTGGTCGTAAATACAAGTCTTTCTTTTCTTTTTATCTACAAGATGCTCTGCAACAACCTGCCAAAGCTTCTTTAACAGCAACTCCCAAACCTGCAACTCCTATTGCCTAGAAGGACAAGGGCAATAGGCGCATGGGAAAACAAGCACCTGCAAGTTCCTCTCCAAATCACACATCATCCAGTCTTATAATTATATCCTTCATGGTCACTGGGTCAAAATCCTGGAACTCCCTACCTAACAGCACTGTAGGAGTACCTTCACCTCACGAACTGCAATAGATCAAGGCGGCGGCTCCCCACCAACATCTCAAGGGTGATTATGGGTGGACAATAAATGTTGGCTTTGCCAATGACACTCATGAATGAATAAAAAGAGAAACTCACTTTTCCGGTAAATCAGTTCCTACATTTCGTCCAAGTTCTGGGAACAATGTTCCTGTGGCTAACCTCCTCAACTCCATCGAACATCTTCTTGATAAGACCTGCAAGTTTTTTCACACATTGCTGGGGAAAAATATTTCCTTCCTGCTCCTAACTACACCTAGCAGTAATTCCAGTGATGTGTTACTGAATCTGTCTGTTTCCCTTGCTCTATGTCCATCATCCATTCAGAAGATCTCCTATTTCCATTTGGGCATTGTACCTTAATGAACTTGTCAACATTAATAGGTAAAATTGAGTTGAGATTGCAGATTCCAACTTCACTGGGTTTTGCCGTAATTCTACCACCCACCCTCGGTCTCTCACTCAGAAGTTGCCATCATATTAATATCAGGGCCTCTGAAGTGGTTAGGTCACTTCCAGTTTTTCTCCAGGTTCTCCAGTCACTATACCTTCAATAATCAAAAGCATAGGGAACCCAATCCCAATTCTTCATTTGTGTTGTCCTTGAAAAAGCTGCAAGGATACATTCAATAGGAATTCAATTAATCATCCCTCTCACCTGCAAGGAGGCATGTGGCCTCCACTTGGTGTTTATCCACAGCTTTGTAGCCGAGGTCAGAAACTTAGCAAAGCATAGACCTTAAAACTACTTTTCACAACCTCAGCATCCTGTTTGACCTGAAGTTGAGCTTTCAACCCCATATCCTAACCATCAAAAAGACCACATACTTCTGTTGCTGTAACATCACCTGCTTCTGCCCCTATTCTGAAATATTTAACTGTGCCTTTGTCACCTCCAGACTCCATTATTCCAATCCTCTCTAGGCCAGCCTCCCATCCTTCATGTTCTGTAAACTTCAACACATCAAAAACTCTGCTGCCTGTATCCTATCCCACTCACTCCTGATTCCTGTTCTTGCTGCCCTACATTGGCTCCTGGTCCCCAATACTTTCAAGATAAAGCTCTCATCACTGTGTTTAAATCCCTTCATTCCTCATTCCCTTCCTGACACTAGAACTTCCAGCCTCACAATTCTACATGGTCATGTGTGTGTCCTTCCCTTTGCCCCACCATTAACAGTCATGCCTTCAGCAGCCTAGGCCCCACACTCTGTAATTCCTTCACTTCATTCGTTCTGTTTTCTGCATCTCCCTCTACTTCTTTTAGACTCATCAATTTGACCAAGTTTTTGGCAACTCCACCTAATATCGCCCTCTCTGGCTTGACATTCATTTTTGTCCAATTACATCTCTGTGATGCACCTTGGAACTTTTTTTTTATACACTAAAGCCTCCCTATAAGTGCAAGTTGATATTGTTGACAAAGTTAACCTGCTTTAATACCCAAATGTTAACCTGTCTTTTATCTTTTTTAATTGTTGACATCTTCAAAAGCACTATATCTAATATTATACCATGCACAGCTCTAGGATCCATCTGTGCTTTGAACATTAGTGTTCATTGACTTTCATGTGCTGTAAAAGTCTGTCCATAACTATTTTAAATTGCCATAAAGCCACCTCACAGAAAAAATGTTGAAAGGAAGTTAGTTCTTTTAGGGACTAAAACATGGTTGGCAAGTGGACTCAATCAGCACTCTCTTCTCATATAAAGCTGTTGCTTTCCCTTACATTGGTATTCTGGCGATTGTTCAGAATAAGTGCAAGACGAAAAGCTTCGGCAACATGTCTCTATTTTCAGCAATACTCAAGTTCTGTACTACCAAACAATTATTTGAAACTGATCTAATTCAAACTAAAATATCATTTCCGATGGTGATGATGCACTTAGTCCCGCTGGTGCCCACTGGTTGTGAAGGCCTCAAGCATACTGGTGGTCACCCCGTGCTCCCTCTCCAAAGACACCCGGGCTTCGACGTAGCCGTGGAAGAGAGGCAGATGGTCAGGCTGGACTGCCCCCTCAACCGCCCCCTGCCTGGACCTATTAATTACCACCTTGGCGAGGAGCACAAGTGAATCCTCAGTTAATGCTCACCACCTGCATACAACTAAATACTCAATTATTACAAAATTAACCACTTGTCCCAATTATTCATCTGACTCACTGACATTGTTTATTCTGCAATGGGATTCACATCTCAACTAATCTCAAGTGCCCAAACTTGATTAACCTAGCTGCCAGCATTATCAACTCAAAACTCCCCATTCATTTAACCTGCAGGCCCCATATTAATAATACTACTACTAGTACTGAACATCTCCTGCTTGCTATCTCACTTCTACTTTAGTAACAGCCTCTTAACTCTCTCCACTATCCCCATGAAAATGTTAATTGTTTGGTGGAACCCATTCATTTGGGCCTTATCTGGTTTCTACAAAAGTCTTAATATCTCCAATCTATTGGGACTCCATTCTTCCCTAAACCCTACAGTGCTGTTTTTCATCTGCTTCACATGTAATAATGTAACTTTAGAATTAACTTTTGTGCAGATGAATGAAATCATTTTGGCTTTCTCCATATAAAAATTAAAAATGAAGTGTGTAAATTCAGTTCTGAAGAAGACGTGCAGGGGATTCTCTCGATTGCCACAACTTTGTCAGAAAAGTCATGAAAGTCCTAGGGAAATGGTGTAAACATCATTTATGCGATTTTCCTAGTGTTTCCGTAACTCTTCCAACAAAGTTATGACAGACAGGTGGGAAAACTTGCACAAATTTCACCAGCTCAACATTTAAGGTTTCACCACTCATAAGATCTCCTACTTAAGGGGCAAACAGCTTGAATGATATACATCATCAGTCCTCTCAACATTCCTGGACTCAGTAAAAGTAAAGTACATAAGATTGCACTCCTCTACTTTCGGTGCAACATTCCCACAACAGTGAATGACCTGCTTTTCCAAAGGTCAAAATGACATATAAATTCCCGATCAATAACATGGGTGAACTTTTTCTGGCCATCATCAGCAGGACTGCACACACAGCAGGTAACTTACTGAAAAATTGCAGGTGCACTGCCAATGGATGAAAAATCATAGCCAGATCACCTGCAATTTTCTGATAAGTTGCTGCCCACCCATGTAATGGGATCTCCAAAAATGTACTCCATTATACTTTTTCTTTCTCTTTTCTAATGAAAGATGATATATAGGAGAGTGTGTTCCAGCCTCCACAGTGGAAGTCAAGATTTCTCTTTCTCTCAAGTGTTTTTCTTCTCTTGCCACGTGTGCAAGCAGCCTTCAGGTTTTCTGCCCCCCTCCACCCACCCCCCCAACACCACCTTTAGGGAAATGCCTGAGCTCCACATTGTACTTCCTCACTGCTGAGATCACAAACCTGGCAGCATGGTGCATTGGTGTGAACCAACATTTCACCACTATATCATATCAAGCGGTGCAGCATTGACCTTAGATTGCATTGTATTTTTGAGGAGTCTGTTAAATAATAGGTAATTTATCCAGTCATTACATGAACTATATTAGCTAGTTTCAAAATTTGTATATTATTAATTTGTCTTTTATGGACATTTTTTCATATTTAATATAAATTGTTTAAATGTGTATCTGTACAGTAAAAGTTGTACTGTGTATTTTCTTATAGGGATTGAGTCACTGATAATCATCCGCCCTCATATCAGCTTCTCCTACACACATCAGTGATTTGGCTAAAACTGAATTCGTAAATTGAGAAATCAGAAAAATGGATTCTGAAGCTTTAAGTTTACTTTAAATTAAATTCCTAGTATTATTTCTCCTTATGCAGATGACATTTTAATCATTAGCACATTTCCTGGAAAACAAGTAGTGACTGAAAAGTATAATTAAGGATCTCCACTTCTGCTGATAAATCAAATATTATGCTTGTTATTTTTAGTTGCAGGTTTTCATTAATTGTCATGAAGACCCCACCTGCCAAGAATGTGGCAAATTAATTTCATCATATGAACATTAATTTTAAACTGTTGCTGGAAGGAAGAGATGACTTGTTTAAAGAGATCAGCGGCGGCTGGAAAACATTTGCATACTAAGAGACAGTGCCTGGAGACAATAGAACGGCCCCCTGATCCAATTAACCCAAATGGATTTTGTTCACCAGACATTGAATGTGTAAGAAAGCCAGCATTCCAGGGTGTCTGCTCAGATGGAGAATCCACAAACCCAGGAGTTTGTTAAAACAGCTCATCACATGACTAACCTGCTGGCCCAAGTTTGGGTTGAACTGCTCACAGCACAGTTTGGGTCAGATTGCAACTGAACTTGGAAGAAGACAGCCTCTTTCCTGGCTAGCTGTCTCTCTCTCTCATGAATTTTCGAATGCACTGAAGTCACTTAAACCTCGATACAGAAAAGACTCCTACATCGAAACAAGTTTTAAAGTGTGCACTGGGCCCAACGAAACGGCAAGACTTACCAGCAATCAATGCGTCGCGCATTCGTGGTTGTTAACCAAATTAGAGTTTAAGGTTAATAAACTTCCATCTTTCTTGTTTAAATCTAAGAAAATCTATCTGGTTGATTTCTTTGCCTTACAATTGGAGAGCGGTGAACAAGGATTCACTGAGGGGGGAGCTAAAACACGGTGTTTTTTTAAAGTTAAAACCTGTTACAGTTAAACCAGGCAAAGGCTGAGAGGAAACCCCTAGACCCCTTTCTTACCTGGTCATAACTAATAAATAAGCCAATGTACCATACATTAAACTTAATTAAAAATGAGAGACATTGAATAATTATTTTAAACTCTGATTACTACCTTAATAAACAAATGCACAGAAGACAAGGAAGCTAAGCTAAAATGGTTGAGTTTCAAAGTTTGAATACCAAATGGCAATTTGTCCTCTTAATGAGGTTTTTCCACTAATATGAATAAAGCTAATGAAATCAATGTTTAATGTAAAAATGCCACTGTAAAAGATAGAGTATTATATATCAGTAAAGATCACTTCTTTGTAATACCGCTTTTTAAATTCAACGGTTATTATTTACTTTGTGATTGAAGCCTGGAAATAAAGAACATATATAATTTCTATAAGAATCAACAAGCTAATGAGCATTCTGGCCAGGGAAGCTTCAGTTCTTGGACCCAGAATGCTAGAAAGGCAATTCATAGGAAGGTGAAAAAAGAAAACACAGATAAATTAACATAAACTGTGCAAGCAATTACAATCTGGTTGAGATTTATGTAAAAAAAAGTGAAAAATGGGGATTTTAATGTTTTTCCATATGGTGTAAATACTTTTTTCTTGTATTCATAAAGCAAAGGCAGTTTCCATTTGTAGATCATGTCCGACAATCTGAAACATGTGCTATGTATGAAACAGAATGTTTGTGATTAACAATTGCCCCTTAATTATGTATATAGTACACCAGAGATCAGTTGAGTTTCCTCTGCATTCTTCTGCTTCTCCCAAAAGGCAGAAAATACCACACCAGGAGAACACTGTGTACCTGCAAAAGATAATTAGTCAGATTTACTTACAGATTAAATGTCAGATAATATGGCAAGCTTTCAAATCACAATACGTTAATACAATGAGACTAGAAGAGATTAAAATACGTTTCTTACAGAAGCTGATAAAAATAGAATGTTTGGATGGAAGTTGAGTTTATCGTTGATAGATCTTGCAGATGCAAGGTTGTACATGAAAATACAGAACTTAATTCAATTCATGGCATTCAGATTTCCTGCCAGAACTAAATCCTGTACAAAATTCTCCAGTATTTAATCAGCCCTGAAGCCTGTAAACTCTGCCCTGTGTTGCAAACTACCTCATTGAATACTGATGATCAGATACTCACACATCTTTTGGTTTTCAAGGACCTGTTAATGCTTTTACCAAGTGCAATTTATCTAGAACCGGAAAAGTGAGCGATGTGCGAGATGGTAAAATAATTGGAAGGACAATCTTGTTTTTCTTTCTATTTATGATTTTTTAAAAAGTGTCTCAGTTTATTTTTGGGTAAAGCAGTTAAGCAGAAAGATTTTTCTTCAACTGAGAAGTAAATTGGTCAATGGGACATCTCGGATCTTGTGAACCACAGAAGCGATAGTCTATCTCCTTAAAAAATTAAGGATTAAAAAACAGAGCAAACGTCAGAAAAGGCAACAGGGCAATTAGGGTCAAATTGAATACAGAGGGAAATAGAGGGAAAGAAAAGAATGTGTGCAGAGAAAATAAAGTCAGAAAAGAAAACTAAGAAGAAAATGCAAAATTTGGGGGGAAAAACCCTCGGAGCAATTTACCAACTGCAGGTTTCAATTGTTATAAAAGCAAAATACTGCGGATGCTGGAAATCTGAAATAAAAACAAGAAATGCTGGAACCATTCAGCAGGTCTGGCAGCATCTGTGGAAAGAGAAGCAGAGTTAACGTTTCGGGTCAGTGACCCTTCTTCAGAACTGGCAAATATTAGAAATGTCACAGGTTCTAAGCAAGTGAGGTGGGGGTGGGGCAAGAGATAACAAAGGAGAAGGTACAGATTGGACAAGGCCACATAGCTGACCAAAAGGTCATGGAGCAAAGGCAAACAATATGTTAGTGGTGTGTTGAAAGACAAAGCATTAGTACAGATAGAGTGTTAACGGACTGAAGATTAAACAGCAGCAAGTACAAACATGAAAAAAACAGTGGGTAAGCAAACTGAACAAACTAAGATGAAATGAAATAAACTTTAAAAAAATTTGTAAAAAATGTAAAAAAGAAAAAAATAACTAAAAATAAAAGTAAAATGGGGGGCCCGTCATGCTCTGAAATTATTGAACTCAATGTTCAGTCCGGCAGGCAGTAGTGTGCCTAATCGGTAAATGAGATGCTGTTCCTCGAGCTTGCATTGATGTTCACTGGAACACTGCAGCAATCCCAGGACAGAGATGTGAGCATTAGAGCAGGGTGGAGTGTTGAAATGGCAAGCAACCGGAAGCTCAGGGTCCTGCTTGCAGACTGAGCGGAGGTGTTCCGCAAAGTGGTCACCCAGTCTGCGCTTGGTCTCCCCAATGTAGAGGAGACCACATAGTGAGCAGCGAATACAGTATACTACTTTGAAAGAAGTACAAGTAAATCGCTGCTTCACCTGAAAGGAGTGTTTGGGGCCTGGGATAGTGAGGAGAGAGGAGGTAAATGGGCAGGTGTTACACCTCCTGCGATTGCAGGGGAAGGTGCCATGGGACGGGGACGAGGTGGTGGAGGTAATGGAGGAGTGGACCAGGGTGTCGCGGAGGGAACGATCCCTTCGGAATGCTGACAGGGGAATGGCATCACGCTGGAGGTGGCGGAAATGGTGGAGGATGATCCTTTGGATATGGAGGCTGATGGGGTGGAAAGTGAGGACAAGGGGAACCCTGTCACGGTTCTGGGAGGGAGGGGAAGGGGTGAGGGTAGAGGTGCGGGAAATGGGCCGGACACGGTTGAGGGCCCTGTCAACAACAGTGGGGGGAATTCTCGGTTGAGGAAAAAGGTCATATCAGAAGCATCGTCATGGAAGGTAGCATCATCAGAGCAGATGCATCGGAGACGGAGAAACTGGGAAAATGGAATGGAGTCCTTACAGGAGGTAGGGTGTGAAGAAGTGTAGTCGAGGTAGCTGTGGGAGTCTGTGGGCTTATAATGGATATTAGTAGACAACCTATCCCCAGAGGTTTCAGTTGTTCCCTTTAACATCTCACACTGAAGAGAGTCTGCAGAGTCTCATCGACAGGTTTGCGGCTGCCTGCAACGAATTTGGTCTCACCGTCAGCCTCAAGAAAACGAACATCATGGGACAGGGATTCAGAAATGCTCCATCCATCAATATTGGCGACCACGCTCTGGAAGTGGTTCAAGAGTTCACCTACCCAGGCTCAACAATCACCAGTAACCTGTCTCACGATGCAGAAATCAACAAGCGCATGGGAAAGGCTTCCACTGCTATGTCCAGACTGGTCAAGAGAGTGTGGGAAAATGGCGCACTGACACAGAACACAAAAGTCCGAGTGTATCAAGCCTGTGTCCTCAGTACCTTGCTCTACAGCAGCGAGGTCTGGACAACATATGTCAGCCAAGAGTGACGTCTCAATTCATTCCATCTTCGCTGCCTCCGGAGAATACTTGGCATCAGGTGGCAGGACCGTATCTCCAACACAAAAGTCCTCAAGGCGGCCAACATCCCCAGCTTATACACACTACTGAGTCAGCGGCGCTTGAGATGGCTTGGCCATGTGAGCCGCATGGAAGATGGCAGGATCCCCAAAGACACATTGTACAGCGAGCTCGCCACTGGTATCAGACCCACTGGCCGTCCATGTCTCCGCTTTAAAGACGTCTGCAAACGTGACATGATGTCCTGTGACATTGATCACAAGTCGTGGGAGTCAATTGTCAGCGATCGCCAGAGCTGGCGGGCAACCATAAAGGTGGCGAGTCGAAGAGACTTAGCAGTTGGCAGGAAAAAAGACAGAAGCGCAAGGGGAGAGCCAACTGTGTAACAGCCCCAACAAACAAATTCTTCTGCAGCACCTGTGGAAGAGTCTGTCACTCTGGAATTGGCCTTTATAGCCACTCCAGGCACTTCTCCCCAAACCACTGACAACCTCCAGGTGCTTACCCATTGTCTCTCGAGACAAGGAGGCTAAAGAAGAATAGACAATCTTTCCCCAGAGGTTTCAATTGTTCCCTTTCTGAGTTTCCAAGGATGAGTGGCATCTCAAGACCTTATAACCAGGGTCTTTATGCCCTGAACTCTATATGGTGAGTTTAATTCGTTTTTACAGCGCAAATGCAGCAGAATCTTGACACTCATGCATAGGTTGGTGGGCGATTTTGCGAGGTCAAGGCCAACACGGTGCTAACTATGGCGATTCCTACTTCACGGTGTATCACTTGCTTGCTACAAATTGCTGGCTGTTTTTCTTTAACAATGCATCAGTAGAAATCGTCATTCTGCTGCAAGTTCAGTTATTGTTTTGCTGTGCAACGGCACCTTTCATGCCACCTGACATAAGCCACACCTTCTGCAAGTCACGCTTGCACAAAGCATGCTATTGCAGAGCCAATGCCACAGCGCCGGAGCAAAATCAATTAGTGCAGATGACGAATCGCCATAGCTTTGGCTCTAACGAGCGCCTTTCTGGCCAGTGAGGCTTTGGAACGCTGCGCAGTCCGAAAACAACACATTGGATTCCACGTGAGTGCTGTATAGCGAGAGTGGCAGATTGACAGGCTGAGAGGCCAATGGTAACGCGCCGACGGCCAGCGTTCGACGTAACAATGGTCTGGCCCACTCGACATGGAGGCTGCCGGCCAATGAGAAAAGAGGGGGGGGTGGCCTGACTTGTCACGTTCCCTGATGTGTGCAGTCGCGCCAACCAAGTGCAATCGGGCAGGCAGTGTGGATTGCTAGTGTTGGCAGCGGTGCAATCGAAGCTGAAAGGGTAAGTTTGTTATATTTTACCTTGGCATGAAGTTCTTCAGAAAGGTAGGGAAAATATTATTAGTTGTTCCTCTTTCCTGCACTCTGGATCGTTGAATTAAACGTGTACCTGATGATTCTGCTTTTGCTTCGGTGCAGCTAGACTGATTTCGGGTGGCTTCAATGTGTTTTATAGAGCAGTTACATAATCCCACCGGTGCCGGGGAAATGTGTTGATGTGGGCCAACGCCAACCGTGTTCCCAAATAAGATTATCTATTCATTGTGAGGTTGCATTTATTCGTCGTGAAGCAGTGCACACGCACCCAGGTAAACAAGCTACAGTGTAGGTAGTTGCAAATGTAATGCTGTATTGACTTGTTTTGATTAGTTTCGTTCCCTAAGTTTTTTTTTAACTAATGTTAAAGTTACGGTTTCGTAATTCCAACCGGTGGCAGAGAGACTGTGTGTTCGGCAAAAATTTCTTTCACTTAATAGAAGAAATACAGGGGACGCTTGTTTACAGTTGTTTAAACCTCATCCTGATTACTGTCACGCAGCTTAATTTTTAACTTCCTGATATACTTTGTTGTGCAGCTGTTAGATTGTAACCAGTGTTTTTTGTTGTTTCTGTGTTCTACTTGGAACCAATGAAATAGAGGAAATGTACAAGTACAGTATTTTTCAGCAAGCTTTCTGAACAGACTCTCAGTTTGACCATTACACAGAATCTAATAGCACAAAAGGCGGCCATTTGGCCCGTTGTGCCTGTGCAGAGCTAGCCAGTAGTCTCACTCCCCTCTCCCCCAATTGGGTGCAAGAACAAGAGTGAATTTGACCAATAACATTTTGGGATCCCTTGTGCTAAAAGTTGATGGGTGGTTTATTTCTGACTACTAGATCACATAGTGGCACATGTGTGATGTGTGTTGATTACATACTTCTGGATAGTTGCAGTCATTGTGGTTATCTATCTTCCTACCACTCTCATACTGTGTAACTAAGGCACTGATGGCTCTATTTTTCACAGTAATGCTAGTGAAAATTTATTTCACTTAATAAAAGAAATACAAGGGACTCTTGTTTACAGTTGTTTAAACCTCATCCTGATTACTGTTACGCAGCTTAATTTTTAACTTCCTGATATACTTTGTTGTGCAGCTCACTTCTCTTAAAACGAGGGTAATTAGAGCTGTATGTGATTATAATCCAATGGATGCTTGTAGGTGGTCATATTCATGGGACTGTTCATGATGGTCATGACCAGAAAGAACTGGCTTTTTTGTCAGCTCTTCCTAATTTTTAATGTGAATGGCAGTACAATTTCAGGTTTTTTTTTAAAAAGTTAAAATTTTGATTTTCTTTTCCATCTGGACTTTATATGAGGTGGTGTTATATCATTGTTAGTGCACATCATTATGCGAGTAAGTTCACCTCTTCCAAATGCCAGCTGACCAATGCTCATTTGCATGTCTTTTACTGCAACTTTGATAGTGGGTCAACACCCAAGTGTTCTATCACCGTAAGAATTATTTTCAGAAATAACAATCTCATTACTGGATAAAGCACTACAGTGATGTGGAAAATCTGAGTGCTCACATTTCCATAATAGAATTGTAATTACAGGTTTGCATCAGCAGCTTTTCTGTTTTAGATTAGAGATACAGCACTGAAACAGGCCCTTCGGCCCACCGAGTCTGTGCCGAACATCAACCACCCATTTATACTAATCCTACACTAATCCCATATTCCTACCAAACATCCCCACCTGTCCCTATATTTCCCTACCACCTACCTATACTAGTGACAATTTATAATGGCCAATTTACCTATCAACCTGCAAGTCTTTTGGCTTGTGGGAGGAAACCGGAGCACCCGGAGAAAACCCACGCAGGCACAGGGAGAACTTGCAAACTCCACACAGGGCAGTACCCGGAATCGAACCCGGGTCCCTGGAGCTGTGAGGCTGCGGTGCTAACCACTGCGCCACTGTGCTCTCCCTTTATTTCTCTTTATATCTGAGGATCAGGGCATCTTGATATATACTATGTTGTATATGTATTGTTTTAGGAACTTCAGAGTGTAACAACTTATTTCTATAAATTGGTTAAATTAAAGATGAGGTATGATTAATAGCAAGATCCACAGCAAAGTGGAAATTAAATTAATTTAACAGGATCAGATAATCTCCTTGGAATAGCTTTTAATCCTTGTGATTGGATGGCTGTGTGTGCTATACTTGGCTTGTTCTATTTTAGTTTGAGTTATACCTATACAGTTGACTGGTATTGTCATGGTAATTTTCTCTGTGGTTATATTATAAATTGCTGTTAGTATTAGAAGTTTCACACAATACACTTTTTTGTTGCCAAAACAGAATATGTCGCTAGGTCTTGTTCACAGTAGCCTTTTTCTGTGTTTCATAAATTAGTCACTGTTAGAAGTTACACATAGTCCAGTTTCCTGTTGACCAAATTTGTGTGTTACATGTTGTCCCAATAGTATTTTTGTGGTTGTATTCTAAACTATCAAGGCCAAAAATTAATGTTGATCTTGGTGTCTGAAAGTGTTATACCTGTAGAAAATGTTATGTGCAAAAGGGGTCTGCTTTGATTTGTAAAATACTGTGTTTGAATATGACAGCAGTTACTGCCATGTGAGGGGAGTAAAGATTTTGTTGAAACTGATGCTAGACCCAAATTGCCATGTATTTTATTAAAGGCAAAATAATCCCAGGTTACAAAAATACAAAAAAAAAAGACATACGCAACAGGACAGTCTGCATCTGTAAAGAGAAAAGACAGACCATGACATTTCACATGTAATGCTTAATCGAACCATTCGTTCTGATGAAAGGTTACGCATCCAAAATGTCAAACTGTCTTTTATCTTTACAGTTACTGTTACCTACTGTGACTGTCCTGAAGTCTACTGATATACTATGATTTTTCTTTATATTGTTGTAATGTTAATCTTCATCTGTTGCTGGTTAAGCAGTGAAGAATGAATTAATTGAAAATACCACTGGGTCGTTGGGCCAGAAAAAATCCTGCAGCAATGATCAGTTTCAAGATGAAATAATAGACTTGCCAATACATACTGCTTCATAAGTTTGAGAGCTTTAATCATTTGATAACGAATGCTGGAAAATAAGTTTGTTCAGCAAAGGAAAACATCTGGGAATATGTAATTGGTATGATTCGGTATATGTAGCAGTTCTTGTGTGTCATGCGTGCCTCAAACAGCTGTGAGATGAACTTCCCAGCTAATCTGTTTGATTCCTTTTGGATACAGACAAATGGACTCAGAACAGTCGTTTTACAATTTAGATTACATTTAGTTCTTGTGACTAAAATAATTTTAAAGGGAAATTGGTTAAATTTTCTTGTCAAAATATACTTTATTAAAATTTTGCAAAAGTACATTACATAACAGTTCTAATTTGACATTACCTAAAGTGCAGTATGACGTGTGGCACTCTGAGCTTCCTCACTGCACTTACCATTACATGTTATATTTACAATATACATTTACATTTCATGTCAAACATTCTCTGGTTCATACTGCCCAAGGGGGCTTTACATGTATTCCAATCCCTCGGAGTTCTATGGCGGGATGGCCTTAGACTGTGGCCTTTACCCATTGAGGCTGAATAAATATTTGAAACAGAAGAGTGCAAGCCACAAAGGCAATGGGGTAGAGAAATGCAGATTGAGCAGATAGTTCCACCAGCACAGGTATTATGGACTGAGAGGTACTTCCTGGGTGGTATTTAATGGAGGCGTCGGGGATCTCGCTCACTGGCTGAAGAGCCAGTGGGAGTTGCTGATCACCTCCTTGCGTGATGTAATGCGGCGGCCATCCCAATCAGGCTCATAACTGGGCAGCGGTGTGCCTTCCCTGGATTACGGACCACGGGGGTAGAAGTCCGACCTGCTAAGAGCTGACAGCCAATCAGTGGAGGAGTTGGTTTCGGCTGGTAATGCACCCACCCGCGGACCAGGATCATTGGACCCAGGCCACAGTTGAGTGATCGGGGGAAGATAGCTGTCAGCGGCCCCCCACCCCTTCCCGATGGCGGGTCCTTCAATCCGTCATTAAGTGCCTTTGAATGTGGGACTCCCTTGGGAGCCAGCAAGCAACCCCACATGGATTTGTTCGTTGTGCTTCCTGTGTGGCGACAGGCTTGCCTGCCACTGGGCCAATACCAGTGGTGGTGGGAAGAGGCCCTTAATTGGGCTTTAATTGCCCATGTTGGGCCTCGATTGGCAGCCGGGTGATAAGGTCATCAACGGGCCCTCCCACCACAGACTTAATTGAGATGGAGGTAGGAGGGTAGTGGTGTCCCCACCTGCCACCATCCCACCTGATTAAATTCCCTCCCTGCCTCCCAACCCGCCATGGCGGAGAACATAAAATCCAGCCCCCTGAATGCACTTTCCATGTGGAACACCCTTGTCTTGAATTAATCTGTTGAATTCCAAGAACATTTGCTGCTGGATGTACATTTTAAGTTTTAAAATTGTATTGTGGACTTGCAGTCCTTTCCTTTTATGTTTTACCTATGTTTCTATTAAGTGAAAATCCTGTGCATAGCTGAGATAGGCTGAAAATTCTGTCTGATGTGAAATGTGTTGGGTAGTTTCAAACCTGTTCCGAGCGAGTGAAAATTCGCAACTTGCAAGCTTCCCTAACGTGGTACAAATATTGGCACTTAAACCACAGAGATGGCCAATGTAGGAAATTGGGAAAGTGTCACACTGGTTGAGGAACTAGGCACACCTCTGCAGTTGGAGTTGAAGCATAGTGTTGAGGTAGAGTAGAAGGCATTTTCTCTGATCTGGTCATGTTTGACACCGGATACCCAGGTTATTCCATTGCCCACTATTGATTGACATGTTCTCACTTCATTGAGCACAAGTGCTATCCCATTCCAGGCTGATGTCACAGAACTGGAAATGGGTTTCTCCCCATTCACCACTATTACTGTTTCCAGACTTGGTGTCTAAAACTCTACCTATTCTGAAATTAATAAAACTAATTACTTCAGAAAGCAGAAGAACATGATTTTGGTTCTAAGGGGGGTTTACTTTGATGAATGAAAAGCTGCAGAATATACAGATTTCTTTGGGAATGGATTAAAATTGGGGTAATGTGGTTTGAAGGTTGATTTTGTGGTCAAGTATAGATCATTTTCTGTCTTAAAAGTAATCTTTGGTTCTTCCTATTTTTACTCCTGGAGAAGAATGTACACTGAACTTTTGTTAAGTCTCCAAGAGAACAGGATTGAACAGTATATTTTCTGATCTCCACCTTGGTTACCGTAACAAGATGTTTTGTTCTTCCTCCTTAGACTGACATCAGAAAATGGCCACTTTTTCTGAATCTGGGTTCCAGGAGGCTGAGTTGGTCCTGCATTCAAGTAGTGGCAATATTCAGAATCAAGCACAAGATGGGGAAGTGCAGCAGTTGCATGATGATGTGGAGATGAAAAGCAATGGATCAAGTGGAACTGATTCAAATGTGAATGAATTTTCAGAGAACTCGAGCAGTAGTGCCAGCCAAAATGGAAAAGATTCAGCTTTACTCTTGGATTCATTAGAGAGCAGTAAAAGGTAGGAGACTGTACAATTGTATTTAAAGCAATAGAAAGTATGATTGCTGCTCGAGTTCTTAAAGAGCTGTGCTACCAGCAGTGGGGGATTTAGTTGTGTTGTGGTACAACATGTTTGCCTGTCAATCCAACTGTAAACCCACTTGATATTGTCACCAGTTTATACTGGGCTTTTATTTTGAAATTAGGCTTGTTGGTTGTTTCATATGTGGAATTACATTTCAAAAAAATGTGATTTGACTAGTGACTTTGACCATTTTGTTTGACACTTTTGTTGATCTCTGAGCTGAACAACTAACATTGAAAGAGTCATAAGTAGTAAGAACTGGTTTTCTGCCACTGGAGTATTTTTCCTTTATTTTATCAATTAGAAGTATCTCGGAGTGTCAAGCCTGGCAACCCGACCCAAACCCAGCTACATGTATCGGGGTCGGGTTGGGTCTGTACTCTGTGTCCAGCATTTGGGCTTGGGTCAGGTCAGGCTGGACTGTGCTGTTTTGTTTCGTATTGTTTTCGTTTTAATCTGATATATTATTTACGCGTGGAGTAGGGCATTTAAAAAAAAAATGAAAGGACTCTGGCCCGGGTCGTGTTCAGGTTGACTGTTCCCGGGTCAGGTTTTAATTTTATGCCCGAGCCAGGCTTTATCGGAGTGTTCTAAAATAAATGTGGGAAAAGTGTTTGAAAAATTTACCCACCACTGTTTCCTTTCTTCTTCCTCATTCTCCTTCTGGTCTCTTGCCCCCCTTAGAAAAAGCTCTAATTTTGAATTAAAACTGGTGACAAGCTACTTTTTTTTTTTTCCTTACTACATTCATTATGGATGGATCAAAATAGGATTCTTATTTGAAGGCAATTGTAAAACTAAGTCTGGCAGAATATCATGGGTAACGATACAGACTGGTAATTGCATTATAATGGAGCAATATCCACATTGAAATTCATGTCTTTTTGGAAATTTCTCTTACTTAGTGTGTTTTTGCTGCATGCATCAAAATATGTGGCCTCGAACCACCTGCAATATTCTGATGCATGCTCAATGTGTTGGACAATAGTAGTGTGCATTTTTATGGCACTTGCCTACTACTCTATGCATAATGTACAATGCAATTATCAAAGCCAATAAATATGAAAATTCAAGTTGTCGCTTGTAAAATCAATATAGATGCACTTTCACACATCAACTATATGATCTGCAAATGACAGTGTTGTCAAGCTCCATCTGATGATGCTTGTTGATCGAATATTTGATGTATTGCTGTAGTTATGTTGCTTTTGAATTTCATAGTGAGCTTGACCAGAGTAGTTGGATGTGGCTTTTCACTACTCTAGCTTTCCCACCTCCCCTTCCTGACGAACATGCAGTTGCCTGATGAGCTTTTGATCTATGCTGATGGAGGTCATGCACTTTCCCACCTCAAGGAAAACTGTAAGGTAGAGCCAGTCCAATTGATAGTGCATACTTCCGAATGGCAGGTTTCATAGCAGCATTGTTGGAGAAGGAGGAAGTATAGGTGGTCCACCAGCTCGACAGCATGTGATGTAAGGGAGACAAAGGAAGAAAGAAACTCTTCTTACTCTTAACCTACTCCTTGTGCTGTTTGACTATTTTATGTTGCATCACTGTAGTTTTTAACTTGAGTTCAGTGCTGAAATATTGATCATCCAGTACTTTCTATTAGTCACTTGGAACCAAGTTGTATTTTTTTTTTAATGTTTCAGATGTGTAAATCCAAGTAGTTTGGAGCACAATCTTTAACTGTCTTTTCCAATATTGCTTGAGCAATAAAATTAACATGTTTGGTAGTGTTGAACATGTTGCATGTATCGGAGATAAATGTGAATTGAATTGTCATTTGAAAAATCCATATTCATAACTTGAGGAAATAACTTGTACAAACTAAATGTTTAACCTTGTTTTAATTTTCTATAAACTGACTGGTGCATGACTATGCTGAAGTTATCAAATTATAGTTAATATGATTTGTTTTATGTATCACATTATAAAATATGACATTCTTATGTTTGCTGTGTAATTTTTGAAGTACTAATACAAAGAAAAGAAAACGAAGATTTGATGAAGTATATATCCGAAATAAGAGGCTTCCTTTCATGCCTCTCTCATTTGAAAAATTTAAACCTACTACCAGGTTGGTTCCAAGTAATTTCTCCTCTTGTATTTAAAGTAATATGGTGTACAGTATTGAGGTTTGGCATTTCCTTTTTCAGCTGATACATTCTTATCAGCATTTAAGATGTTAACACCAATAATGAGGGGCAATTGTAGGAGATTAAGTTTTGGGAAAACATTTTTCAGTTCCGATAAAATGCACATGTTCTAAGGAGTTACCTATTTGACTCAGCATTATAATTTTATTATAAATATGCCATTTGATTTATTTGCTTTAGTGATTGGTACCTTTTTTAGAGACTTGTATAGTGACATCTAGTAGCTCACTATTCCTCTTTAGGTTATTGAGCCATGTCTTCAATTCTAGATTTGTATGCAAAATTAATTGTTTTTACAAGATACATGCACTTAAAAACATAATTTTTAATATTCTCCCTTCCTTGTCTGAAACTATTTGATTAGTTTTGGGGGTGGGGAAGGGGACCTTTTCCTCATGTGTACCCAGCACCTCATCCAAGTGGCTGTGCACCCATGAGTCTCAATAAAGAGTGTCAGCAAGCTATTCAGTTGCAGGGCAAGGATCACAATCGAGCCTCATTTAACATCCCCCACAAACATTAGTTAATGGATGAAGATTAGGAGCAAGAACCCTGACTGACCTTCTACTCCCTAACCCGCTGATGAGCTCTTCAACCACTGCCTGCTGTATTCCTAAGTGAGCATAGATTGTGAACTGAAAGTGGGACCTTCCTGGTGTGGATGGCTACTTTCACCCGCCTTTTTTAATTGTAGTTTTAAAATAGGTATTCTGAAATAAGACTCAATCCTTTCATTAATACCTGTATAGAGGATCTCAAACAGGAACCAAATGGCTAACTAATTAGACATTGTTGTATAGTGAATCAGCGTATTGCAGTGAAGCTGACTATCCTGGAGGAAAGTAGGGAGTGGGATGCTATAGGTCTTGCATAGATGACAATTACCCTCTTGCTTAATTTTTTCTTTAGAAAATGTTGTTGAATTTTCTTCTGCTTTGCAAAGTGCTACTGCTTTAAAATGGCCCATCAAGTGGAAAACTGTTACAGGCTTTGTGTCTTTGTGCCTTCTAAAGTCTGTTAGATTGACGAAGTATTGGTCTTGAAACATTCAAAAGATCACACAACTGATTGTATAACACAGACTGCTGCTCATATGTGCTTATGTGGTTTCAAGGCTGGATATGTACTGCAGCAATATTACATAACTGCTGGAAGAGTCTGCAGTCACAACCACTTCAAGAATATTTTAAGTGTTTTGAGAGTAGAAATTGCTGTTAGTAATTGGTGCACAAAAGTTGATATGATATGCTTGTACCTGATTCCTCTGCCACTATTTACTGGAGGTAAATCATCTAAAATAAATGAGCTAATGCTGCTTTTAAAATAAGTGGGCAGTTTGGTACCAGCACGTTTAAAATGCTGAGTGGATAATGTTGCTTACAGTGATCCTATCCTGCATACTTCAGGTGTTCTTAGAATATGCATACACAATTCCTGGATAAATATACAGTTCTAATGCTGTAGAAAGTACCTTCCCTGGAGTATTTTCCATAGCATTCGAACTTTGTATTCCAGTGCACATTCCCTACATGGCAGAAAGATATTTTCCATTGGCATTCCCAGACCCATCGCCCTGTCCTAATGGGATTTACTGCTTTGGTTTTTGCAGAAGGATGTTCTAAATGAGTGGTGGGGGAAAAAGCTCATGAAAGAAGATAACAATGGCTAACTATACAAGACCACAAAATAAATGACAAAATATTGGGAGATAGAAATAAACCTGAGGAAAACTCCTCTGCTCTTTGAAGCAAGATCATGAATTTCCAGAAGCCTCCTCACCACTTCATTGCAAGTAGTGCACAGAAAGGATCTATCCCAAAATGGGTATTTTGTTTTATCCCCTGCTTTTAGGATAAGGATGGATGGATTTTTAAGTTCAGCAAAGCTATTCCCTGAACTACTTAGCAGGCAGTTCATAATGTAGCATTTTAAAACAAAATCTCACGGTGCTCTTAAGGCATTCTGGTGAGGGCCCCTTTTAAGTTCTGTTATATCTTTTTTTTTAGTAGGTATTGTTTGCTCTGTATGCTTATTAGTCTTGAATGAACTAGATCCCAATTAAGGAACAACCACTTGCTTCTATTGTATTGTGTTTCTGGATATGTTTGCAAAATTTGTATTGACAGCCCTAATGTAACTCAAGGTGATGGTGATTTATACTGGGTCCCTGAGTTGTCCTATATTTTGACTTACAAGATAGAAAATGTGTGGAAACTCCTATGTTGAACGTAGACAGCATCAATATGTATGATGTATATATGTATAGAGAGTAGGCTCAACTTCTGGCTTTACTTCACCACTAGTGGCATGTTCTAGAACAGCAAAGTCAATTTCCATCATGTTAATACTATCACTTGATGAAACAAAAGGTCCAGTTTTAGCTCCCTCCTCTCAGTGAATCAGGAAATAGTGGAGTTAAAATCGTAGCAGTGGACTTGGTGCCTTGGTTCCATTCAGCTGCCATATTTTCTGGGCTTTTGCCTCATGACTTGGTGCAAATGAGGGTTTGATGATACATGTAGGTCCTAGATGCCTTTTTAATGATGCTTTGCTCAGTGAAACCTGGCAGTACAGCGGAACAGGCCTAAAAAGGTAAATGTTGAAATTATTTTTGTGGGGCCCAGAGGAGCGGGAGTGCTTCTTTGTGCTCTACATGAATATGGGCCACTCCTGCCTGAGGTCACTCCTCACCCCCACCTACCTTTTTCCCAGCTGGGTCAGCTCTGGGCCATGCGATTATTCTGCTGGTCTGGAACTGGTGAATTGCACCGATATGCCCCTTGAGAGTGTGCAGTTCACTCACTACATATTAATGAGGTTAAGGAATTGCGCCTCCCACCACAGCTCTATAGCAGTTAGTCCATGTGTTCCAGGTGCCTGGTAGTTAAAATTATTTCGTCACCCCCCACCCCACCCAACCAGTACATTCCCTTCTGAGCTTTGGACATTGCAACTTGGTCAGTAGTAAGTTAAAGTTAATGCTCAGTGTGAAGCTTGTTAAATGGGTAAAATTAATGAATAGGTTTTAGGATTGCTGTTGATTTGGACATTTATTACAGGGATAATGGCTGTCGGAGAGGATAAAGGTAACACTTTTTTTTTTATTATGCAGTTCCAACTCCCAGAGCCTGTCACTTCGCAGCAGCTCAAATGGATTCAGCCTCATTAGTGCCAGTTCGGAACAAGATAATCCCTCAACAAGTGGTTGTAGGTAGGTGTTCATTTTAACTTGGGAAATTTTTGTGCTCCTCAAAGTGAGGAGTATTCGTCATAGAGTCCTTTACAACACAGATGGAGGCCATTCAGCCCATCATATCCATGCCAGCTCTCCACTGAGCTATGCTGTCAGTCTCACTCCACAGCTTGATCCCCGTAGCCCTGCAAGTTCATTTCGCTCAGGTTGCCATCCAACTTCCTCTTGAAGTCATTGATCGTCTTCATGTCCACCACCCTTGTGGGCAGCGAGTTCCATGTCATTACCACCCGTTGTGTAACAAAGTGCTTCCTCATATTCCCCCTGCATCTTTTGCTCAAAATTTCAGTCTGTGTCCCCTAGTCCTTTACTGTTAGTTATGGTAAATGGGAACAGATGTTCCTTGTCTAACTTATCTAAGCTTGTCATAATCTTATACACTTCTATTAAATCTCCCCTCAATCTCCTTTGTTCTAAGGAGAACAAATGCAGCTTTTCCAACCTAACCTTCCAACTAAAATTCTCCATCCCTGGAACCATCCTGGTAAATCACTGCACCCTCTCAAGGGCTCTCACATCCTTCCTGAACTATGGTGACCAGAGCTGGATGCGGTACTCCAAGCTGGGGCCTAACCAGAGCTTTATAAAGGTTCAGCGTAACTTCCTTGCTTTTGTACTCCATGCCTCTATTTATGAATCCCAAGATCCCATATGCTTTACTAAACCCAACTGTCTACCATCCTCCAATTTGAAAAGCAACCATTTACTATGACTCACTGTTGTCTGTCCATAAACCAATTTTTTATCCAATTGGACACTGACCCTCCTATTCCATGAGCTTCAATTTTCTTAACCAGCCTTTTATGTAGGACCTTATCAAATACTTCCTTAAAATCCATACAAACAACATCCACTGCATTCCCTTCATCAACTTTCTCTCTCTGTTACTTCATTAAAAAAATTCAATTAGGTTTGTCAAGCATGATCTGTCTTTACAAATCCATGCTGACTATCCTTTATTAACTCGAACCTAAGTGTCTGTTAATATTTTTCCTGATAGTTTCTAAAACAATACCCACCACTGTAGTTGCTAGGACTGTCCTTACACCCTTTCTTGAATGAGGGGGTCACATTTGCTGCCCTCCAATCCTCTGGCACCTCCCGTATATCCAGGGAAAATTGGAAGATTATGGGAAGCCCTTCTGATATCTCCACCACCACTTCCTTGAGCAACCTGGGATGCAAGCCATCGGACCAGGTGACTTGTCTACCCTAAGCATCTTCTTTCTTCTTCTTCTTTGGCCTCCTTGGCTCGTGAGACAATGGGTAAGCACCTGGAGGTGGTCAGTGGTTTGTGAAGCAACGCTTGGAGTGGCTATAAAGGCCAATTCTAGAGTGACAGACTTTTCCACAGGTGCTGCAGATAAAATTGGTTGTCGGGGCTGTTACACAGTTGGCTCTCCCCTTGTGCTTCTGTCTTTTTTCCTGCCAACTGCTAAGTCTCTTCGACACGCCACACTTTAGCCCCACCTTTATGGCTGCCCGCCAGCTCTGGCGATCATTGGCAACTGACTCCCACGACTAGTGATCAATGTCACAGGACTTCATGTCGCGTTTGCAGACGTCTTTAAAGCGGAGACATGGACGGCCGGTGGGTCTAATACCAGTTGCGAGCTCGCTGTACAATGTATCCTTGGGGATCCTGCCATCTTCCATGCGGCTCACATGGCCAAGCCATCTCAAGCGCCGCTGGCTCAGTAGGATGTATATGCTGGGGATGTTGTTCCGCCTCGAGGACTCCTGCATTGGAGATATGGTCCTTCCAGCTGATGCCAAGGATTCTCCGGAGGCAGCGAAGGTGGAACGAATTGAGACGTCGCTCTTGGCTGACATACGTTGTCCAGGCCTCGCTGCCGTAGTGCAAGGTTCTGAGGACACAGGCTTTATACACTCGGACTTTTGTGTTCCATGTCAGTGCACCATTTTTCCACACTCTCTTGGCCAGTCTGGACAAAGCAGTGGAAGCCTTTCCCATGCGCTTGTTGATTTTCTGCATCGAGAGACAGGTTACTGGTTGGCCATGTGCAATGCCAATATTATCACCCTCTATAAGAACAAGGGTGACCGCGGTGACTGCAACAACTACCGTGGAATCTCCCTGCTCAGCATTGTGGGGAAAGTCTTCGCTCGAGTCGCTTTAAACAGGCTGCAGAAGCTGGCTGAGCATGTCTACCCTGAGGCACAGTGTGGCTTTAGAGCAGAGCGATCCACCATTGACATGCTGTTCTCCCATTTGCCAGCTACAGGAGAAATGCCGCGAACAACCGATGCCCCTCTACATTGCTTTCATTGATCTCACCAAAGCCTTTGACCTCGTCAGCAGACGTGGTCTCTTCAGACTACTAGCAAAGATCGATGTCCACCAAAGCTACTAAGTATCATCACCTCATTCCATGACAATATGAAAGGCACAATTCAGCATAGCGGCACCTCATCAGAGCCCTTTCCTATCCTGAGTGGTGTGAAACAGGGCTGTGTTCTCGCACCTACACTGTTTGGGATCTTCTCCCTGCTGCTCTCACATGCGTTCAAGTCTTCAGAAGAAGGAATTTTCCTCCACACAAGATCAGATGGCAGATTGTTCAACCTTGCCCGTCTAAGAGCAAAGACCAAAGTACAGAAAGTCCTCATCAGGGATCTCCTCTTTGCTGACGATGCTGCATTAACAACCCACACAGAAGAGTGTCTGCAGAGACTCATCGACAGGTTTGCAGCTGCCTGCAACAAATTTGGCCTCGCCATCAGCCTCAAGAAAATGAACATCATGGAACAGGAAGTCAGAAATGCTCTATCCATCAAATATAGTGGTTCAAGAGTTCACCTACCTAGGCTCAACTATCACCAGTAACCTGTCACCCTAAGCATAGCCTGCCTTTTTAGTACCATACTCACTAAGTATATTAGCCTTACCCTGTGCCTCTAAGCATATATTGCCATCTCTGTCCCTAATGGGCCCCACTCCTCCCCTTACTACTTGCTTACTATCTATATGCTGGTGGAAGATCTTTGTGTTCCCTTTTATGTTGACAGCCAGTCTTATTTTCCACTTCACCTCCCTCTCAACTTATTTTATTTGGCCTGGTTCTTGCCTGATGCATTCACCTGACATACATGGGCGGCACAGTGGCGCAGTGGTTAGCACTGCAGCCTCACAGCTCCAGCGACCCGGGTTCAATTCTGGGTACGGCCTGTGAGGAGTTTGCAAGTTCTCCCTGTGTCTGCGTGGGTTTTCTCCGGGTGCTCCGGTTTCCTCCCACAAGCCAAAAGACTTGCAGGTTGGTAGGTAAATTGGCCATTATAAATTGCCACTAGTATAGGTAGGTGGTAGGGAAATATAGGAAGAGGTGGGGATGTTTGGTAGGAATATGGGATTAGTGTAGGATTAGTATAAATGGGTGGTTGATGGTCGGCACAGACTCGGTGGGCCGAAGGGCCTGTTTCAGTGCTGTATCTCTAAACTAAACATCACACACCCTCTTTTTGTTTTGTTTCATCATAATCTCCCTCGTCAACCAAGGAGCCCTGTTCTTGCTTCCCCAGCTTTCACCCTTGTTGGAATGTACCTAGCCTGCACCTGAAGCATTTCTTCCTTAAAGATAACCCATTGTTCTGATGCAGCTCTTCCTGCCAGTCTTTGTTTCCATTACACCCTGGCTAGATCCCTTATGTTGAAATGAGCCCTTTTCCAATCTAGACATTCTACCTTATTTTGTTCCTTGATTTTCTGTATTATGAGTTTAAACCTTATGACATAATGATTACCCTTACCCAAGTGCTCCCCCACAGACGCTTGGCTCACCTCTGGCTGGATTTTGTTCCCAGCCTGACATCGGGTTCTGTGGTCGGGGTGGGGGCCGGGAAATCGGGGCAGCAGCGGTCCCGATGGAACCCGATGCTGGGATTGTCGGGCTAAATGTTCCCAGAAGCTCCATGGTGGCTCCTCCGCTGCCCTGTGACAGGACCTGACTTAACTATATTTAAATAACATATTTTGCATGAATTAAAATATAAACCAATCTTGCCTTCTGTTCCAGATCTTCAGCACGATGAATGGCACTTGCGCTTTCACCTTTCCTGTCCAGGGAGGGCTGACGCCACCGAGGTGGGGAAGGGTGAACTCTGCACTTTGTGTATAGGGAAGGACAGGGATAGGGGCAACTCTGTACTTTGTTGAACTGTCTGCAGGGCTGGCAGCCTTTTAAAAATGATGCCAGCACCTGCTTCAGCATCAGTGACCCTGTGAACAGCGTTGCCAATGCCGTCCTGGCTATGTGACTTGGGGGGCGGCCTTCATGTATATGTAAAGTGGCCGCCCGCCTCAAAATCGCAGAGGTGTCGGTCCCGTGGGCGACAGCTGCCATTTTACACATCCGGTGCTGCTTCCTGTGGCAGGACTAAAAAGTCCAGCCCCTCATTTTCTAGTACCAGATCCAGCAATGCTTCTTTTCTAGTTGGGCTGAGAACATACTGATCAAGGAAGTTCTCCTGAACATATTTCAGAAATTCCTCCCCCTCCTTACCCTTCGCTCTAAAATTATCCCAGTTGTTATTTGGGTAATTAAAGTCCCCCAATATCACCACTCTAGTTCTTGCACATCTGTATGATTTCTCTGCAGATTTGCTCTTCTATCCTCTCTCACTATTTGGGGACCTATAGCGTAATCATACCCTCTTTGCACCTCAAATCTAACCAAATGGATTCTGTCATAGGAACATAGGAGCAGTAGGCCATTCAGCCCTTCGAGCCTGCTTCGCCATTCTAGATCATGGCTGATTGTCTACCTCAATGCCAATGCCTGTACTGTCCCCATTTCCCTTGATGTCACTGGCAACTAGAAATATAGATCTCTGTCTTGAACTTACTCAGTGACTGAGCTTCCACCACCATCTGGGGAAGAGAATTCCAAAGATTCACCACCACCACCTGAGTTCTTCCTTATCTCAGTCCTAAATGGCTTGCACTTTATTCTGAGATTGTATCCCCTGGTTCTAACCCCCACAGCCAGGGGAAACATCCTTTCTGCATCGATCCTGTCTATCCCTTTAAGAATTTTGTAATTTTCTATGAGATCACCTCTCGTTTTTCTAAACTCCAGAGAATATAGGCCCAGTCTCTTCATTCTCTCCTCCTGGGACAATCCCACCATCCCAAGAATCAGTCTGGTGAACCTCTGCTGCACTCACTCTATGACAAGTATATCCTTCCTTGGGCATGGGAACCAGAACTGCACACAATATTCCAGGTGTGGCCTCACCGATGCTCTATACAAATGCTTGATGCCAACAGAGTAGCTAAAATGGAAAAAGTGCTACTGGGGAGGGTTTAAACTAACTTGACAGGGGTGTGGGAACCAGGAGATAATATAAGAGGGGTACACAAGAGCTGGAAGGGATAGATAGCACTAAGTAGGAAATAAGGTATTACGTGGGGTCAGAGTAAGAGTGTTAGACAGTACTAGAGAAGGGAGTAGTTCTGTATTAGATGGGAGTGGACTGAGAAGGACTATGAGGAATGCAAAGACAGAATTACAATGCATGTGTGTAAATGCATAAAGCCAATGGGGAATAAAGGTAAGTGAGCTACAAGCACAAATAGCAGTATGGGAATATGATGTAGTGGCAATAACAGAAATGTGGCTTAAAAATAGCAAGGACTGGGCGCTTAATATACAAGGATATAAAGTTTTCAGAAAAGATAGGAGGAAAAATAAAAGGAGGTGGGATTGCAGTCCTGAATTGGGAAGGCATTACAGTGCTGGAAAGGGAGGATGTCCTTGAAGGGACAGGGGTCTAGTGAGAATGAGGAACTGAAAGAAATTAGGATTAGTTAAAAATTAGTATTGGAGAAATTAATGGGACTGAAAGTTGATAAATCCCCAGGACCCTCACGGTGTTGAAAGAGATGGCTAGAGAGATAGTGGATGCACTGATCATCTTTCAAAATTCTGAAAATTCTGCAATGGTGCCTGCAGATTGGAAGGTTGCAAATGTAACCCCACTGTTTAAGAAAGGAGGGGGAGAGAAAACAGGGAACTGCAGACCTGTTAGCCTGACATCAGTAGCAGGGAAAAGAGAATCTATTATAACAGATGTAGTTACTGGACATGCAGAAAATGTGATTTTTTTTTTTTGGAGGATGTTACTAGAAGAGTGGATAAGGGGGAAACCAGTGGATGTGGTGTATTTGACTTTCAGAAGGCTTTTGATAAAGTCCCATATAGGAGGTTGCTAAGCAAAATTAAAGTGCATGGGATTGGGGGCAATATACTAGCATGGATTGAGTAACAGGCTGAAATTGAGAGTAGGAATAAATGGGTCATTCTCAGGTTGGCAGGCTGTGACTAGTGGGGTACCGCAAGGGTCAGTGCTTGGGCCCCCAGCTGTTCACAATCTGTATCAATTATTTAAATATGGGGACCAACTATAAGATTCCCAAGTTTGCAGAGGACATAAAACTCGGTGGGAATGTGTGCCATGGCAGGCTGTTGGAAGCAGTTTGTGTCAGTCACTTTTTTTTTCCTACTCATCCCTTTCCTGAAGATCTTTACCTGTTGCTAGATATGGTTTTACAACCTCCAATTCTTCTATAGGAACTCATCCAAATGTCTACTTTTCATAGTGAGCCTTGATACTGAGTGTAAACTGCATAATCGTGCATGTGGACTGATATGGTCACCTGATACCCACACTTCCAGCAAATGTCACTAGATAGTGATGAGGAGTGGGAGCCCCAGCCTTCCTTACACCCCACCATCCCCCCCACCCATCACCTTTCAAACCCGCTGGAACTATGCTGAGCTGTAGTGCTAGTGCTGCCTGGCTTCAGTTTACTCAGACAGGGGAACAAAAGTGAGACATTAGAAGGCTTAGGTTGGATATGGAAAAGGACAAAGAACAATCTAGAGCAAGAATAATTAACTGGGGGAAAGTCAACTTCAATGGGGTAAGAATGGATTTGGTCTGAATAAATTGGAATCAAAGGTTGGAAGGAAAAACAGTAGCTGAACAATGGGCTACCTTCAAAGAAGAGATAGTTTGGGTACAGTCATGATGTTCCCTTGAAGGGGAAAGGTGGGGCAAATAAATCCAGAGCTCCCTGGATGACAAAAGAGATCAAGATGACGATGAAGAAAAAGTGTGCTTATGACATATGTCTGGTAGATAATACAATGGAGAACCAGGCTGAATATAGAAGGTTGAGAGGGGAAGTGAAAAGGCAAGAAAGAGTATGAAGAGAGTCTGGCAGCTAACATAAAAGGGAATCCCAATGTTTACTATAGGCATATAAATAGTAGAAGGGTGGCAAAAGGTGGAGTAGGGCCGATTTAGGGACCAAAAGGGAGATTTACGCATGGAGGCAGGGGAAATATCTGAGGTATTAAATGAATACTTTGCATCTGTCTTTACTAAGGAAGAAGATGCTACCCAGGCCACAGTGAAAGAGGAGGTAATTCATACAGTAGAAGGATTTAAAACTGATGAGGAGGAGGTTTTAGATAGGCTAACTACATTTAAAGTTGATAAAGAACCAGGGTCGGATGAGATACATCCAAGGATACTGAGGGAAGTGAGAGTGGAAATTGCAGAGGCACTGGCCATGATTTTCCAGTCTTCGTTAGACTCCGGGATGGTGCCAGAGGAATGTAGAACTGCAAATGTTACACCCTTCAAAAAAAGATGTAAAGATAAGCCCAGCAACTACAGGCCAGTCAGTTTAACTTCAGTGGTACAGTATATAAAATGGTCCATTTTATGCAGTAAATGGAAAAGTCCTGGGGAAAATTGATGTACAGAGAGATTTGGGTGTTCAGGTCCATTGTTCCCTGAAGGTGGCAACACAGGTCAATAGAGTGGTCAAGAAGGCATACGGCATGCTTTCCTTCATCGGACGGGGTATTGAGTACAAGAGTTGGCAGGTCATGTTACAGTTGTATAGGACTTTGGTTCGGCCACATTTGGAATACTGCGTGCAGTTCTGGTCGCCACATTACCAAAAGGATGTGGATGCTTTGGAGAGGGTGCAGAGGAGGTTCACCAGGATGTTGCCTGGTATGGAGGGCACTAGCTATGAAGAGAGGTTGAGTAGATTAGGATTATTTTCATTAGAAGGACGGAGGTTGAGGGGGGACCTGATTGAGGTGTACAAAATCATGAGAGGTATAGACAGGGTGGATAGCAAGAAGCTTTTTCCCAGAGTGGGGGATTCAATTACAAGGGGATACGAGTTCAAAGTGAAAGGGGAAAAGTTTAGGGGGGGATATCCGTGGAAAGTTCTTTACGCAGAGGGTGGTGGGTGCATGGAACGCATTGCCAGCGGAGGTGGTAGACGCGGGCACAATAGCGTCTTTTAAGATGTATCTAGACAGATACATGAATGGGCAGGAAGTAAAGAGATACAGACCCTTAGAAAATAGGCGACAGGTTTAGATAGAGGATTTGGATCGGCGTAGGCTTGGAGGGCCGAAGGGCCTGTTCCTGTGCTGTAATTTTCTTTGTTCTTTGTTTTGTTCTTTGTTGGGGAACTTGTGGAAACAATAATTCAGAACCAAATTGATAGTCAATTGGACAAATGCAGGTTAATTAAGGAAAGTCAGCATAGATTTGTCAAGGGAAAATCATGTGTATCTAACTTTCTGGAGTCTTTTGAAGAGGCAACACAGAGGGTTGATAAAGGCAATGCTGTTGATGTGATGTACATGGACTTCCCTAAAGGCATTTGATAGTGCCGCACAACAGACTTGTGAGCAAAATTATAGCTCATAGAGTAAAAGGGACAGTAACAACATGGGTACAGAATTGGCTGAGTCACTGGATACAGAGTAGTAGTTAATGGATTTTCCTCGGGGCCGGAGGAGGGTTTGTAGTGGAGTTCCCCAGGGTTCAGTGTTGGGATCCTTGCTGTTCCTGATATATATTAATGACCTAGACCTTAGTGTACAGGACACAATTTCAAAATTTGCAGATGATACGAAACTTGGAACAATTGTAAACTATATAGTGCAGAACTTCAAAAGGATATAGACAAGTTGCTGGAATGGGCAAACAAATGGCAAATGAAGTTCAATGCAGACAAATGTGAATTCGTTCATTTTGGTAGGAAAAACATGGAGAGACGATATAACATAAAGGGTGCAACTCTAAAGGGGGTGCAGGAGCAGAGGGACCTGGGAGTATATGTGCATAAGTCATTGAAGGTGGTAGGACAGATTGAGAGAGTGTTTAATAAAGCATACATTATCCTGGGCTTTATTAATACGAGTATAGAGTACAGGAGCAAGGAGGTTATGTTAAACTTGTATAAGACACTAGTTCAGCCTCAGCTGGAGTATTGCGTCTAATTCTGGGAGCTGCACTTTAGGCAGGATGTAAAGGCATTGGAGAGAAAAGATTCACGAGAATGGTTCCAGGGGTGAGAAACTTCAGTTATAAAGACAGATTGGAGAAATTAGGACTGTTTTCCTTGTCGAAGGGAAGAGATCTGAAAGAGTTATTCAAAATCTTGAGGGGCCTGGACAGAGTGTCTAGGGAGAAACTGTTCGACTTGTGAAAGGATCGAGTACAAAGGGGCACAGATTTAAAGTGATGGGCAAAAGCAACATGAAAAACTTCTTCATGCAGCAAGTGATTAGGATCTGGAATGCACTGCCTGAGAGCGTGGTGAAGTCGGGTTCAATCGAAGCATTCAAAAGGGAATTAGACTATTACCCGAAAAGGAACAATGTGCAGGGTTACAGGGAAAAGGCGAGGGCATTAGGCGAATTGTTTATTTGGAGAGTCGGTGCAGACACGATGGGCCAAATGGCCTCCCTCTTCGCTGTGACGATTCTGTGCATTTGAGGGGAAGCTAGATAAATACATGAGTGAAAAGGCAGAGAAGGATATGTTAATAGGGTGAGATGAAGAACGATGGGAGGAGGCTTGTGTGGAGCATAAACAATGGACCGGTTTTGCCCAATGGCCTGATTCTGTGCTGTATATTTTATGTAATTCTGGTCTCCCCTCATAACTAAAACCTCTCATCCCAGTTATCATCTCCGTGAATATATTCCATGTTGTCTAGAACTGAACACTGTTCTCTCACTGCAGCCTAACCAATGATTTGTAAAGAATCATATGTCCTCTTTTCCTTTGTAATTCATGGCTCTGTTTATAAAACCTGTTGTTTCTTTTTATTGCTTGATCAGTTTGTCCTCCAGCTTTTAAAGATTTGATTCTTACTTGCTAAGTCATTGTTCTTCTGTCATTTAGTATGTACATCCTCTCTTCCTCATTTCTTTCCATAAAGTTCCATCTGACATCTGTATGCCCTGTCTTACGGCTTTCGGAAGTTTCTTATAGTCCTTTGCATAGTTAACCGTATTCCCTATTTTGTGTCATTTGCGAATTGGGACCTTTTGCCTCTTTTACCAAGTCCAGCTCGTTTATTCTTCAAAATATTTTATATAAATATAATGGTCCTTGGGGAGCACCATTGTTCACATCTCTCCAGCCTGAAAAATATCCATCAACCACTAGGCTGGGGAATGGGACTGACTACATAGCTCCGTGGAGAGCCAGCATAGACTCTCTGGGCTGAATGGCTGCTTGTGTTTTAAGTAACTGAGTGGGGGTTAGACTAGAGTACTGTAAATTTCTCATTTCATCCATTTTATATTTAATGTACTGAAGCAGCTTATGAAATGACCACCTCAAGAAGAATTGATGAAGTCATTTTTCTTTTTGCTTTCAGATTGCTTACTTCAATCCACAAAACTTACTTGGTTATAGCTTGTGATGGTGATGAGCATTGTCTATAATTATATCTTTAAATATGGGGTTAAAGCTGTGAATTTGTATTTGCATTGCAGTAGCGATCAATCTGCGAAAGCAAAGACACAGAAAGAGTTGATAAAAGCATTCAGTGTCTTAAAAAGGCACCTGCCATCTGAGAAGATGACTAAAGGAAAATCCAGGACGCTTTCCACACTGAAGTATGCACTGCGATGTGTAAAACAAGTCAGAGGTAGGTTTGCAGTGCTATATTAAGAGACTAACATTTTTGAGCATGGTCAATAGAGAAGTACTTCCATCAATATCATACCTCCGTAGACTGACAAGAATATGAGGATATATGGAATAAGAAAAGCTGGTTGTCACTATATGGAGAGAGGTTTTGGGGGTGGAAAATCAAACCAGTGACTTCCTGGACCTCAGGCTGGCGAGTTAAAATTGTAGCCCACTCCCAATGATGCAAGCTGATTTGATTTGCGTATATTAAGGCGGCCAATTTTGGCTGCGTTTTCCTGCTGCCTGCTTAGTAGAGCAGATTGAAGGCAGGTCATCTCCCAACAGCCTGAGGGTGGGTTAGTAACCTGGGCGAATTTTAACTGCATGCTTGCCTGCTTTCCGTTGTGCAGATAGGGTTCCATTCTCTTATCAGCTGTTGCATCCCTAAAAGAAAGCATTGACATGACAATAATTGTAGTTACAGTTTTCATTTCACGATCATAATTTGACTAGATTCTCCTATATGTCCAGCAGTTTTGTTTTAAAATTTTTAGGGACCTTTTTATGCTGAATCAGTAAGCGCAAGACACCTTTGTCTTGCGGCATTTTGAGATGTAACTGGTCGTTTAAAATAGTTTGAGTATTACACTTTTAATTTTGTAAGTGTTTAAATGTAACTAATGTTTTACTGTTTACTTTTGCTGCAGCTAATGAAGAATACTACAAGTTCCTAATGAAGGATGACTCTGAACCAAGTAGCTTAAATATGAACTCCTTTACAGTTGAAGAGGTAGAGAGCATCACTTCTGAGTACACCTTGAAAAATGCTGTAAGTACTGAAAACTATCAAAATATTGTATATAAATGTTCGTGATCGCTTTGCACAGGAAGGACTTCATATGAACATTGAGTCAAATGCTAGTCTTGTCAAATATTTGTATTCCTTAAAAGAAAACCAAGCAACTTCCAGTTTGTCCAAAGTTAGCATATTGAGCGATTATGGAACTAAGATGTATAATTGGAGATGCGATTTATAGATCAGCTATGATCTAATTGGCAGTACTGAATAGCATACTGCTGTTCCAGTGTAACACTTCATTCTCTACCGTTGGCAGGTGCTCTGGTAAGTTGTGCCTCTTCAGTTTAACATCAAGAATTTATTACATTTCATAAGTTAGCCCTTTTTTGTACCTAGTAGCTATTGCTTGCTGTTGATGGTTTTGAAACCCAGAAGAGCTTCAAAGCTGTGCACACAAGACTCTTGTCACACCATTTTGACCTGAGTAGAGTCATTTACAGCACAGAAGGTGGCTATTCAGCCCATTGATCAGTCCAGTCAGTCCCACTCTCCCGCTTGATTCCTGTAGCCCTGCAGGTTTGTTTCCTTCAAGTGCCCAGCCAATTTCTTTTTGGAATCATTGATTGTTTCAGCTTCCATCTTTCTCATGCGCAGTGAGTTCCAGGCCATTACCACTTCTTGTGTTTTTAAAAAAAAAAAGTTCTTCCTCACATTCCCCCAGCATTTCTTGCCTAAAACCTTCAATCTGTTTTCCCTTGTCCTTGTACCATCAATTAATTGGGAATAGTTTTTCATTGTCTACTGTATCTCATCCTGAGTCGTGCTTTCTATTCTGTTGTTGTACCCTTTGGTACAAGCATATGTTCTCAGCTTCCTTATGGTACTGTATTGTAGTCCAAAATTTTATAAAATTATAGTAACTTATCCATGCAGAACAGGTAAAACTTGCATTACAACCAACAGATGAAAGCATATGCCTCTTCCTTTGAAATGTTCTTTTTCCAGTGCTATGCTTATAATGAGTAAACTAACCAAAGTTATCAAAACAGATTGTAAGAACTTATGCAAGTATGTAAAAAGGAAGAGAGTAGTGAAAGTATACGTGGGACCCTTAGAGGCCAAGACAGGAGATATTGTAGAGGGGAATAAGGAAATGGTAGAGACATGAAATACATATGTTGTCTGTCTTCATAGTGCAAGACACAAAAACATACCAGAAATATGGAGGAACCAAGGGCTGAATTTTACCAGCTGCAGGACGACCACATAGGAGGTGTAACACATTGGAACGGAACCCCGCTGCCAGCCAGTTTTTCCAAATGCAGTCGGGCAGCAGGGTTGAGAGTACACATTGTGATGGTGTGCAGGCAATTCAATCTATTGAGCCAATTGAAAGCTATTTTGAGGAGGTTTTTAAGTTTTACCGGGGTCTCATGGGAGCCACAGAGCTTCAGCAGCTTGCCAGCTATAAGGAGGCAAGAGCTTTGTGGCAAGTGAGTGGTGGCTGGAGGTGGAAGCCATTGAGACCAGCAGCATTTCAAAACATGAAGGGTGAGCAGCTTTAAAGAACTGGAGGGAGAAGCTGGAGGTACTGCTGAGTGGGCGCACACGTTGGAGGCAGATTATTGGAATGTTGTCTCTTGTGCAACTTATGCATGCAGAATTAGGGATTGAGAGAAAATAAAAACAAAGAAAATTCTGGAAATACTTGGCAGCTCAGGCAGCATCTGTGGAAAGGAAAAAAAGAGTTAACATTTCAGGTCTGCAATCTTTCATCAGAACTGGTAAAAGTTGGAAATGTAAAGGTTTTGAGCAAGTGCGAGTTTTGATAGTTACCTAATCAAACATAAGAAGGGAGATAGAAAGCAAGGTGAACAAGGTAGAAGAGACAAATGAAAATCTCACTTGAGAGAAGAGCAGAACTTCAAGGTTGTAGGGGATTGAGAGGCTTTGCGCCATGAGCGCATCAGTTAGCATTGGGTCTTGTGCACTTAGATTTTTAACTTGTCCAGTGAAGAGGAGAGCGAGGCAGGTGCTGACACAGGGAGCAGGGCTGCAACACCCAGAGGATCAGCAGGCTCCAGAGGGCGAAAAGAGACGTGCGCCAAGGCGGTGGAGACGGCCATTGTTGAAGGCGCATGGGAGTTTACCCACAGAGACTCGGCTACATGGAGATATCTTTTGATATCTGTGTTGAGTTTTTTGAGAATGTAACTAGTAGGGTAGGTAAAAGGGAGACAATGGATGTAGTGTGTTTGGATTTTCAAAAAGCGTTGGATAAGGTTACCACACAAGATTGTTGCACAAGATAAAGGGTTCATGGAGTTAGGAGTAATATCTTAGCATGGATAGAGAATTGGTTAAAGGGCAGAAAACAGACTGGAAATGAACAGCAAATTTTCAGGGTGTCACAAGGATCCATGCTGGGGCCTTAGCTATTTACAACCTATATGAATGATTTAGATGAAGGGACTGAGTGTAATGTGCACAAGTTTGCTGACAGAATAAAGCTTGGTGGGAAAGTAAGCTGTGAAGTGGACAAAGGGATGTAGATAGGAAGAGTGAGTGGGCAACAAAGTGGCAGATGGAATATAGTGTTGGGAAATGTGAGGTTATTCAGTTTGGTAGGAAGCATAGAAAACAAAATATTTTTTACATAAGTGCGAAAGCTTAAATGTTGGTGTTCAGACAGATTTGGGTGTCCTTGTACATAAACCATAGAAAATTAACATGCAGGTACAGCAAGCAATTATGAAGACAAATGTCATGTTGGCCTTTATTGCAAGGGGGTTGGAGTGCAAGAGTAAAGAAGTCTTGCTGCAATTGTACAGGGTTTTTGCAAGACCACAGCTGGAATACTGTGTGCAGTTTTGGTCTCTGTACCTAAGGAAGGATGTATTTGCCTTAGAGGGAGTGCAACAAAGGTTCACTGGTTTGACTGCTGGAATGAGAGGGTTATCCTTTTGATGAGAGGCTGAGTAGGTTGAGTCTGTACTCTCTGGAGTTTAGAAGAATGGGGAGTGATCTCATTGAATGTTGCAAGATTCTGAAGGGGCTTGACTGATAGAAACTGAGAGGTTGTTTCCCCTGTCTAGGGAATCTAGAACGTGGGGGCAGAGTCTCAGGATAAGGGGTCGAGCATTTAGGACTGAGATGAGGAGATACTTCTTCACTCAAAGGGTTGTGAATCCTTGGAATTCTCTTGCTGAGTTCTTGTTTTTTAACTGGATGTATTTTTGTTGAACATTTTGAATTGTTTCTTTAAATGTTTCCCACTGTTTATTTACCACCATACCTTTTGGTCTATTTACCCAATGGATAAGGGAGTTGGGTGAGAAGATGTTGTTGAGGTTGTGGATCAGCCATGATCTTGTTAAATGGTGAAGCAGGTTGTGGGGTCACATGGCCCACTCCTGCTCCTATTTCTTGCGTTCTTAAAGGTAGGATTTCTTTTTTAAGCTGTTAATCTTGACAAATTTATTTGATGCTTTTCCTCTTCCATCTCCATATCAGCGGCAGAAATTAGTTACATGTGAATGGGCTTTCCAATGAAATTCAGCTGAAATTATGGTGGAGTGGGAAAAGCTCTGAGGAAGTTGACCCCTCAAGGCCATTGTGAAACTATATTGAATTCTACAGTTTTATAATTCACCGTTGCAACACAAAGGTTGACGAAGGGAAAGCGATAGAGGTTGTCTATATGGATTTTAAGAAAACCTTTGACAAAGTACCACGTAAGAGGCTGGTTAACAAAATTGAGGCTCATGGAATAGGAGGGTTAATGTCCAATTGGATTAAAAGTTGGCTTAAGAACTGAAAACAGCGGGCAAATGGTTGTTATTCAGACTGGTAGATAGTGGTATTCCCCAAGGGTCAGTGCTGGGACCACTGCTTTTTTTTGCTATATATAAATGACTTGGATCTTGGAATACAGTAGAATTTCAAAATTCATTGGTACCAAACTTGGAGAGTGACAAACAATGAGGATAATACAAATAGCCTGTGTCCTGTTGTAGGTGATCAGAATGGGCAGGCAAGTAGCAGATGGAATTTAACACCGTGTGAAGTGATGCATTTTGGCAGAATGGATAGGGTGAGGCAATATAGACTTAATGGCACAGTTCTAAAGAGTATGAGGGGCAGGGACCCGGGTGCATGTGCATTGCTGTTTGAAGGTGGGAGGACATATTGAGAGAGCGGTTAGCAAAGCGTATGGGATATTGGGCTTCATAAATAGAGGTATTGAGTACAAAAGCAGGAAGTTATGCTGAACCTTTTATAAAGCTCTGGTTAGGCCTCAACTAGAATACTGCGTCTAGTTCTGGTCACTACACTTCAGGAAGGATGTGGGGGGGTGCACAGGAGATTTACCAGAATGGTTCTGGGGATGAGGGATTTTAATTACAAGGTTAGGTTGGAAAAGCCAGGGTTGTTTTCCATGGAGCAAAGGAGATTGAGGGGAGATTTGATAGACTTAGATAAGTTAGACAAAGAAAAACTTTTCACATTAACTGTTGGTACATGGACTAGGGGATACAGATTGACGGTTTGGGGGAATGTGGGGAAGAACTTTTTTTATGTAGCAGTGAGTGATAATGACCTGGAACTCGCTGCCCATGAGGGTGATGGAAGTGGAAGCAATCAATGATTTCAAAGAGATTGAATGGGTACTTGAAGGAAATAAACTTGTAAGGCTGTGATGATGGAGCAGGGGAGTGGGACTGACTGGATTGCTCTGTGGAGAACCAGCATGGACTCGATGGGCTGAATGACTTCTTGTGTTGTAAATGACTCTGTGACTTCAGTTTCTTTACAACTTAGTGTTGTCTCCAAATTGTAAATTGAGACTTCATAAGAGTTACCTGGTTTTGTATATGTACCTACTGAATGTCGTAATACCTATTTGCTTTGACTTATATGACCCTCAACTTGCTGGTTTCGGTCTTTTCCAGGATATCTTTGCTGTAACAGTTTCTCTGATCACGGGGCAGATTGTATACATCTCTGACCAAGCCTCCTCCATTCTTAATTGTAATAAGGATGTCTTCAAAAATGTAAAGTTCACAGAGCTCCTTGCCCCACAAGATGTTGGTGTTTTCTACAGCTTTACAAAGCCGTCTCAACTGCCTCTTTGGAGTGTGTGCACAGCTGCTGGTGAGTGTGCATTATTATATTAACAGATCCTTTTGCAGCTCTTGAGATATAGTTTGTTATATAATGGTTGCCGTTGACAAATGCTACTCTTCTAGCAGCTGCTTGGTACACAGATTTGGAAACCACAGCTGTCCAATTATGTAATCCAGCAATCAGTTTTTCAAATGACCTTACAACATAAAACACAATCAGAACGGGTCATTCAGCACCACACTTTTTCCTTAGAAATACAGTGTGGACTTTATCTTAGCCATTTATTCTCCTCAGAGAATTCATGTACAAGTTCTCCCCTGTTCCCAAAAGTAATTCAGCAGAGTTCCAAATTAATTATCAATCTTCCCATCTCCACTATTCAGTCATGGTAATCTGTCTACCCTCTACAGACAACACGTATTTTCTTCCTCTCACGCAACTCCCCCTCCCCAAGCAACCCATGTTAGCAGCATAGGAACCACTGTGTCCTATGAAGTATCAAATTACAAGATAACAAACTTGCAGAATAGGTCTGTAATTGGTAGACTAATTTCGATATAGGCTAAGTGCGAGGTGGTACATTTTGGTAGGAAGAATAAGGAGACCACAGACATCTAAATTGGGTTTAATTAAATCCAGTAGGGAATTCAATACATCTAGTGGGGAATTTGGGAGTAACCTCTCCACCCAGAGGGTGGTTAGAACGTGGAATTTCCTGCCACTTGAAGTAGTTGAGGTCAATAGCTTAGATATATTTAAGGAGAAACTAGGTAAGTACATGAGGGAGAAATGCTAGAAGGCTATGCTGATAGGGTTAGATGAAGAGTGGTGGGTGGAGATTCATGTGGAGCATGGACCAGTTGGGCCCATTGGCCTGTTTCTGTGCTGTACATCCTAAGTGATTCTATCTATTTCAGATGTCCTTGCTCTTGTAATCTTCAACGTCATTCCCAAAAGACTATGTTTATCCACTTTTTATTAAGGAGTTACTCTTAAAGCTGCTAATGCTAAATTTATGTTCTGTGTATTCACTTGTATGGGGAGGGGGAGGTTCCTTCTAATCACTTGTCTTGCTTGATTATTTTTAACCCCTGTCTTCTAAATGCTGTACTGACGCAGATACATAGGCTGCTTTTGTCTGCTTTAGCTGTAATCATGCCCTAAATTTCCTTGGCTTAGATTCCTAAATCTGATAATCCTAGTCACCCTTTGAATCTTATCCATGCCTTCTTGCAGGTGGGTGCCCAAAATTGCGCACACTTTTATTCCAAATATAATACCATCCAAGGTCCAACTGTATAAATTAGAGTTATGCGTGATTAATTCATGCTTGCGTCATTCAATAAGATCCACTTAATGCTTTATACTTGAGGCCTGAGTTGTTCTGTCTAATGCAGTTCATTTCTCTGGAGACTGGACATAACTGCACCCGGTAGAGTAGATTTTCAATTGACAGCTTCCATCAAGCAGGAGATAGGCAGAGTACGCCTGCTGCCCACTCAACATAAGCAATCTGAGGCCAAACCATTATCACAGTCAGGCCTTGTTAGTATTCCTCTGGCTAGCTGATTTCACAACTTGTCCGATTGGCAGTCTGGCAGCTTCACTGTGCAGACTAGCCACTGCAGGTTTGTTGGAAGGGTGGGTCGGCCATCTGGGGCAGGCTCCTTCTGGCCCCACAATAATTGTTTGCATACTTCTGTTTTGCATGTCTTTTGAGTGGCCTGCGTTGGTCCCTTCAAGAATAGTTGGTCAATGCCAAATACCAACAGGGGTTTGTGTGTTGTGCACAGTCGTCCAATAGTTTTTTAAAAATAGCAATGAGGTCCTTTTTGTTGGCATATGGTACTAATTTTAATAAGTTGAGGCTCTGACCTATTTCCATTGAGCGCTTGGGCTCCCATTTCAAGATCCTCGCTGAAATGGCGGAGACCCAGATGCTAGCGGGAACGGGCGGTATGTGCTGGACTGCTATTTAGATTTCATGACTGCCCCATTAGCATCAGCCAGTGGGGATGAATTTTAGCCCCTATATTTCGTAACAGTGAATGGTATTAGCCTCTGATGTTTCACCTGCTCATCATCTGATAGAGTATCACTGTCCCACACATGCCTCATCTCTACAGCCATGGAACTTTTCAGGGAATTTGTTCCTGTAAAAGAAATTCTTTGCAGCAAAACAGGAAGAAAATGTGATATGGGTTGTGAAATTTTGATGACTGGAGTAGGAGAGGCAGTGGCACTATTGCATTTAGCTTAATACAGAAATCTTGTTCCTAGTCTTGTATTACTCCCATATTAACTAAAAGATGCAATGTAACAGTGCCAGTGTTTTTGTCTCTCCATTCCTATAAACTGTGGGATCTCTGCACTCTTAGCTCAACTGGAAAATGTTCGTTTTCCTTTTTTTATTTGGAAGTTTTTTTTTTATTCATTCGTGGGATGTGGGCGTGGCTGGCTAGGCCGTCATTTATTACCCATCCCTAATTGCCCTTGAGAAGGTGATGGTGAGCTGCCTTCTTGAACCGCTACAGTCCTTGGGCTGAAGGTACACCCACAGTGCTGTTAGGAAGGGAAGTCATTAGCAACGTGTTATTTTTCAAATTTGGAAAACTTGGTTCTATGAAAAAAATACACAGGAACAATATTGTATTCGTTGATAATTATTGCCAAATGTGACTATTTTAGATGTGATTTTATTTTATTGTGCTGGGTCATTGAAACCTTCACAAAAGACTTCATTGCAATGAACATTATGTGCAGCTTCATTATACCAGCACAGTTTTCACATTTCCTTCCTGTCTCCCCTTCCAATATTCTGTAATTTATTACTATAACTGTCTTTCAGATTCATTAGCTCCAGACTGTATGCAAGAGAAGTCCTTCTTCTGCCGTATTAGGTGAGTACTGGAAGGACGGGGGTTTTGTGAACTGAGGAATGTGTGCAAAGGAAGAGTAGGAATAAATTGGAGAGACAATGATGTGATTTGAGTGGAGAAAGGGAAAATCAAATTTATCATAAACCTGTGAGAATATTCCAGGATGATGCTTTTGGAAACATTCTTTCGATTTGCTTTTTAAATACTCACTATGCTGATGTGTGGCTTTTTGGGTTTGAGGAGTTTGAAATTGGTAGGTCACAATGGTTCAGTGCTAAAACTCCCTCTGCTACCTGCTGACAAGTACAAGTGCCTTTACCCACAACGTTTTCTAAAACACTTGTATGCTGAAGCACTTGCATTTATAATACTAGAGCACCTTGAACCTGAAAGATTAGGAATCCTCACTAAGGTGGAGGTGGTGTTTTATTATCTTGTATTCACAAGAAGTGGATCATCCATTAAGCAGAACACTTCAGTGACCTTGCAGTAGTAAATGAGCAATGTGATCTTTTTTCAGTTCTTTGTGCTGTTAGCAGTTCATTCATCTCAAAATTAACAATAAACTTAATTAAGGGATTCTTTTGTTCGTGTTCGTTCTTTGAGCGCTGAATATACTCTGGAGTCATCTAATTCATTTATACAAATTCTACACATTTTGTGTTTCTAACACTTAGTTAAAATTAAGAAGTGCATGAGTGTCTGCTTTTTTATTTTATTTTGAACCTGATGAGGTAGGCTTCAGGGTTTAGTAGATGAGTCAAAGTTCTGTATTCATTCTCTTCTGTCCTTGGTCCCTCTGCCTCACCCCCAGGTGTTGTATTGTCCTGCTGGACTGTAACCCCATTGCCCATTTATTGCAGTGGTACGTTCATTTACCAGACCTGTGGACTATTTTTTTTTTTAGTCAGCGGGAACAGTTCAACCAGTGTTTGTCATGGCTCAGTTGGTAGCACACTTGCCTCTGAGTCAGAAGGTTGTAGTCCAGTCCCATTCCAGAGCCTTGAGCACAAAAATCTAGGCTGACACTCTGATGCATTAGAAGGGAGTGCTGCATTAGAAGGGAGTGCTGCATTATGAGAAATGTTGTCTTTTGGATGACACATTAAACTGAAGTCCCGTCTGCTCCCTCAGGTGGACGTAAAAGATCTCATGGAACTATTTTGAAGAACAGCAAGGGAGTTATCCCCAGTGTCATGGCCAATATTTATCTTTTGAATCAAAATCACAAAAAACAGATTATTGGTCATTATCACATTGATGTTTGAGAGTTTGCTGTGTGTAATTTGGCTGCTGTGTTTCCTACAACAGTGACTGCACTTCAAAAGTACTGCACTGGCTGTAAAGCACTCTGAGACATCGTGAGGTCATGAAGTGCGCGATGTAAATTATTTTTTTCCTTTTTCAATTGCCTTTCTAGATCAACATAAGTACTATTACGATATATTTTTCAAGTTGCAGTACAGCCATATTGGTGCCAAAAAAGTATTTGGCTAGTGACATAATACAGTGAGGATTTGCAACGAGATAACCATTCAACATTAGTGTAAATTAAGTAAAACTGTTTTAGGTATATATTATTGGACTATATGTACAAGAGAATTGTTGCAATGAAAATTGAAAGACACTGTTTTGCAATTGAGATGGCAAGCCACTTGAACTTTGTTTTTATAGGTTTTAAACATGTTTCAACCCCTTGTCACTCTTAAGCATATGCTCAGAAGTTGGTGGGAGTGATTTGTTTCCCCTTTTTCTCTGTCTCACTGATCTGGTTATAATCTCGTTCAAAGGCTAGGTGTTGACCAAGGTACACCATGTAGTTGGTTTATCATGTAACATGATATCTGCATTAAAAGTGACCTGACATAAATCAAATTAATCCACAGTTCACTAGCAATAATATGATGTGTATGATGGTACATATTTTAACATTAATACTGTAGTCTGCTGATGAAGAAGAACCTGGCTTCCATGCATACTCGAGTATGTTACACCATTGAGAAATTGTTTTGTGCTACATATATTTTGTATTGGTATTGGTTGCCTCGCTTTGTATTTATTACTGGCGTCTGTTTCACAGTGGAGACCTGCAGCGAGACCGTGGCATCCACTACTACCCTTTTCGTATGACTACTTATCTCACAAAGGTGCGATCGTCTGAAGATGATGATGACCAACTGTGCTGTCTATTGCTTGCTGAAAGAGTGCACTCAGGATATGAAGGTAAGAACTTTCTGATCTAATGTAACATGCTGTACATAAGAGCCAGTTTCCCCCCCTCCTAATTAATTTCCTGAGATAAGTGAATATTTAGTAGCTATCAGTTTACATTTTATAACTTCTTTTGTTCAATTTGGACCAGTTACTTTTCACATGGCATATACATATCTGACTTGTGCTCTTAGGGTTATGTCATGTAGTATTTGTCATGTAGCTACATTCATCATCTCACTGTTGGCTCTGTACCACATGCAATTTGAACATTCATAGCTTTGTTTACAAGTATGTGGAACAGGGTGGAAAAACATCTTTTCTATATAAAAAAAGGTATCTACAGTATGTATTTGCAATATATTAAAGTCCATGGAAACACCAATTTTGTATTGAGATATCTACTCTCTGCCTGGTCTCCTACAACCCATGCTCGCCACATTGTTACTCTCTTATTGATGAATAAACCCATCAGTAAGTGACCCTTTTTGGAATCTGATCTTTTGTATGCTGCTGGGCATATCTTTTTCCAGTCAACTACCTCGTGATAGTTAAGAACATTGCTCGCTGTTCTGACTCCCACATTGACCATCTGCCACTGACTTGAGAGTCAGTAAGTAGCAGACCAGAGTTGGTGAGTAATAAGGGAGACAACCACCGAACTCTGAGTCAGACCAGTTTTAAATACAATACAGATATGTGCAGCAATCTAGAACATTAGGGAGATCAACTAGATACCCCAAGAGAATGGGATCAGCTGAGAAGCAGAGCAGTGCAGTTGAGTGAAGCCACGAATGACTTGGATATATTGAGGTTTTACTTCGACATATCAGTAAAATTCAGTGCAATTATATTCTAGAAACTGGGACTAGGCCGCAACTTGGCTTTATAGCAAGATCATTGATCTCTAAGTTCGATATTAGCAAGACTGTATAATGTAAATATACCTGTTACCGGTCAGGATTGTAGAGAACATTATTCTATTCAAAATGATAGGTAAACCTCTATAATTTGTAAATATTTGTCAGAGATTATTTTTAATTCAAAGTAAATTAATAATATTTTGGATTTTAAGGAGTTTTAGTCGGATCTGGTTCTAAATGGGTGGCGCAGTGGTTAGCACCGCAGCCTCACAGCTCCAGTGACCCGGGTTCGGTTCTGAGTACTGCCTGTGCGGAGTTTGCAAGTTCTCCCTGTGACCGTGTGTGTTTCCTCCGGGTGCTCCGGTTTCCTCCCAAAGACTTGCAGGTTGATGGGTAAATTGGCCATTGTAAATTGCCCCTAGTGTAGGTAGGTGGTATGATAATTGAGGGAAGGTGGGGATGTGAGAGGGAAATGGGATTAATGTAGGATTAGTATAAATGGGTGGTTGATGGTCGGCACAGACTCGTTGGGCCGAAGGGCCTGTTTCAGTGCTCTATCTCTCTCTGACTCTAAATTTTGTATGAAAATTTTTTTTATACATGAGATTCATTTGATATGTCTGTTAACTATGAATTAAGGGGGTTTGAGTAAAACCTTGGAGATGTGAATTGTTGGATTGAGCGTTTTTTTTTAAAGTTTTATTTCATAGATGCCATTTGAAAGCTGTTTTACAATAATGAAGTTCTGATTCCAGGCTAATTTCATCGCTCTAAAATAAGAAAATTTGTGTACTTTTTTACAGTTAGTGTTTTTATGTCTGCTAATTTCATTGAAAAAAATCTTTTTTTCAGCACCAAGAATTCCTCATGATAAGAGAGTTTTTACCACGACTCACACACCCAGCTGTGTGTTCCAGGATGTTGATGAGAGGTGAGAGTCTACTATTGTAGATTTTTTTAATATGCATATTCATTGGAAAACCATTCACAGCAACTTAAGGAGAGCTTTTTGCTTTCTTTTACTGAAATTCCAACTTTTTTAAAGTGCCAATGAACTATTTGAAATTTAGTTCCACCTAAGTAGACATTCTGTGACCAAAAGATTTTCTGAAAACCTACATTTGTATAAGGTTTGTAATGCCCCCTACTGGCCAAATGGTGTATGTGCAATGTTTACATTTTTCATGAAAATTGTACAGAACACAAGTTTGAATAATTCAGATGTAAAGTTGTCATCTTTAAGATGCCTTCTCTGACTTCCTTCAGTTTTACAATCAAGTACACCACTCTGACCAATAGGAAGGACAAGCCAGTGGTGAGAATTAAGGTGGCAAATATCCAACTAGGAAAACAAAATGTTAGCATAAGAACCTAATTGATTTTTTTTTTGCTATTAGCTACCATTAGTGGGTTTTGGATTACAGTTCCGTTCATCCAGTTTGTGTGAGTTTGTTCGTTTTGCACAGATTTAAAGTAATTGGCAAAAGAAGCAATGGTGGCATGAGGAAAAACCTTTTCACATAGCACGTGCTTTGGATCTGGAATGCACTGCCTGAGTGTGTGGTGGAGCCAGGTTCAATCGAAGCCTTCAGGAGGGAATTGGATTTTTATCTGAAAAGAAAGAATGTGCAGGGCTGCAAGGAGAAGGGGGAGTGGCACTAGATGAATTGCTGCTTCAGAGAGTCAGCACAGAAGCGATGTGCCGAATGGCCTCCTTCTCTGCTGCAACCATTCTGTGATTCATGTCTCAAAGCACAGGACATGACATTTATACTTTTAAAAATATTATTGTATACATACATTGTGCAGAGTATCAGAATCTTCCATTTTCTTTTACAGGGCTGTCCCTCTATTGGGTTATTTGCCTCAGGACCTCATAGGAATGCCTATGCTGATGCATCTGCACCCTGATGATCAACCTTTGATGCTAGGCATTCATAAGAAAAGTAAGTTTGTTGATGCTAATTTAAAAAAATTGGCAAGCATGATTTTTTTTCTTGCTTAAGAATGGACTGACAATCTAATATTGATGTCAACAGTGTTTCCTAAAGAACAGATCGTACATACCTACTGCTGTGTGAGCTGTGCTGATGTTATTTCAATTGGATCTGGCTGGTGTATTGATTTTTTTTAAGGGTGTAGAAGACCTGTATTAAGGGTTGGGTTGACATTTTTCCATCTGTGAAAGATGATGAACACGCAGAAAACAATCCATTTAATTGGGGTGTCTTCTCTTGGTGCACATTTGCTGATGGCTGTGAAGGCCAATCCTTGAGAGGCAGGTTCTGCCACAAGTGCTGCAAGTGAAGCTGCCAAGCAATGCTGTGAGTTGTTTTTGTCATTCGCGCCTGTTGCCAAGCTGCTATAGCAGCTGGTCTTCGTGGTAGTGCACACCAGTCCACAGGATGTGGTGCCATTTCCCTCTTTCATCAGTTGTTGACTCCCAGGTGCGATGGTTGACATTTAGGGTCTTCGTCATGCTTGCAAACATCCTTGAAGCTGAGCTTTGGCTGTCCCATGGTCGTCTGGTCCCGACCCACCTCACCATTCACAAGGGACTTGGGTATGCCACCGTCTTCCATCCTGCAGATGTGTTCGATCCACTGATGCCACCTCTGATTAGTGCCAACACACATGGGAGCTCTGCCTTTGAGAGGACTGCCACATTTGTGATTTTGTCCTGCCAGGATGTACCCATAACAGCAAAGATGGAAATTATTGAGCTTCTTTTCCTGGTAGCTGTAAGTCACCAATGTTTCACAGCCATACAGCAAGGTGCTGAGACTGCAGGCCTAATAAACCATGAGCTTGGTCCTAAGGGTCAGCTTTGCGCATTTCGCAAATTGGCCAAAGATGATAGCTGCTCTCCTATGCATGTATCAAGCTCTGCATCAAAGGACAGATTGTCACAGTGGACCCAAAGTAGCAGAATTTGCTAACCACTTCCAGTAGGGCAGTGTTTAGTGTGATCAGGGGTGGAGAATCAACACCTTGTCCCATGATCACGGTTTTCTTGGCGCTTATAGTCAAGGAGAACAAGTTACAGGCACGGGAGAGACAGTCCATGAGTCTTTGTAGCTGAGTTTCTGTATGAGTGACTGGTGCAGCATCATCAGCTTAGAGAAGATCTCTGATCAGGACAGTGATGTGTTTTTTGCCTTCGCTTTCAGCCTTGGTAGATTTTAGAGCTTGCTGTCTGACCTTGTGTGCAAGTAGACTCCTATATCTGCAGAGAAGGTGAAGGTTAGGAGCGTAGAGAAGAAGATGCCAAACACAGTGGGGGCTGGGACACAACCCTGTTGCACTCTATTCTCACTCAAACTGTTGGAAGTGGAGCCATCAAACTGTACAGTGCAGTACATGTTGTCATGGAAGGAGCGGATGAGACTGAGGAGCTTCAGTGGGCAGCCAATTTTTCCCAAAATCTTGTAGAGCCCTGCTCTGCTGACAGTGTCGAATACCATAGTGAGATCTTCAAAAGTAAGATAAAGGGGTATACTCTGTTCCCTACACTTCTGTTGTAGTTGGCAATGGAGAATATCATATCCACCGTAGATCAAGTAAATGGAGTCTTAATTATGACCCTAGCAAAGACCTTCCCCATGATGCTAACGAGTGAGATGCCCCTGTTGCCTTTGTTTTTGTATAGTGTTATGATTTTGGCATCACGCATCTCCTGTGGAACAGAGCCGACTTTCCAGCAGAGAAGGTCAAAAAGGCGTGGCAATAGATGGGATTTCCATGCTTGAGCAGTTCAGCTGAGATTCCATCTATGCCTGGTGCCCTTCTGTTCACTAGGCAGTCTATGGCCTTCTCGAGCTCCAGTGATGAGGGTTCTTCATCTAACTCATCCATGACAGGAAGTTGTGGGAGAGCATCAAACGCAGACTGGGAGATGTCTGACTCGCAGGAGTACAGCTGTCAGTAGTGTTCAGCCCAGCAGGACATCTCTTTGCTTCTGTCAGTGAGTATTTCACCATCTGCTGACTTCAGGGGAGCAACTTTGGTGATGGCAGGGCCAATCATCCTCTTGATCCCTTTGTATGTAGCTTGTAGATTTCCTTTGTCACATGCAGTTTGGATTTCTTGGCATAACCTGAACTAGTGTTTGTATGCACAGTATCTCCCTCTCCTTTGCATGACTGACTTGTGTACTTTCACGTCATGTACTGTCTTAGCTGTTGGGTTTATGTTGTGCAAAATGTAGGCTTTTTTGTTTGCACTAGTGACAGATATCATCTCAGCTGAGTAGGTCTCAAACCAGCCATTTTTGGGGATTCCGCATTTACCAATTGATGCTTCTGCTGCTTCATAGATGATTGAGCTTAGTGATTTCCAAGCTTCATCAATGCCAGCATCGGTGCTTCCTGTTAAGGCTTTGCTGGATAGCAAGCGTTCCAGCAACAGTGCAAAGTGCTGGTATTTGGCATCATTGCTTATGCGAGGGATGTTGGTGGGTGGCAGCTGTCATGTTTGGAGCTGTGGAACTTTCAGGGGTGCACCTTTACTCTGTTGCTGATAAGAGAGTAGTTGGTGTCGCAATCTGCACTATGGTAGGTGTGGGTGTGAAGAACACTGGGCAGATTGCGCCTCGTGATGACTAGGTCTAGTTGGTGCCAATGTCCAGACCTTGGATGATGCCATGGTACCCTGTGGTGATGTCTGCCCTGGAGGAAGATGTTGGTGATGCAGAGGTCATTCGGGCCACAAAGCTCAAGAAGGCATTGTCCATTATCGTTGATCTTGCCCACCCCATGATGACCGAGGCACATTGGCCATGAATCACTGTCTGTGAAGTCATCCAGGATGAATAAACAACCTCTTGCTATTTGAGATGTTCCTCAGAACATCACCTGGGGAATCATAGAAATGCTCTCTATTTGAGATACTGGGGTTCAGAGTTGGTGCATAGACGTGTGTGATGTTGATACAGTATTGAGGACAGGACTGCAATTTTATATAAATGAAGCGAGGGCCAAGATGTTAAATTACCTTGGGGAAGATGGACTAAATTTCAAACATTTCATGTGTCAGCTGGTGATGTCTGTTCCTTTTCTAAAATTGGATGGTGGGTTGGGTTAGGTAAACCCCCCCTCCCCCAACACTTCCCATTTTGGGGATGTGTGCTGACTACTTTTTATTGGTGCTAATGTAATTGGAGTTTGTTCGCAGCCAGAGGCTGGAAAGTTGAGCTGCTGCTGGCAGTAGTTGTGCCCACAGAGTTTTAAGAAACATGTGAAAACACCATTCAATTCATCAAGTCCCTTCTTTCCAAATTTTATATATGGTCATGATGTAGTTTTCTCCCTTCTCAACTGTTGGACTCATTTGCTACCAGCAAAAATGCTAGTCTTTCTAATGGTGAGAATTAATAATATGGCTCTTTTTGAAATTCAAGTTGAGATGTATGATGTAAAACTCCAGTTGATATTTTGCTTCAGATCATCAGCCAAGATCGAATCGAATGGCAGAACAGGCTCAAGGGCCTGAAAGGCCTGTTGCTGGTCCTATTCCTACTCCTATGAGTGATCATAAATTTAGTATTTAAAGAATGGATAATTGTATTGACAAAATATGCCACATCCATTTTAATCATTACGCTACATGTGTGTTTTGCAGTCTGTGTAGACAGTCAAATCTTAATTTTGCATTAGCCTCTTGAGCCATGTTTTTTTGATTTTTTTTTTAAACGTTTGAATAATACCTTGGTAAGAATTAAATTGCTGAATTCATGTTTTTAATGCTGCAAAAATATGCAGTCACCCCATGATTTAAGCATTGTGGTTTGAGTAGTTGATAGTTTGTTGGTTATTACATTATCAGACATAAAATCAGTTTAATTTTTTTTAATGTGTTCTTTATTCTTTCAGTACTGAAACATGCTGGGCAACCTTTTGAACATTCACCTGTTCGATTCTGCTCTCAGAATGGTGAATACATCACAATTGACACCAGTTGGTCAAGCTTTATTAATCCTTGGAGCAGAAAGGTATCCTTCATAATTGGAAGGCACAAAGTCAGAACGTAAGTAGTTTTATTTTAAGTGAAATGATTTGATTGAACTTGTGTTTGGACACTTCTTTTTGGAAAAAATGGTAGAATTATATCTTGGGAAAAAATTGATTAGGCTGGTGATTAGGTGCAGGCTTTGCAATGCATGAATTGTAGCAGTGTGGGCAGCATGCAAACTTTGTGCAGCCTTCTAATTTAAATGATAGTGGTGTGCAGCTGCGGAGTGGCTGCATGCCTCAGCAGGGGACCCAAGTTCATGCGAGACCAGCACTTTAAGCAAGTCTGCCTGCACCTCTTAAAGTGGGGATTTGGGGCTGTGTTCACTGGAATTATAGTCAAATGAGGAGATTGTGGACAGCCCAATCGAATGGCGGATATGCCGGCTACCGCCTCCGAGCATCTCACCTTATGTCTGGTGACAAAGTCTGTGCCCACATGATGGCCAAATTGTGGTGGATATAGGCAGATACATGCTCCAGCAAGTACTAGAGAGCTCCTCCAGAGTGGCCAGGGAAACAGCAGACCTGTTGCTTCAGCACTCCAATGGTCTGCTTTGAATGGCAGTATGGCTCTCATTGTATGCATGCTGGCCATGTGTGGTTGGGTTGCGGTGAGGATTCATCACCCAAGTTTAAAGCAGATTGCCCAGCAGCTGCCCTCTGGTTTGACGTGGCTGAAAGACTGACAACAGTGTACTGCTGCACAATGAAAGTATCGTGACTGCTGCCGGGATAGCAGGCATTCATCAGCATGATGTGTTGAGCATGTTCGCACACCAACTGCGCATTCAGGGAGTGTGATCTTTGCAGTAGTAGCACATCTCTGCATTTAGATATGGCGTCCATAAAGCTACGTGTGTGCAGTCATTGGCACCCTGTATTGTGGGGCCGCCCGCTTTCTGGCAAAGCCACCTGCACACTCCACCTGCTTCTATCTGTTCGAAGGAAGCATAGCGAACTCCCCTTTCCTGGTGTAAGATGCGTCTGTCAGTTCTCTGCATCAATCAATGGTGAACTTGGAAGTGTTACATATGTCACCTGCTCCAGCCTGGAAGGCGAAAAAAATTCAGGGCCACGGTCATGTTTGCAGCCACTGGTAGCACTGTCCTTGCTCTGCTGAGCCTGCAGGACTAGTTGCAAGAGGTGGCAGAGTTCTGTGAGCACCTCCTTTGTAAAGTGCAGACAACACACACACTGCTCCTGGTTAAGGTGGAGGCAAGAGAAGTGCTCTTGGAAGACCCTAGGTGGATAAGGCCTCCTGCTGAGCGCCTTTCTACTCCACTCCTCCTTTGTTGCCTCTACTCCTATTTCTCATGGTGCAGACTAAGGGGGATTGCAGCTATATCACCCATGAATAGGAGTAAATGATCTGACCAGATCCCTTGCAGTCACAACCAAGGCCTTCTCCATGTCCAGCACAACTTCCTCTCGACTTCACCAGCTTTGACCAACTCTTCAAACTACCAGGCACTTCCACAAACTCGAACAAAGCCAGTAGAGATTAATCAACAACTAACCTGACTATAGTTGATAATCCCTTTAAAGAGCACTGGTGGGGATACCTTCCTGCTGCTGAACACCTGTTAAGTTGTGTTTTTGAGAGGGCGTTGGCTGGAGCAGTGGAATCAAAATTGACAACGCTGGCATCAAGTCAGTCTTGCGCGCTGACTGCCGTCACGATCTGCCAACTTTGTGCACCCTCCTGATGCCTTTCCAAGATGACGTTCGGTGTGGGTCGCACTGGAGGTCTGCATGCACGGCGCAGATGCCATTTTGGTACCAAAATGACACTCTTAGTGCCAACTAGAGGGGAAAACATACTCTACCTCGTCCTCACCAAACTGCCTGCCGCAGATGCGCCTATCCATGACAGTATTGGTAGGAGTGACCACCGCACAGTTGTTGTGGAGAGGAAGTCCTGCCTTCACATTGAGGATACCCTCCATCGTGTTGTATGTCACTATCACTGTGCTAAATGGGATAGATTTCGAACAGATCTAGCAATGCAAATCTGGGCATCCATGAGGCGCTGTGGGCCATCAGCAGCAGCAGCAGCAGAATCGTACTCAACCACAATCTGTAACCTCATGGCCCGGCATATCCCCCACTCTACCATTACCATCAAGCCAGGAGACCAACCCTGGTTCAATGAAGAGTGCAGGAGGGCATGCCAGGAGCAGCACCAGGCATACCTCAAAATGAGGTGTCAACCTGGTGAAGCTACAACACAGGACTATCTGCATGCCAAACTGTGTACGCAGCATGCGATAGAGCTAAGCGATCCAATAACCAACGGATCAGATCTAAGCTCTGCAGTCCTGCCACATCCAGCCATGGATGGTGGTGGACAATTAAACAACTAACTGGAGGAGGTGGCTCCACAAATATCCCCATCCTTAATGATGGGGGAGCCCAGCACATCAGTGCGAAAGATATGGCTGAAGCATTTGCAACAATCTTCAGCCAGAAGTGCTGAGTTGATGATCCCTCTCGGCCTCCTCCTGAAGTCCCCAACATCACAGATGCCACACTTCAGCCAATTCGATTCACTCCGCGTGATATCAAGAAACGACTGAAGGCACTGGGTACTGCAAAGGCTATGGGCCCTGACAATATTCTGGCAATAGTACTGAAGACCTGTGCTCCAGAACCTGCCGCTCCCCGAGTCAAGCTGATCCAGTACAGCTACAACACTGGCATCTACCCTGTAATGTGGCAAATTGCCCAGGTATGTCCTGTACACAAAAAGCAGGACAAGTCCAATCCAGCCAATTACTGCCCCATCAGCCTACTCTCAATCATCAGTAAAGTGATGGAAGGTATCATCAACAGTGCCATCAAGCGTCACTTGCTTAGCAATAACCTGCTCAGTTTGGGTTCCGCCAGGGCCACTCAGCTCCTGACCTCATTACAGCCTTGGTTCAAACATGGACAAAAGAGGTGAGGTGAGAGTGACTGCCCTTGACATCAAGGCAGCATTTGACCGAGAATGGCATCAAGGAGCCCTAGCAAAACTAAGGTCAATGGGAATCAGGGGGAAATCCCTCCGCTGGCTGGAGTCATACCTAGCGCAAAGGAAGATGGTTGTGGTTGTTAGAGGGCAACCATATCAGCTCCAGGACATCACTGCAGGAGTTCTTTAGGGTAGTGTCCTAGGCCCAACCATCTTCAGCTTCTTCATCAATGACCTTCCTTCAATCATAAGGTCAAGTGGGGATGTTCGCACAATGTTCAGCACCATTTGCGACTCCTCAAATACTGAAGCAGTCCGTGTAGAAATGCAGCAAGACCTGGACAATATCCAGGCTTGGGCTGATAAGTGACAAGTAACATTCACGCCACACAAGTGCCAAGCAATGACCATCTCCAACAAGAGAGAATCTAACCATCTCCCTTTGACATTCAGTGGCATTACCATCGCTGCATCCCCCACTATCAACATCCTAGGGGCTACCATTGACCAGAAACTGAACTGGAGTAGCCATATAAATACCGTGGCTACAAGAGCGGGTCAGAGGCTATGAATCCTGAGGCGAGTAACTCACCTCCTGACTCGCCAAAGCCTGTCCACCATCTACAAGGCACAAGTCAGGAATGTGTTGAAATACTCTCCACTTTTGTCTGGATGGGTGCAGCTCCAACAACACTGAAGAAGCTCGACACCATCCAGGACAAAGCAGCCCGCTTGATTGGCACTCCATCTACAAACATTCACTCCCTCCACCACCGACGCACAGTGGCAGCAGTGTGTACCATCTACAAGATGCACTGCAGCAATGCACCAAGGCTCCTTCGACAGCATCTTCCAAACCCGCGACCTCTACCAACTAGAAAGATAAGGGCAGCAAATGCATGGGAACACCACCACCTGCAAGTTCCCCTCCAAGTCACACACCATCCTGACTTGGAACTATATTGCCATTCCTTCACTGTCGCTGGGTCAAAATCCTGGAACTCCCTTCCTAACAGCACTGTGGGTGTACCAACCCCACATGGACTGCAGCGGTTCAAGAAGGCAGCTCGCCACCACCTCCTTGAGGGCAATTAGGGATGGTCAATAAATGCTGGCCTGGCTGGCGACGCCCACATCCCATGAATGAATAAAAGAAAAAGTATGGGTGCTAAAGAGCTGATTTTGCAGCTAAAGTGTTTTTTGTGTATCCTGCTTCCATGTAAAAAGTGTCCTTGTCCCTGCATTATTGTTTTTAACTAGGTTATGAGCAATTTATAGCATATACATGTTGGTCAGATACTCCACAGGTTGCAGAAATTGTAAGGTGGGTGCGAGAGGAGGTGGTGAGAGAATATGGAAGGAAAATTTCATCTATATGTTCCCAAAATGCTCTGAACTAGTGATCCTGTATCACAACTGATAATCAGCTTATTTTTTAAACTAAAAATAAATGAACTTCTGGAGTATAGTTTTTCTGATTGATCAGGGTTTCTTCTTTTTGGGATGAAGTTAAGGACAGAAATCATGAAGCGAATATTGTTACTGACCACTGTTGCTCAGACTGGAGTTATTGTCCTCGTGTCCAAGGAGCCAAATTAAAAGTGATCAATTTTTTCTGAATGCCTAACTCTCAAACGATGACAAAATAACTTATAAAATCTTAAATATTCAAAATCACATGAATTAGAAATCTACAGAAAAGTATTTTTAAATGATGCAAAAGATACTCACTGCACAAAATCTCTACTTAATCTCCAATATATATAGGGGTCCTTTGAATGAAGATGTATTTGCTACGCCCAGATTTACTGAAATGAAAATGCTCAATCCTGAAATACAAACTATGACTGAGCAGATTCGTCAGCTGTTGCTACAGGTAAAGCTAATTCACATTGTTCATGGTGTATTCTAATGTGAACATAATTTGCGTCTGATTAGTACATAGCCTATTAAAACTTTTATCCTTTCCATTTTAGCCAGTTTACAACAATGGTTCCAGTGGGTACGGAAGTTTGGGAAGTAGCGGATCTCATGCACGATTCATGAGTGTAGCCTCTTCTAGTGATAGCAATGGCAACATCAATGAAGAGAGCCAGTGGGACAAGCCTGTGAGTTTGATCTCTGTTGTGACCTAATCTATATGAGCAAAATTAATTTTCAACTTGCCGCCCAGGCATAAAATTAGTGTTATCGAACAGCCAGCCGTAACTGAACATGTGATTTACATATCCATTGATTTGAATGGAAGTTAAAGCTGGGCAGTTTCTATTACAGCTGACTGATTCACCTGGGTGGCATTGAAAGTCTATCCTAGTGACTAATTGGGCTCTAATTCAACTTTATATATTGCATAAACTGCTTCGGTGAAGAATTGTTGAATGCAAGTATCTTCCTCCCTCAACCCCTGTCCAATTTTCTGCTCCTTGACCTTCCTGATGATGATGACTCTGGCTCGGCTAAGATTGCGTGGATTCTGCCAGCCCTGTCCTCATTTTGAACTCTTGAATATTGGAAGGTTACTTTATGATGTCCGGCATCAGTGCTGAGCCCACTATTGGCCTCAGTCCAGTAACGTGTGTGCTTATCCAGCATGAAACATTTGAGTAATGACCAAGTGTGCCAACTTCCCTGTGCCACCCCCCTGCCTCATCCAACCCACCCACCCCCCCCCCTCCCCCCCCCCCCCCCAAAAAAAAAGAAGCCCAAGAGCCCAGATCCATTGAAACCAGTTTAGAGAATGCAGCTACCTAGCTGAGATCACTGGTTTAGCTCAGACCAGGGGTCAGACATGGGACAATAAAAGCAAAATACTGCAGATGTTGGAAATCTGAAATAAAAACAAGAAATGCTGGAACCACTTAGCAGGTCTGGCAGCATCTGTGGAAAGAGAAGCAGAGTTAACGTTTCGGGTCAGTGACCCATCTTCGGGACCTGGGACCTTCTGTTATGGATCAAAGTGCATTATCTGTCTCAACTTCGAGGAAGAACTTGCATGCGAGTTATCAGAGAGGGAAATAAATGCCTGTATCTTTCCTGGTTCCTCATTTATACCATCTATGCAAAATTCAAGAGTTTTAATAGGAAGCTATTTAATTTCTATTTTGTAAGAATTGAATAATTTCTTTGGTGTTATTTACTGTTTGTAAATACTTGCAGTTAAATTTTAAAAAAATTGGTGTCATAGTCCATCTGCAAGCCTGAAACCGTGACTCTCTAAGCAAATAGAACTAAAAGCTAGTCAATGAGAGAGCCAATTAAATGAATGCAGCTTAAGTAGCAATGTAAATATTTGCTGCAGGTGAAACTCTCAAATTACAGAATGTCTAGAGTTTAGGCCCATAGAAGAATGAGCGATCTCATTGAAGCATGCAAAATTCTTACAGGGCTCAACAGGGTTGTGGAGGTGGGGGAGGGGGGCGTGGGAGTCTAGAACCAGGGGACACGGTCTCCGTATAAGAGTGAGGCCATTTAGGACTGAGATGGGGAGGAATTTCTTCATTCAGGGGATGGTGAATATTTGGAATTCTCTATCCCGGAGGAATGTGGAGGCTCAGTCATTTGAGTGTGCTCGAGATAGAGAGCGATAGATTACTAGATGTTTAAGATATCAAGGGATATGGGGATAGTGCAGGAAAATAGCATTGAAATAGATCAGCCATGATCCAGTTGAATGCCGGAGCAGGCTCGAGTGGCCAAATGGCCGACTCCTGCTCCTATTTCCTATGTTCCTATAAGAGGTTGGCAACCCTCATAAAGAGCCAGATCCCGTAGATGCGCGCTGACCTGCACACCATTGGCCATGCACACAGTGCAGCAGGATAAGTGCTGCTGAGACATGGCAGCAGTCATGGCATGGATGGACTCCTCCATCATCCTCCTCATGGCTGCACATGATCTCTGCCAGATTTTGTGCTGTCCCTCTCTGCAACTCCAGCATGCCCTGTACTGTCTACACTGGAGCTCATCGTCCTGAAGCTCAGCATGGGCCTGGCCACTCACAGTGCTCAAACTGTCTGTGAGTGGCCTTGGCTGTGTCAGCCTCTGCCAGCTGCTTGCGCGCATGTGTGGTGCTGTCACCAACTTGTGACCCTGATTCTAAAGCCAATGGTTACCCATCAAGGTGAAAGTTTCTGTGCTGGTGGAAGGTGCAAGAGTCTCATGGGACAGTGCATCTTCTGAGTCGTCGTCCTCCTCCGAGGTGGACAGCTGACCCAAGTGGTTGCGGACCCCTGCGAATGGCTACCTGCATGAGAGAACACAAACGTGTGTGGGTTAGGCTGTGCAGATCTCCTGAGGCCTAACAAGTGTTATGTGGGTCTCCAACATTGATGCAAATGCCAACGGGGAACAATCCTCGTCGTCTTGCGCAGGGATTCCAATGTTCCCCCTTAGCTATTGAACAGCCCGCCCTGTGTACCCACCAGCTCCAAGGCCTCTTCCTTGGCGGAGGTAAGCGGACGTACATCTGGAATTTAACCGCCTGTCTGGGACATCCCGCTATTATTATGGGCCCTCTTGTCCTGCAAGAGGAAGGATGGAGATGGTAGAGATTGCCAGAGATCGACAAGACAGTTCAGCTTATTTCAGCCTCTCATCCCCTACTGGGGAAATCTGATGTGTCTCATTCCGACACTCGCTGTCATGGGTGTTCAGGGGAGGCTGAGCTATGAAGGAAGGTGGTCTGTGGCTGAGAGAGAGCCATGCATCTGTCAGGAAGATACAAAACCCTATCCACTCGGCCACTGCCGCAGTGCTTCTACCCTCCCCATGTCAGGTAACTTCCCACATAGTCACATGCAATCCTCTAGAAAGCGACTGGAATGGAGCACTCGCCTTGGAAGAACTCAGGAGCTCATTGACACTCTTCCTGCACTGGACCCGGTTATGCTGGGTGATCCCGTGACTGCTGACCTCTTCTGCGATCTCCACCTTGCTTCCTTGGTCAGACAGGAGGACCTCTTCTTGCCAGCACTGTGGAAGAGAACTTCCCGCCTTTCCCTTGTAACCTCGAGGAGAATCTGCAGGGAGGCATCACTGAAACGTGGGGCCACCATGTGTCTTTGCTCGGACAACATCTTCTGCCCTCCTCGGGGCAGGGGGGTTGCGAGGGATACGGGACCCAGTCGGACGGAGCTGACAATGTATCCAGAACAGGAGTGAATTCAGGGCAGGCAGGCCCTTAAATATGGCGGCAGCAGCACCTGCCCCAGAGTCATCTGAGGGTGTAATCAATGACTGGCCTCCTGCCCCTGCAACATGATTGGGGGGGAAGGAGACTCTCACCTCCCCTATGCAAAATAGGTGCCCACGCATAATCACAATGAGGCGGGCGCCCGGGTGACCGACAGGCAAGGCACCTTTACCAGGCCTGCTGCCGGGTTCGGCAGGGAACTCATTAATTCAACCCAGTGTGTTTTAATGATTTAATGACTTTGCCATCAAAGCTTTCATTATTTTTTGAGTTTCCAATCAGGTGCTGAATTTTTAAAAGTCTTGTTGTCTCATTCTCTGTGTAGTTTTGTCATATCTCAAAATCAGAATCTGCTACCTAGACAAGACATTCAGTAATTTTAGAGGAAAATTACTGGCCTTCAATCCTTTGTTTCTTCCAGATGACGTTCCAGAAAATCTGTAAGGATGTGCACTTAGTCAAAAATCAAGGGCAAACCGTATTCATTGAGAGCCGAAGCAAGAGTGAATCAAAGCGCAGACACAAAACCGGTAATGGGCTTAATTATTTTGCATTTATTTAGACATGCATGATAAATTGACTTGAAATAACTTGTACGTGTGTTGAGTCTAAACACAGCTGTTGCAGCTATTCATTTCTGGTAGTTACGTTAGCAGTTGATGTGGAGCAACATTATTCTATTTACCTGGGCAAGCTGCAATAGTTTGGGGTCACTTGGAAAATTAGTCAAACAACAAAGTGAAAATACTGCAATTTACTTTTAAATATTCCATAAATATAATTCTATCCAAGTGTAATGTATATTCCTAATGTGTGTAAACATTCAGTTCCTGTCATTTTCGATTTTGTCTAACAACATAAAGCAAGAATGGGAGGAAGGAAATATGTTTGGCGACATGAGGGACTAGTGATTCAGGACTCAAATATTTGCAGGGCTGTCATTTTAAAGAAGAAATTGCATTCTCTAAATTTTTATTAAAAATACCTGAAATAATTTCCGATTTCTCCTTGCCTCTCGACTTGTTTTCTTCAAAATAAAACTATAGGATGAGTTCTTCAGATCTATGAAAATGTGAATGCTATTCCCAAAGCAGATGTGACCTCGAGGAGTGGGTTTCCCGTTATAGAATACTAACCAGGTTGCACATAGTACTTGAAATTATTTAAAAGCAGAATTTTTAAAAATTGTAGCTAAACATCTCGCTCTTCAGTGATTGCATTGTCTGCCATTACTCGCTGACCAAGCTCTTCGCATGAACAGTCAATTTGATAACGTCTTGAAAGGCAGCTGCCATCCCAGGAGCCATACTGCAAACAGGTCACCACCTACACTTTTTCAAATTCATTGCAACACAGCTTCCTCCCCCCCAGCCCCAATCCAAAACTTCAATTTTTGAACTGTGGTATTCCTTTGACATTTCGTCATTTGAAATGATGTGTGCTGTACTGTGCCCACCCCAAGCATGTATCAGAAAGATCACAAATGCTTGCAAATCATGTAGCAGCTGTATTGTGAAAGTGCCAGTGTGCATCTTCAAAGACAATTTAGGGGCACTTTGTAACTTGGAAAGTGATGAAGGGATTCATATTAAATTGTTTACGTTAAACAATTTGTTAAAATGTTTCATAAATCTCTTGCTCTAGCTAATTTAGTTTTATTTCCCCTTTTAACTGAGGGGTATTTTTTTCTTAAAAATAATCCAACTGGACTATGATCCAATTTCTAGGCCAATAGGTCTAGGTCAGTTCATCTTTAAGGTTATATTTTAAGCTTCATGTTGTAAATAGCTTGTCCTAATTCTAAAAGTACATCTATTTTGCAGTAACACAACAGAAAGAGACAAGCAGCCAGATCAAAGACTTTAAAGCCGGCCCAACCAAGGGTACGGCACCCAGCAGTGCCGTAAAGCACATGCTGTTAGATGAATCGAGATGCAAGGAACAGCCAGTATATTGTTATCAGCAAATCAACTGTTTGGACGGTGTAATAAGGTGAGTGAGACCCTGATTGTGTTCCCACAGGTATGCAGGTGGTGACTCCCTTTTAAACGCTTTTTTTGCCAACGTGTACACTTTAAATAACACCCTTTTAGATTTAATGCCCAGGTCAAACAAAGTTGTGTTGTGTAAGTTGCAGAAAAATGTATTAAAAATCATACATATTTTAAATTTTTTTATTCATTTGTGGGATGTGGGCGTCGCTGGCTAGGCCAGCATTTATTGCCCAACGCTGATTGTGTTGAACTGATTGGCTTGTTAGGCCATTTCAGAGGCCATGTAAGAGTCAACCACATCGCTGTAGGTCTGGATTCACATGTAGGCCAGACTAGGTAAGGACAGCAGATTTCCTTCCCTAAAGGACATTAGTGAACCAGATGGGTTTTTACAACAATCGTCAAGTGGTTTCATGGTCACCACTATACTAGCTTTTAATTCCGGATTTATTAACGGAATTCAAATTTCACCATCTGCCATGGTGGGATTCGAGCCCATGTCCCCAGAGCATTAGCCTGGGCTCTAGATTACTAGTCCAGTGACAGCACCACTACACCACTGCCTCCGCTTTGACAAATTGTCAAAGATAATCTCATCACAAATGTGAGTGAAGTGATTTGATATTGTATAGCATTATTGGCCAAAACAAGTTTTTAAAAATCGGCTTAGTTTCATTTTTAAGCTTACTGTTGGAAAAATCTAGTCCCAATTCTTAGCAAAACGTATATGGATTTTTTGGTAATGCAACAAAAGGACAAGTGTATAGAACGAAGATTTTCATGTCTTTTTCCCAACCGTAAGCTTATGGTCACCTTCATTTTTGAAACTATAAAGGAATACAGAATAAAGCTAAAGGAAATTTCATATAAGAGACTTGCTATCATCCTCAAAAGTTTTCATAGATGGTGAATTAGTTACTGTTGACTGATAGCTAAGTTCAGCAGCCCATTTTCTCAGTAATGTACCACCAATGGCGATAAGATGAATGGCCTGTTAATCTGATTTGCTGGCGTTGGCTGAGGAATAATTGTTGGTCTGGGTACTGGAGAGCTCCATGCCCTTTGGGGTTTCTGTTTAGCATTAATACAAAAGGAAAATACTCCAGGTGCTGGAAATCTGAAATAAAAACAGAGAATGCTGGAAATACTCTGGTCAGATAGCAATTGTAGAGACAGAAACAGAGTTAGCATTTCAGCCTGATGACCTTTTTTCAGATACTGCTGGACCTGCTGAGTATTTCCAGCATTCTCTAGATTTACTTCTGTTTAACATCTCTTCTGAAAGACATCATCTCTGGTAATGCAGCACTCCTTCAGTGCTGCACTAAAGCATCAGAGTACATTGTGTATTCAATGGTTGGAATAAGGCTTGTACCTATAAGTTTCTGGCTTGGGTGAGAGTGCTATCATTGAGTTGCACTAACACTTTTGTAGGATCTAAAAACCTTAAAATAGAGTTGTTCCTTTATCAATTAAGCAATCATATAAAATGCTACACTTTTATCATGTACTTTTTTTTTGTAGCTGGGATTGTATAATCGCAATAGACTATTTTAAAGTTGAGGGGGAATTAAGTCAAATTGACCTGTATCTTTACTACTTATAGCATTTTTGTCTCTTTGGCATTTGCAGGTATTTGGACAGCTACAATATTCCAAGCACTGTGAAAAGGAAGTGTGAGTCTTCATCAGCATCTGATGATGATAAAGAAAAAAATCATAACATGCAGGTGTCTAAAGGTATACATAGATGTTTATCTAAACTGACTTTGCAATACTTGCCTCCATTGAAAATAACCCAGCAAGTTACAGTATGTAGAATAATTTGACATTTCTGACTTTGCTGCAAATGAATAATTCAATCAGCAGGGGTCATTGTGCCATGAGGTTTGTGTAGTATTTTATCCCTAAAAGGATCACAATTGCATATTTATCCTAGATGCAACATTTCTCTTGGTGTCTGTATACCAAACCCAAACTGTTCATGGCTTCACAATCAAAATTCAGAGTTTGTTCCACAAGGATGAGAAAAGTGTAAATATGAATACTTGATCTCAGCAGTACTTTCATTGGAGTTAAGAGCTTCTGGAAGCAAAAGTATACATGCAAAATCTGTATTCTTGGCTCAAGATTGTAAATAGACATTTACATTAAAAACTTCAGCTGTTGAATTCTTCACATTGTTACTCAATAATAAAGATGACCGTCAATTAAAAATAAGAATAAATTTAATCAGTTGTATATTGAATCCTCTTAATTTGGCAGAAGCATCGCCATTACCGCATCAGTCTGTCCGAGTTCCATTTAAGTCTACAAAAGAAGTGCCCGCTGGAGCAGCTGTTGGCACTACCCTGGCGCCACTCTCCTTACCAAGAAAGGCTGCAAGTGTCACAAGCCAATGCAGTTACAGCAGCACTATTGTCCATGTGGGAGACAAGAAACTACAAGCAGATGCAGGTACTGCACATCGCTTACTAAAGAGTATCAGTAGAATGTACAACAGAATTGTTTGTTTGAATGGCATACGTCCTAGTAACATTAATGTATGGCTTTTGGTCATCTGTCCTTGTGTGGCTTGGTATTAAATTTTCTTTAACACTCCTGTGAAGTGCCTTGGGACAATTTTCCACATTAAAGGTGCTATATAAGTGCAAATTGTATTCCTTCCACACTCAGTTTTAAAAAAAAACTTTGAAGTATGGAAAGTAAACAAAATTCTCAAATGTTTGGGGTGAGACAATTTAATAATTCCTAATTGAGAATTTTAAAAAAGTGTTACTTTTGAAACAAAAAGAATTTTTGAAACTAAATTAACTTTATAAAGTTAAAGATGTAGCAATGAACTGCTTTAAGCATAATTTTTTGCGTATCAGTTTCAGTTCTACAGTAGCAATTGTCACTTCACAATTTCTTAATTTGTTTGATAATTGCTCCTGCGAAGTGCCTTGGTACGTTTTACTACATTGAAGGTGGTATAAACTGAAGTTGTTGCTGTAATATTAAGTCTAATTTTTATTCCCCAGTTGCTTCCCCTTTCTAAAGGCACAAACTCTTCCTTGAGTGCATTTCCACTCAAGTTGACAGCTGGCCACTCTTCATGTAGTAATGAATGTTTCAGGCTGTTCAACCATTATAAGCCACCATAGTTGTGTTTGTTGCATAGAACGTCCACACACACACACACTTTGTCGCAGGGATGCTTATTTTTCCTCTCAACCCCAGCCCAGGAGTGCTGATACTAATTGTACCAACCCTATGTAACTCTGGCTAGGATCATCTAACAGCATAGTGAAAAGATCATAACCTGCGCCGTTGATACTAATTGAGCTGTTAAATCATTTTTGTATACACGTACCATAATCTAAGATGTTGTGCTTTCTTCAAACTACAATTGTAAACTTGAAATTTGATAGAAATCCTGTTGGAGGATGGACTTGGTATTGCTGATCCTGCAGAGAACATGGCATCTACAACACTGGTCACCACTGTGCCTTCTGTGAACCAGGAAAAGGAACCATACAAGAAACTTGGCCTCACAAAAGAAGTTTTAGCAGCACATACACAAAAAGAAGAGCAGATATTCTTGAGCAAGTTCAAGGAGCTGAGTAAACTAAAAACATTTGAACCTTCTTGCAAATCATATTTACAAGAACAGTGCAAAGGATGTTCAAGAGATTGTGGTAAGAACCTACAAACATGGCTGCCTTTTACTTCCTCCCTGCAGTTGCAAGATTGCAAAGTGTGATATCGTACAAAACCTGTTGAATTTGTTGTAGCATGAGAGAAGGGGAAGGTTGAGGAGCGATGTATTGTTGCACTTGCTGTATGCTTAAATGTTGCATTGATCAAATAAAATATATATCTGCCATTTATGAATTTTTTTTTAAGAGTACTGAAAGTGTAACTAATGACAGAACATGGACAAGTGCTTGAAAACGGCCCCGTAATCATAAAACAATTGGCAGTGTGATATATTGGTAGTTGTGAAGAAAAGTTTGATTCAAATGAATTTGTATCTCTGAGCCCCGCCCCCGTGCTGCTGTTTATAAATTTAGTTATTTTGGTGAAAGGGTAGGAACAGGTGTTAAATGTGTGCTGTGCTAATAAGATCTGCCTGTTTAAAAAAAAAAATCTGATTTTAGCGCACAATTTGGACTTGCTTGCTAATTACTGTAACTTGAATTTGCCGAGAGGTGCTAAATCAGACATCTGCAGGTTTAGCACTCAAGTGCTGATTAAACGCAATTTTTGTGAAGCAGTATAAAGGGACTCCACCCACCCACTTCTGCTGAAGATGTTCAATGGGCTGGCTGACATGCAGCAGCAGTTTCAGAATGATCAGGGATTGGGTGAGAGGGCGTACAGGTTCTCGGATGCAGCATCGGAGGTCCCAGCTGAGGAGAAATGTCCTGTACCCATCCCACCTCGCACTCTCTTCCTTGCAGCAGCTGGTGCTGCTCTGCCTGGCTTCAGGTCCTCTCGTTCCCCCTGCAGACAAAGGGAGCTCCTAGCAAGACGCTGGTAACTGAGCACTCTTCCTCCTGGTGAATCCTATAATGTGTCCAATAAGGTAGAATAGCACAGCACTTACCCTTTTTAGGTGGAATTCTCGATTTCCAGAATAAATGTTGATAGCATTGGTGACGTCTTGACAAACTGTCTGAAAAAGTTTGCCAGTGTGTTTCAAAAGTCGTCTTCAAGCCTCCAGCATCAAGCGGACAGTAAAAGATGATACTCCTTTTAAGTAGTGCTCAAAATGATCTACAATGACTTGTTCACTGCCAATCAGCTGGTCGCTGTTAGGAGAGGGAGTTAGGTCGAGCACTGTTCACTAAAATGCCATGCAGCCTCCTTGATGAGTGCTAGCAAGCAATTTAAGTGGCAATCGCCCCTTAACAATCCTCTGGGCGACTGTTCCTAGCACAAGCTTCAACTCCTTTACTAAGGTGAGGTCTTGTGCCAAATGTAGGTGAAACCATTCAACTAAAGACTCCACTTGGCCTCTTCAGTGCCTAACATATGGAAAATTTTGGCCAGTTTTTATCAGAATCCCATCCTTCATGAATAAAACTTCTGAAAACTAAATCCAACAACCCCAGTATTCAAATTGAGAAACCAATACGAAGGCATGTTCATGTTGTTGGTGGTATTTTTCTCTTTTACCCCAAGGTGACGTGGAACAATAATTCACCTGGATTAACAAGTTATTTTCCCTTTGCTTTTATTATGACACTCTAGTGATGCTATGATGCCTTGGCTGTTAGCGCTACTCTTCCAAACGTTACACTAGTAAAATAAGCTTATAAAATAATTCTTTAGGATCTTTCAGTCTCCTGTCCCTGTCTTTGTAAGGAACAAAGAAAGGCTGGGATTTTACATGGCCTCAAGGAGTGGCCTGAGGGTGGGGGCTGTTGTTTCTGTCGTCTTCCTGCTGTCCACAGCATTTTGCCAGTGGCAGGGAAGGTGGTGGATGGCCTTTCTGCCCAGAGGCCACTTGAGGCCCTTGGGTTCTCGGGGGTCTTCCTGAACTGGCACCTTTTGGCCTACGGAGGGCTCCCGCCCCACCCCTCCCGGGCAGGAATGGCTGCCGGGTGACCCCAACCCCACTTACCTTAGTCCAAGGGTAGCAGACATGCTGCTTCTCTAGGCTGGTTGTAGTCCCAGCAGTGGCCACTGCTCCTGGTGGCACTGCTGGGACTGAAGAGCTGCTGGCCCTCCGATTGGCACGCCGCTCTTGGAGGCCGGCTCTCATATTTTAAAGGGACAGAAATCCCGACAGCAGCTCATTAGCTGCCTAATGGATGTAAAATCTGGTCGGGGCTCCCAGAAACGACCAAGACGGAGTTGCCCCCGTCTTTCCGGCCCATTGTCAGGGCCACCGCCACAAATACTGGCCAAAGAGTTGGGTTATAAGGCCAATTTAAAAATTGCCACTTCAACAGCAGTGTGGCATCAATATTTGAGTCAATCCCTCTGTCTCACTTTAGTCATGTATTTTTGACTGTCAAAACAAAATTTGAAATGAGTCCTTACAAACGTTCTATTTCCTCATACTACAGGCTCTCAAGGATTTAAACCTGGATGGAATCATGCAGCACCTGTGTACAAAAAAGGCGGGAAGAATAAGAAGCTTAAATCAAAACGCATCAAGCAGCAGCAGGAATTGTCTGACTGTACTGCATCTCACACCAACCATCATAAACTTCCCTCTTGGTCCCCATCTGCTGTCTCTCAGAGTAGATATTCAGCTATGCCGTTTACAACAGTTATGCCACCCTATCAACTGCCAGTATTTTCTGCCCATGGAGGTATGCCACCTGTCACTAATCCATCTCTGTCCAACTTTGAAAATGTTCAGGGTGTTCACTTCACCACTCAGCCTCCACTGTACTCTGCACCCCTGGTAACTCCTATGGTGGCATTCATGCTTCCTAATTATGTGCTGCCTCAGATGAATGACACTGTGCACCAGCCATTTTTTGCAGGTCAGTCACCTTTCCCTTCACAAACAGCTTTTCTGCCTCAAACACCATTTTCTGCGCAGACTTCATTCCAGTCTCAGCCACAGTTTCCATCGCAACATTATGATCTTCCAGCAGAAGGTGAGAAGGCACCTGCTCCAGAATCTCGAGGTGCCTCATCGTGTTGCTGTACTCCGCAGTCTGTAGGACCACAGGGCCACACTTCGCCGCCATTATTCCAGTCTAGGTGCAGTTCGCCTTTGCAGCTGAATCTGTTACAGTTGGAAGAAATGCCCAAATCATCAGAAGGAATTGCATTTGTTGGAATTGTAGGTGGAAATGAATCAATGGCTGATGGAGGAGGAATGAGCAACAGTGCCAACAACATTACAAATGTGGACATCATTGCAAAGAATGAAGCAGAACTTGTAAGTGGCTTGTACATTAAAAACATACAACATTTTAACTTACAATTCACAAGGGTTCCTTGAGATGTTTTTAAGGCACAGAATTTCACTACTTTTTTCATTTTATAGGCATTGAATATTTTGTAGCGTGAAGTTCAAAATTTTAAAGGAAAAGCTCGGTGACTTAAAAAACCAACAGAACAAAAAGTGTAATTCTTCTTTCAGAAATTTTATTTAAATTGGAGCAGGTGATTTTGTCTTGGGGCGAGAGATAGGAGGAGAAAAAAGTAAAAACTGGCTGTATTGGTCAAAAGTTCCACTGGTCCAAAGTCTTAAGATATCTTTAGCACCAGGATGAGGGAAAATAATGGGGTGATAAAGGTTTGGAGGCTTTGATTCTTATTAAATCTGACCAAGATTTTAAGATTACTGATCTTAAAAACTGAAAAAGATTTGATAATGTATCATTAGATGAACAAGTTTTTTTTTAACTCCTATAGCTAGAATAGTTTATAGAGCCTAACCTGAGGGAGCTGAAGTTTTCTTGTAAAATGTTTGTATTTAGCAAGACCCACAGGAAGCTCTGGATACATCCTCCTTCAGCAGAACTGTTGGAGGTATTATTTCACTGTGTTTGGTATTAATAAACACAATCCTTTGGCTTTGCCTTTTCCTTCAATTCTGTTCTGCTCCATGCCTATCTTCGCAAAGTCCCGACGAACTGGAATTTCCTGATGATGTCTTTGTCACTCCCTGTTTAAATATAAACCAACTAAAATGAGATGGTGGGGCTGAAGTGGACGAATAAATACCAAAAAGGGGCAATGTCGTCAAAAAACAATGCTTTGTAAAATTTTATAATTCTGTGAATATAATTAATGTATTGCATTTTAGTGGGATGGGGGGGAAAGAAAAACACAGAAAATAATTATACCTCAAGACCTTTAAAATTAGTTTAATTGCCAATTTAGAAAACTTTTTTCAGATTTTATATTTAGTATAAAAAGGAAAAAGACAAATGGATGACCTCACACTTCCACACTTGAATTTTTGCCTTCCACAGTTTATCCACTCTCTGTCTTAATCTGCCTATGTCCCTTTGTAACTTCCTGCTTCCACTATAAAATTTACTGTGCCTCCTAATTTTTGTGTCATCTGCAAACTTGGATATACAACTCTCTTCCTTTATCCAGGTCACTGATCATTTCTGGTGAAATGCTGAGGTCCCAATTTAGATGTGTGGGTGACATCACTTGTCACATTCTGCCAATCAGTACATTTCCTTTAACAGCTGTGCTCTGTCTCCTACCTCCCACCCTACATTTCAAAGGTGCCTTCAGTTCTTTGTGTTTTTATTTTTTCTAATGATCTCTTGTACAGGACCTTATCAAATGCCTTCCTGGACGTCCATATAGACGACATGCAGAGACAATCCCCTGTCCATCATCAGCACCTCCTGAGTACCTAAATTAGTCAGTCATGGACTATCTTTCACAAAGCCCTGCTGTCACTGAGTAGCTTATATTTGGCCAAGTGCTCAGTTGCACAGTCTCTGCTGATGGATTCCAGTAATTTCCCCACAATTGACATTTAACTGATAGACCCCTGGAGATTTGTCTACCTTGCATCCCTTTCTTTTCTATGTTACCATTTTTTCATTTATTAAATCCAGTGTGTTCTTCCTCTTGATTTATTTTTAGATTCCCCTCATATTTTGTCCTCTGCCTGTGTTGTAAAAATAGATACAAAGTGTTCACTTAACAGATCTATGCCAAATTGGCAATCCTAATTATCCATTATAGTATTACCTACATCTGTCTTTAATGGGCCTACATCCCCCTTTACCAGTTTCTTTCTCTTGACATATTAATACAGACTTTCACTGTCAGCTTTATTGTCTACTTTTTTAAAAAATCTCATTACTATCTTTGTATCCCTTTTTTTATTATATAGCCCTCCCAGGCTGCTGGATGTCCCCTTTTCCTTGCAAAGATGAGAGATTTGGAAAAATGAGGACTGTATTCACTGGTGCAGAACAAGTTAAAGAAGGGGATCTAATAACTGCAGAATTATGAAAGGATTTGAGAGGCCAAATAGCAAAATTATGGGTAAATGGATGTAAAGTTGGGATTAGTGCAAAAAGCATAAAGGGAGAAATTAAAAGGCAACTTGCTTGGAAAGGGTTATTAGGGTATGTGGCTATTGAAATTGAGTTTATGGTGACATTTAAGAAGGAGTTGAGATAAATATATAAAGTTAAATATTGAAGAATGCAGCATTAGAACAAGAAAATTGGGTTTGAGTAGTTTGCGATGCAGTAGAGTGAGCACCAGCTCAGGCACAACAGACTGTTATATAAAACTGTGCCTTCAGTGCTGAAGTTGCTATAATACCTTTTGACATTCTTGTTTGAGGACAGGGAAAAGACAGTGATTTTCATCATTATGTACAAACTAGTGGAGAATCTCATTTTGTTTGACAAATTGTTTTTGTATTTTTCTTTACGATTTCACTGCCCTTTTAAAAAAAAATTAATTGTTTTGGCATTTAAATTAATGTAAATGAAGAGATTCCTCTTCTTGGAAAATTATATTTCTGAAGTGTCTGAGAGGGAAAATATATTCAAATTCTGCATTATCACTGTAGTCTCCGCAGCTGCTACTAGATCCAAGAGATCAGCAGTGTTTGCTCTGTATGCTAGCAGTGGTCACAGAACTGAATGGATCTCAGCATTTTCCATGTGTTGGGTCTTGACTAACATTTTCTGTCTTTGTTTGGTTTTTTTTTGGTCTTTCTCTTCTCTTTCTCTCACCCCCCCCCCCCCCCCCCCCCAAATAAAAACTGCTATTCCTGATGAGTGGCCTAAACCCAGACTTCTGCTAATATTCTACTGTGTTCCAGAAGGATGACTTACAAGAGGGCAAAACTAGGTTGCAGAATTTACATTGTGGGATTGCAAATGTTCTACCTGTGTCTGCCCATTACTTGGTGTAGCATGTTGGTTTACGAATGCTGTGCAATATTGTGCCATTCAATCCAAAGCATCTCTTAATGAATACTCTGGTCATTGCAGCAGTTTGAAATTGTAATTTGTAAAATGATTGGCTGCCAGTACACCAAACATTTCTGAACTAATTTGCTTTGTTTTCTAAAGGCTGTATCACCTGCCGAAGCCCAGCATAGTGATGCTCACTCCACTTCTACTGACCTACTGGACCTATTACTTCAGGATTCTGTATCAGGCACTGGCTCTGCAGGCTCGGGGAGTGCCAGATCAACAGCCTCAGGCTCTTCAGGCTCTCCATCTAATGGCTGTGGAATGTCAGGAACTGACACAGGTAACTTCATATGGGTAATGGTTTCTGCTAACGCAGAGTTTGACATCTGCTTTCTTTGACCAAAGACTAAAAATGGTCACAAACGTAAATACTTCCTTTCCACCACTGCCCTCTCTTTCCCCCCAACCCGCCATGCTAGAAAATCAAAATTAATATATATGAAGACATGGATTCACTAATAAATTACAACAGTGACTAAATTTGAAAGGCACTTCATTGGCTGTAAAGTGTTTTGGGATATCCTGTGGTCGTGAAAGGTGCTATGTCAATACAAGGTTATTTTTCAACTTCTGGGTGATAAGAGTAGTGCTGTGTATTCCTTTATGATAGAGAAACTTGACATTTTAAATGTTTTTTACACAGTTGTCAAAGTTTGCTTTGTGAGCTGTCAAGTTAGTTTCAGCTGATTTGAGTGGTTAGTTCGATTTCCGAAACACAAATTTATCTTTATTATCCTGGTGAGTTCTCCCTACTTTTCCTGATTTGTTCACGTAGGATGCTTGAGCTGTAGAGTGGATCTACTTTTGGGAGCCCAAGTTAGCCTCAAAGCTGTCTGTTTTCTGACTGCTGCTCACAGTTGGAAACTGTGGGGTAGATCTTGACTTAATGCAATAGTGTAAATAGGCAAAAGCGAGTTGGCAGCCCCTATTACATCTCTCCTAATTTTTATTTCCACTGATGTGAAATTCGCTTTCGCCCTTTTAGCTTTATCACAAAGTCAAGATCTGTCTTTGTTTGGGACGTTCACACTGTTCTGTCCACTCACATGATCTGTTCCTGTCCCTTTGTAACTTCCTGCTCCCATCTCCACAACATAGTCCCTCACAACTTAGTGTCATCTGCAAACTTGATCACATCCTGTTTATCAAATTACATTCACTTTATTCCTACTGTCCTGTTTCCTATCACTCAACTACTTAGCAACCCATGTCACAGCCAGGTCCTTCACGAGCATATTCAGGCCACCTAACTGCAGTTTTAGGCAGGCCCTCTGAAGTCACAACAGCCAATTTGTTAGAAGGCATACTTCTGGGGGCAATCAGGTGCAAGAGTTATGCCTGGAAATTGGACCCTTCCTGCCAAACCCCCCCCCCCCCCCAAATGTCCAGAGACTAGGCATGGCGGATCAATTTTCGTTGCATAGCCAATGGAACAAAACCTTTAACTTAAAATATTGAATAAGTACTCTATTCAGCACATTGGTTTCTGTGCTAATGGGCACATGGAAGGTTACTGGTTGGGCTTGATTGTCTTGGATTGTCCAGGGAAGTTATATAGAACTTGACCTTGGGTGATGAAATCGGATAAATTCCATTTTAAGGCAGATTACATATTCCTGTCGAAAGAGCAAGCCTGATCAACAGAATAGCCTTTATTCATTCATGTTTTTGTTATTTTTGTTCTTTAATCTAGCCACTCACTGTTTTCTTCCTCCTAAATTGATTTTTTTTTTTAAATTATTCTTAGGAAGTAGCCATCTCAGCAACACCAGCAAATATTTTGGAAGCATTGACTCCTCTGAGAATGACCACAAGTCAAAAATACGAAGCACGAAGAAGATTGACCAGTTCACTAATTGTGTACTCCAGGATCCTCTCTGGCTGTCGATGGCAAATACAGATGAGAGAACCATGATGACCTACCAACTTCCATCGAGGTGAGTACTGAAAATCCAAGTGGAGATTTTGTGGAGCTGTGTTTCAAAAGCTCTCCATTCTGTGTGCCTGGCACAGTCTGCATTTGTGTTAAAATTGTAAGGGGAAGCTTATTTTGCTCATTTTTCCATAATACTAAATGTTAAACGCATTAATCCATGCGTTTTTAATGTTACTTACTCTTGTGGTTGTAAGCTTATTTGGAGACTGCCTCAATTCTGACATTTTGTATTGAAATTCCTTGCTGTGATCATCTGAAAGTCTGCCCACTTGACCCACTGAACAGGAATGGTGGGTTCTGCGCAGTACTCTACTTAATGATGTCACATCAGAGAAGGTTCTACTTATGGAATGGTTATAGCACAGAAGGAGGTCACTCGTGTCCGTGCCGGTTCTCTACAAAAGCAACCCACATACTCCCACTCCCCTCCTTTTCCCTGCAGCCCTGTGTTTTTTTTTTGCTTGCAATAATTATCCAATTCTTTTTCCAAGGCCTTGATTGAATCTGCCTTCACCACACTCTCAGGCAGAGCATTCTAGATCCTAACCACTGGCTGCACAAAAACGTTTTTCCTCATGTCGCCACTGCTTTTGTCAATCACCTTAAATCAGTGTCCTCTGGTTCTGGATCATTCAGCCGATGGAACAGTTTCTCCCTATCTATTCTATTCATACCCCTCATGATTTTGAACACCTCTATCAAATCTCCTCTTAATCTTTTCTAAGATGAACAGCCCCAGCTTCTTCAGTCTTTCCACATAACTGAAGCTCCACACCCCTAGAGCCATTATTGTGCATCTTTTCTGCACACATCCTTCCTAAAGTATGATGCCCAGAACTGGACACAATACTCTAGTTGAGGCCGAGCCTTTATTGTAACTTCCTTGTTTTTTCACTCCGTACCCCTATTTATAAAATCCAGGAGAAAAGGAAATCTCAAACAACTGTACTCTGATGGAGAGAGAAATATCAGGACGGTCAATTTCGATACCGATGGCATGAGAAATTAGATTAACTTATTTGAACAATTTTTGAAGCATGGGATAGATTTTCAACTTGCCACCCAGATCTGAACTGGTGTTGACAAATTGGCTGCATAATGTAGAAAAACACCGTGTTTTTATTTCGGGTGACTTCCTAAAAATGAAAAACAGGCAGTTTCTGTAGCAGACGACTGATCCACAAGGGCAGTTTTATACTTGGTGGCAAGGTAAAAATCTACCCCATGGTCCTTAACTCTGTTCAAACAATGTTTCAGTAATGGAGGGAGAAATATCGGCAAGACCCATTTTCATCTGAGGGCATGAGAAATTGGAATCATATATGTTTGACAGAAATTTTACCATCATGGTCTCTATCAGATGCCTCATTATACTAAACAGTGTTCCTTATACTCCAGTATTTTTATTTCCTGTTTTTCACCTCTCTTGCTGATTCTTACTGTGATATAATTCCATAGTCATTGATGGTTCTTTTCATCAAAATGGCTCCCCGTGTGCACATAGACTAGGTAGTGATTGAGTGGCATTCTAGTCAACAATGGAGGACATCAGACACGTGCCTGATCTCATCTTCACGCGACATTACCATGTATCAGGCCAGGCTCCCCAGATGGCAATCGGGAGTTGTAACCCCCGGCTGATTTTTATTTTACTTTTCTTTCCCCCCCCCGCCACACCCACACACAACCTTTGTCTCCCCATTTATTCCCACCAGTCTGGGCCCTGGGCAGATTTTGTAGTGCTCCAGCCTTTGCAATGGGTGAGATCAACTAATTCTGCACAGACTAAGGTACAAAATTGCCAGGAGAGTGTACAGCATTTCTATTCCTGGCATTGGTTAAATATTTGATCTCTGAATGCAATTCTCTGAAGAATAAAAGATAATCTAGTGGTGAGTGCAAAGTAGTAATCTAATCTTTGGTTTCAGTTAATATCAAAGAGCAGTTTATAACCCTCTGAACTCCAGAGACAAGCGAACCATTTTCCAATCGTTCCCTGCTATCTTTTTAAAAAGTAAATTATATGTACTGTACATGGGTTCCTGATTTATGATCTGCTTTTGTGCTAACATTGGCTGTTGGCGTTGATGCCATTGATCTGTCCTCCATGATCTGAAATAATTCTTACACAAAAAGATAAGCAATTTGATAATTACAGCAGGTGTTTGGAAATAATCTGTAATGAACACAGTTAACTCCTGTTCCAGTAAGCACGTTTTTTTTTATAAAGTGCCTTGATGTATTCCAACCATGAAACAGCAATCCAGCAGATTTTAGGCTTGGTTTCAGTTGCTAAAAGTTTTAGTTATTTGATAGTTGGCTGGGACTTATTCTTAACCTCCACATTTAGGTTTCTGACATTACAGCACTGCATTTGTGTGTTGCGTACAAGTCATATGGTGGAATTTACATTTCAAGATGTAAAATTATCCACATAGTCTAATTATAATCCCCGTGATAGTAGGATGAAATTGTAGAAAATTTATATAAGATTATGGTCGCTCAGTTGGACAGGACCGGAAAACTGGCTCAGTGATTGCGATGCAGGATTTCCCCATGCTTGATGCTTCCAGTGCAGGCAACATTCAGACTTTGTGCTGCTTGCTAATTTAAATGATTGTTGCTTGCAGTCACTCAGCAGTGTGCTTAAAGGGGAGGTGTGCTGTGGCTGGAGTAAATGCTGGAAATTATTCTAAAGAGATTTTAATGTGGGTAACGCTCAATAATGGCACAACATGGCAGAGAGCGGGGCTCCAAGATTTTCCGACATTGCACTTGAGGTCTTGGTACAGGAAGTTGAAAGAAAGAGAAATATCATCTATCTACAGGGGACCAGGAAACCCTCCAGACAAACTTAGCAAAGGAAATGGGAGCAGATAGCCATGATGGTCAGTGCCAGGAGTCTAGCCTTGAGGACCTGGATGCAGTGCCGCAAAAGGCTCAGTGAAAGTCAGTGATTACATTTTCAAAAGCCATATCCCACCAACTGCACAACAAGCCTGAGACACTACTCAATGCACAACACACCAACAATACCTATTAATCACGACTCGTGCCTAATATTCACATGATTCACTTCACCCTCACGCACTTAGCACTGCTGCAAGCCTCATACCCACACCTCACACTGTGCACATGCTGCCTGCTATTCAACCTGCACAGGCACATCACCCAAACACATTGCACCACGCTCACTGACACACTCTCCTCTCGCTTGCAGGACAGGGTACCACACAACTGGAGGAAGCAGGTCCTAACCAGTGGGGGACATGCATTGCTGCCTGTCCTCAGCCCTCTGGAGGAGACACTACTACTCGTCATTGGAGTGACCATAACTGAGGCCATGGCCAGTGGCCAGGCTGAAATCACGAAGTTGATGGTATCCTCAGACCTAATCCTCTTTCTCACAACCAATCCCCCTCATCCCACAATCTCTTCCAATTTGCAAGCTGCAGATGTGTAAGCATGCACCTATTGCTTTCCCTCCTTCCCTGACCACAACCCTACCATTGTGTCTTTCTCCTTTCAGATATCCAATAACTGCAAACCTGGCCAGGTAGTGGTGGAAGAGCAGGAAAACAATGAATGAAAAGAAACACTGTCACTCGCTGTCACGCTTGCAACCACCAGCTCAGATACTGACACGTTCAAGGTTAAGAGCAGGCATTAGCTGGAGAATTGCACTTCAAAATGGCAGGACTTGTACGCTGATTGGCGTCACAATCTGTCTACACTGCATACTTCTAGCAGACGCTTCCTGCGTGCATGCTAACTTGCTCGCCAAAATGGTGTCTAGCGCGGCTCAGACCAGAAATGTGCATGCACCATAGACGTCATTTTGGGGGCTAAACAACACTCGTAGTACCAAAAAAAAATCTGCACTAAGCAGTCAAAGTTTGCATCCTGTAGTTTTCACTGGGTGCTTCATATATTGGGAAATAAAGGGGGATATTCATTCTGAATAATATTCTCTCCGGTTATGTGCGACAAACTGATTTGTAAGTAGTCCAAAGCCAATGAATCTATCACTGCCTGCATGTTACTACATCAAAGTCTCATGGTTGAGTTGAGATATGCTGACAGAGTATGACTTAACATTTCAAACCTACTGTATTATTAGCGTATAAACAGTCAATATCTTCATTTGAATTTATTCTTTTTACCTGGAGTGTTAACATAATTATTTAATTGGGTTATCCCTTCACTAAGATGACTTGAGTTCTCAACTGACAGGTGAAGTATCTTCTGCGAGGATTGAACAGAGAAATTTCAGTGCTGAAGTGTGACTGGGTTTTTTCCCCCATTGACATATGGCATTTTGTAGTGGTCACCTTGTTAAGAGACTGCTATGATTTATATGTTAAGTGTAATTATGGCTGGCAGGCTTGCTTTTAATATTTTGTGATGCAGTTTTATATAGAAGTACAGTGTAATCAGCATGCTAATCATGATTGTTATATTTCAGGGACATTGAAGCAGTTCTAAAGGAGGACAGAGAGAAGCTGAAAATGATGCAGAGAAACCAACCCAAATTCACTGAGGAGCAAAAAAAAGAACTCTCTGACATCTTTACCTGGTTTAAGACAAGTATACTTCTGAAGACCACCAACTTAACAGTAAATATTGTTTATTTTCCCAAATTTCCTTACTTTATTTTGGAAGTAGGAGTGAACTATGTTCTCATGAAATTCTCATTTTCTCTCAAGCCCATCTTTAGTATTCTCAGATAAAGCATAGTACAGCCAGTGTTTATAGTAAAGTTTCTTGTTCTATCCCAACAATATTCCTTAAATCCAATCTCTCTAACACAATTGACTATTGTGAATTTTAACAACTATTGAATTAGCTATTGGGCTCTACAGTGAGTTTTCCAGTTTCAGGGGTAAATGTGTAAGGCCAGTTTTTGTGCTGTAGGACCTTTGGTACTATGTTGAGGCTGTCCAAACTTCACATTAAAATTTTAATAGCTGTCAGACAAAAGACTTTCATTCCATTAGTCTAGGCTGAATTTTAACTCTGATAGTCTAATCTGCCACCTCATCTCCCACATCTTTTAATTATTGTGCCAACTTCTAATTTTAATATTTCGTCAATACTCAGACCTGGGGATGGCATTTCAGAAATTGTTAAGTTTCTTGACCAGGCAGTTTTATTTTATAGTACTACCTACCCTGAAAAGGGGTTACTTTCCCATACTAAAGTGTTTAAGATTAAAAATTAACCTGTTACTTTCCCTATCCCCTTCCAGCTGAGTAACTGTAAATGAGGCACAAAACTTGTAGCTTGTACCTTCTTGAAGTGATTTGTATGTAAGGCATGAAAATGTTCAATGTTTTTTGCATGACCTTTTTTATTACCTTTTGCACACTTTCACAAAAGCAAAATACTGCAGATCTAGTGGGCACAAAATTCGGCTCCATACCTAATGCTGGAATTGCTGCTACAGATGCTGGAGGCCCTCAAAATGATGCAATCAGCACTTCCAGCTGCTTCCGTTGTAGCGCATAATGCTGGGAAGATCATGACGCCAACCAGCCTCTCATGCTGATTCGATGCACATTCTGCTATCTTGGACCACGCAGGTCCAATGATTGCCCTATGCTAACCATTCACAGCTGAATCTGTTCAGCTGCATGAGGGACTCAGCACCTGCCCCTGCTCCCCCCGCCCCCAACTTCCACTAATGCTATTTAAAGGCCCAGTCATCCAACTGAGGAGAGGAGAGTTTGCTTTCTCTCTAACCAGAAAGAAGCAGGATGCGCAGGCACGTAGCTTTGACAGGGTAGTGGGATTCCTAATGGCGCAGGGAGCCATCGACTGCAGTCAAGTGGCTCTGCAGGCCCCATATGTAGAGGGAGAGAGGTACAGAACTGCAAAGCGTTCCACTGCATTAAAGTGCAGTTGGGATGTAACCATGTCCAAACCATCATGCCAATGAATGTTCGCTATCCTGTCAGCAGCCACGATGCGTTTATCCTGAGATGGTCTGCTGTTCCTGCCGGCTTCGGGCCACCCCAAAGAACCAGACGCTGGCTGCTTGGAGACAAGTGATACAATTTGTACACATGGCTCATGACTCCGCTCTGTCACCTAACTACATGAGGGCAATGGGTCGACAATGCCACCACTAGAAACATCAGAGAGCAGACCATCAGCATTCTTGAGCAACGTTCCGCTGTCTGACCAGCTCGGGGAAGCTGTAGTGTACTGTCAGAGCATGTCTTCAAGTTCGCAATGAGCTGTTGCGTTCTCCGTAACCTCGCTGTGGGGGAGGCATCAGGGACCCCTTTGCTGCAGACAGGCTGTCTGTGAGCAGCTACTGAGACTCCGGTTCCCTTGGGTTGTCTTCCCATCATTGATTCACCATTCCTCACCTTCCCATCCATCTGCAGATCCCCATTATAGCGTCCACGGCCAAAAACTGCAATAAAAGCCACCAAGAAAAGCTTTTCCATAACAACTTTATCCAACAACCCATCCAATAAACCAAAATAAAACTGGTCCATTCACCCTTGTGCATCCCTTTAATGCCTGTCTTGTAGGTGCTTTTGTGTGTCTTAGTGCATCTACACAGTACTGCCCCTGTGTCTGCAGCATGGCTGGTGGAAGGCAGCTGACTTTCACTGGAGGAGACTGCAGTGGCCTTGCAGGACTGGCCTGCAGCACCTCGTCATGGACAGCAGCAATCTGGGCTGGCTGGCTGATGAGCAACAACAAAAGCACTGGCGGAATGGTAATGATGAGAGTACGAATGCTGTCGCCCTGAGCGAGGACAGCAGATTTGTGCTCCACGAAACCACTGGGCAGATTGCTGGGCGCTGTATGAGCCTGCATGGCAACAAGCATGGATCTTATGACGTCCATCTGAGCTTCCATTGCAGCAGTGAGAGGGTGGATGTCTGCTGCCTGTGCTGCAGTGGAAGCTGAGATAGTGGCTACCAAATGCTGGGTCCACAAGTGCTGGCCACCACCTTGACACTGGAAAGGATGGGCTCCGAGCTGTGCATGATGCCCTGTCCCACCTTGGAGCCTCTTGACAAGAGACTGTCAGGCAAGCTTGCCAATACACTAAACATCTTGTGCATGCTCATGAGCATTCTCCTGTAGACCATTGCATCAAAGTCCTCATCTGAATCTTCTGTGGCAGAGTTTGCCTGCGACCTCACCTTCCCGTTTCACCCCCCCCCCCCCACCCCCCCCCCCCAAACGGGCCTAGCGGCCAGCCATTCAGCCTGATGACTCGCCACATGCAGTTCTTGGCTGAACCCTACCCGCTAAGGTACACGCAGTGCCAGTATCTGAGCTGGTGGCTGCGGGTGTCCAGTCAAGTGGCATTGTTCTTCTTCTGATGTCTGCAGCAGCTCTTGCCCTTCCTCATGATGCTGTACTGGCTGACCCAGCAACAGTTCTTTGTCTCCTTTCAGATGTCCATCAGAAGGGGACAGTTGGAGTCAGTGACTGGGGCTGGGGTGAAAAACCAGAGCTCCATGGTCACATGATCTGTAGCTTGCGCTTCATGCCAGGTAGCAGGATGAGGATGTGGTGGGAGGTGAGAAGGAAAATAAGGCAGAAACATAACCATTATCCTGAATGTTCTTGGTGCCGGATGCAACGAATAGTCACAGCCAGCCTAGTGATGCTGAGCGCAGTTTCTTCCAGTGGGCTTAGGTGATGCACGTGTACTTGTCCACCTCTGCTCCCTGCAGTTATTGGCCACCTTGATCAGCAAGAGAGGGGGAATGATTGTCAGTAAGCATGTTGCACTGTATTTGGGTGATGTGCCTGCCACAGCTGACTAGTTGGAGACATGTGGAAGCAGCAAGAGGTGGGTGTGAGGCTGACATCATTGGTGGGTGTGTGAGGGTGAGGTGGAGCATCTGAATGGTAGGCTTGAGTCCTGATTGCTAGGGGCTGAAAATGGGGGTGTGGTGCAGTGAGCAGTGTGAGAGGTTGATTGTGTGGTGGGTAGGAGAAATTATGCGAAGGTGCATTCACTGACATTGACAACCGATGTGAGGTTGTTGAAAATTAATCTGGCACAGCTGTCATGTCCTTTAGGCCAGACTCCTTGCACTGACCTCCCTGGCCACCTGCTCCCATTCCCTTCGGACACCATTGCTTGAGGGTTTTCTGCCATGCCATTTTCCCCCCCCCCACATCCTCCCCATTGTGGAAACATGGCCTTTCTCCTGCTGTTGACCTCTATCACAAAGGCCTCCTGTACTGCATCTGAGAACCTGGGAACTGTCTACCTTCCCTGTTGCTCTATTCGGGAGTGCTTCTCTTTACAGCCAATTCTTGCAGAGACAGTAGCAGCTTCCTTACAATGAGTGTAGCTCCCCTTTAAGGGGTGCATGCTTGCTGGAACATATGCTGGCCATGCAAGCTGCTGGGCCCCTCGAGCATTCAGCCAGCCAGCAGCATGTATCCTGCTCAGCTGAATGCTACAATGAGGAGACAGCACAAAGTTTGAGTGCTGGCTGCCCCAATAGAACTGGGTGCAGGCTGATTGCAAATCGTGACCTCTGTGCCCAAAAATTCTGGCAATAGTCTGGTCAGGCAGCACCTGTGAAGAGAGAGAGGGGCAGAGTTAATGTTTCAGCTCGATGACCTTTTCAACTGACTGAAAGAAGTTAGAGATTTCATACCCCTGCCCTCTACCCTATCATAGGCCTTTTTCCACCTGTTCTTTTGTCTCCCATCCCAATTTTCCTTGGCTCTGCACTTGCTTAAAAACTGTTAAATCTTCTCTTCCGTTCTGATGAAAGGTCATCGACCTGAAATGTTTCTCTCTCCACAGATGCTGTCTGATCTGTTTCCAGCATTTTCTGTTTTTGTTTTACTTAGAGATTTGTATTTTGTTAGGTTCTAAAACATATCAAACTACAAATGGGTAAAAACGTTACCAACATTATATGGATATTTGGATCTGATTTCGTGAAATCTTCTAGCTGATTTTTTTTTTTAAACCTTCAATTTGAAAACTTCAGCATTTTGTACGACAAGTATGATCATCTCCATTTCTCCTAATCCGTAAAAATGCTGCAGGCCTGGTTCCGCAATTGCTAAAATTTCACAACCTTCAGATTTGTTTTATATGAAAATAGCCTTAAAGTGTTGTTTTTAAAAAGAAATTGAGATTTTCCAGGACTACTTGTGAATCATCGTTGCTGGCCCAAATCCTGGAACACCCTCCCTAACAGCACTGTAGGATTGCCTTCACCATGTGAACTGCAACAGTTCAAGAAGGCTGCTCACCAGCACCTTCTTGAGGGAAATTAGAGAGGGGCAATAAATGCTAGCTTTGGCAGTGATGCCCATAAATTGTAAATAAATACAATAGATCAATCTGGAGTAATTAACAAACTTGCCATAAAATTACAGTTTCACCTGATTTATTATCGAGTGCAATTGTTCATGCTTCATGTAGTTAGTATGGAATACTGAGTGCACAAAATAACACCTCTGTTTAAGCATTGAGAATTGGGTCTGCTCCTGATTGACAAATCAAGGGGGAAAATTAAATTATGATAGGAAAAATGAAAAATAAATTGGCTGATACCAGAACTAACTTCATTGGTTATTGACAAATAATGGAATATAAGAATGATGAACAGGTTTATTGTACATATCTGTATGTAAGGAGAATGGTGGTGATCAAATGGAACTGTATATGGTTCAGACATGCATAGAATTTTTCTCCAGTGATAGAGCACAGCCATTGCAATTTCCTGTTGAATCATTTTGCTGTTTGGTAATGTTCATTCCAACACCACACAGCTTGTAGGGATAAATAACCATCAGGTCTGCAACATTTTTTAAACCGACAAGAAAGTTAAATATCAACATGAGCAAAGAGGATTCATTTTTGAACTGAATACGATCTTACTGACTTTTTTTGATTCCTGATTATGAAACTAATTTTGGGGTTAGTCAAAAATAGTTTATCAAATTTAGGGAGCATGTTCCCTTTGAACAATTAAAAATGTGCGATGACTTTAAAAAGAAAAAGACAAAATATTTTAAAAGGATCTACTTGTAATCTTTTATTCCATAATATGATTTTGGTTGACTGTAAGGGTTGGCAAAATGTGGAATTGCATCAGCCTGTTTTGAGTTTATGTTGGGTTCTAACTTTTCTTGTTAATTTAGGATTTGGTTTGCTGTGAGAAAAATGCATCACAAAGCAACGCGACGACATTTGATGTAGAAATCCATAATCTAGAGTTGAATGGATTGATGGAGCCAAGCCACGATATTGGCTATCAGCACTTGAACTTTGCAACAGAAGAGCAAAAACATGCAGAAATAGCAACCTCTGATCTGGAAATAGCAACAAGTGCTTTTGGAAACTCTGCAAGTTGAAAGTGTTTAGACTTTGCAAATGGACTTCTGCTTAATATAGGTATGAATGCACAAAACTCCTTTTTGGGAGTTTCAAGAAATTGCATCTCACCTTAAATGAAATGTTCACACTGAAGAAAAGTGCAAGATTTTATGGAATTTTTTTTTTAAACTGAGGTATTTAAAAGCATAAATTGTGTTGCTTCAAAATGTAACTGCAGTTTTTAATATATATATTCATGGAGTCTGGTATTGTACCTGACAAACCATTAAGTATCTATGCCTGTTGTAAATGAGACACTAGCATTTCTGAATGTATCTAGTTTTTTGCTGTTGTAGTCATAAACTTCAATTGACAGTCATTATTTTTATGTATTCATTTCACTATATGGATAAATATCCTTGTGGAGTTTTGTAATCCCTTTTACAAAATATATGATCTCGTTGTATTAATTTTGTAGCGATGGGAGGGGAAGCTAAAATCAAATATTTTAACAATGTTATACTGGTTGGAAACGTACACTGATTTGACTAGATACTTGGCAATGAGCAATAAGAGTAATTGTGGTTTCAGATAGTGTACATGCAGATCCCTGAATCTGGACATTCAACTGTGTAGGCATTAACTCAGTCATTCTCATTTCTAGATATTAATTGGAATATATACTAAAAGTGGTATTTTCAGTTTTGGACCTCTGGGATGGACCAGCAAAACGCACAACAGGAAACATTTGGAGAAGTGAAATTAACAGCGACACGCTCTAATTCTGGACCAAAGAAATGAATAGTGATCCCAAGAAAGGCTAAAGTAAACCAAAATGAAACTTGTAGATACTTTTTCCAATCTTAAAATCCACATAACCAGCAATAGTCCAGTGTTTCATTAAATTCCTGACTAAATATCATGCTCTAGTTGTTGTGAAAGATATGCAGCCATGTAGCAGTTATGTATTTGAGGCAGCGTAATGTAGGACGTAACTTTACAGTGTCACGTGCCAACACGTCAACAGCGTTTTACCAATTTATAAACTTTGTTGCATAGATTTTAAAAAGTCCTGTTTTCATAAAACATCTTATTTCCTTATGGAAATTAAAACTATATACATAACTTGTCCATAAATGCTAAGTATTTTAAAAGTTAACACAAATAATGGGATGTGAAATGTAATAATTTTATAAAATGGTGTTCTACTATTTGCCTTATTTGACATAGGGTAGTACAATTAAGATATTAGATTTTAATTTATGTTCCCATGTCTGGGAATTTCAGGCAAAAATACAGAATAAGGAAGGAATTCCAGATGCCCATTGATCTGTTTGTTTCTAGTGTCCAATAAAACTAGAGGTTTTACTTCGGTGTGAGCATTATCTTTTTTTTTTGTGTCACACCCTCTTGGTCAGTTTGCTCACCTCTCCTTTCTCTCCTGCCTCTCTTGAGAGAGTTTATTTTTCATTTGAGAAATGGAGTTTGCCAGTCTCCTCAAATTACAAAGTCCTCTGTTATTTTCAATGGCTCGACAGACAACGGTGCAATTGTGATGCAGAAGATGGGAATGAGTGTGACTGCAGAATGAGTTTAGAGGAGTAGGCATGGCACAGAATTCAACAGTCAAGAAATGGCTTGCTACATAAATGTGCTTTATCTTGGCTCTGGTTCTAAACCCTATATGGATTAGGTCAAACTACATGAAAGAAAGTGTGGAAATATATATACTTTTTTCCCTCTTCCTCTCATGTACAGGTATATAGAGAAAAGAGATAAAAATACTAGGAACGATGAAAGAGCATATTGTGTAGCAAATCTGAGATTTGGGAACATTCTGTAAACCAGGTCATTCCTATTTTCTCATACAGAATATTTTAATTTAGAAATTTAGTAGTTGCATTGATGTTCCACTGTCCACACCAGCAGCTTTGCCCCAGAATATTAAAAATTTTGTTCCCCGTGCCAAATGCTGCTCCCTAATTGAAAAGATTGAACTATCTTTACCTGACTGAAGGCTGTTTCCTGCCTTTGCAAGTGCTGATCAATAAAAATAGTGCAGTTTGATTTTTCTCTTCCCTTTCTGCCCAGACTCCTAGCATGCGTACACCCTTGTTATGTGGCAGTGCCTTATTTCTATTTGGAGTCTCTCCTGATCTTTTTATGATCAGAAGTTTATATAGAGAAATGTAGCCACAAAACCTATGCCCCAACACATTGCAGTATAGCATAGTTGTTCATGCAATTTCTGAAGTGGATTTGATTATTGAAATTTTCACTAATATTTGAAAGATTTGGTTAGCATTGCACAATTTCATTTAATTGTGATTTCAAATTATGCTTTCAGTACTCTGCTACTTCACTATGAATGGCAAACAGTATCCTGATTTTCTGCTGAGAGAATGGAGGTGCTACAGAGATCTAATCTCATCCATGTCAGTTGTGTAGCAGATCCTTTTCCAAGGGTCCAGTTTTATTTCGAAATGCTCAATTTTCATATTTCTATATGGGATGTCACCTTCACACTCTATTGTTACCATTCACTGAATAAATTTGGCACTGAGTGCTGATGGCTTCATTGGAATGCTGGCTTGAAGGAGATGCTGAGCATGATGGTACAAGATAGGGTTGACATCAATAGAGTTAATCTTGCACCCAAGAGTTAGTCAACAAAAATTGTACATTTTCCATGGCATAGCTGAGCTCGGTAACTCTTCCAAGCCAATACCCACACAATATCAGCCCACTGTTTAACAAAGGCTACTCACAAAACTCAAAAGCATCTTAATAACTACGATTAATTTGTTTATTTAAAAAAGCCCCAATATTGAGTTGTTTTTAATATATCTTTAATTTAGCTTTTTGTAGAATTGAATTATTTGTTCTGAGTTAATCTTGCCTTGGCATTGTTTTTAGATGGAGAAAAAAATGGAAATTTTGAATTTGTATTATCCTTAATCCATGGAATCTTGAGAAATAAGACAAATTCTTTCCTGGTAGCCATCCTTAAATTCTGGAGCAGGCTCCCAATTCAAGGTTTCGTCTTCTAATGGGGATTTCTTTTTTATTTCTAGCTCTTCATGTAAAGTGGAGTGAGAGATTGCATTTTTTTCAATGATGAACTTGAATGGATTTGTGAAATGTTTACCTTGGTATATTGGTTACTGCCATCCAAACCTGTAGCACCATTCCCCTCAGTCTGTTTGAGGAATTCATAAAGAATCAAAAGGTTATATATTTTGGTCACTTTTATATCTATTAAATAGTCAAATTCTATGTTGCACCATCTTTTGTTCATTAGGTTTTATATTGCAAACACCAGAATGAGTTTTTTTTTAAATAAACTGCTTCACTTTGATCTTAGACTGCTCTGCTTTTGTCTTAATGTATCGTAGTGTCAGAATCTGTAGTTTGGAAGTTCACAAGTGTAGAAAAAATGTATACTGTAAACTAAATCTGCTTCAGCAGATCTTGCCCAGTGATTTTCTAACAGCTAAATAATTTAGCAACGTGTCTTGCCATCAACTTCATGAAGTTTCAAAGACATACTGTTAACCTTAATTGCTTTTACTAAATGTTCATGATATTTTTAGATCATCAAACTATTAAGTTTGTTATCCATAGTAGTTGAAGGTTAGTTATTTTGTTTGACAAGACTTTCTGAAGGCTTCAAAAAACTCCAAACACCTGTGATCAGTGCCTTTTGCACCTTTTTTTTTAAACTTGTTCGATGCAGCACTAAAGAGAGCCCAAAACTATTTTGAAACCCCATCATTCTCTTGCTGTAACATTCTCTTCTTTTAAAATGCGAGCATTGTTCCCAAATTTGCTATGACTGTATCCACCCCTTCCTCATCCCCTCCATTTCTTTTTCTTATCTCCACATGACCGAGGCAGGAGTCAATGTAACTTTCTCCCCTTGGCAAGGGGTAAATCCTGAAAATAATTGGGTTCAAACTTGAGGAAAAAGTCCTACTTTCTGCCCCTCCCTATACCATAGTTTTACCCTTTTACCTTTCTCCTTTCCAACAACTGCAACCTGGCCAGGCAGTGGAGGAACAGCAAGAAGATCGTGACAAAGACACACCATCACTCGATTTCACACTCGACCACCAGATCAGATATTGACATTGTGCATAATTTAAAGGATAGCATTGAAGTGGGATTTGCATGTGGTGAGACCCAGGGTCAGAGTGGCCTGCAGCTAGGGCAGGCGGCAAGGATAGTGCAGCTGCCAGCTCCCTAGAAGATGAGGTTGTACACAAGTTCTGATGCAGACTTCTCAGATGAGGATTTTGATGGGGCAGCCTGCAAAAGATACAAAGGGTGTATATATAACAAAATGTTTGGTGCATTGGGAGGCCTGCCAGAAAACCATTTGTCAATATCCCAGGAGCATAAAGGAGTCTGACACCAACTTGGCACAGGGCTTTGTGCAGAGCTTGAAGCCCAGCCTTTCCAGCAAGGAAATGGTGGCCCACAGTGTGTGCACACTTGTGGACCCAGCCACAATGCAGCGTCTTGATGGCCAATGTCCCAATTTCCATTGCAACACAAGCAGCAGCATCCCAACATCTGAGTGCTGCAGCAGAAGCTCAGACTGCTGTCATGCAAGGTCAGCTTGCTACTTTTCAGACTCAGACTGCTGCCATCATGACTATCGATTACAGTGTGTAAAGGGGCTTGTAGGGTGTCGCAGCAGTCCAGCAATATGTCCTCCAGCTGACTGCTAGGATTGTTGAGGCACCAACTGGGGGAAGCACAGTGACTCAATTGGGGCACAAAACTGCTGTCCTCTCTCAAGAAAACAACATTTGTCCTCCCACCTCTGCCACTCCACTATTGCCATTACTGTTGCCCGTCAGCCAGCCAATCTAGGCAGCTGTCACACGTTATGCAACAGCATGCTCAAAGAATTTGGAGAGGAAAGGGAGAGTGATATCGGGGCAAAGATAGAGGGGTCAAGAGTTGTTTTAATGAGAGGGGTGATGATGCCAGATATAAAGGGGAGGGGGCCAATAGCTGAGGAGAGGGAACCATTAACAATACCTGCTAACATGGGGGCCAGAAAGGGCAATTAGGTGGTCACCAGTTTAGTGGAAATAGGGTCAAGGGAGCAGGAGGTGGATCTCGTGGACAAGGTCAGCTCAGAGAGGGCAAAAGAGAAGATGGGGGTGTTACAACCAAGGTCACAACATATATTTAAATCTTTACCCAGTTATCGATACAGTCAATCATAGACTCTATCCCAGAATAAAATACACCAACCAGGTTTCTTTAACAAATAAAATTCAGTTTATTCTAAAACAAGACAGAACCAGTAACAAAGCAAAGCATTAACACAAAGTGAAATATGAAAGTTCCCTTTTACCTGAACCCCTCACACGCGCACACACACATACATCAGTTAACTGAAAAAATAAAGATGTTCTCTTTAGAGTTCTCTTGCAAAAAAAGACAAAAAAGGATATTTGGGCCAAATCCTTGCTAATTCTTGAAGAAAAAAAGAGAAGATATAGAAAGATGTCAGTTGTCCCTTTTTGGTTTGGCGTTCTAAATATGCATAGACGGCTGTCACTGGAGTCTTTCAAGAACAGTTCTTTTCAGGCAACGTTGAAGATCAATTTGGCAGGCTTTTCAGGAGAAATGCAGCTTTCACTGCTCTGATCTATCCATCACTCCCTCTCTGCCCCTCTCCCTCTCTGTGTGTCTCAGTATGTGTCTCTCTGCATGCCTCTCTCTCTGGGCTGGATTTTGAATTCCCCCATGGGAACCGTGTCTCCACACTGATGCAATCACACGGCAGGCGGACATTTTACATATTGATGGTGGCCGCCCGCCCCCGATCAAGAGACGGGGGTGGCCTTGACAACACCATTCATGGCATCACTTGTTGAAGGAGCAGGTGCTGGTGCCATTTTTGAAAGGCTGCCTGCCCTGCAAACAACACACCAAAACACAGAGGTCACCTCTTTCCCTCCCAAACCCATCAGAGTGCAGAGCTCACCCCTTCCCCACCTGGACGGGAAGGTGCAGGCACCTGAGTGCCACTTGTCATCCTGAGAATCTGAAACTGCAGGCAAGATTGCTGCGGTTTATATTTTAATTCATGCAAATGTGTTATTTAAATATGCTACGTTGGGTCCCATCGCAGAGCGTGGAGGGGCCTCCACGGAGCTTCCCTGCCGCCGGGGAAGATCTGGCCCAACAATCCCGGTGTCGGGTTCCATGGCAGCCGCTGCCGCTCCGATTTTCCAGTTCACCCACCCTAGCCACGGAACCTGACGTCGGGCTGGGAACAAAATCCAGCCCTCTGTCTCTGTGTGTGTGTGTCTCTCTCTATAGGCTGGATTTTAAGGAGCATTCAATGTCGGAATCCGTGGCGGGGTGGGGCCTAAAGATGGCCCCGAATCAGGCCCACCATAGACCTCGACGCCGGCAGGGTCCAGCCCAATATTACTGGTGGTGGCGAGGCCTTGTGGCGGAACCCCCGCCCCCCCCACCCCCCCGCAGCTTGGCGACGGGATGGCAATTTAAATATTTAAATAAGTGAATTAATTAATCTCCCGTCACCTCCTGATGTCCCGCTGCAATCTTCAGCCCAGCCGCTGGCACTGCTGTGCCTTCGGATCCCCGTCCGGGGAAACAAGGTGAAACACTGGTGGTGGGGTGGGGGCGAGATAAGTTTATCAGTGCAGGAGGGATGGGGTTAACAGGGTCAAATTACCGTCATGGGTGTAGGGGATGGTGGGTAGGGTTGTACTTTAAATTTTGTGCAGTTTTGGGGGGAAAGGTGAGATGGTAAAGGTAAGTACTTTGAGGGGTGTGACGGAAAATAAGAACATAAGAACTAGGAGCAGGAGTAGGCAGTTCAGCCCCTCGAGCCTGCCCCGCCATTCAACACGATAATGGCTGATCTTATCTTGGCCTCAACTCCACTTTCCTGTCCGTTCTCCATAACCCATCAAGCCATTATTAATTAAAAATTCGGCATATTAATTTTGTCATATGGAACATTATTAGTTGAACATTTACTGGACATTGAAATAACTTGTTTAATAAGACCACAGAACAGTGGCTGAAAACATGGCTGCAGATTTGGATTCTAAAGGACAGTTGCATGAAGAGACAATAGGAGCACTCCCTGATCCAATTAGCCAGATGGGTTTTGTCAATAGAGATGACCAAGAGATATTAAGGGTCATTGGATGTGTAACAGCCAGCATTCCACCTCCCCCCTCCCCCCCCACTGCCCCCCACTGCGAGTGTTTGGTAAGCTGTGAGGAATCCACAAACCTCGCAGGCAAGGCTTTCTCAAGAAAAAAGCTAGTCACATGACTAACCTGCTGGCCAACCTTTAGTCAATTGAATTGTGCTCACAGAACAGTTTTTGGGAGCGATGGCAATTGAATTTCAAGAAGCGAGCACTCCCTCTCTCTGTCTCTCTCTCTCTCTCTCTCACGCAAAATTCCAAGGATCCACGGAAGTAACTCAAGCCTCAAGACAGAAGACTCCTGCAGCCTTCTGGTACCAGCTAAACAAGTTTGAAAGTGTGCACTTGGCCCCAACGAGAACTGCAAAACTTAATTTCAATCAAAGACTTTACATCCAACCCAGAACCAGTAACTGAACTCCATCTATTACTTAAAATGTGCCCCTCCCCCATAATTATTTCTCTTCCTCTGTCTCTATTTGTGTGCCTGTTTGTTGCATATGCATGCTAGCATGGTCACGTTGCATATTCTTAATAGTTTTAACTGAGTTAGAGTTTTAAGATTAATAAACTTACACCTTTCTTGTTTAAATCTGAGAAAATCTGTCTGGTTGATTTCTTTGCAATTACAATTAGAGAGCAGTGAGCAAGGACTCACTGAGGGGAAGCTAAAATCACAGTGTTTTAAAAATTAAACCCAAACCAGGAAAAGGCTGAGGGGGAGCCCTAGACCCCTGCTTCACCTGGTTGTAACAGCGGGAAAGGGCAAAAAAAAAATTGTTGTTTTTGGGGGGTGACAGAGGGGCAAAAGAGATGTATTTATTTATTTTAATTCCATTTCCCTTTAAATATTTAAATTTCCCGGTGTGCACCTGCACACAGGCAGCTGACGCCATTGCCGGAGATGGACAGCCCACCCTCTCCACATGATTTGGGGGGGCACCGCCCCAGCCATTTAAATGAGCCACTGCTCTTGGAATCATGGTGGCACTTTGGCATGTGGCCCGTGCAGGTGGGCCACCACCTTTTCACCATAAAATTCAGCCCTATGTCTCTTTCTCTCTCTGTGTCTTTCTGTCCCTTTCTCTGTCTCTGTGTGTCTCTGTCTCTGTCTGTCTTTCTCTGTTTCCGTATCTTTGTCTCTCTCTGTCAGTCTCTACCTGTCTCCATGTTTCTCTCTCTGTATCTATGCGGCTTTCTCTGCCCCTTCCCTCTGTGACTCCCTTCCTCTCTGTGTCACCCACCACACCCCCCAAGGCCCATTTACCCTGGCACCCTGCCCCAGGGCCTGGGCCTGGGCCCTGCCGGCTCCTCCTCAGTAACAGTGGTGGCCGGATTCTAGCCCACGGGCCGTATATTGGACAATCCTGATCTAGAGAAATGTGTGAGTTCAGGGCTAGGGCAGGGGGAATCTTAGAGAAAATTCTGCCCAGTGGGCTAAGGAAAGAGAAGGAAGTAGCAGAGGCAACTCAACGGATGGTCTCAATTTTCGTGACAAAGATGCCAAAATTCTGTTCCCTAGCTACCAACTCCATTCCTCTCCCTGGCAACATTCTGAGATTAAGCCAGTCAGTTTGCAACCTTGGTGTCACATTTGACCCCAAGATGAGCTTCTGACCTCATATTTGTGCCATCACGAAGACCGCCCATTTCCACCTCCGTAACATTGCCCTACTTCGCCCTGTCTCAGCTTATCTGCTGCTGAACCTCTCGTTCATGCCTTTGTTATCTCTAGACTTGACTATTCCAATGCACTCCTGGTTGGTCTACCACATTCTACTGTCTGTAAACTTGAGGTCATCCAAAACTCTGCTGCCCATGTCTTATCTTGCACCAAGTCCTGTTCCCCTATTACCCATGTGCTCGCTGACCTACATTGGCTCATTGTCAAGCAAGGTCATGATTTTAAGATGCTCATCTTTCTTTTCAAATCCTCCATGGCCTCACCCTCCATATCTCTGTAATCTCCTCCAACCTACAACTCTCCTAGATATCTGCGCTCCTCTAATCTGGCCTCTTGTGCGTCCCTGATATTAATCGCTCCACCATTGGTGGCTACGTCATCAGTTGCTGAGGCCCCAAGCTCTGGAATTCCCTCCCTACACTTCTCTGCCTCTCTAACTCGCTTTCCTCCTTTAAGACACTCCTTAACTCCTACCTCTTTGACCAAGCTTTTGGTCGTCTGACCTAATATCTCCTTTGATGGCTCAGTGTCACACTTCATTTTATAATGCTCCTGTTAGCGACTTGGGACGTTTTATTATGCTAAAGGTGCTAAATAAATATGTTGTTGTTGTCAACGATGTTGAAGAAGACTACACAGGAGAATTCAGTTAAGTTTCAAGTACCTGTCTGCTCCATCACAACTTTGACTAGATTTTTTTTGTTTGTGTTTTATGGCATCTCATTTCCTTAGACAATGCTGACCTCCATCCACCTCCCCACCAAAAAAATGTTCCATCGGCCACAATAAACAGTGTTCATCTGTATCACAGATATATATAATTGATTTTTAATTCATTCCTAAGACCGCAGGTTTAAATCTGAGCACACAATCATGGAATTTGATCAGAAATGATCAACGTAGTAAGCCCAAATACCAGAAAAATAGACATTCTATTTAGTCAATAGGTTGACAAGCTAACTGGATATGAATTTTAAAGCATTTTAAAGCAGTTTTTGTTTGTTCTGAATCATCAGTACACAATTTTTTTAAAGAAAATGTGAATAAATGTTTGGATCTACATCTGAGGGATGGCTGTATTATTAAGACTATCAATGCAGCCTGTTTGTGCTGAGAACCACTAGATAATAGGCTTGGCTATGTGTGCGGGCTCCCATAAATTTTTATAACAGACTTCGTTAGTCTGATTTCAGTGTGAATAGGGCCTCTTTCGCTCGGTACTTCTTTCCTGATTAATGTGGCAATTAGCCAAACTATCAGGTTTTCCTCGTTAGACTGATGTCAGCGTCTTTGTTACTAACTCTTCAGGACTGTCACGGGTCAATAGCGCCAAAAGCCTCCAAATGTTCAGGAAGTCACTGACCAAAGTTGCATGGAAGAATGGCCATTGAGGCCGTTTTTGTGCTTCCCAAAATTACTTTATTTTTTGAAAGAATTTATTTTTCAGTAGTTATCATTTTGTTTAATTTTTTTATACTTCACTCGCGATGTGACTAGCACAATGATATTAAGCATGCATTTTGGCAAATCATAATATTGTACTTCAATAAATTTAAAGTTAAATATTACAGAGAAAAACAGCTTTAAGGGTTGTACTACTTATTTGTCATGAAAATGTAATTTTTCTGTGCAAGAAACATTTATTGTAATGTGGGAGTACAAAGCCAGGTTATTGGGGGTTTTATAACAATTTTCATACATGTAAAATTGGAAAAAAGCAGAATCCATAGAAATTTTATTTTATTTTATGGCCAATTTATGCTTTACTATATATTGTGATGCTGGTGTCTTTTAAAATGGTGAATCTGAGTGGCAGAATGCAAGACACCCTATCATGTTGCTTTGGTATCTTTTGAATTGGATTTAATTTTTTAACACATACAAGTTGTAAGCTAAATTGTTCAAAACAAAAATCACTTTAAAAAATTGCTGTTACATTTTATTGTACTACATTTACATCCAAGTCTGGTTATTCTAAATAAATAGTGACTGTACACATAAATTTCTTACACATTGTGTAAGGTCCATCCAAACAATACTGCACATTTGTGGAAAGAACAGGGAAAAGCACACCACAGAATAGAAAAAATGACAATCCCAACACAGGGCTACTGTTGTATCTGTGGCAATATCCTTTCACCCCAGTATTTACAGAGTATGGTATTATCTTTGTACAAAATTATTTAACCTTCGTTCCACGAAAACATTTACCTAATTAATCATTAAGTCAATCAATAATGTACGTGAAACTGCATTAAGGGCTGCTACAAAGGGGCGGTTTTATCTCCCAGGCATTCTTTATCTGTACAAAATTTATTTAACTAAAAGTGCTTTGGATTTAGCAGGCAGCAAGTTTATTTTTTTCTTACAGACTGCTTCAGAAAGGAAGATTTTAGTTAGAAAACAATTGCTACTTCAAAGGCATACAGTGACTTTTTTTAGACAGTAGTCTCCTTTAACTGCCACATGAATTAATGGATCCTCACTTTGCCTCTTGTGAAATTTTCACCTCTTCCAGTCCTTTGAAAGAAAGTGAGACTCCTAACACAGGTGGTAAAGAAACAATCACTTGAATCGACAGGAAAATGCTAAATCCTGGTTATTATCAAAATGGCAATAAGGAGACGTAAACTGGTCTGTGAAGACAGGATCTTTTGAAATAAATGTTCTAAATATCTAAACAGGGCAGGCAAAGTTCCAGGCTTTAATGTTCAACAGCATACTGTATCATTTTTTATCTGACAAAGGCTCCAGCCATGACAAAGATACTGTAGATATCCCCGACAGGTTAAACTCCTACCTCAGAGACCCCAGATGGAGCAATTGGGGGCAGATGAACTGAGAATCTTACGATCTCATAAAATTGAGCAACAAAACAAAACTACTATGTTCTGTTGTTAATATGCAGTCTTTATATTTAAGTTACACGTATTTCCAAAACCCATCTGAACTCATCTGAAATTACACCCCTGTGGAAAATCACCCTTGTTAACTCCTGTGAAAGTGAAAAGCTGATAATATTCATTGTTCACTTTCAGATTATCACTTGACTGGTCTCCTTGAGGAAGAGGTCAACAGGATCTCTGAGGTCAGAATGGTTCTGAGGTGATATACCTAGTGATGGGAGATCAGAACTGTTGATGTTCTGTGCCACTCTTGGTGATCAGATACTTAAGCCAGGCAGGTCAATAGAATTCTAATTCATCAGCCAGTGTGACTCACTAATGGAAACAAGAGGCATAGATCTCTCCCTGTGGACTGGGATTCTTCCCGATCAGTTCCAGATAACTCTCCAATTCCCTAATAGATGGGATGGCTACAGCCAGATAAACAGTGCAAGGTTTTGTAGTGTTATGTGCTGGTAAGGTATATAATTTTAGCTGCTCAAATTTTAAGAGTATCCCTGCAGACAATCAGAGTGACTTGTGGTGTTTTTGAAAGGATGAATAGGGAAAATTATTTCCACTGGTTGGCAAATCAGTAACTCGAGGTCTGAGGGCTTAAATTTAAAATAATTCCCCAGAAAAATCAAACGAGAGATTCGGGGAGTATTTTTTATGCAAAGGGATGTTAGGACATGAAATGGCTACCGAAAACAGTGATGGAAGCAGATTCCATAATAGTTTTTAAAAGGAAAGCAGATTAATATCTGGAAAATAATGTTTTAATGGGTATGGAGAAACAACTGGAAATTGGACTAATTAGATAGTTCTTTCAGAGAGCCAGATTAGGTACAATGGTTTAAATGGTCTCCACTGTGCTGTAAAATTATAATTACATAATTCTAAGCTTTGGCTTTTGCCAATCTGTGTCAAAGTTCTCTGCGGATGGGTAAGTGAGATGTTGCCCAAAGGGGAAATAAGTGTTTACTCCATATCAGGTGAACAGGGTCCATATGTGTGCAGGTTTCTCAGTAGTTTTGGTCGGAAATTCTTAAGCTTGTTGTTCAGATTTCATACGTGTCAGAAACACAGATGACAAAAACCTTATGTGGATTTAGTATCACACTTCCGGAACTCTCCACTTGTTATCATTTGGTAATGTCATTTTTTACTTCAATGACCTAGTGCATTGCCAGATATGGTCTGAGTTACACAGACCAGGAAGGTCTTCAATTTGTGCTGTGTGTACAGTTAGTGGAGCTGCAGTTTCCTTTAGTTGATTGTGATTCATTGATTCATTGACTCCTGTTGGAAAGTGAGTGTATCCGTGTATGTGTGTATCTTGGATAACAACAGGATGAGGAAAATTGTGGTCCTTCAAACCTTGATAAGCATTCTCTTTTCAAATGAGGAATAGAGATTTGGGTGAATGTCATGGAATTATATTCCAATTTGTGGCAGTACCTTCAGGAATGAAAAGGTGAAAATGGAGGAAACTGGAACAAAAAACTCAAATGTTGTCTATAGAATCCTTTCACCTATATTGCAGGTCAGTTACAGAGAATACTCAGACAGTAATATTTTTACAAGAGCAGATGTACAGTTACTCCAGCTGGTATTGACCTAAGCTGAAATATATCAATTGTCCCTTTTACTCTTAATTTTCATTTATTGACTCACAAGACAAATAGAAGTTCCAGTAATGTATAACCAAAAGCTTCTCCAAATTCCAGTAACATTTACTTTAAAACGTAATGAAGTGAGTTATAACATTATAAAATGTTTAAATAGTGTGGATCATTATATTAAAATATCACTGAAAGCAAGTATGTTTTTTCATCAGTTTACTCACTTTGTCTCCTCTCCTGGAAGTGTTAACTCCTTGTTAAAGTAGTTCCATCATCACCAGCTATGACACACCCATAACCATATCACAGGCAAGTGCAGTCATGTCCTCACCCAATGTCCTCTCATGTATACTTTCAGCAGCTGGAACCTGGGTTGATTAACCCTCTCCTTAACTGAGGGATACTGACATCAATTGTCAGCCTCAGCTGATCTCAGGTAACTCAGCACAACTGGGGATTGTCCATAGAACTCACTGCATAAACTCACTGAGCCATTGTTGGAGCTATGGCTCATTTTGGAATCCTGTTAATTAATTATTATAAATGCTTAAATTGTCCCATCCAGGTTTAAGATCATCAAAGCCATAAGATTGATTTACTGCCTTGTAATTCAGTGCCAGCTAACTATTAACCAAAATGTAATGTATACTGAACACTTAATTCTTGGTAACGATGTTGCCTGTAAATCATTTCTTGATAATTCTACAGTCATGATTTCACAAATCTTATTTCAATATCAATACAAATGGAAATGAAGAACACTGATAGTAAGAGTCTATACAGGCAGTGCAGCAAGTATTCAAATTGACAAAAAAAACTCCTATGTAGGATTGAAACAGAACATACAGTGAATGATCTAATTCGGGGGTGCGGGGAGGTGCGGGGTGGAATGATAAACCATTTGTGTTCTGTTTCTGTAGATCACAATTTCTGCTGTGTAATGGGTTGCAGGTATTCTTTACCCTATTATCACTTTTTACTGGCAAATTGAAAGTGGCAATAACAGGAAGCTGATGCATCCTGTATTTACCATCACTTTCTGTTTTAAACCCTGCTAATATGTTCAACATACATTTAGAAGAGAAATCTTTCACCAGATTAGTCAATCAATCTCAGCAACCCAGTATAAATAAATTAAATATGTACAACAACAATTTGCACGAATACAAAATCTTTAACAGAGAAAACATACAAGGTTGAGGGGAAGAAAAAAATAAAATCAAGGAATGGATACTAAGCCATGATGGAAGTGTTGAAACATGACTGAAAAATTGGTTTCTGAGAATGTTTTTAAAGGTGGAGAAAGAAATGTAGAGGCAGAAGGGCTTAGGGACTAAAGTCTCATCTACCAATGGTATGATAAAGGGAGCGTGAAATGTGCAAAAGCCAAGAATTGGACTATCAAAGGGTTTCAGGTAATGGGGTGGGTTATAAGACTGATGGAGGTTTCAGAGATATGATGGGACAAAGGTGTGGAAAGGAATGCATACATTATGTAATATAAATTAACAGTTGTGAAGTATTTTAATCAAATTAAGTTAACTGAGATTTTTTTCTGCCAATAAATATTTTACCAGAAAATAAATAATTATCAGCTCCCCCAATGACTCAGTCGCCTTGCACATTGCACAGTAAGATCCCATGTTCTTTGCTGAGTTAACTGGTCTCAATGGGGAAAGTGGTAGATAGAAAGGATACAATTGGATTCAACAACAACAAATTATATTAAAAACGAACTTTAACATAATAAAACATCCCAAGGTGCTTCACAGGAGCATTACAAAACAAAATATGTCACCGAGCCACATAAGGAGATATGAGATCAGATTACCAAAAGCTTGGTCAAAAAGATAGGTTTTAAGGAGTGTCTTAAAGGAGGAAAGTGAGATGCTGAGACAGCGACGTGTAGGGAGGGTATTCCAGAGCTTAGGGTCTAGGCAACTGAAGGTGCAGCCACCAATGGTGGAGGAATAAAAAATCAGGGATGCGCAAGAGGCCAGAATTAGAAGAGCACAGATATCTCAGATGGTTGTGGAGCTGGAGGAGATTACACAGCTAGGAAGAGGTAAGGCCATGGAGGGATTTGAAAACAAGGATGAGAATTTTTAAATTACCATGTTGCTTGACAGAGCCAATGTAGGTCAGTGAGCACAGGGGGGATAGGTGAATGGGACTTTGTGCTAGTTAAGACATGGGCAGCAGAGTTTTGGATGACCTCAGGTTTACGGAGTGTAGGATGTGGGAGACCAGCCAAGAGTACATTGGAGTAGTCAAGTCCAGAGGTAACGAAGACATGAGTGAGAGCTTCAACAGCAGATGAGCTGAGGCAGGGCAATGTTACAGAAGTGGAAATGGATGGTCTTAGTGATGGCATGAATATGTGGTCGGTAGCTCATCTCTGGGAATTGGTAGTTAGGGAACAGAGTTTTGAACGGGGACCGAAAGAGATGGCTTCAGTTTTCCAATATTTAATTGGAGGCAATTTCTGATCATCCAGTACCGGATGTTGGATAAGCAGTCTGATAGTTTCGCAACAGTGAAGGAGTCGAGGGAGGTGGTGGTGAGGTAGAGCTGAGAGTCTTCAGTGTCATGTGAAAACTATTGCTGTGCTTTCAGATGATGTCACCGAGAGGCAGCATGTCGATGAGAAATAGGAGAGGGCCAAGGATAGATCCTTGGGGGACACCAGAAGTAATGGTGCAGGAGCGGGAAGAGAAGCCATTGCAAGTGATTCTCTGGCTCTGATTAGATAGCTTAGAATGGAACCAGGTGAGAGCAGTCCCACCCAGCTGAATGACAGTGGAGGATGGTGTGATCAATTATGTCAAAGGCTGCAGACAGGTCGAGAAGGATGTGGAGGGAATGTTTACCTTTGTCACAGTCACACTGGATGTTATTTGTGATTTTGATGAGTTGTTTCGGTACTGTGGCAGGGGCAGAAACCTGATTGGAGGGATTCAAACATGGAGTTCCAGGAAAGATGGGAATAGATTTGGGAGGTGCCAACACATTCAAGGACTTTGGAGAGAGAAGGGAGGTTGGAAATGGGATGATAGTTTGTAACAAAGTTTGTGTCAAAGGTTGGCTTTTTGAGGAGAGGGGTGATGATGGCAGATTTAAAAGAGAAAGGGACAACACAGTTAACAATATCAGCTAACATGGGGACCAGGAGGGGAAGTTGGGTGGTCTGCAGTTTAGTGCAAAAAGATCGAAGGAACAGGCGGTGGATCTCATGGACAAGATGAGCTCAGAAAGGGCATGAGGGGAGGTGGGACAGAAGCTAGGGAAAGATGTGAGTTTAGGACTAAGGCAGGGGAGCATTAGTGGAAGTTTGGCCTAGTGGTCTAGTGGAAGGGAGGGACGCAGAAAAGGCAGATGATCAGATTGTCTCAATCTTAGTGACAAAGAAGTCCGTGAGCTCCTTGCACTTATTGTTGGAGGTGAGGCTGGAGTGGACAGGGGAGAGGGGTTTAAGAAGATGGTTTGCAGTAGATAAAAGAAGCCGGGGGTTATCTTCGCATTCCAACATGATCCTGGATTAGTGAGCAGTATTCACGGACAAGAGCAGGACCCAATAGTGTTTTAAGGGGTCCAGCCAGAACTGGCGGTGGATGGCTAAACCAGTTGTCTGACATATCCTTCCGAGTCTATGTCCCATGGACTTCAGGAAGCAGAGATGAAGGTGACACCAGGAGGAATGGCCAGGGTGAGAGAGAGTAGTAGTTTTATTGGGAACTAGGGCATCAAAGGTGCAGGTGAGGGTGCAGTTGAGCAAATCAGTGGCTGCAGAAATGAAGCAAACAGAGGGCCAGAAGCTAGATAGTTGGGATTTTGAAAGTACAGTTGTAAGTGAATTGGGGTTATTTTTTTTCCACGGATAGATACAGAAGGAGGTAGGGTTGGGATGTGGAAGGCAGATATGGGTAGTGAGTGATACAAGGAATGATCAGAGATACCTTATCTGTAATTGTACGATGAGACTAGCAAGACCACATGAGTCGGCATGGTCAAGGGGTTGACCGTGAATTTGGGTGGGGAGTTTACATGCAGGGACAGATTTAGGGAGGATCAGAAAAGAGAGAACATGATGCGTTGAGATGGAGGTTAAAATCACTGACAATGAGAAGTCGTTAGGTGCAGAGGCTGAGGGAGGGAGCAGTGAAGATATCTTGATGAGAACATTTTTATTGTACTTGGGAGGGCGATAGAGAATGATGATTTTGAAAGAGGTGAAAGTACCAAAGGAGTAGGGGGTCAGGTCAAGGTGTTACCTGGTGATAAGAGTCACACTGCCAACATGACGGTCTTGGCAGAGCAAAATGTAGCCAGGCAGGGAGGCTTCATTAAGTGGCAAGGTGTCATTACCACTCAGCCAAGTTTCCATTAAGGCCATGATGTTGATGCAATCATCCACAATAAGTGCATGGATGGCAAGGGCCTTGTTCACAGTGAACGGACAGTCTGGAGGGAAATGCGTAAAGGGGTGGTGAGAGCTGATCCACTGGCAGACTCCACAGGGTCACCAGTGGGATGATTAATTTTGACAGGAAGAAGATTGGCAAGATTCGCCCCAGCGGGTGCACTGGGTGGGAAAGTCGACAAGAGAGTGCAATGGGGCAGTTGGGGTTCAGTGCAACTTGATTAAAAGAGATAAAATCAGTTTGGATTTCCACTCCAAACAGCTATCCAGTGAGTTTTTCTGGAAGCACATATGTGTGAACATCACATGCCTAGTCTGTGGGCATGAGAATGAAAATATGATACATACTTGTCGTTCATTGTGTCCCAAAACCATCTCTTCCCCATTGTTATATGCCAGTTTTGCCTTAAAAACTAACAGCAAAGAGAATTGTGACAGGACTGAAGGAAGATCCTTCCTGCAATATATTCCATTTCTCATCATAGGATGTCTACTATTTTACTTGTTATATCTTTGATAACATTTATTTGTGCTGTCACAGTGGTTGCTTTTGTATATGCAGTATTCCTAATAATTGTTACATTTCTTTGTGCGTCAATACATCCTTTGCCAGTATTTTATAGTTCCATTTGTGTCTTACATTTGTGCTCTTCTGTGTTGCCACCAATTTCAGACCTCCCATATTTTCTGAGTTTTTGGCACACCTCACTGAATGTATTACTGGTGACATCTCACCACCCCTCTACGCATCTTCATCCAAATTTGAGGAATGCCTTCAACCACCACTACCAGCTCCAGACAGATACTGCCAACATTGGCAGGGTCTCATCAGTAAATCTGTTTTTATGAATTTTGTACTGTGTTTTTTTCCCTCCAAATTGACACATTCCACAGCTGGGCTGGTGATGTTTTCGACAAAACAAACAGTTAAGTGGCTAGAGTAAAATTAAATTATGCTTATTGCCAGTGCTCTTTCCATAAATGCTGACAAAAGCATACTCTCAGGAACTGCATGTTGCCAAAATTTCATTTGCAGGCCTTGCATTTTTAGATAAGAGAGAACATTCTAGCCTTCGACTGGATGATAGTTTATGAAATCATGCTAAAATAAAACTTCAGTAAGTAGACAGCAGGGAGAGATTCTTTTGATATATCAGCTATTATAATATAGTGTAGAATGGCCTTAGAAAACTATAGTGCCTCTTCTCTATCCATTCTCGCAAATTTATGGTCTACCCAACACAAAAGGGACATCTGTTTACTGCAGTCAAATTGAAATGACTTTGAGGGAAATGGGTGGAATAAAAATAACAGAATTTCACTCTTTTTATAGATGGCGAGAAAAATGGGGAGAGGGCTGTCTAAGGCTCCTCTTGTGAAACGAACTCTAAAAGCATCCCATTAATTCCTAATAAATGGCGTTAAAGCAAAATCATTCCCTTACTCAATTTCAGCGAACTGTCCAGAAAGCCGCCCTGTGAAGAATGATTAGTGTCTCTATTTATTGTCTCAGGAAAAAGTGAGTTTGAAACAGGAAAGCTTTTCTATTCCTCAAATTATTTAAGTAACTATTTCCCCATGGTGAAACGGAGAATTGTGCTAACGTGCATCATGCAGTAAGGCCCTTGTCTATTCAACAGAGTCCTGGCAGGAGAATCTATAGATTCCCCGTTGCCTCTTAACAGTTGTTACTTCAGAATCGGTGTTAATTTTGGCACGTTGTTTCAAGGACCAGACAAGGTGACGGTTTTACAAAGGGTAGGGTGAAGAGGTTCTTTCATGTAACGAAACAGAGAAGGGGCTTTGATGTAAAAACAGCAATTCGTCTAAATGGGGAGCTGACCTTTCACAGATCCTGTTCAACTTGTCTTGCGTTCGTACACAGCTCTAAAAAACTGATTTCTAAGGAATTTCTTGAAACCTTACCTTAATGTTGCTCTATTTAAAATCTCCTTTAAATCATTCTGTGGCGCAGCTGAACGGTTTTGTGGCAATGGATATAATAAAAGCAAAATACTGCGGATAGTTACCATCAGAGTAGTTAATGTATTTCTGATGTGTTTGCTCGTTGGATTGTCCCAAATATCAAGCAGCAAGACTAAATTTCACCCTCTGTTGATATGGTATCGGGTTGCGTATTTGCTCGGCGATCTTGTATTTATGTATTTTCATTTTCAACATACCTTTAGGCTGGTCAACATTTAATGGTTAAATTGGAAATAATCCCTATTATTGAAATATATTTTAAATGGGAATTAGTACTGCCAAATATAAGAAAAAGGCCTTCAGTCAAAATAATACAAGACTAATTATGAAAACACCATGATTTTAATATTACAATAATATAAATGTGATTTTTAAGTAACGATAGTTCAATTATCAAAATGAATACAACCTTTTGGGAATGAATGAGCACATTAACGCATTACTAGGAATATGGATTTAGAACAGAAATCTCAAGTTAATAAAAATTTGAGATATTTTATATAGTGGTTATCACAAGATAAAAGCTTACCTGCGCAGCCAGCAGATACAAGAGAAAACTGGGAGGTTGGGTGCTCTGCAATGAGTGGTTCATCTCCTCACCTCACAATGCCTCTCCAGCATCTACAAAGCTCAAGTCAGTATTCTGATGGAATACTCACCACTTCATCTCAATGGTTTCAGCCACAACAACGCTGAAGAAGCTTGACATCATCCAAGATAAAGCATTCTGCTTGATCAGCAACCCTGCCACTGAGCTCGTTAACCACTTCCTCCACCATTGTGTTCTGTAACTATGTACACGATGCACTGCTGCATCTCGTCAAGCTTATTTTGAGAGTGACTCCCAGCCTGAAACCTCTATCACTGGAAAGAACACTATCACCTCCAAGTCGCATGCCATTTTAACTTGAATATGTTCCTTCAGTGTTGCAGAATGCAGTGGTCAAAACAATTTTGCTAACATTAATGGAAGGGAATAATATCACCTAGTCTCCGTTACCCATGAGCCCTGTGCTCGCTGACTTACATTGGCTCCCGGTCTGACGATGTCTTGATTTAAAACTCACATCATTGTTTTTAAATCCCTCCACGGCCTTGCCTCTCCCTATCTCTAACCTTCTCCAGCCCTACATCCCTCTGAGATCTCTGCATTCCTCCCATTCTAATCTCTTATGGATTCCCGATTTTCATCATTCCACCGTCAGCAGCCGTGCCTGAATTAGCTGTTCAGCTGTTCTAGAATTACCTTCCTCAAACTCTCTACCTCCTTATAACCAAGCTTTTGGTTATCTTTCTTAATATCTCCTATGTGGTTCCATGTCAAATTTTGTTTTATAACACTCCTGTGAAGCACTATGGGACATTGTACTACTTTCATGCAAGCCAGACAGATGTTTTATCTGGGACAAAGGGAATAAGAACCATTGCCCAAGCATATTTGATGTGTAAATGTGTTGTTCATATAGAATCTGGTGGAGATTAATCACAGCATCAAAAAGGTTCTTTTGCCTGCATTGAGTAACTTATAGCTTTCATTTAGTTACATTCTTTAGTAACTAGGCCCTCTTTTAAAACCGTCTGTTTTTCCCAATCATTTAGAAAGAAAATGACAACACTGACATGGCTGTTAAAGCTAATAGCTGGTTGAATCAATATGAAAATGTCAAATCCTGGTCATTAGGAATAGAAACCCCAAAGAGTCCTTGCTTCAGAGGAATCTCTTGCTGGAGTTCTTTCAGCCTTTCAAATAATTTGTCACAATTATCTATTAACTAGTCAATCTCCTGTGGCATTACATATTAGGCTAGTGGGCAAGGCATAATTGGATTAGGGCATGCGGACATAATTGAATCCCTATTTTAAAGTCATACATTTTGTCCATTTTATATTTCCTTATAAATTCCGAAGTCCACAGTTATACCATAATTTGTCACATTGTAATTACATCCTTCTGCCACTGGCAGGGTTGCAGCAATTGTAATGGAAAAGCTGACAGAAAATGTGTGCAGAGGTAAGTTTTTAGTATATTAATTTATTTGACTTGCTAACATGTACCTGAAATAGGAATATGAGGAATCATAGACTGAAAAAAACCATTTAACCTATTAAATCCATGCAAATTTTTGCACATTCTGCTCTATGGTGGACTCCACATAAGTTCCTCAAAGTGTCTCCTGCCCCAGAGGTAAATCAACTAAAACTCCAGATTATCTATCTAGCTGCATTATTCATCTTTGTTTGCCTTGCTTGCAATAGAACTAAAACCTTCTCTAAAATAATTGCCAACATCTAAAACAGACCATAAAACACTGTGAGCATATATGCTATTTTCCTAAAGACCAGTCTACTATATATTTTGTGTTGGTGCAATGTGATCTTGGCTTCACATTCATGTAATGCATGTAGTATAATTCAATCATTGAAATCGCCAGATTCAAACTTCAGCAAGTGATATAGACCACCTCAAGGACACACCTTTGCCTTCACATTTTCCGATATCATTCTCAAAAGCTGGGGTGTTTTTATACTTTATCTCTAATTGTTTTACTGTTAGTACAGAGTTGACTATCATATGGTCTATTTATTAATGTTAAAATTTAACCAGCATTTAAATGCTAATGAGAAGAACTCTGTCTTCATGGTCAGAGAGTTATTAAAAGATAACAATATAATTCAGGGCTACCTGAGTCACTCTAAGCAACTACCAGTTTCAAATTTGTACCTGCAGTATAACTCCATCATTAATATTTACTTAGAATCATGTCACAAAGTTAAAAATTTTAAGATTAAAATGGCACTTGGTGTAGAACAAAAGTGTATTGCACAAAAACTTTGCATTCTAACCTACTAATTCATCTCCTTAAGGCTGTAATGATGCTCCAGCTACCATTCTCAGTTATTCATGAAATGTATTGTGCAAGCAGTAGACCAGACTTGTACTGCCAATTGCAAATCACATGCAAAAAAAAAAACTGAGAACAAATAATCTCAGTGATGTACTCTGGGCAGCTAAAAGAGAGAAGGTATGACTATTCTTTGAACATAAAAACATTCAAAAATAAATTTACAAATTAATCCAGTAAACCATATTAAACTTTTGAAATGCAGCTTTGCTTAAGTTATTAGTCAATTTGAACTCAAACCAATGTGAAATAATCTCTTGGGGGGGGGGGGGGGGGGGGACTTACATTTCTTGATTTTACTGAACTAATCAGGACCTGACTCTATATTTGATATTAGTTATATGTCAAAACACAACCAAAAACTTTGCATGGAGGTAAAAGTGGCAATATTCATGTACTCTAAAACAGTGGTCACTCCCATATGGACAAACGAGAGTGAACTTTCTGCTCCATAATGTTACCTAAATTATAGCTAATTCAAAGGAAATGTTGTCACAATGCACTAGTTTAAACAATACAGTAGTTCTATTATTTCATAATTTTGATTCTGGTTTTGCTTTGATGATATTGTTTGGTAACCTCTTTAAGAAATGCTAGTAAGCCTTTCAGAACCTAGCTACTTGGTTACACATCATAATTAGGTTCTGTATTATTTTACATTGTGTTGCATTTAGCAAATAACATTACACTTGAATTTTTATTGGAAAAAGGTCTCATTGTATTTGTATCTCAGTTCTAACACAGGTGCACACATATACATCCTGGCATTCTACAGTAGTTCTAGTTTGGTGTTGGCTTGAGCAGTATGGCAAGTGCAGTCTGCTTTCAAGTTCTGTGAATAATCAGGTAAGTTCCACTGCATCTGTATTTCCTTTAATGGCGTAGAAAGATGGCAAAGTGTGTATTTATAGGTTAGTAAACAGTCATACTTTAACAAGTGGTAAAAGTTTATTTAAATGCCAAAACGTAACAAAATTCAAACTTACATGACAGACAAATATACATACAATTAAAAAAAACACTCAGGTTAATGTGCTAGCAGAACATTTCAAATGTAACTGTGCATAGAAGCACAAGGATCAGGTACACAAGTTTCCTAAAGGCATTTTCCTACAATTAATAAGAACATTTACATCTAACCTTATTTTTTTCCTTGCACAATTCTAATTCAGTCTTCCTTCACTGAAGGTAGGAACTGTGGACCCTGTTACCAATAATTCTAGTTCAAAATCAATCCCTTTAAGGGAATATTAACTTTTTACCACTAAAAGTAGAATGTTTACATGTTCATTCATGTGTGCACGAGTATATTTCCCCTCAAAAAAGTAAAAAAAAAGTTAAATGTCGTGCTTTATAGAAGCGCTTTGTTTTAATTTTGTTACTAAGAAACCCAAATACCTCTTTACCTGGAGTCACTAACGCAATTAGAGATGCATGACAGTATCTAAAACAGCTAAGCTTTAATATAGGATGTCGGCCAATTATTTTGTATTACTCCCAGTGCTATTTTTCGTTTAGCTTCTTTAACCGTATTTCCCCATTAAACACATTACTGCATTTGTTATACACTCAATATTGTTCATTGAAGGTAGTGATGACTTGCTACTGGCTCTTAAAACTGAGAACCAATGTCCGACTTAAACTAGGTAGCTTTGTTATTTCTCTTGGATCCATTCAGTTACCATGGCCTCCAGACTGATTTTGAATACATTACAGGGGACGTGCTTTCTGTCCTACAGTGATCTACTTTTTCTTGCAACAAGGAACTCTGTCCAGCAGTAGGCGAATCCGCTTCATCTAGATCGGAACACAGATCATCGCTGGAAGCGGTGGATAAAGGAGACAGTGCTGAGGGGCTGGTCTGGATACCACCTCCGGGGGACACCAATAAGTGGCACACATCGTCAGGCCCAGGCCACATACTGGGGCCAGTTTCAGCCATTAATTCGCCCAGTAAATCCTGAAAATGATCTTCGCTCAATGGCATAGACTCCAATAGGTGGTTCAGTAACTCGGCGGCCACTGCAGAGTCGATCCCTGGGCAGTTTGAGACGAAAGTATGGACCTCATGCATACACTGAATGTAGCCGGCTGCAAATCTCTCATTCGCTTCCTGGTTAAACCTTTCTGTTTCTGCCAAGGAGGTGAAAGGGGAGAGAATAAAAGTCACTTTCCATCGCAACAATTACCAAAGAAATATAATGGTCGCTTGGATAGAGCTGTGCAGGAGCATTTGCACCGGATGGATTGCAGCCCTTTGATTTTTTGATTTCTGTCTCAGGAGGCGGTTTAAAATTTTACTCACCAACATTTCTGTTGCGAACTATGCTTTGGACACGTTTCACGGTCATCTCCAACACCTCCGCATTCTCCATTTTCGACTGCAGCTGAGAATATTTAGCACATTTTAGATTTTAAAATCATAACTGAAATCTGAAGGACTTTTTCCCATCAGTACAACTTAAAACTCACTTCCGTATCCGCCAAGATCAATCTCAGTTCTTGCAAGCTTTCATTAATGCGGGCTCGTCTCTTTTTCTCGATCAGTGGCTTGCGAGTCTGAAATCAGATAGGAAATGCACGGAGTTAGATGGGTTTTATTGTAATACACGTACATTAAAAGAGCCGGTGATTAATGTTGTCCCTTGGAAGTGCACCGATTTACCTTTCGATCTTCTTTTACTGTATAATAGTCCCCTTCATCCCTGACAGATCCAGGTTTGCTGGGTTTGTACGATGGAGCCATGTTGTTTCTGATACCAACAACCTTCCTAAAAAAATTTTTGCCAAAAAAGAAAATCCTCCCACCAGAAGCACGTTTTGATAGCAGCTGGTCCGCGTACAATCTTCTTTTTATTCACTGTAGCCTGCCGTTGGCAATCTCTCTATTTATACCCTGTCGTTTGCATTTGAATGACTGGGGAGCAGCGCGTCCCAGGGACGCCAAAAGGTCATTAGCTTATCCAATGGGAGCGCGATGCTTTGTGTCGGGCTCAAGGCTGCGCTCTGCCTGCTGTCAGGCTCTGGCTGGCCACGTGAGTAAATGGGACTTTTAAAGTTATTTGTTATGCAATTGAACTCAACAGAACTGTACTTCTTTTTATTTTTTTTAAACTATGAATTACGCCAGGCTGTCCTCACATTCCAAAGCGTTAGCTATCAATTGCAGGTCAATTTCATTCAAGTACGATTAAAAAAAAACAAATAGGCTCAATAATTTACTGGGATAAAATGCGAGAGCTTCAGACAGGAATCATTTGTTGTCCTATTACATTTCAATACAGATCGACAGAACTGTCGGGAAAAGAAAGCACACTACATACAAACATGTACAACTCCGCGTGTTACAGAAGAAAAGGCCATAACCAGAATACAACGTAAAACAATAACAATCGTTAACGTTGATATCTGAGGTTTAACTTTAACCACCTAATTGTTTTTTTCTTTGGAAAAAAACCTCTAAGAAGGATGCCGAGTCTCAAATAGTAGAAGATTTTTTTGTGCTGCCCTACAGTTGGACAAAAATCTATTTCAGGGTATGTAGGTGAAATGTAATATGATGCTGACAGTTAGCAGCTGCAGTCTCTCGTCAGAATGGATCAAGTAAGAGCATTAGTCCATCCCTAAACAGCAATCGACAGGTGTTAGCTTTTGCTTCATTTGTTTCCGTTTTTTACTGCTGGTAGCGTGTATCTGTCATATTTATTATATCCAAAGTACATCCATCCAACCTTCCTCCTGCAATGGCTTCTGCAAAAGTGATTTGCTAGATACGTAATCAGCATAAGTCATTTATCCCGTTTTAAAAAATTACACTCTTGTCAGATCAATTATGTAAATCGTTCTCTTTTAACTAGCAGTTATCCCGTTTTATTCGAATAGTAAACACACACAATATTGTCCAGCATTCTCACTCTAAAGAACACGTCTGAAAAGGGAGAAAAGTGTTTTGCATACTTTAGAAATAGCCTCAAAGGTGACTGTTTGCAATTTGTATGGGAATGTTTTACCGGAATACAATAGAAATGTCTTTGCATTTGCTCAGAGTCTGCTGCTCGTTCATTTCGTTCTTCTACCACACAGCCTCTTTAACATTGCAGTTTAAATCGTCTGGCGGTGCTCTTTAGAATTAAGGGGGCGCCACGCCAATTGGGAATGGTTTTAGGTGCATTTTTTAAATATAGATATATATTATAAGCTGAATGCTCCCAGAGATTTGACGCCTTCCCACTTTGTTATGGTCTGAGTTCATGTTCATTTTGCACGTTTAGTGTCGCAGTGAAAGTCCTTGTGTTGATGACATGCGTGCGCTTCTTAAACGTTTTTGGATTGTATAGAGAGAAACAGGTAGCAAAATGCTTAAATGCCCAATAAATCAATATTAGTGCACCACCTAATATCAAATAGGTTAACGTGACTAAAACCTTGGGACATTTCCTACTGAGTTACCCTTTTGAGATATAACAAGTTATTTACTGTTCATAACAAAGCATAGCTTCGTTAGGAACAGGGACTGTAAAACGCCTCAAGTGGCAATTAGTTTTATGGACTTTTCAGTTTATAATTCAAGAAGTTGGTGATGAGATGAAATAAATTCCACAACGGGCATGAAAGTTACAATTCTGAGCTTTATTTAAAAAAAAATTGGTTGGCTCCTTGCCATGAACGTAATTGGGCTCAGTCATTATGCAATCTGCTCAGCGGATCTTGCAGCTGTCGTTGAAATCTTTTGTTTAGGCCAAGCAGGCGTACCCGATTCTCGCTTTCAATATATTTCATCAGTATTCAAGAATGGTTGGCTTGAGAAATAATTCTGATAATAGAGGGAACTGTGTGCCTCCCACCAAATAAGTTACGGGGGATGCCTGCTAAATTGCATCTGCGAGGTTGTGCCTCTTAACAACTTTCTTTTCTGTTTTCAATCACTTGGAAGAGATGGCAGTGGACTCAGAACGGAATGATTCGCTGTGCTTGCATTGGTCCGTTTGTACGTCCCATCTGCCTTCGTGTTGGTCCCTTCTGAGAATAATCTAAATCTTTAAATTGTGTTGGTACAGTATTTGGAGAAATGTTGTACTATGATGACCCTTACTATGGACAGGGGTTAGAATCTAATGGTTGAAAAGCAAGTTGTTACCCGTACACAACTGCAGAAATATATTTTGCAACAAGTAGAATGTAGTGATAAACCCGGAGCTAAATATTGGAAGTAGGACGATAGGGAAGTAACTATCTCGTGTTGTTCTACCGCATGTTGGACGGATTCTCTCTTATTAGAAGTAGTCTGATAGTGACAAGAAGGGTCACTATTTTTCTGTTTAGAGAAGCTTTTCTATCCGTCGACTATTATGCACAGTAGGGAAAGCCAGCTTCGCATAACGGGAAGGGCGGGGCAAGGCCAAGACCATTTATTCCCCTTCCCCCAACTCTCTATCACTCACAAGCATGTCGTGTATGGAATCATTATTGTCAAAAATGTGCCAAGAGGGTTTAGCCCACCTATGTGGACTTTGTTCTCATTCTATTCATATCACGGGACATTTATATATCTGAATATCTCTTCAAGAAAATATAAATACGCAGAGCAATTGAGAGAAAAGTCTGTGATGCTATTCACAACTTAATTATGTTCTGGAACCAACAAGCGACTTTTTCTATGCAGAATGTATTATCAATGAGATTAACCACGTTCAGTGAAAGGAACTGATTCCTAAATATTCAAAAGTGATTCCAAACTCATAATCAGCAGAACAATATCATCACAGAACATATGTAAGCCGATACAGTTCATGTTTAGACGTTTCACGGGCTATAACGAGATCTCCATTTGCTACAATATTATAAAAAATCCGGAATTAACACATTAATCTTATATGCGTGGTTCTGTTAATTCTGTGGAATATTTATCTGACTGTTTTTAAGAGATAAAATTGTTTTACCTCTTTTTTTTAGAGATTTCAATTGCAATCAAATATGATTTGCCTTTAAACACTGGTCAGTTCAAATAAGTAAAATAAACGTCTTTAACTGGCAGTTACCGTCGTTTATTAGAATTGTAAAACATTCTCATTTTAAAGGGCAGGTCTGAAAGACAGTAAAAAGTGTTTCCTTACATCAAACGTGACTACAGTTTGTAGGGGAATATTTACCGGAATACAATTAGTATGTTTTTGCATTCACGTATACTTCGCTATACGTCCAGTCCATGCCTTTTTAATTATTGTACTGTAAATGTAATTATATTCTGTGGTGTTACTCCTGACAAGAAGTTTTATTGTAGTTTGTGTGTAGTATTAAAAACAGTGAAGTTATTACTGTTGCTGATTTGTTTCTTTTTAATAGCTGGATGTTTCCTATAGTGATGAGTTCTTCAATTTAAGAGTTTAACGTACCAATGTGCATTGTTGTAGAAATCTCACAGGATCTATGCAAATGTTAGACAAACCTCATTTTGATCCTGGTCTGTAGGGTAAAGGGAAGCGGTTATTGTTACTAATTCTCCATTTGACAGTCGTGACACACCGCACTGTTCTGGAAATACTCAGCAGGTCTGGCAGCCCCTGTGGAGAAAGAAACAGTTAACGTTTTTTTAAATTTCAGTATGTACAGTATTTTGCTTTTGCATTACTGTTCTATTCTGCATGTCCAGGGAATGAATCCCATCTTAATAACCAGACTTCTAAAATTGGTGTTCAGTATATTTTCTTTGAACTTTTTCATTTTGAATGTAAATGTGTTGTATTTTATTTAGTGAGTTTTAATGCTCTACGCTCCTGGTGAGAACGAAGATAAGTAAATAAATCTGTGCTCGAAATATTATGTGGAAAACTCGGATCTTTAAAAATACACACTTCGAACTTTTTAAGCTCCGAATGTAAAAGCAAAAGACTAGGCGTTTTACAGAATACTTTGCATCCAAGAAAGATTAATTTCTGTAAATTTCTCATTACTGTGTAATCTTCATGATTAACTATCCGCACGGAATCCTGTTTGTAACTTGTTTTTCTACCACAAAACATAGTACCATTTTCATTTATCCTACGGTTAGCATATTAAACCAACTGTTCCCTTTGCTCTTTCCGCTTGGATGTGTTTGGACTTACTAAGACACATTCTGCAGATCCCTCTACGCGCTGCCAAGCTGTTCCTGCCACTGCCCGTTATTGATGTACTTGGCACGGGGCAGGATTGGCACTGAAAATTATGAAAAATGCGGTTTTTTTAGTAAAAGATGATTGGGCGTTGGGGGGCGGTGGATTCTACTCCAGGGCCTGATGCATAAAGGAGCAGTACTGAAATCCTAGGCAAAACGGGACTTGCAATCTTAAACACATTCACAAATGAGTTGTTTTATGCGCTGATTGTTAGCCGCCTTAAGACCGTGGGAAACTTCCCTCCCAAGTCTCCATATCAAAGAAAAGCCTGGCCAGACTCGGGTGTTGAAAGCGACAGCTTTCACTCTCCAAAGATCACAGCAAACAAACGATTTACATGCCGATTGGAGGCACTTCTGAAGTCTCTATTAGCAGTTGTGTGATGTTCGTTTATGAGCAGCACAATCGTTTTCTTTTGCCTCATTTTACCATTTTTTGAAAAGCTCACTGCTTAAATTTAACGGCCTTTTCTATTTTATCAAGGGAATCGGGCCGCATGTTGTGTGAAATTAAATTATGATTGTTGAACTTCTGGACACAGGCTGACTAAAGTATCACCATCTCCTTTCGCTGTATTTGAAGTCGTTGTTTAGTTCGGTTTAAAGTTTGATTCAAATAACCAATATGACCTAGTTAGAAATTAATGTTGCAGAGTTAAAAGACAATTAAACTATATTATCCCTCTTTGTCCTGAAATATTTGTAAACTCAGCCGTTGTGAAACTTGAGTGTAAATGTTTATAAATGGACCATATTAATAACCTACATATTATTACTCATAAAGGTTCAGCTGGAATGACGACATAGACTAAACTTTTTTCTCAAACTAAAGGTTAAGTTTCCTGTTATTTTTAAGTCTCCAATTTTGTTAACTTTACAGCAGCGTGAGAGGGCAGAATGTTTTCCTACGGCAATTAAAGGGTTAGTTAGATAGATCTGTCGTTGTAACTGAACGCAAAGACAGACGGACAAAGTTTTAACACCTGTTACAGAATGAGACACAAACTGATTTTCAAAGTTTATTAATAAGTTGTTAATTGCAATATAAACATAACATAGGGGAAAGTAAGAAGCCCGCAAGCAATTCTCTATCAAATAAATTAGATGTATTTCATTGAATACAACATTGTAAACGCCTTCTACAATATAGGCTACGGATAAGCACCCTTCAGCGTGAAGTACCCTGATTTTAGCACACATAAGGGACATTAATTTGCCCGGAAGTGTTTCGAGAAGCATATCTATGAGATACATAAGGAGAGTCTGATCTTTAGAGAAGTTTTGCAGTCCTTTCACCAGGGTCTCCAGACGTCTGAGGATGCAACAGATGGATGGTGAATCAAGGACAAGTCTTCTTGGAGCTGTTGGCTAGGCGAGCTGGAAGGTTGCTGTAGGTTTGCTGTAGGATTTGGAAATGGTTCCATGTTTTTCCCGCACGCTTTAAATCCAGGATTGCAGATTTGGTCCGGAGATGAGTGAGGGAATGAGTCCACAGCTCCCGAGGACGCGGCATTGTTTGAAGGCATGTTCCCATGGCTCACTGAGGAGACCGGAGTCTCAGCAGGTTGGAGGTTCACTGTAGGCGTCTTCAGCCTGGGCTGACGCGAATCTTCGCTGGATCGAGGCAGTGACTTGAGTAAGTGATTCAACAAACGCGCCCCAACAGTTTTGTCCATCCAATCGCAGGTTAAAAGCAGGTTGTGAACTTCATGCATACACTGGATGTAGCCAGCACTATATCTCTGCTGAGCTTCAAGTCCAATTTTAGTATCGGCTAAAATAAGACAAGGAATAGGTAAATGAACTGCCTGCTTTTTATTTCCCAACTGTAATACTGTATATTCATAGATACTCCAATTTCAAAGAGAAAAATACATTAGAATGAAATAATTTAACATTTCCCCCAGTAGTATTTCTTATAGAATGGTTTACATATATAATAAATATAACATATTTTCCTGCATCTTCATAATACCTTCCTTGTGTTACACTTAACTCCGAAAATCGGTAAAAATAAGATATTGATATATAACTCACCAATCATCCTGCTGTTTTGAACATTCTGAAGATGTTTTACGGTCATCTCGAGGATATCTGCTTTTTCAAGTTTTGATTGCTACAAAATAATGAAAAGATGTTATATTGTGCTTCTTATGTGTTTGAATAAATACCAATAGCATAGATACATTTAAGGCAGAAGAGCAAGAAGCAGAGCGCAGATATTGCACTTACATCCAGGCGAAAGGCACCGACTACTGTTTCTTTCAGTTGATCGAGGCAGTTGTTGATCCGTTCTCGTCTTTTTCTTTCGATGAGAGGTTTTCTTAACTGCAGGGCAGAAGTAAACGGGATAAGCAAATGCCAAAGTCGCAATCTCAGTAAATACCATTTGCCAGCTTCCAAAAGCAACTTGCTTGACAATGCACTCTTCTTACCTTGCGTTCCTCTTTAGCATTGGAGAGTTTTTCCACGTTGTTGCTAAAAGTTGTCGCAGTCATTTTTTCCACCGATCTGCAGACTGGAAGGGAGATTTGCTGCAAGATGCTAGCTAGTTTCAGACTGTCTGAAGCTGTGATGCCTTCTCGCTCTCTGCTGAACTTCTATTTATATCCATGAATTAGCATGTGAATGCGTGAGTTCCTCCGCTCAGCCACTTTCCCACACTTGGGGTCGCGGCCAGAGGCGAGTGTCCATCAATCAACAGTGACAGCTCACTGCTCGCACTCAATGGCCAGCCTGCCCGCCCAAAGAGCGACAGATGGCTAAGGCCAGGAATCTCTTCCAGCCCAATCTTCTCTTCCCTTCAGCACTCAGAGCAGTTCGCATGGCTTTTCAAATCACCTCTCCCGACATTCCCATGGATTTGGTTCGCAGTAAGAAATGAGATGGTGTTACTCCTGTTACACCTGGGAACTCCGTCCCTTTTCATTCCAAAGAATGGTGTCAATTTTGTTACTGCAAAACGTGAAATGTATCCGCCCTTTCCATTCACAGCTGTTTGAGTTCTTAGTTGGGCTTGTATCATTTTCCTAGTTGCATTGTCAGGGCTGTCTGTTCATTATGGAATGGAATACAGTGAACTCATTTTGTTTGCATTTTCTAGAAACTTACTGTATCATGCTTTTGAAATAGTTTATGTACTTTAGACAATACGGTGGATGGACCCATATAGAAAATCACCCCCCGCTCCACTTTTGTAAGAAATAATGTATTGACTATTGTTAGAGCAACCTTTTTAAATCAATTGACAAACTTCCATGAGTCTTCCATGAGAAGACAATGAGAAATCACTCATTTTGTTTGTAAAATGTGACGTAAACCATTTAAAAAATGAACAATTTCATATTTAGAATGCTCGGCAGACTAGGAAATTTTATTGGCAACTTACTGAAGGGCCATTTGAGGTGAACCCATGCACAGAAGGCACATTCAGCTGTGTAGTTAGAACTGGATATTAATACTATTTAAAAATATTACTGCTTTTTCATTTTCTTAATCAAAACATTTTCGCTGGAAATTTGTGTTTTGAGATTTCACCTAGTTCATTTTTTTCTGTTAACTGGAGAATGTTGCATTTTGTTATTATGTAATGTATTTTCGCAGATAGCCAGCACTCCGGGTTAAAGGGCGGGCTGCACTGTGCTGCAGTTCACCTCGGTTATCTTTCGGGGCTGCTTCATGTGTGTGTAACGGACTGCACCAGGAGGTCGCTCTCTCTCCATTGGTCCCTTTGCGAATCTTCCATTCGTGGGCCTGTCATTCTGACAACAAGCTAGTTAAACCAGGCAGGGGTGAGACGTGAAGCAACACAATATGTGACTCCCAATTGGAGAATCACACACTTCATTTCACTAACAAAATGCCTGCGTCCTCATTTTGATTTTGTTTTCAATTAATTGCTAGTTGGTTGATTTTTTTTGTCACATTTGGGGAAGACTGTAAGGATTTTCAGTTTGCGTCCCCGAGTGGAGGAATGGTGCGTCTGCACAATAGATAAAAACACAGACCGAAATATTCTGGGGTTTTCCTGACCTTGCATTTTAATTTGCATTGTGGCATTACAATGCACAGAATGAATCAGTAATATTTGTCATGTGACGGCATTCAAATTGCCCTTAATTTCAAACAGCAGCCCTGTCAAATGCCGACTCGTCTGACTTTTATTAATGTAGAAAATTGAGTGAAACTGTGCACTATTTTAGCCAATATTTCTATGCGGAATTCAATAATGATTCAACTTGCGGGGGGGTGGGGGGGGGGGTGCATTTTCCCTGTTACAAATTGAAAACACGATTTTAAGGAGCAACTATGTATGAACTGAAAAGGTCACTCTACACGCAGTATCTTTAAACATTTATATCTTTACGTTACATATGCCAATTAAGTGCTTGGATTTTAAACTCTAAAACGGCAACATGCTTCAAAATATTCAAACTAAAATTTCATTTCATTTCCAAGTTCGTGGTTTCATTTAACAGGTGCAGTTCCTTAGAACAGAACGATAGCCTGACGATTAACAGCAGTGGTAAATCTCTCCAGTCTTGTAAGCATGTATTTTAAAACCAGCACTTTTTAAAATGTCCATCACATTCCCTGAAGCGGTTGGAAGTGGTTTTGTGAAGGAGCTCGGGCTGTGAACACTGCGTCAGATATTGAGGCAGATGTCCATTCATTCACTGCAAAGTTTTCTTCTTTTTTTGGAAATCCATCGCAGCGGTTGTGTTTGCCTTAAGACACGCGACTGCCAGGCGTATGAACGAACGTGGGAAATTCTTCCGAACAATAACCTTCTTTCACAATATTTCCTAACAACCGTCCAGATTAACTGCGGAGACGGTGCTGTGCAGCGAGTGGATGGGGACCAGAAGGTGAATCCTTCCAGATGGCGTGACACCAGTTTAATCACTATGGCAACCGGGACACGCTTACATCACTCCAGTGGCTTTCGAGAATTACATTTTTGTATTTACTCAATCCAATCTACTTCTTTAATTTTAAATATTTTAATCAATAATTGTTTTGTTCCTTTTAATTCACGGGAGACCAGTACTATTACTCTTGTATCAGATTTTACGGACTATAGACCCACCTCACCATTTACTTGAATCATTGAAAATTGTAAAAAAAAAAAGACTTATTTCGTCTCGTATTAACTGAGATGGAAACATAGGAAGAGGACGAGGCCATTCAACCCATCGAGCGTGCTCCCCCATTGGCTTATCTGCATTTTAGCAACAAAAATCTATCCTTCTCATTGTTCAAAGCTCCACAGGCTTTTGGAGAGAGTTCCAGATTTTCACGACTCTTTGTATATACAAATATACTTCCTGCTTTCCCTCCTAAATGGCCAGGTTCTCATTTTGAAATGCTGTCCTCAAACTTAACAAATCTAACATCTATGATACATCTGCAATCAAAATCGATCAAACGTCGTTGAGACCCTTATGAATTCTACATTTTCTGCCAGTAGGTCGTTGTCCCGTGGGTTTGTTTGGAGCCAATGCATTCAAACAATCCGTCCCCTTCCCATCTGTCGCAATAGGTTTCAGTCATTCCCATGCAGGGTGCACAAAGTGCTTTAAAAGGCAGTGCATGGAACATCCAGCAACATCCTATTTAGACTGTGGGATTGTGTGATACGACATCTCATGACCTGACATTGTTCGAACTCTTTCCCACGCCCGGAAGCTGAAGGTTACACTGCAGGTCTTTTTTAAATGGTTTAACGCTCGTTTTCCATGAATTCATTCTCATTTAGTTACCATAACGCCCCGCACAAGACTGAACACCACGATTAAAGAGCGAACGCTGTCGTTTTTGTGATGAATTCGTTCATTCCATCTGATCAAGGTTGTTCAGCACGTGCCCGGAGTCTTCATTCCCTTTTTTATGTAAAAATAACTTTTTTTAAAAAAGAAAATGACAGTGAATCATATTAACATACTTAAATACGCATGACGAAAGGAAATGTAATAATTATCTGTGTTAAAATTAACACTTAATTTAACACATTCAAAGCAACCAATTTGTACGATTTTAATCTTTAATGGACCAGAAATGGGAAGAATTGCTCCGGGTCTATGTGTGGTCAAATGATAATCACTCTCTTTTTGGGTGCCTTTAACCATGTGCGTAACAAATCTTAGTCGCTGGAGAACAAACCCAAAATACTGGAAATACACAGCAGGTCAGTCGGCATTTTGTAAATGAGGTTCTGGTGTGTGATTCACACTGTCTCTTCCAAACCAGATCTTGCTTTCCTTTTCTGAAGGTTGTTTTCTCCCAGTCCTCTGATGTTGCGACTTCATAATCTTACAATGATAGATATTAAGAAGTTGAAACAAAGTTACTTTTGCACTAGCTGGGGACATTCGTGTTTCAGTGAAGTGGATTTGCGTTGCTGCTACATTCATGATGTGAAGATTTGATTGGCAACTGTTAACTGAATGTCACAGTTTTAAGATTAAGATGTTTCCTGAAAAAAAAAGTAAGCCTTCCCCCACCCTCGTGTATACTATTCATGCCGGTGATGTATCCGGGCTCTTAACATAATAGCCAAAACATATTTAATAATTATTTACGCAGTATTCAAGGTTTTCACTATATGTTTTATGCATTGGGCCCTGATTCAACACAGATACAACTGAGTTCCGAAGAAGGGTCACTGACCCGAAACGTTAACTCTGCTTCTCTTTCCACAGATGCTGCCAGACCTGCTGAGTGAATCCAGCATTTCTTGTTTTTGTTACAGATACAACTGGATTGGTCAGCGTCAAACTGCCTGAGGAAGAGACGAATCATCTATTTTTCCACATGGTGAGGGTGTACAAACATTACTTTTTGGAGGGGGCGCTGGTGTAGCTTTTGCAACCTCACTAATTTACATCCATTGAATGGGCAGTGGGTGGCCATCTTCTTTGTACCTTATTCGTATCACCAGAGTTATCAATAGTGGTGGGCAGAGAACCCCTGCCTGAAATAAGTAGGAAAGTTTAAATGAAAGATGTGACATGGGAGTTACATAACACTTTCTGCATCACTTTCCTGCATCTTTACCTGACAATGGCCCAAAGGATAATAGTCTCACTGAAAGTGGATACTATAAGCCTTGCCTAGCCCCTCACATTGGAAGATCTGAGTAGAGTTTGCTAGTAATTTCCTCCCACCTCCAGAATAGTAGTCTTGGTGAAAGTGGGCCTTAGAAAGAAAGACTTGCATTTATATAGTGCCTTTTACAACCTCAGGACATCCCAAAGCAGTTTACAACTAATGTTGTACTTTTGAAGTGTAGTCACTATTGTAATGTAGGAAATATGGTGGCCAATTTGTGCACAGCAAGGCCCCACAAACAGTATTGACATCAGGACCAGATAATCTATTTTTTAGTGATGTTGATTGAGGGATAAATATTGGCCAGGACACTGGGGAGAACTTCCCCGTTCTTCAAATAGTGCCATTGCATCATTTATCTCCACGTGATTTGGCAGGGCTTGCTTCATATTGGAAGATCCGATTGGAGTTTACTAATAATCTCCTCTCATTTCCAGACAGATAAAATTTACATTTTGGGGTTGGCAGGGGTAAACAGAAAGGCTGGAGGCCTTTAGGCTGCAATTTTGTACGGCATTTTGAAAGGCTGCAAAGCTGATAGCCTTTAATGCTGCTGCAAGCCTCTTTACGGCTAAGATTCCACTACCAATTTCAGGCCCATTCTTAGGGGAATTCCTGTGCCAGGGTGGAGGGAGGAGTACATGGAGGGAACATTATTAATTTGAGCTCAGAAATATGGATGGGTTCAGGTCTGTTTGGGTGAGACACAATCCAACAATCCAAGGTCTGCTTAAGTGGAGCGGTAAGGAAAGCTCAGGGCCTTCCACTTACCTGGAAAGAGTTGGCAGTGGCAGACCTGTGAGGAACATATCTTTAAGTGCCGGAGTTTGGGAAAAAGAATCAAACCATGACATCACAGGAAAGTGGTGAGTTGATTAGCTGGTGAGTATTTGCTGCTTGGGAACTCGGTCTAAAGAACTGGGAGTTTAAAAACATTAAAAATATTAAGCATTAATCACAAGTAACCAGTAGGCAGCTGGTGAGTCCTTATCTTTTTCTTAAAATAAATTTTATTACTATCGGTGAGGTTATTACTACTATTGTCAGCAATTTATATTTTGTAGGGTATATTAATATTGGTAAGGTAGATTAGTATTGGTAAAGTTTAGTATTAGCAGTGGTAAGGTTATTATTACTATTGGTAGGCTTATTAGTGTTTGAGATAGAACTGCAATACTGTACTAATGTGCCTCCTGGCTTGCTGTTGTCATGTGACCTCTACCATGAGGCACTCACTGCAGGCAGCTATCACAAGTTCAGTTCAATAAAGACACAGTACAAGCAAGAGTGTTGGCCTATGAGATCGTAACATGGTGTCAGAGTGGAGCTGAGATTGAGTGTTGAAGAGCTGTATAGAAGCACAGCTACTAAAAGAGAAACACAGGAATGTTCAGAGCTGATGAAAGCTGCTAAAAGTCACAGGAAGCCACAAAAAAGGAACAAAGAAACAGGCCACAGCTGAAAGCACTGGGTAAGACATAATGGCTGCAAATCTTCCTCTACCTGTGCTGGTCAAAATGAAAGGTGATATGAAGCAGAATTGGCAGTTTTTCCACTTGCAGTGGCAAAATTATGAAATTGCAACACATTTAATTAACAGAGCAGAGCAGCTACAAGTAGCTACACTTTTATCACTGTTGTGGAGAGACTGTTACAAAATGTACTCAAAGATAAATCTCTCCAAAGAACAAAAAAAAGGACAGCAGAAATTTTGAAAGCCTTGAAGGCACGCTTTGAACCCCAAGTGAATGTAACTTATGAATGATATGTGTTCATTATTTGGGCCCAAGAGGAAAAAGAGTTAATTGATCAATATGTGACTGCATTAACACTCCTCACAGAATCCTGTGAATTTGCACAACGAAAAGATGATCTAATTAAAGACAGGATTGTATTAGGCATAAGACATCCTGCAGTGAGAGCACATCTAATGAGAGAAGAGAAACCTACTCTCAGAAAAGCAATTGATATGTGCTGAAATACTGAGGTTGTAAATCAGCAGCTAGAGCATATTCATGGCAGAACAGACCAGGTCTTCCATTAAGCTGATAGACAGGGCAGAAAGATCATGACAAAAGGCAGGATGTAAATACTGCAGAGGACATCACACAAAGGAAAATAAGGCATGTTCAGTGTGGGGAAAGCAGTGTTCTCACTGCAAGAAGCTGAATCATTTTGCACACAAGTGTTTGGCTAGAAGGAAGTACAACAAGCAGGTGCAGATGGCCACTGGAGAGATATCAGCTGAAGATTCTGACGAATCGCTGTGCACCATACAACAGGTTGGTTCAGTCAGGTCGATAGGTGCTAAATGGTTTGTGACTGTTGGAATGATGACTGCAGAAGGAGAATATCAAGTCAACATAAAACGTCAGGTAGACATCAGTGTGTCATGCAACATCATGACCTTCACATATCTGTGCGAAGTGGCTCAACATGGCGATCCAAAAATTATGCCCTCAAAAGTAAGGTTGAGGCTATTTGATGGCATCATACTAGTGCCAAGAGAACAGGTTACTCTGAGAGCCCAATGCAATGACAAGAATGAAGATCTGGAGTTCCAGATTATAGATGGCAAGCAAAAGCCACTTATCTCAGCAGAAGCAAGTCTAAAGCTTCGACTGGTAACTCTCAACGTGCAAAAAGAGATTTGCAACATGTCGCAGCACACTAAACGATTGACCACAGAACAGATCCTAGAGGAGTACAATGATGTATTTACAGGCTTAGGATGTCTTTCTGGAAAATATCATTTCAAAGTAGATGAAAGGTTAAGACCAATTCAGCATCTGCCGAGAAAAGTTCCAGCTGCCCTCAAGGCCAGCCTGAAAGACAATGTAGAAGAGCTGGAAAAGAAGGGAGTAATCAAGAAAGTGACAACCTCTACAGAATGGATTATAGGCATGGTAGCAGTGAAACAACCCAGAAAGCTGGAATGCATCGACCCAAAGGATCTAAATAAAGCTCTGAAGAGATCTGACTACTCCATGCCAACCATCAAAGGAATTTTGCCACAACTTACAAGGGCAAAAATCTTCACTCCCTAGATGTGAAGGATGGTTATTGGCAAGTGAAATAAAAACAAGAAATGCTGGAACCACTCAGCAAGTCTGGCAGCATCTGTGGCAAGTGAAGTTGGATGAAAGCAGCAGTTTTCTAACTACATTCTGGACGCCATTCGGGAGATACAGATGGTTGCGCATGCTGTTTGGCATTTCGACAGCTCCAAAGGAGTATCAACGCAGACAGCATGAGATAGTTAGTGATCTTCCTGGAGTGGAAGCTACAGTGGATGATCTGCTAGTTTATGGATGCGGAGACACAATGGAAGAAGCCATTGCTGACCATGATCAAAATCTAGTGCGACTGCTAGACAGAACTCACCAGATGAACCTGAAGCTGAACAAGAAATAATTGCAATTATAGATGCCCAAAGTCAAGTACACAGGCCATGTACTAACAGCAAAAGATCTTCACCCCTTTCCCGAAAAGGTGAGAGCAGTAGCAGCGATGCAGCGACCAACAGATGTATAAGCAGTGCAACCATTTGTTGGATTCGCCAACTATTTAGCAAAATTCTTGTCCAATTTGTCATTGGAGTGTGAACCATTATGCCAACTCACTGCCAAGGACATGCCATGGTATTGGGACACAGAACAAGAAGCAGCGTTCACTAAAATCAAGCAACTGGTGACAGCAACGCCAGTGCTGAAATACTGTGACGTAAATGATGAAGTTACCCTACAGTGTGATGCCAGTTAGACAGGATTTGGAGAAACCTTAATGCAGCAAGAACAACTGGTTGCATTTGCATCCAGGGCGTTAACACAAATGGAATAATGCTACGCTCCGATCGAGAAAGAGTGCCTGGCCATTGTCTTTACTTGTGAACATTTTCATCAATACCTACTTGGAAGAGACAAAGTGACAGTCGAGTCTGACCACAAGCCGCTTCAAGGCATTTTCCTCAAGCTGCTACTATCTGCTCCAAAGCGTCTGCAAAAAATGTTACTCCAGTTACTGAGATGTCATCTGGATGTGACAAACAAGCAAGGGAAACAGATATACATCATTGACATGCTGTCGAGAGCAGCACTCCCTGTGAAGAAAGTAGAGGATGCTATGACAGAGTATGAAATCTTTCTGATTCAGCTGCAGTTCGACATGCTCTGGAAGCCAGCAACCCAGCAGAGATATTGAATCTGCCTTTCTCAAATCAAGCAAACTACCCAACAAGATACAACTTTCCAAGTATTGCAAGAAGTAGTGATGAAAGGATGGCCTGAAAGCATCAAGGACATTCCTGTGGTCACACAGAGAAGAATTGACAGCCCAAGATGGCATCTTGTACAAAGGAAATAGAATCATTATCCTTCAGGAGTTGAGAGGAGAGATGTGAAAGCGCATCCATGCAAGCCACCAAGGAATTGTGTCGAGTCTGAGGAAAGCAAGAGAAGTGCTCTGTTGGGCAAACATGAGCAATAAATCCAGGACCACATCAGCCAGTGCAGCGTGTGAAACGAGTACCAAGCTATGCAAGTTAAAGAGCCACTGATTACACATGACATCCCAGACACACCATGGATGAAGCTGGGAGTAGACCTCTTCACTCTTGCAGGAACTGGTTACCTTGTCACCATGGACTACTATTCTGACTACTGGGAGACAGACCAGCTGACTTCAACAACTACTGGTGAGATTGTTGAATGCCTGAAAGTACACTTCAGTCATTTACAGCATTCCGGACATTGTGATGAGCGACAATGGCTCTCAGTTCACAAGTGGAAAATTTCAGCCACTTAACAAAGGATTGGGAAATTCAACACCATACATCATCTCCACATTTTCCACAGTCAAATGGAAAGGCTGAGGCGGCAGTGAAAATCACCAAAGAAATCATAAAGAAATCGAACAAATTCAGCATAGATGTATACAAGGCAATCCTCGAGTGGAGAAACACACCTACTGAAGGCATGGAAAATAGCCCAGTACAAAGACTAATGTCATGCTGCACTCAAATTAAAGGCTTGCTCGTGTCTGCAAATGAGGTCCGACCCGGCCCAAGTCCTTCCATTTTTTCCCGCGCCCGACCCGACCTGACCATCAGTTAACTTACCTTCCGTTTTTCACTTTGTTCCTTACCCGCACATGCTTAAAATAACTGTAACAAAACCACCTTTAAAGTCCGAAAAGTAAATTAACGTTAGAGTTACTTACCTGATGTGGTGATCGAGCGTGTCCGATCCGGCCCGACCCGACCCGAGCCCAAATGCTGGACCCGGAAGTGCGACCCAACCCGACTCGGACCCGACCCGAACCCGACACATGTCGTCGGGTCCCGTCAGGTTCAGGTCGGGTAGCAGGCCTTTATCCAAAATTAATCTTCCAATAGCAAAAAAGCTACTGAAGCCAGAAGTCGTAACAGGCATGAGTGACAAAATTAAGGTTAAACGGCAGAGAGCCAAATGTAATTTTGACAAAACTGCCAAACTATTGCCAGAATTGAGCATTGGAGAACCAGTAAAGGTACACACCTTCAACACTCTCAACAAGAGTCAGCCCAAATGGCAACTTGGGACTTGCATAGAGCTGTTGTCACTTCGATCGTATGTGGTGGAAGTGAATGACTAGATATACCGGCGGCACAGACTCGGTGGGCCGAAGGGCCTGTTTCAGTGCTGTATCTCTAAAACTAAAACTAAAACTAAACCGCAGGCAGATACGCACAAGTGGAGAAACTGTTCTGTTACTGCAGGCAGCCGATCAGGAAGATGTGAACTCACTATCTGCACAGGTCATCCATCAGTCCCAGAGGTCCACAGCACCCCAACAACAGAAATGGAACTACAACAACAGTTACCGTGGCAACAAATAACACTGGAACGACACTCCCCGGAGAAGGAAAATCACCCAGATGAACAGCTAACAACAATGCGCAGGCGCACCATTAAGAGACCGGCACGATTTAAAGACTATGTGTGCAATGCATGTGCAGAGAATAACAGTTGTGTGCATAGTGGGTAATTTGGGTAACTCAGTGTAAATGATAATGCATGCAATTTTTTTTCCTTTTTTTGTACGAGAAGGATAGAAATGCAATACTGTACTAATGTGCCTCCTGGCTTGCCATAGTCATGTGACCTCTACCATGCAGGCAGCCATCACAGATTCAGTTCAATGAAGACACAGTGCAAGCAAAACTGTTGTCCTGTGTGTTTGTATTAGTAGTAGCAGGGTTTATTTATAGTACCAAGGTTTGTTATCCAACAGATAGATGAATGACAGGGCTGCTCCAACCTCAGGAGTGCACATCCTGTGCTATGTGGCAACTCCAGGACACTTTTTGGGTCCTGGATAACCATATGTGCAGGAAGTGTCTGTCGTCAGTTGCAGCAGCTTGAGCTCTGGATTGTGGAATTCATCACTGTGGCACATCCATGAGGACGAGAGCTTCATGGGTGGCATGTTTATAGATATGGTCACCCCACAGCTTAAAAGTGTGCAGGCAGAGAGGGAATGGGTGACCACCAGACAGTCAAGAAGAAACAGGCAGGTAGTGCAGGAGACCCCTGAGTAGTGTCACTCTCCAACAGGTATTCAGTTCTGAATACTAAGAAAAGTGATGGTTCATCTGGAGAGTGCAGGCAGAGCCAAGGCCTCGGCACCATGGGTGGCTCAGCTGCACAGAGGGGCACAAAGAAGACTGGAAGAGCGATAGTAGTAGGACATTTGATAGTCAGGGGAACAGACAGGTGTTTCTGTGGCCGCAGACATGAATCCAGGATGGTACGTTGCCTCCCTGGTGCCAGGGTCAATATTGTCACTGAACAGCTGCAGAGCATCCTGAATGGGGAAGGTGAACAGCCAGCAGTAGTGGTCCACATTGGTACCAACGACATAAGTAGGAAGAGGAATGTGGTCCTGCAGAAAGAGTTTACTGAGCTAGGTAAGCAGGGCCTCAAAAGTGGTAATCTCTCAGTACCATGCGCAAGTGAGTGTAGAAATAGGAGGTTAAGTGCAGATTATTGCGTGGCTGGAAAGATAGTGCAGGAGGGAGGACTTTAAGTTCCTGGGACACTGGGACCAGTTCTGGAGAAGGTGGGACCTGTACAGGCCAGACAGGTGGCATCTGAACATAGCTAGGACAAATTTCTTTGTGGGGTGATTTGCTAGTGCTATTGGGGAGGGTTTAAAATAACATGGCAGGGGTGTGGGAACCAGGAGGAAATATCAGAGAGGAATAGTGCCCAGAATACTGGGAGGGATAGGTAGCACTAGAGTAACAAATTGTAAGTTATTAGGGGGGGTCAGAATAAGGGAGAAAGTAATAAAGTCTAAATCAAGGTTAATATGCATGGATGTGAATGCACGGAGTGATGTTAATAAGATTGGTGAGCTAATGGCGCAGATTGACATGTGGAAATATGATGTTGTGGCTATAACAGAGACCTGGCTCAAAGAAGGGCAAGACTGGGTGTTAAATATTCCTGGATACAAGGTGTTCAGGAAAGATGGGAAAGGGAAAAAAGGGGTGAGGTGTGGTGGTATTGATTAAGGAGAGCATTGCAGCGCTGGAGAAAAAGGAGGGGTCGAGGACAGAATCAATTTGGCTCGAGCTAAGGAACAAAAATGGTGCAGTTACATTGCTTGGTGCTGTCTATAGACCACCAACTAGTGGGAAGGATGTACAGGAACAATTTGCAAGGAAATGCCAGAGAGGTGCAAAAACTATAGGGTAGTTATAATGGGGGATTTTAATTATCTGAACATAGACTGGATAGTAGCAGTGTAAAGGGCAGTGAGGGGCAAGAATTGCTAGTGTGTGTTCAGGAAAGTTTTGTACAGCAGTATATTGCTAGTCCAACAAGAAAGGCACTGCTCGACCTGGATCTGGGGAATGTGGTGGGCCAAGTGGATCAAGTATCAGTAGGAAAACATTTAGGGACAGTGATCATTGTATCATAAGGTTTAGGCTGACTATGGAAAAGGACAAAGGACAAAGGACAATCCAGAATTAGAATAATTAACTGGGGGAAGGCCAACTTCAATGGGTTAAGAACGAAGCTGGGGTGAATAAATTGAAGTCAAAGTTTGGCAGCATAAACGGTAGTTGAATAATGGGCTACTTTCAAAGAAGAGACACGGTCAAGGTATGTTCCCTTGAAGGGGAAAGGTAGGGTAAACAATTCCAGAGCTCTCTGGATGACAAAAGAGATAGAGATTAAGATAAAGAAGAAAAAGTGTGCTTATGACAGATGCCAGATAGAAAATACTATTGAGAACAAGGCTGAATATAGAAGATCCAGAGGGGAAGTGAAAAGCAAATAAGAGAAACAAAGAGAGGTCATGAAAAGAGACTGGCAGCTAACATTACAAGGAATCCCAAAGTTTTCTATAGACATAAATAATAAAAGGGTGGTAAAAGGAGGAATGGAGCCGATTCAGGACTATAAAGGGGATTTACACATGGAGGCAGAGGACACGGCTGAGGTATTAAATGAATACTCTGCATCTGTCTTTACCAAGGAAGAAGATGCAACCCAGGCAATGGTGAAAGAGGAGGTAATTCAGACACTAGAAGGGTTTAAAATTCATAAGGATGACATATTAGATAGGCAGTCTGTACTTAAAGTTGATTAAAGTACCAGGACCGGATAAATTGCATCCAAGGATATTGAGGTAAGTGAGGGTGGAAATCACGGAGGCGCTGGCCATAATTTTTCAGCCTTCCTTAGACTCGGAGGTGGTGCCAGAGGACTGGAGAATTGCAAAAGTGACACCCATGTTCAAAAAAGGGTGTAAAGATAAGCCCAGCAACTACAGGCCAGTCAGTTTAACTTCGGTGGTGGGGAAACTTCTAGAAACAATAAATCGGGATAAAATCAATAGTCCAAGGACAAATGCGAGTTAATTAAGGAAAGCCAGCATTGATTTCTTAAGGGAAAATCATGTTTAACTAATTTGCTGGAGTTTTTTGAGGAGGTAACAGAGAGGGTTGATGAGGGTAATGCTGTTGATGTGGTGTACATGGACTTTCAAAAAGCTTTTTGTTACAGTGCCACACAACAGACTTCTGAGTTGAAGTTATAGCTCATGGGATAAAAGGGGCAGTAGGAACATGGATACAGAATTGACTGCGTGACAGGAAACAAAGAGTAGTGATTAATGGATGTTTTTTGGGCTGGAGGACGGTTTGTAGTTGAGTTCTCCAGGGGTCAGTGTTAGCTCCCTTACTTTTCCTGAAATATATTAATGACCTAGACCTAGGTGTACAGGGCACAATTTCAAAGTTTTCGAAACTTGTAAGCTGTGAGGAGGATGGCGCAGAACTAAAAAAGGACATAGAGAAGTTGGTGGAATTGGCAGACAAGTGGCAAGTGAAGTTCAATGCAGAGAAATTTGAAGTGATTCATTTTGGTAAGAAGAACATGGAGAGATAATATAGAATAAAGGGCACAATTCTAAAGTGGGTGCAGGAGCAGAGGGACCTGGGTCTATATGTGCATAGGTCATTGATGGTGGCAGGATAGGTTAAGCGAGAGGTTAATAAAACATACAGTATCCTGGGCTTTATTAATAGGGGCATAGCGTACAAGAGCAAGGGGGTTATGTTGAACTTATATAAGACATTAATTCGGCCTCAGTTGGAGTATAGTTCGGCCTCAGCTGGAGTATTGTGATGATTTCTGGGCGCCACACTTTAGGAAAGATGTGAGGTCATTGGAGAGAGTGCAGAAAGGATTCATGAGAATGGTTTCAGGGATGATGAACTCCAGTTATGAAGATAGATTGGAGAAGTTAGGAATATTTTCCTTGGAGAAGAGAAGGCTGAGAGGTGATTTGATAGAGGTACTCAAAATCATGAAGGGTCTGGACAGAGTGGATAGGGAGAAACTGTTCCCACTCGTGAAAGGATCAAGAATGCAAGGGCACAGTTTTAAAGTAATGGGTAAGAGAAGCCAAAGCGGTATTTAGAAAATGTTTTTCACACAGCGAGTGGTTAAGGTCTGGAATACACTGCCTGAGAGTGTGGTGGAGTCAGGTTCAATTGAAACATTCAAAAAGGGAATTAGACTGTTATATGAAAAGAAAGAATGTGCAGGGTTACGGGGAGAAGGCGGGGAATGGCACTAGGTGAATTGCTCTTTCGGACAGCTGGTGCAGACACAATGGACCGAATGCCCGCCTTCTGCATTGTAACAATTCTGTGATTCTGTGAAAACTGGCCCTATCATTAGTTTTTTAAAATTGTAGTATATGAAATTTGGCAAGACTTTTGCAACTTGTTTCTGTAAAACCATAGGTTTTAAACTTTGTGTGCCAATCTTATACAAATATATAAACACCTGCAAATATTGACATTTTCCTGGTCTTAAAACTGGCATTGTGGATCTTCCACCCATTATGGAAAACACCTGATTTGAATGGAGATTAAAATTGGCTATTTTTTTGTCCACAATGCCAGTTTTACACACAGATGCCAAGTTGAAAATTTACCCCAGCATCAGCTACCCAAAGACAAAAAGAGAAAAACCATCCTATTGTTGCAGAAGATGTGTTTTAGCAGGAAGAAACTAATATAATGTATGCGTAAGTCAACATACACAGACTTCTGATGACAGCAATTGTACTGTAAAAATCTTTATTATGAATTTGTACACATCTTTTATCATTATTACTTTTGTCAGTTTTATATGGAAACCTATGGTGGAAAATTTTTTAAAAATGTATAATAACAAGGAATATCAACTCAGATTCTATTAGTTGTCAATTTATCATCATAATTGACATGGGCAGCGATTTTAATCATTGTGGGAGAGCTACAAACATAAATATATATGGGTCCTCAATTTAATAAAAAAAGGCTTCTGATTTTTATAATATCAACAAAGGTAATGATGGGCAACAGGGAGTGATTTCAGACCTAATTTTGGTATGAGATTCACAGATTTCCTAAGTTTTCATCATCTGATGTGACTGAAACCTTTCATAATTTGTTGTTGATTATTTTATACACCCCTGACATTATTTTTAAACAGTCAAAATGAGAGCATACCTATTTAACTAATACAACTTTTACAAAACTAGCTGTTCAGAGTAAGTTTATGTAACAAACTATAAATTAGAATGCTATGATGGGCCATGAAGTTATGATTTAAAGAAAGTATTATGCTCTCCTTTCTGAAGTTATTTCTTTCCTCTCTGGACTTAATGGCTTGATGTTTCCTTGGGATTCTTCCAGTCTAATCCCAAACAAATGGGATGGATGGCCATTTTTAGCCATTATACCAGCTATCTTGGTGGGGTGGGAAGGGGATGGGGGTCTGCCAATGTCACAATGGAGAACCCCTGTGGGAATTCCAGGTGAATTCGTTAAGAATGCCAGTTCTACTATGCAGCCTTTATCAATGTGAAGCAGTTTCAGTTTGGCATTGATACAGATTGACTAGTGAAGTTTGGGTGTGAAATTACCAGAGGTGCATTTAGCCAAGTGGTGCAAGACCATCTCCAGGAGGTAATCTCACATCCCACTGTGGTTCACACCCATAGCAATTTAACTGCAGCCTGTGTGAAGCCAAGTTTAAAATGTTCCCAGGCAGTCAATTGGATAGTCTGGGAACCTTCCTAAAGGTTTTAATGTGTTTAAATGTTAGCAGACAAGTCTCTTTAAAGTCTCCAATGCAAACAGCAATCAGGTGCTGGAGAGTGGAGCTCTGTGTAGTTTGGTTGTCTGTGGGAGGAGGGTGGGGGAATGAAACAATGCAAGAACTGGGAGTGCACCTGAAGTGTGTGACTCTACAATGCTCCCTGCATGCAGCTCTCAACTAGAGACTAGCAATTGCCGTACAACATTGCTTTAAAATACCCAGAACTGCACAGAAAATCTCAAGTAAACAAAAATGTAATAGTTATAATAATTAAAACCAAGTGCCAAAAATGCCTCACATTTGCAATATTGGCATTAAATTAAAACTATTGTGTTACACTGGTCAGTGTGTTAGTTTAAATTTTGTATTTGCTGAGTGATTTGTATTATGAATAGTGTCAACATTTTTCAATTCTGTTCACCTGGTGGTATTATTGATTGCACCATTGTTTATAATAAAAGGGCAGTAATTCAATTGCAAATCTCAGATGTTATATGCTGCAATAAATATCCTTTGAAACCCTAAAATTACATTATTGCTATGAACTCACTCGATGCACCTGATTTATAATGTATAACATAGGCATTATTACTATCAACTTGCCATGTCATGAATATTGTAATGACTTTCGGTGCAGCTTTCACTTCTTTCCCATTGGGAAGCATTCAATTTCCACTCAACATTACCTCCCAGTTGCACAACTGAGATTGTGAATCAGGAGTGTGTAACCCACCCCTATCACTCATTAGCATGCTACATTGAAGCACCATCATGTTGTGTCCTTTCATTATTTTCATTTCATGTGTTAGTTAATCGCCAGTAATTAATTTATGCCAAGATGATTTTTCATCACAGTTAAACCATCCAGTGTGCCTGTGCATACTCTCAACATGAAGAGTCTCAGATCTGCTGCTCAGCAGCTTGCTTTCACAGCAATCTGAGCATCACAAACTGATTTTTACAACAACTCTTTTCCCAGGTGCTGTAGGGCCAGCTTGTTTTTATACTCTCTTTGACAGCTCTCTCTTGCAGCTTCACCTTGTGAAATCTCTGGTTCTGTTCTTCTATCTATTTATGGCCTTGCTGCCCATCTCAGCCAGCACATCTTGAGATGTTTCTCCTCACCTCTCTTGCAGTAGAACAGTAGAGGTCACAGACAAAAGTCCTGAGCATTCCGCTCACTAATGATGGGTCATATCATCACAATGTTCAAGTGTAAAAGGTTTGTTTCCATGGTTTTTTGACCTATTAATGATATGTGAGTTACATGTACTTGTTGTCATGAGTTTCTTTGTGTTATCTTAAGCAACAGAATGAGGTATGTGGATTCCAGTTCCTTGAAGATCTCTAGAAGATTTATTAACAGCTAAAGTAGTACATACAATACAGTGCAAGCTATATACAGAACCTTTGTCCAGGGTGTTGCTGTGCCGAGTGACTATGGCTTCTAGTCACAATACTACATCCTGGTGCTTAGCATACTGAGTTCTTAAAGGGCCATCACTCTTAAAGCGATCATTCAACATGTGTGTCCCATAAGTGCCACTTGAATGTCCATGTATGAATGCCAGACTAGCACAGTATCAGATTTAGGTATGATTTCCTCCATGTTTGAATAGCCTGTTGATTGTCAAAAAAACTCCTGAAAGTGTATAAAAATATCCTACCATAAAAGTGCAAACATCTCTTAAATAGTTTGTGATCTAAAAATGAAAATTGTAGTTATGAAAGAATTTGTATTTATACAGCATATTTTACATTCTTAGGACTTCTCAAAGTGCTTTACCTAATGGGTGTCCCCAGGGAGCTTGCCTGCAAAGAAGAATGGAAAATAGGGCTGTTGAAATGCTAGAAGCGGCTCTCAGGGAGGGGGTGTGACTAGGAAGGGGAGGCGATCGGGTCGGGAGTATGGTGGCAATCAGGAGATGGGTATTAATTGACCAGGATTGGGAGTGGGGTAGTGGTGGTGATCTGGAGGGGTGGGAATTGGGAGTGTCAGTGGCCAGGATTGGAGGGGGCAGAGATGTGGATTGGTTGAGCGGCTGGGGGAGGGTTAGCCAGCAGTGACCCGTGTGCTTTGTACATAGACTTAGGAGGAGCACTCCCACTTCTCCCAGTTCCACATTCAATTCAGTGTATTTTAAAAACTTAGCTTGTTGGTGGTACCCTGCAGTGGTCCATTTAAAGACTCCTGTTAGGCATCATGTAGACCTGGTTTTCCTCAGTGGAACTGGCAATAGCTTCCTCAGAGCTTCAAACAGGCATTAACAGACTTAATTGTATATGCAAATAGGCCTAATGCCTGTTTCAGGTGTGGGTCCTAAATGCCTTTTTTTTGTGGCTTCTACCAATATGGTGGGCAAAGTAATTTTGGCTCATAATGAGCATATGCTTCCCGCCTGACAAATTTGAGGCTTTTGTTATTTAGCACCTGAGAAATGAGTGGTGAGTAGCTGAATTTCCAGGTTTTTGACAGATCATTTTGTGTTCTATTAGTATCATTGAAAATCTACAACAAACAATAAGAGTTGGATGCCATGATTATTAAGATAAAGTATTTTGGAAATCCTGGTCACATTCTAGAGCCTATCTTCTCAATTTTTCTTCTCAAAGTGCTAACCAGCTTCACAACTTGTCAAAGAAAACCTATAACCTGTAACTAACTCTTTAGCAGAACTTTCTTTCTAGTCAGTATCAGTGTCCAGTCAGAAGAATTATATGCTGATGAACATTTTAACAGAAACTGATGAAATTCACATAGTTAAATATTACACCAGGCTGCTTGGGTTGACAAACTGTGTCTGGTGCAGGTATTTGATGTTTTTGAGTATCGTTGAACCATCTGGACACGCGACTCAATTGCATCAGCTGGAGCGTGGGAAATATCCCCAGACAATAGGCCTTTGATAAAAAAGCCATTCATCCCTTTCTACTCTCCAGCTCTACTCCTAATTGAGGTGAATTTGGATTGCAATCTTAAACTCACTTTATCTCACCATCTTGGTTCGTAAACTAAAGCTTTCACATTTTGATTGCAAAGCTCAATTGAATGTAATCAATGCTTATGTTAAAATATTGAAATATTTACAATCAGAATGAATTTTTTCATCAAACTCAGTCAGTTAAAGTATTAACAGCATGTTTTTGTCCTAAACGTATATATTTCCATTATATTATAGAATTACAATATCAACTGAACAATTGTATTGATGATTTGGAACAGTGCCAATAAAAATACTTAATTTAGGTGATAAAATAACTCTCTGACGGCATCAAACCCTTTCCTAAAAACTTGAGAGAGTTAAAATCAACCATGGTTCTCACTCCTGCTTGTTATCCAATTACATGTGTATAACATAGAGTGAGGATGGAGGTTGGGCTTGGTCATGATGTCCTCATGATTTAATAAGCTGCCAACACTCTCTGCTTAAGTTTCTATGTGGAGAGCAATCACTAAAGAGACGCACTGGAGAGCTATTGATCCCCATGTAACCATATCTGGCAAGAGTCCACTCATCAGAGATAAGCAGAGAAAATTGGGGAAAGGGCAGTGAAATAAGGATTGGAATGATACAAACTAGGGTGACAAGATTTCCATTTGGCTCAATGCATCTGCATTAATATTTTGACCCCTGGCACCGCTGTAAGTATCTTTACAGCAGTAACAGTAATGATTATAGACTGCCTATGTCCCCACACTACCAATAGTACTAGGGAAATAGTGCTGCTTACTGCTGGGTGTTGGGAAGGGGGTGATATATAGACAGCCACATATGTCACTAATATATTTTGCAGTCAACTTTGTTCATAAAAATGTCAAATCTTTTGGTAAATGTCTCATGGGCTCAAAGGAAGCTTGGCAGAGCAAGCTGTTGCACATGGAGAGGGAGAATTGCTGGCTTTGTATTGCTGCCTTGGTGCCCTTGAATGATTATCATTCTACATCCACGTACTGCTTGTGCTCTGTTCCCATGTTAGTTGAGATAATGCATCTGATCATTGAACATAACTGGAGAAAAGAGACCTACATTCATACAGATAAAATGTGTTTTTTGAGATGAATAGATAAACAAACTGTTGATATTTCTTGGGAGCAGTCAGTATCCATTATTGTTTAGTGAAGGATGTCTGCTGTACTTTACCACTTTAAGCATCCAGAAACAAGGCCTTTCAGATCAGGTATGGTACATCCAATTGCTCTACTCTGTCCCAATAATGGGGCTTAGACTTCAAAGTAAACAAAGCACCCTCTGCTGCATTAGTGTGACATTATTCCATTTCCCAAAACAGCCATTCTGTGGCTTCTTTGAAGCATGAAGGTTGACTAAAGCGACTAAAGTTGTTTTTGTCTGGTAAAATAAGACTGACATGGGTATTGTTATGAGCCAGAGAGAATGGTTTCTAGGGGTCCCTTTCAGCCTTCACCTGGTCTTACCGTAGCAGAGTTTAATTTTAAACACGTCGTGTTTTTCGCTCTGCCTTGATAAAGCCTTGTTCATCGCTTTCCAATTATAAGGCAAAGAAACCAGCAAAAACAGGTTTTCCTAGATTTAACGAAGAAAAGTTGAAATTTATTAAATGTGAACTTAAACTCTAATTTGGTTGACGCCTATAGATACATGATGGGCCCACTCTAGCATGCACACGCGATATACACATGCAAATACAGATGGGGTTCATGTGTCTTCAGGGGATTGAGAGGCTTGTGAGAAAGAGATGGGAGCAGACAGGAGAGATCTTCTCAGTCCAGGAGCAAACAGTCTTTCTGAGTTCAAATTCTCTGTGGCTAGTTCAAAAGACCCTGGAGCAGCCAGTTAGTCATGTGACCATCTGGTCTAACCAGTGCTGGATTGTATCACTTTAGCAGTCTCTGGAATGCTCCTCTTACACACAATACCTGGTGATCAAGGTCCATTGTGGATTGAATGTGTCAGGGAATGGTCCTTTGTCCTTTTCTAGCCATGGTTGATCTATTAAACAAGCCATTTTCTCGCTCCAGCAACGGTTTAAAATCAATGTTCATGACAAAATTAATGTGCCTCATTCTTGGCAGGTGGGGACCTAGCATGATACCTCCACACCCAGCAGAATTAAATGTGATTTGAGAAAAGCGCATTTCATTGAAAGGTTCGAGAGAAAATATAAGATACAGGGGAAAAACAGGCGTCTCTGTCTCTCTTTCTCATTCATTCATAAATCCTAAAACTTATTAAAACTGCCCGCCCCCCTTTTTGGCATCCCAGTAACATGTGGTTTTTTGGGGAAGTTTTTTTTCAGTTTGCCCATTTCCATGGCTGCCTAGGGTCTTTGAGATGGTCAGGTTTAATTAGCCCTCAGTTTGAATTTTTTTCTCAGGAGAGTTAGTAGTGGTTAGGTCTATCCTGAACTCTCAGTGCTTTGCTGAGTCATGCAAAGGCTTTTGATTTCAGGGGATGAGTGGCTCGCTTTTTTTCTGACTGTGGGGGAAGATTCTTTGCTAATCTCCCCTTTGTCCTCTGGGGCACTCCCCTGCCTGTAAGTATTTGTGCAGACTCTACTGCACTCCCCTGTGGCACTTCGACTAGGTGAGGCATCAGCCTCCCAGTTTCTCTGCTCCCTCGAGGTCTTTCTGTCTGCAGGTTTCTGTAAAGGCTGTTAGCAACTCTGGTGGGGTACTTTTAGTTTCTGCATTTACGTAGGAGGATGTGGGGTCTAACTTTTCACATTTTTCGGCGTTGGCTGACCAGGCAGTAGGAGTTTTCATCCAGGATTCCTCCCGGACTTCCTTTAACTTGCCCTCGGTTGCTTTTCTCCCTTCCCTTTCTAACCTTTTGCCAGCCTTGTGCCTGCCTGTCCCTTTTGTTCTTGGCGGGGATCCCTTACAGTTCACCATCCCTCTGCTAGAGGGTCCTCCTAACACCGGTACAGGACTTAGGAGTGCAGGCTTCACTGTAGGTTGGGGTTTCCCCTCAACCTGGCACATGTGGCAACTCCTGCAGTACTCCACCACATCTTTGTGGAGTTTTGGCCAGTCAAACCATTGTCTTATGCAGGCTTTGGTCTTTTGTATACTGGTATGTACAGCCACTGTAGTCTCATGGGCCCTTCTTAATATTTCTCTCTGGTACCTTTGCGACACCACTAACTGGTGAACTACTGTCCACTCCTTGCTCTCAGGTCTGTGAGGAGAACTCCATTTCCTCATCAGTACCCCATTCTTTAAATAGTAGCAATGAGGGACTCCCTCTGCTTCACTTTCAGACTGGGCAGCCTGTGCTAACTCTCGCAATACTGGGTCGGCTCACTGAGCCTCAGCTAGGGAAAATCCATTTAATTAATTCCCTGGGTCTCCTAACTTTCCAAAGAAAGTCTCAGACAGACAGACATGGCCATCTGCCTGCAGTGCCATTCAATCTCCTCTGGGGGAGCTGGTTTCATCATGGCCTTATCCACTACACATTCAGAGAAACTGCAGGGGTCCGTCTCCTGCCACTGCCCTGTCTCTCTGACCTCCTGCGGTCTTTCTTTCACTTCTGAGTGGGGGCTACCACCTTCGCCCCTGCCAGATTGTAACCTAGGAGCAAGTCAACCCTGTTCACAGGCAAACTAGGGACAATCACTACAGTCACCGTTCCCAAAATTAGGTTGCACTCCAGTGCACCCGGTGTACAGGTACAGGCGTACACTGCCCTCCAATACCATTCACCACCATTCTGGTGTTCACTGCACTCTCTGGGGGAAAGGTCAGGCCTTTTCCCAGTAAAAGGGATCTAGTGGCCCCTGTGTCCTTGAGAATTACTATGGGCTTGCTTGCCCCACTCGAGGGATATGAGGTTGCGTTCCATTCAGACACAAAACTCTGATAACCCTCCGGAATCCTACTAAATTTTCCTGCATTTGTAGTAGTAAACATCCTGGGTTACACTCTTACCGCAGTTAAGGCCACAGGTAGTTCTGCTGCACTTTCCATCAGGTTCCTGTCTTCACTGAGCGGGTGTGCCCGGATTAACCCTACAGGTTTTCCCTTCAGTTTCCAGCAGTCAGCTTTTAAATGCCCTGTTTTATTACTATTTAAGTGCATAGGTCTCCGGGTCTCACTCTTGTTCACAGCATCTTCCTTTTTTGGCTAGAGGAGGGCCCTTGTGTCTCCTGCTTTCCTTTCTCTCCCAGGACTGCTTGGGCTCCTATCACCTTCCCACCCTTTGTCGTTTTCGGATTTGTGGGGGTGAATAGGAAAGGTTCTCCCCTAGGAAACCAACCTATAAATTAAAGCAAACTCATCGACCAGAACAACCGTTTGCTGGGCTCTCTGAACCCACTGCTCCTCTACCTAGGTCTTTATAGAGAGTGGGAGAGCGTATTTAAAGTCCTCTAACAGAATTACTTCTCAGAGATTCTCATAGCTGAGCTGTACTTTAAGAGCCCTCAGCCACTGGTCAAAAGCCAGCTGCTTACTTCTTTCAAACTCCAGATAAGTTTGATTAGCTTGCTTCTTGAGGGTTCTAAGCATTTGGCAATAGGCTTTGGGTACTAATTCATATGCCCTGAGTATAGCAACTTTTGTCAGTTCATAATTTGATGAACTCTCATCTGGCAACAGGGAATAAATCTCATGGGCTTTTCCAGTTAGCTTGCTTTGTAGTAAAAGACGCCAGGTCTCAGCTGGCCATTTTAGCTGCTCTGCCAGTTTCTCAAAGGACACAAAAATTCTTCTACATCTTCCTCATTGAATTTTAGAATTAATTGAGCTAGTTTTAATAATTCTGTACCCAGCCCTGAATTACACTGCTCCATATTAGCCATGCTTTCACTGGGGTTACTCTGTCGCCCCCGAGTTAACTCAAGCCGCTTCAGCTCTCTTTCTTCGCATTCTTTCTAGAATATTCTTTCTCTTTCCCTCTCCTGCCTCAGTTTCTTCATGTTCCTTCTGGAAGGCTCTTTCTTTCTCCCTCTCTCTTTCGTCAAATACAAGTCTCCTCTGTTGCAATTGTATCTTTGCTAACAATACCTTGTTGGAGTCTGCTTATAACCCTGTTCTGCTTCATCGGATTCCAGGGAAAAATGGTTGGCCGCTAACCTTAGGAGTTCAGACTTCTTGGCCTTGCCACATACAGTGATCCCATACTGCTCAGCCATTTTCCTCAACTCCTCCATGGACAGTGCTTTTAACTTATCCCAAGTTACTTCACCCTGGCTTGGAGTGCTACTAGCTTCAGTTGCAGACATGTTAGTATTCAATCACACACAACCGCAAGAAAAGCTGTATTGAAATCTTGCTCATTTTTGCTTGGGAACAATTTGGCTTCCCACTTCCAATTTCTTGTTTGTCTGTGGGTCAATTCTGGACGCTAGCACCCAAACTTCTGTTACCACCCAGTGAAAAAAGTGTCTAGGGGGTCCCTCTCAGCCTTCTCCTGGTTTTACTGTAACAGGGTTTTAATTTTAAACACATCGTGTTTTTAGCTCCCCCTTGGTGAATCCTTGTTCACCGCTTTCCAATTATAAGGCAAAGAAACCAGCACAAACTGGTTTCCTTAGGTTTAAAGAAGAAAAGTTGAAATTTATTAAGTTTGAACTTAAACTCTAATTTGGTTGACCCCTACAGATACATGACACGCCCACACTAGCATGCGTATGTGATGCACACATGCAAATAGAGACAGAAAAGAGCAGAAGAAAAATGAAGTGGAAAAGTTTGAGGCAATATCTGAAGAGTTTTTGTTATGGTTCTTCGAGCTCACTCTAGAGTCCTTGATTGTAGGTTGATCTTGCTTTTCGTTGGGGCCCAGTATTCTTCTTAAACCTTGTTCGCTGTAGGAGACTTTTCTCTCTTGGGGTTCATGTGTCTTCAGTGGATTCAGAGGCTTGTGAGAAAGAAATGGGAGCAGACAGGAGAGATCTTCTAAAGCCAGGAACAAACAGTCTTTCTGAGTTCAAACTCTCTGTGGCTAGTTCAAAAGACCCTGGGGCAGCCAGTTAGTCATGCGACTAGCTGGTCTAACCAGTCCTAGATTGTATCACCTTAGCAGTCTCTGAAATGCTCCTCTTACACACAATACTTGGTGATCAAGGTCCATTGTGGATTGAATGTCATGGAATGGCTGCTTTGTCCTTCCAAGCACTGTCTGTTAATTTGCAAATGTCTTTTTCCAGGCATGCCTGATCTATTTAACAAGTCATTTTCTTGCTCCAGCAATGGTTTAAAATCAATGTTCATGACAAAATTAATGTGCCTTATTCTTGGTAGGTGGGGCCTAGCATGACAGTATGGAGTTGGTTAGGAGCTAGGTGACAGTGAGTACAGATAATGAATAACTATTCCAGTTGGCTGGATGTGACTTGCGGTGTGTACCTTGTGATCTAATTAGGTGTTTAAGATGATTAAAGGAGTTGGTAGGGTAAATACAGAGAAACTATTTCTTCTGGTGGGGGAGTCCAGAACAAAGGGCATAACTTGAAAATTAGAGCTAGGCCATTCAGGGGTGATGTCAGGAAGCAATTCTTCACACAATTTTCTCCCCCCAAAAAGCTGTTGAGGCTAGGTCAATTGAAATGAGATTGATAGATATTGTTAGGCCAAGGTGTTGAGGGTTATAGAACGAAGGCAGGTAAATGGAGTTGAGATACACATTAGCCATGATCTAATTGAATGGAGGAACAGGTTTGAGGAGCTGAATAGCCTACTCCTGTTCCTATGTTCCTGAGGGGAAAGATAATACAGGCCTTAAAAAAAGTGAAAGGAATACATATGTGAGAAAGCTATTTAATTTGGGCAACAAGAGAGCACAAATATAAAATTCACAAACCTGAAGCAAGATTATAGTTTAGGAAAAGAATTCCCTCCCACTGGATAATAGAGACGTGGAATAGATTCCCAGAAAATGTGGTTGATATGGGATAAACTAACACCATCAAAGGAGCTGGATTTCTGTGTTAGGAAGGACAATTTAAGTTTATATTAAAATAAAGAAATATTATCAACATTGCTTTTTCAGGGGAGTTAGGTCTATAAATTGGACCACATAATACCCAACCACCCAAGAACCCAAACTTCCAACAGTACAGGAAATCATCTGGGAGAGTGTGCAATGTTGTGTGCAGAACGCAATTGCCATTTTGGAAACCCCAAGTGAATCAAACATTTATGCTGACCTCGCTCAGCAAAATTTGACACTGACCAGCATGAAGGCCCTCTAGAGTCTAGACAATGAAATTTAAAGGGATCCCACAAGAGCAGTTGCTGGTTTACTACCTCTGGCCACTGCTTGACTTCTAGGCTTTTTTTGCTGAGTTCTCACACTGACGTTCAAGATATCTACAAAGAGAGAGGACTGGCTGCTCTTGCACTACTGTTGTTTCTTTCACAAATGATCTGGCTCCAAATGTGGGTGCACTGCATCTGGGAATAGAGCTCAACTGGGATAATGAAGGAAGAGGCACAGAGCAGTACAAGCTGCCTGAAGAGTGAGGGCGGGGAGCACTGAGCAGGAGGGTCTTCAGGGAGCACTTCACTGAGGAACAATGTATGAGGCACCTTCGTGTTAGCAAGTATGTTGTTACAGAGCTGTGCCACCTGCTGTCGGCAGAAATGCAGCCTCACATCAGGGCATGGACAGTGTGGGAATGTGAATTCACACTGCCAATGTATCTCAATGTCCTAGGCTGTTTGTGGCATCAGCACATGATGAGTTAAAATTGGTTTCAGTTCTGTTGAACAGGGATGCTTTGGCAAGAATGAGAAGCTGAAGGAATGTGAAAGTCACTCATCCATGTCTTAAGGGTCTGGAACATGTTGTTTGATCACTGTTTAAAGTAATAGTGATTAAAGGGCTTATGTGGACCATATAACCATGGTAACAGAATCATTGGGAGAGATTGGTGAACATAAGTGTATCTTCTTGTTATCTGAAGTCTGCATTGTGTGTCTTTTAATGTTTGTTGTTCAGTGTTAGTATGCATGGAATTTCGAGATCAAAGGTAGAATTGGTTTTAGTGTTTTGAGCAAACCATTGTTTGCTGTAGTCAGGCTGGAACTGTAAATCTTGGTACCTGAGTTCCTATAAAGTGCATTGTGAGCTCATCTTGGATTGTGTAACAAGGGCTGGGTAATGATAAAGATCTAATTCTGCAGTTGTTGCAACTGATGTCTGTGTTTAAAGTAACAAAAGAAAATAGAACAGGAAAGCAGTCCCTAAATATTGGTGACTCTGATGTGAAGTATCTTTTGAAGTTCATTAGGTCACAGTTGTTTTGAGAAAGTGTTATTTTCGAATTCCACCAAATCGAAGCTCAGTCAAGGAAATGCTTCCGAGGCATCAGTTTAAGGGGTGAGTATTTTTTTCTGTTGGGGTAGTCACCTAAAGGGAATCTCCAGTTAACAATAGGAGAATCAGGAAGTATTCCAAACAAAATCTGGTCATTCCTTAATAAATAGATTGAATCTTATTTTTTTGTGGGGGTGGTGGGTGGTGCCTTGTGAGATAGGACAGGAAACAATGACAGGTGGATGGAGACACATAGGTCCATAGTGGAGACTGTTCAGTTTGTTACAACCCAGTGAGAAAGAGGTCTAGGGTTCCCTTTCAACCTTCACCTGGTCTTACCGTAACAGGGTTTAATTTTAAACACACCATGTTTTTAGCTCCCCTTGGTGAATCGTTGTTCACTGCTTTCCAATTATAAGGCAAAGAAACCAGCACAGACTGGTTTTCTTAATTTATTAAACTTAAACTCTGATTTGGTTAACGCCTATTCTTACATGACGCGCCCCATGCTAGCATGCATATGCGATACACACATGCAAATAGAGACAGAAAAGAGCAGAAGAAAAATGAAGTGGAAAAGTGTGAGGCAATATCTGAAGAGTTGTTGTTACGGTTCTCCGAGCTCACTGTAAAGTCCTTGATTATAGGTAGATCTTGCTTTTCATTGGGGCCCAGTATTCTTCTTAAACCTTGTTCACTATAGGAGACTTTTCTGTCTTGGGGTCCATGTGTCTTCAGTGGATTCAAAGGCTAGTGGGAAAGAGATGGGAGCAGATAGGAGAGATCTTCTCAGTCCAGGAGCAAACTGCTTTCTTCCCAAACTGTTTGTACAAATTCAAAAAACTCAGGTTGCCCAGCAGGTTAGTCATGTGACTAGCTGGTTTGACCATGTCCATTTCTGTATTCGGCCATCTTTGCAGTCAACCTGGAATGCAAGCTCCCCCACCTTCAACGTCTGGTGATCAAAAGTCCATTGTGTGTTGAATGTGTCAGGGAATGGCTGCTTTGTCCTTGCAAACACTATCAATATGCAGATGTCCTTTCCAGCCATGGCTGATCTGTTTAACAAGTCCTTTATTCTCTCCAGTAACAGTTTAAAATCAATGTTCATAACAAAATTAATGTGCCTCATTCTTGGCAGGTGGGGGCCTAGCATGACAGGTTAAAAAAGGGGTAGTGTTCAAAAGAGAAAAAAAAGGTGGTGTTACTGTTACAGTGGCTAAAGCTGGAAATTCAGAAGTTAGAGCAAGAGGCTGAGACCAGAAATAAAGAAGTTGCGGAATTTACAGAGCAGCTAGTGGAAGAAGGGAGGATGATAGAAAGCCGGAGGTTTCAGGCACTTGGAGCAACCCGGACTGTTCTGATACTGGATCAGCATCTTGAAGATGAACAGAACAGGAATCACAATTTAGAGCAAGGGATATTTAAATGGCAGAGACCCAGGCAAGCATAGTATTTAGAGGGGCTACTACCACCCTGTGTCCTGTGAAGGGGATGGAAGGGCAGCAAGTTGCAATGTTAGCTTGCCCAGTGGAGACAGAAATTGATTTAGCGTGGTGGTGTTTGGAGGGTGCCCAGCTCCAAAAGTTGAAAGGGGGACTTTGAAACAGGGAGCGAGGCCACCATTCTCTTCTGCACCCACTTTATCTTCTCCAATATCAGAGACCTGTACCCGCACAGTTTGAGTGGTGACATTAGGTACAGAGGAAGAGCAGTTTGATGCCTCTTTGGTTCCTCAGATACTTGTTACCCAAGAAAAGTACACTCGACCTTCTAGTAACATGGATAGTGGAAGAAGTGCATCAGGGCAGACATGGCAAGAGCCTGATGGTGAATCTTTCATTGCCTGTGGAGGTTGTGAAGGTAGTCTTTAGTGGTTTTGGGGATTCCTTGTATGAGTGAGGAGAAGTAAAGTTAAAGGGCATGACAGGAACAGATTGTGCAGGAGGATGTGGAGTTACAGTATTTAAATATTATATAAGAGTTCCATAAAAATCCTGAATTAAGAAAAGGTTAGGAGACAAAGAAAGAATTTAAAAAGGGCCACAGCAAAAGTTAAACTGCTGTGAGAAAGGAATCGGCGGCATATTTTGTTTCTAAGGAAAAGGCAACTGGATTTTGTTTTCAGTTTCTGAATATCTGATCTGCGAATGACCTACAAATGGAAGATTGTCTTAAAAGAGTCAATTATATTTGTTTTCAGTGTGAGCATCAGTTACTGTGTTGTTTAACCCATTGTAGCTACTGGGACGTGCTGTTTGAGTTTATTGATCATTTTTCTTATGTATGCATACACATGTATTGTTTTTGGGGAAACTTGAGTCATGTTTTTTATTTTTGACTTTTCGGAACTGAGTTCCTTGGGCTCAAGACATGAGAATATAACACAAGGTTTGATAATTTAAGCTCATAACCCATTACAGTGATCAATATTTCTAACACAAAAACAAGAAATGCTGGATTCACTCAGCAGGTCTGGCAGCATCTGTGGAAAGAGAAGCAGAGTTAACGTTTCGGGTCAGTGACCCTTCTTCGGAAAGTTCCGAAGAAGGGTCACTGACCCGAAACGTTAACTCTGCTTCTCTTTCCACAGATGCTGCCAGACCTGCTGAGTGAATCCAGCATTTCTTGTTTTTGTTTCAGATTTCCAGCATCCGCAGTATTTTGCTTTTATATCAATATTTCTAAGTTGCATGGAAATATGAAGTTTTGGATATGATTGTTGAATGTGTTCATTTCAATTTACAATTGTGAACCAAGAGTTAGGGAAAACTTTGGATTGCGTTTTAAGTTAATGAAGCTGGCGTGGATGCTTCAGGGCACACAATCTGTGGGAAGCTGCAACCCCTTCAATATTCCAACACAAAAAGATTTTAAAAGTTTTATTTCTGCTGGGAAAGCAAACCTTTTGTTCAGTTTTGTTCTCTTTTTTATAACAATTCAGAGGCACCTGAAGAAAGGAAGGGAAAAGATGAAGTAATGTACTGATTTTTTATAAATCATGTGTGAATGTTTCTGTGCTACTGGCTGAGGATTTACACTTCCTTTTCAAGATTGTATTATGTTTACTTTAAAATATATTGGTCTGAATGAAATTGGAATTATTGAGGTAGATTAACCTATTAAGTTGTGAAAACCTAACTTTCATTGTGGCCATGGTGAAATTCTGGTTATCGTAAATTGTGAGAGAATCTCTACTTCTGGATAAGAGATGGCCATATAAATAATTGGTATTTCAGAACTTCTGATCAATCTCTAGGAGTCAGTGATTTAAGGTGACTGATTTGTTTAATTATCTTGGTGGTCCTGGAACATGTGACCAGTGAAAAGAAGAAAAGGAGGGAGTGTTGCTATTGTATGTGTGATAAAAAAATCTGAAGGCAGCTTTTAGTTGGATTGTAACATGGAATTGATTCACAGAATGTTTAAAGTTTAGTTTAGTTTAGTTTAGAGATACAGCACTGAAACAGGCCCTTCGGCCCACCGAGTCTGTGCTGACCATCAACCACCCATTTATACTAATCCTACACTAATTCCATATTCCTACCACATCCCCACCTGTCCCTATATTTCCCTACCACCTACCTATACTAGGGGCAATTTATAATGGCCAATTAACCTTATCAACCAGCAGGTCTTTGGCATGTGGGAGGAAACCGGAGCACCCGGAGGAAACCCACGCAGACACAGGGAGAACTTGCAAACTCCACACAGGCAGTACCCAGAATTGAACCCGGGTCGCTGGAGCTGTGAGGCTGCGGTGCTAACCACTGCGCCACTGTGCCGCTTGAAGGCTGCAAGAAGCTGACACAAGCAGACATTGATGATGTCTGGGGTTGTCTTCTTCTGAGTTGCAAATGATTTTTGTGTTTTCTATTATTGAATTAGCTCTTTTTAATTCACCGAGCCACAATTTCATTTTTAAATTCTACCTGATGTTTAATGGAATATTATTTTGGGATCCATAGGTGTCAGCTTGGCGTTTACTAAATTCAGTGGAAATTTATATGAGGTTTTGTTGGGAGTTTGTATATTTGTGTCCTTGTCACAGGTTTGTCGTTACTAATGACTATACAGTCATAGAGCCATTTACAGCACAGAAAGAGGCCATTCAGCCCATCGAGTCTATGCTGGCTCTCCATGGTGCTATGCAGTCAGTACCCCTCCTCGGCTTGATCCCCGTAGCCCTGCAAGTCTATTTCTCTCAGGTGGCCATCCAACTTCCTCTTGAAGTCATTGATCATCTCCGCTTCCACTACCCTTGTGGGCAGCGAGTTCCAGGTCATTACCACCGCTGTACATGCATCTGGAAGTTGGATCTTGTTGTTCTAATCAATCTCTTCTAATTGTGGAGTGTGGTAGTTTACAATTCTATCGACATATTGTGATCATAGACCAATGGACTTTAAGATGGCTTCCTGAGAATCTGAATTTGCAGCAACCCTACTTTGATTCTAATCGTATAGCTATTTGGAAGAACGGGATGAAGAAATGAAATACAAGGTTTCAACAGCTTCAACATTTGAATCAAGTATTTTCTGGATATTAACCATCATACAGCTGAAACCGAGGATGTCACATGCGAGCTAGTGAGTGTGATTATTCAGATGGAGCCCAACAGCTGGTGTGATGAGCATGATGATGCATTGTTTTTTATTGTTAATAATTTATTATGGATGATGTGTTTGAAAACAAGGACTACCACTGGACAATGCTGTTGAACAGTTCGATTGTGCAAATGTTACCAAGATAACTCCTGGCAGAAAGAACAGAGAGAAGAAGTGTGGGGTGTTTGGCAATGTGAATTCACACTACTCATGCATCTCAATGTCTTGGGCTGTTTATGGGATCAGTACAGAATGAATTCAAGCAGTTCTGCTCAACAGGGATGATTTGGCAAGGTTGAGAAGCTGAAGGAATGGGAAAATCACTCAACCATGTCTTAAGGCTCTGGAACATGTGTTTGGGTACTGTTTATGTCTTATGTTATTATTTCTTATGTAACAGAATCACTGGAAGAGATTGAAGAACATGAGTATCTTCTTGGCCCCATGTTATCTGAAGTCTGCATTGTGTGTCTTTTAATGTATTGTAGTTTAGTATTAGTATGCATGGAATGTAGAGATCAAAAGTAGAACTGGTATAAGTGTTTTGAGCAAACCATTGTTTGCTGTAGTCAGATTGGAACTTTGAAGCTTGGTACCTGAGTTCCTATAGTAAATTGCGAACTCAATAATAAAGAATCAAATAATCAAATGGAATCATATTGTATGATGTGCCTGAGTACTCATGTTGGATTGTGTAACATGAGCTTGTTGAAGAAAAAGATCTGTTACAACTGATGTCTGTGTTTGAAGTAGTGAAAGAAAATAGATCAGGAAAGCAGTCTAACAAAGAGCATGGCCTGTGGTGGTTAAGGTCACCTCTTTTAAGATCTCAACTTTTATGCCATGGAATTCTTTCCAGTTAATGGTATTATTAGCAACATCTCACAGTTCGCAGTACTCTGATGTATCAGGGAGGTCACCAAGGCACTTTGTACAATGATAAGCACTTGCATCTCCTTCTTTATTGACAGAGGGGAGCAGGAGGAGAGAACATAAGGTTTTGCACACATGGCAACTGTTCCCATATTGCAGGTGCTGTTGACTGCATGCATGTTGCTTTGCATGCTCGCCATCTAAACCCTTATATATTCATTATGTTACAGTCAAGTGAGGAGGGGTTGAAGAGCTTCCCTCTTTTCCCTCTCCTTGTTTGACCGCAACAGGTTTAATTTTTCTTAAAGTGGATGTACTGGCCAATTCAGTAGGTATTTGATTACTTACTTGCTGTGATCATAACAAGAACCAAAGAAAGAGGTTAACTTTATTGTACCTAAACTGAACAATGTGCCAACTTTCACTCACACACACACACTAGAAGTTGACGCGCACACAGATGGTTACAGAGTTGGAAAAGGTAGATTGGTTGAGTTAGAATCCATAGAAAAAAGGGGGAATACAGTCTGTGGCGTTTGGTAATTTGGCTGGCTTCTAGCTGAATTTGATGGTTCTGAGGCTTTTAGTTTGAAGAGGTAGATGACTGGTTTGGTGGGTCTCTTGGAGACAGCGATGCAAATGATTTCCTCCACTGGGGTTTCTGATTGTAGCCAGAATATGCAAACGTGGTCAGTCAACAGGCAGAGTTCAAAGTTTGTAAGCTGAAATGGAGAGAGAGAAAGGGACCCCCACTTAGGGTCTGCATGTGTCAGAGTCTAGAAGCTTCTCCTTTTGGCTGCAGAGAAACACAAGCTTAAAACCACAGATGAGGAGGGGCTTGTCACATGACAGTCACTCAGTGATTCAAACATTGCAGTTACCAGTATTTCTTCTTGCTAAAAGAACAGGTAGTTCCCTTAAACTTTTTGGCTCTTGGTTCTTGCTGGGAAATGAGCAGACATTCCGTCTCCCTCCTCACAAGCCTTGCAATGTAGGATACAGTGTTGCAAATCAGGTGGCCATCCTAAGCTGCCAGCAAAGTCATCCTTTTGGCTGTACTTTTTAAAACGACTTTTAAAAAAATATATAAATTCAGATCTGCAGTCAGTGGATTATTAAAGAAAATTATCATTCAACAAAACACATTGGTGTGACAATTAATTTAAATAGATTCCACTCCCTACACCTGGTTTGTGGCCACAGGCAGTGCATCATGCGGGGCTGTGCCTGCTATTCTGCATTGGTCCTCTGTGTCACTTTTATTCCAACTAGGCTTCCTGTGCACAGCAGATCTACAATGAAAGCCATGCTGCCACAAGGAACATCATCAAACAAGTCGTTAGTGTTCACAAACAGCATTTCATTGCCTGTACCATTCAGTGGAGCCCTGTAGTACATCGTTGAGTGTGTATCCAGATTCCTGGTTGTCTGCAGCATGCCCCACAACTTTGCCATAATGAGGGACCAGCCCTTACCACCAATACATTGAAAAGGAGGAGCAGGAAGAGAAGAAGCTGCTGCCAAGAGATGCCCTTTCTGCTTGAGCTTTAAGAGATCAGTTGATTTGTAGAGCAGTTCCACTAACTACAACTTCAAGACACCATTCATCAGCAGTCCTACATTCCTAATCACCACCTTTGTAGTGTTTAGCCATTATATTGTCCTCTTTCACTCAACATATCAGCCCAGATTTTGCAGTCAGCAGTGAAACAAGGATGCTCATTGCTGACCATGAAGTAAGTCTCGCTGAGAGATCAAGAAATCTCTCTGGTGAGTATTTCACCTGTATTGCTGTGCAGTGGTACTGCAACTGGTTGCAGAATTCTTCACTGGGGATTCCCAGCATGGAGTAGCAGTGATGTCATCAGGCTGTCCAACAGCCAATCACATTTAAGGATTTTTACAGACACACAAATAAGAAAGAAAGAGCACTAAAATAAAATCACATTTTATTTTTTTTATTAGAGCAAATTAAAGATTTCTACCTTTACCCCATGGGTAGATCTCAGCTAAAATATTTTGAAAAACTTATTTTTATAAGTTATTTAAAAAATTTAGTTTAAAAATTCCATTAATTAATCATTTAACAGCACTCTGTGATTATAACATTATTTTTCTCAGAGCCAGTTCTGTTGTTCATCAAATCACCATTAAAAACCATGATTGAGCAAGGTGTAACTTTTTAACGTGAGAAGGGAGGAGGTAATTGCAGCAGCTTTTTCGGGAGCAGAGTGCGAGCGAGTGAGCAGCTGGGAAGGTCAGTTTGAAAGTAAACTTAATTTCCTTTTGTTTTCGGCGGAGGCCAGGGGGCTGCTGGGTAAGTAAAACACTAGATATTTGGGCGGTTTACAATAACTTTCCTTTCATTGCAGCAGCTTTTTCGGGAGCAGAGTGCGAGCGAGTGAGCAGCTGGGAAGGTCAGTTTGAAAGTAAACTTAATTTCCTTTTGTTTTCGGCGGAGGCCAGGGGGCTGCTGGGTAAGTAAAACACTATATATTTGGGCGGTTTCTGAACCCGAGACACCACACTTGTAGTGTCCCCCACCCGCCCTCCTCCTCTAACCAAAAAAAAGGACTCGGTGGAGTGTATATAAGGTAAGGCTTTTTCTATTTCTCTGGTTTTATCGTGATTGGTAAAAACTTTTCGTTCCTTTTTCATTTAACTAAGTTAAGCTTAAGATTAAAAATGGCAGGAGATCTCAGACCCGTGTCATGCTCCTCTTGCTCAATGTGGGAGCTCAGGGACATGGCTGATGTCCCTGACTCCTTCACGTGCAGGAAGTGTGTCCAACTGCAGCTCTTGTTAGACCGCATGACGGCTCTCGAGCTGCGGATGGACTCACTTTGGAGCATGCGCGATGCTGAGGAGGTCGTGGATAGCACGTTTAGTGAATTGGTCACACCGCAGATTAGGATTGCTGAGGGAGAAAGGGAATGGGTGACCAAAAGGCAGAGAAAGAGCAGGAAGGCAGCGCAGGAGTCCCCTGCGGTCATCTCCCTCCAAAACAAGTATACCGTTTTGGATACTGTTGAGGGAGATGGCTCACCAGGGGAAGGCAGCAGTAGCCAGGTTCATGGCACCGTGGCTGGCTCTGCTGTTCAGGAGGGCGGGAAAAAGAGTGGAAGGGCTATAGTTGTAGGGGATTCGATTGTAAGGGGAGTAGATAGGCGGTTCTGTGGTCGAAAACGAGGCTCCCGAATGGTATGTTGCCTCCCAGGTGCACGGGTCAGGGATGTCTCAGATCGGCTGCAGAACATTCTAAAGGGGGAGGGTGAACAGCCAGTTGTCGATGTGCACATAGGCACCAATGATATAGGTAAAAAACGGGATGAGGTCCTACAAGCAGAGTTTAGGGAGTTAGGAGCCAAGTTAAAAAGTAGGACCTCAGAGGTAGTAATCTCAGGATTGCTACCAGTGCCACGTGATAGTCAGAGTAAAAATGAAAGAATAGTCAGGATGAATGCGTGTCTTGAGAGATGGTGCAGGAAGGAGGGGTTCAGATTTTTGGGACATTGGGACCGGTTCTGGGGGAGGTGGGACTATTACAAATTGGACGGTCTACACCTGGGCCGGACTGGAACCAATGTCTTTGGGGGTGCTTTTGCTAACGCTGTTGGGGAGGGTTTAAACTAATGTGGCAGGGGGATGGGAACCAATTGAGGAGGTCAGTTGACAGTAAGGAGGTAGTAACAAAAGCCTGTAAGGAACTAGATCATGAAGTCAGTGTGACTAAGGGGAAGAGCAGGCAGGGAGCAGATGATGAATGTAAAGGGACTGGTGGTCTGAGGTGCATTTGTTTTAATGCAAGAAGTGTAGTAGGTAAGGCAGATGAACTTAGGGCTTGGATTAGTACCTGGGAGTATGATGTTATTGCTATTACTGAGACTTGGTTGAGGGAAGGGCATGATTGGCAACTAAATATCCCAGGATATCGATGCTTCAGGCGGGATAGAGAGGGAGGTAAAAGGGGTGGAGGAGTTGCATTACTGGTCAAAGAGGATATCACAGCTGTGCTGAAGGAGGGCAATACGGAGGACTTGAGCAGTGAGGCAATATGGACTGAACTCAGAAATAGGAAGGGTGCGGTAACAATGTTGGGGCTGTACTACAGGCCTCCCAACAGCGAGCGTGAGATAGAGGTACAAATATGTAAACAGATTATGGAAAGATGTAGGAGCAACAGGGTGGTGGTGATAGGAGATTTTAATTTTCCCAACATTGACTGGGATTCACTAAGTGTTAGAGGTCTAGATGGAGCAGAATTTGTAAGGAGCATCCAGGAGGGTTTTCTAGAGCAGTATGTAAATAGTCCAACTCGGGAAGGGGCCATACTGGACCTGGTGTTGGGGAATGAGCACGGCCAGGTGTTTGAAGTTTCAGTAGGGGACTACTTTGGGAATAGTGATCACAATTCCGTAAGCTTTAAAATACTCATAGACAAAGACGAGAGTGGTCCTAAATGAAGAGTGCTAAATTGGGGGAAGGCCAACTATACCAAAATTCGGCAGGAGCTGGGGAATGTAGATTGAGAGCAGCTGTTTGAAGGTAAATCCACATGTGATATGTGGGAGGCTTTTAAAGAGAGGTTGATTAGCGTGCAGGAGAGACATGTTCCTGTGAAAATGAGGGATAGAAATGGCAAGATTAGGGAACCATGGATGACAGGTGAAATTGTGAGACTAGCTAAGAGGAAAAAGGAAGCATACATAAGGTCTAGGCGGCTGATGAAAGACGAAGCTTTGAAAGAATATCGGGAATGTAGGACCAATCTGAAACGAGGAATTAAGAGGGCTAAAAGGGGTCATGAAATATCTTTAGCAAACAGGGTTAAAGAAAATCCCAAAGCCTTTTATTCATATATAAGGAGAAAGAGGGTAACTAGAGAAAGGATTGGCCCACTAAAGGACAAAGGAGGAATGTTATGCTTGGACTCAGAGAAAATGGGTGAGATTCTAAACGAGTACTTTGCATCGGTATTCACCGAGGAGAGGGACATGACGGATGTTGAGGTTAGGAACAGATGTTTGATTACTCTAGGTCAAGTCGGCATAAGGAGGGAGGAAGTGTTGGGTATTCTAAAGGGCATTAAGGTGGACAAGTCCCCAGGTCCGGATGGGATCTATCCCAGGTTACTGAGGGAAGCGAGAGAGGAAATAGCTGGGGCCTTAACAGATATCTTTGCAGCATCCTTAAACACAGGTGAGGTCCCGGAGGACTGGAGAATTGCTAATGTTGTCCCCTTGTTTAAAAAGGGTAGCAGGGATAATCCAGGTAATTATAGACCGGTGAGCCTGACGTCAGTGGTAGGGAAGTTGCTGGAGAAGATACTGAGGGATAGGATCTATTCCCATTTGGAAGAAAATGGGCTTATCAGTGATAGGCAACATGGTTTTGTGCAGGGAAGGTCATGTCTTACCAACTTAATAGAATTCTTTGAGGAAGTGACAAAGTTGATTGATGAGGGAAGGGCTGTCGATGTCATATACATGGACTGCAGTAAGGCGTTTGATAAGGTTCCCCATGGCAGGCTGATGGAGAAAGTGAAGGCGCATGGGGTCCAAGGTGTAATAGCTAGATGGATAAAGAACTGGCTGGGCAACAGGAGACAGAGAGTAGCAGTAGAGGGGAGTTTCTCAAAATGGAGACGTGTGACCAGTGGTGTTCCACAGGGATCCATGCTGGGACCACTGTTGTTTGTGATATACATTAATGATTTGGAGGAAAGTATAGGTGGACTGATTAGCAAGTTTGCAGACGACACTAAGATTGGTGGAGTAGCAGATAGTGAAGGGGACTGTCAGAGAATACAGCAGAATATAGATAGATTGGAGAGTTGGGCAGAGAAATGGCAGATGGAGTTCAATCAGGGCAAATGCGAGGTGATGCATTTTGGAAGATCCAATTCAAGAGTGAACTATACAGTAAATGGAAAAGTCCTGGGGAAAATTGATGTCCAGAGAGATTTGGGTGTTCAGGTCCACTGTTCCCTGAAGGTGGCAACGCAGGTAAATAGAGTGGTCAAGAAGGCATACGGCATGCTTTCCTTCATCGGACGGGGTATTGAGTACAAGAGTTGGCAGGTCATGTTACAGTTGTATAAGACTTTGGTTCAGCCACATTTGGAATACTGCGTACAGTTCTGGTCGCCACATTACCAAAAGGATGTGGATGCTTTGGAGAGGGTGCAGAGGAGGTTCACCAGGATGTTGCCTGGTATGGAGGGCGCTAGCTATGAAGAGAGGTTGAGTAGATTAGGATTATTTTCATTAGAAAGACGGAGGTTGAGGGGGGACCTGATTGAGGTGTACAAAATCATGAGAGGTATAGACAGGATGGATAGCAAGAGGCTTTTTCCCAGAGTGGGGGATTCAATTACTAGGGGACACGAGTTCAAAGTGAAAGGGGAAAAGTTTAGGGGGGGATATGCGTGGAAAGTTCTTTACGCAGAGGGTGGTGGGTGCCTGGAACGCGTTGCCAGCGGAGGTGGTAGATGCGGGCACGATGGCGTCTTTTAAGATGTATCTAGACAGATACATGAATGGGCAGGAAGAAAAGAGATACAGACCCTTAGAAAATAAGCGACATGTTTAGATAGAGGATCTGGATCGGCGCAGGCTTGGAGGGCCGAAGGGCCTGTTCCTGTGCTGTAATTTTCTTTGTTCTTTGTTCTTTGTAATTGGGCAAGTGTTGCATCTCTACTTGCATGGAAATGTGCCGTGGGAAGCTGCTGCATTATCTAACCTCTGCTGGTCTCCCTGCTATATGGAGCACACCTCTGCATTGCCGCTTATTGGCATCACAACCAACAAGAATTGTCTGGAAACTCTGTTGTCCTGAGGGAGGAAGAGAGCAATACCAACTGGGGGATGGAGAGAGAGCAACAGAAACAGAGAGAGAGAGAAAGAGAGAGTGCGTGCAACATAAACTGGAGAGAGAAAAACACAAACTGCGGCAGTGAGGGAGCATCACATAAACTGTTGGCCTGTGATGTATACAGTTGTATGATGTGTTTGAGTATGGGAGTCAGGCAGCTTTGGTGTATCTCTGACGACTGGGCTACAGTGATGGGGTGTAGGAGTCAGTGAATTGAATTAGGATTAGTTTTGGTTTTATTAATTAATAGCAGTCTTACTTTCTTTAACTACTCACAGTACTTGTCTTAGCTTTCCTGGCTATTATGTACTTTCAATATATATTAAAAAATGTTGATGTCTTATTTGTCTTTGTACATGACTAGTCTGCCACCTTGGCTTCTTCTGACCATGCATGCTCCCATTGAATTAAGAGAGGTTTTCGATGTTTTAATTCACCCTTAAAAATGCTATTTATATTTGGCATCAGTTGCATCTGCACACAGTAGGGTTGACCAATTAACCTGTTCTAAACCCTCTGCCATTTTATTAAGGTTAGCCCTTCTAAAATTTGGAATTAATTATAGTTTATCATTACTGATGGTTCTGTAACCAATTAAAATTTGTTTCTCAGGTATTCTTCCACATGGAAGTTTGATGCCATATTAGGCTCACGACTAACCATTAAGTTTCGTATATATCCATGGCTTACTCTTTGACCTGTTGAGTTGGGAAGCAGTCTTAACTCTGGACAATGTCTTTACTGTTTTTTTTACTATAATGACCTCTACAGGCAGAATAATGTCAGTGCAATTTTAGATTTTACTTTCATCAACTTTGAGTGTTTTATTGTCCAAGTTGGTCCAGATGCAATCCTTTCCTAACTACTCCTCAGTCATGTCTTCCTCAAGGGTTTTCTCATAGATTTTACTCTACCGATTTTCTCGCCTCCAGTTATTCCCTGAAGATACAATTTCACAGACATTATTTGCCTTTTGGAGCCTCTCTACTGGACCCATCTTTCAATAATGGATCTAAACAGTGCTGATAGGCTATTTGACGGTGTGGTGACATCACATTTTAAACCATTCCTGGCCTCATTTGATATCCACACATGTACTTCCAGTATAGGTCACAGGATAATGATCAGGAATGCGAATGCTGGCCAATTTCCGCCTCTCCAGTCCAGGGCACTGTAAGTGTAGTGCCTAATCTTTGCTCTAACTGAGAACAGCTACTCGGGTCAAACCTGGGATCTTTGTGATCTATATGGTGCAGTTACTTAGTCAGCAAATTCACTAAGCCAACAGAGCAGCATCATCTTATGATGTACATTGCTGACATTATTTCCAAATGAACTTACCTGCAGAGAGTCGGGAGTGGCGGTGGCAGTGGTGGATCTGCGAGGAACCTACCTCTAGGCGCCGGAGTTTGAAAACGAGAAAGAAAATCAAACCTTGACATCACAGGAAAGCGGTGAGTTGTTTGGATGGTGAGTATTTGCTGCTTAGGGACTAAGTGTAAACAGATGGGAATTTAAAAACATTTGAAAACATTAAAAAAATTAAGTATTAACTAAAGTAACAAGTGGGTAGCTGGTGAGTCTTATCTTTTATTTTTAAATAAGGTTTATTACTATAGCTGAGGTTAGTACTACTATTGGTAAAGTTTTAGTATTGGTACGGTATATTAAAAGTGGTAAGGTAGATTAGTATTGGTAAAGTTTAGTATTAGCAGTAGTAAGGTTATTATTACTATTGGTAAGGTTTATTACTGTTAGGGTTATTAGCATTAGCAGCAGGGTTTATTAGTAGCAGGGTTTATTTGTCGTACCAAGGTTTATTATCTAATACATAGAGGAATGGCAGGGCTGCTCCAACCTCAGGAGTGCACATCCTGTGCTAGGTGGGAACTCCAGGACACTTCTCAGGTCCTGGATAACCATATTTTCAGGAAGTGTTGTCAGTTGCCGCAGCTTGAGCTCCGGGTTGCTGAACTTGAGCAGCAGCTGGTTTCACTGTGGCACATCCATGAGGATGAGAGCTTCATGGATAGCACGTTTACAGCTTAAGAGTCTGCAGGCAGAGAGGGAATGGATGACCACCAGACAGTCAAGAAAAAAAAGGTAGGCGACCCCTCAGTGCATCTCACTGTCCAACAGGTATTCAGTTCTGAATGCTGAGGAAAGTGATGGTTCATCTGGGGAGTGCAGCCAGAGCCAAGGCCATGGAACCATGGGTGGCTCAGCTCTACAGGGGGGCACAAGAAAGATTGGAAGAGCGATAATGATAGGAGATTCGATCATCAGGGGAACAGGCAGGCATTTCTGTGGCCACAGACTTGAATCCAGGATGGTAAGTTGCCTCCCTGGTGCCAGGGTCACTGAATGGCTGCAAAGCATTCTGAGGGGGGAGGGTGAACTGCCAGCAGTTGTCGTCCACATTGGTACCAATGACATAAGTAGGAAGAGGGATGTGGTCCTGCAGAAAGCTTGTAGTGAGCTAGGTAAGAAATTAGCAAGCAGGATCTCAAAAGTAGTAATCTCCTGATTACTCCCAATACCACGCTCAAGTGAGTATAGAAATAGGAGGATAATGCAGTAGAATGCATGTCAGGAGGGAAGGCTTTAGATTCCTGGGACTCTGGGGCCAGTTCTGGCAAAGGTGGGACCTGTACAGGTCAGACGGGTTGCACCTGAACAGAGCTGGGACAAATTTCCTTGCGGGGCAATTTGCTGGTGTTATTGGGGAGGGTTTAAACTAACTTGGCAGGGGTGTGGGAACCAGGAGGAAATTTCAAAAAGAAATACTGGGAGAGATAGATGGCAATCAAGTAGGAAATAGTAAGTTATTAGGTGAGCTCAGAGTAAGTGAGAAAGTAATGAGGTCTAAACCAGGGTTAATCTGCATGTATGTGAATGCACAGAGTGTTGTTAATAAGATTGGCATTTATGGGCGGCACAGTGGCGCAGTGGTTAGCACCGCAGCCTCACAGCTCCAGCGACCCGGGTTCAATTCCAGGTCCTGCCTGAGTGGAGTTTGCAAGTTCTCCCTGTGTCTGCGTGGGTTTCCTCCGGGTGCTCCGGTTTCCTCCCACATGCCAAAGACTTGCAGGTTGATAGGTAAATTGGCCTTTATAAATTGCCCCTAGTATAGGTAGGTGGTAGGGAAATATAGGGACAGGTGGGGATGTGGTAGGAATATGGAATTATTGTAGGATTAGTATAAAATGGGTGGTTGATGGTCGGCACAGACTCGGTGGGCCGAAGGGCCTGTTTCAGTGCTGTATCTCTAAATAAAAAAAATTAAAAATAAATAAGATTGGTGAGTTACAGGTGCAGATTGACATGTGGAAATATGATGTTGTGGTTATAATACAGACCTGGCTCAAAGAAGGGCAAGACTAGGTATTGAATAATCCTGGATACAAGGTGTTTAGGAAAGATAGGAATGGGAAAAAAGTGGGCGGGGTGGTGGTATTGATTAAGCAGTGCTGGAGAAAAAGGATGTCCCAGAGGGGTCAAGGACAGAATCTATTTGGCTAGAGCTTAGGAACAAAAATGGTGTGGTTACATTGCTCAGTGTTGTCTATAGGCCACCAACTAGTGGCGCAGTGGTTAGCACCGCAGCCTCACAGCTCCAGTGACCTGGGTTCAATTCCGGGTACTGCCTGTGTGGAGTTTGCAAGTTCTCCCTGTGTCTGCATGGGTTTTCTCCGAGTGCTCCGGTTTCCTCCCGCATGCCAAAGACTTGCAGGTTGATAGGTAAATTGGCCATTAGCAATTGCCCCTAGTATAGGTAGGTCGTAGGGAAATATAGGGACAGGTGGGGATGTTGTAGGAATATGGAATTAGTGTAGGATTAGTATAAATGGGTGGTTGATGGTCGGCACAGACTCGGTGGGCCGAAGGGCCTGTTTCAGTGCTGTATCTCTAAACTAAACTAAACTAAACTAGTGCGAAGGACGTGTAGCTACTGTTCCCACTCCTGAAAGGATCAAGAATGAGAGGGCACAGATATAAAGTAATGTGTAAGAGAAACAAAAGCAGCATGAGGAATAACTTTTTCACACAGCAAGTGGTTAAGGTCTGGAATGCACTGCCTGAGAGTGTGGTGGAGGCAGTTTCAATTGAAGCATTCAAAAGGGAATTAGACTGTTTATATGAAAAGGAAGAATGTGCAGGGTTATGGGGACATGATGGGCTGAATGGCCTCATTTTGCGCTGTAACAATTTTGTCATTTTGTTTACATCAAATCAATATACACTGAACCTGGATCAGTTCAATACAGAGTCACAGAGTCCTAACAGATCAGAGGAGGCCATTCAGCCTAGCATGTCCATGCTGGTGCTCTGCAGAGCAATCCAGGCAGTCCCATTCCCCCACTCTATCCCCAACGACCTGCAAGTTTATTTCCCTCAAGTGTGCTATTTCTAAGTTTTCTGTAGAGATAATCAAACTAGAAAAATAGCTGCTTCCATTCATATGGGACTGGAAAGTCCAATGTTCCTCATTTGTTTTTAAGGACGAATCTGAGTGAAATTATGTTGGCTGTCTATCCAGTTATGTCCTTGAACTAAGTTACCATTGTCCAGTAGTGCACAGAAGGTGGCAAAATTTTCACATGAGTCTTAAAGGGACATAGCCATCAGCAATATAATTTGAAAAATCCACTCAGCAGCAGAGACCTTTCAATTATTGCATTATTCAAGGCTGTAGATTGATATTTGGATAGTAGTACTGTAAAAGGCTGTGAGGGGCAAGAGTTCCTAGAGTGTGTTCAGGAAAATTTTCTACAGCAGTATGTTGCTAGTCCAATGAGAAAGGAGGCATTGCTAGACCTGGTTCTTGGGAATGAGGTGGGCCAAGTGGATTAAGTATCAGTAGGAAAACATTTAGGGGACACTGATCATTGTATCATAAGGTTTAGGCTGACTACAGAAAAGGACAAAGAACAATCCAGAGTAAGAATAATTAACTGGGGGAAAGCTAACTTCAATGGGGTAAGAATGGAGCTGGGGTGAATAAATTGAAGTCAAAGTTTGGCAGCATAAACGGTAGTTGAATAATGGGCTACTTTCAAAGAAGAGACACGGTCAAGGTATGTTCCCTTGAAGGGGAAAGGTAGGGTAAACAATTCCAGAGCTCTCTGGATGACAAAAGAGATAGAGATTAAGATAAAGAAGAAAAAGTGTGCTTATGACAGATGCCAGGTAGAAAATACTATTGAGAACCAGGCTGAATATAGAAGGTCCAGAGTGGAAGTGAAAAAGCAAATAAAAGAAGCAAAGAGTGAGCATGAAAAGAGACTGGCAGCTAACATTACAAGGAATCCCAAAGTTTTCGGTGGACATAAATAGTAAAACGGTGGTAAAAGGAGGAGTTAGGCCAATTAGGAACCATAAGGGGATTTATGCATGGAGGCAGAGTACATAACTGAGTTTTAAATGAATACTTTGCATCTGTCTTTATCATGGAAGAAGATGCAACCCAGGCAATGGTAATTCAGGCACTAGAAGAGTTTAAAATTGATAAGGACGACATATTAGATAGGCTGTCTGTACTTAAAGTGGATGAGGCACCAGGACCAGATGAGATGCATCCACAGATACTGAGGAAAGTGAGGGTGGAAACCACAGAGGCAATGGCCATAATATTTCCACCTTCCTTAGACTGGGGGGTGGTGCCAGATGACTGGAGAATTGCAGTTCTGATGAAAGGTCACCGACCTGAAATGTTAACTCTACTTCTCTCTCTACAGATGCCATCAGACCTGCTGAGTATTTCCAGCAGTTTCTGTTTTTATTTCAGATTTCCAGCATCCGCAATATTTTGCTTTTATTATACAGTATCCTGGCTTTATTAATAGGGGCATAGAGTACAAGAGCAAGGAAGTTATGTTGAGCTTATATAAGACACTAGTTTGGCCTCAGCTGCAGTATTGTGTCCCGACTTGGAGCCGCACTTTAGGAAAGATGTGAGGACATTGAAGAGAGTACAAAAAAATTTACGAGAATGGTTCCAGGGGTGAGGAACGTCAGTTATGAAGACAGATTGGAGAAGTTAGGACTGTTTTCCTTGGAAAAGAGAAAGCTGAGAGGTGATTTGAAAGAGATATTCAAAATCATGAAGGGTCTGGATAGAGTAGGTAGGGAGAAACTGTTTCCCACTCATGAAAGGATTAAGAACGCGAGGGCACAGATTTAAAGTCATGGGTAAGAGAAGCAAAAGCGAACCTAGGAATAACTTTTTCACACAGCGAGTGGTTAAGGTCTGGAATGCACTGCCTGAGAATGTGGCGGATGCAGGTTCAACTGAAGAATTAAAAAGGGAATTAAACTGTTATCTGAAAAGGAAGAATGTGCAGGGTTACGGGGAGAAGGCGGGGGAATGGCACTAGGTGACTTGCTTTTTCAGAGAGTTGGTGTGGACATGATGGGCCGAATGGCCTCCTTCTGCGCTATAACAATTTTGTGATTCTGTTTACACCAAATCAATTATTTCAAACAAGGAGAAGGAATGAGGCAGAAGATGAACATATTTGAGGGGAATTGGAGAGCATAAGATTGGAAACAAAGGGGAAGGTTGCATGCATATAGTATAAATCACCCTACAACTTGCATTTATAAAACATCTTTAACATAGTAAAATGTCCCAAGACGCTTCACAGGGGCATGATCAAACAAAGTTTGATACTGAATCATATACAGAAATATTAGGTGATAAAAAGCTTGGTCAAAGAGGGAGGTTTTAAGGAGTGCTTTAAAGGAGAAGAGAAAGGGAGAGAGACAGAAAGGTTTAGGGAGGGAATTCAAGAGCTTAGGGTCTATATCATTGAAGGCACAACCACCAATTGTAGGCGAAGGAAATTGGGGATGCACAAGAGGCCAGAATTGGAGGAGCACTGAAATCTCAGAGGGTTGTAGAGCTGGAGGAGGTTGTGGGCAACCACTTTCGCCTTCAAAGTTCTCGCTTGAATTTTTGCTACTACCACCAAAATTTGTACCTATGGCAGCTCCATCCAGTCCCATGCCGTGGGCTTCCATGCTCACTGCAGCAACCCTCCTACTCATCACGGCCTAAGCCCTTGCGGCTCTTCACTGCCAGCAACAGCCGAGTATGGGCCCATCGCTCCAGTGCCATCCATTTTCAAGGCTAGTTGATCCACCAGGTGAATACCTTAGTGGATTTCGACTTCCATGCCGACCATCATGCTGTCTATATCAAACAACACATTTTTGTGGGGTGTGCTGAGTGTCTGCATCAGGCACCTTATCCCATGTTTTGTTCAACCCACAGCCTCACTTCTGCTTACCACAAGTGGCCCACTAGGCATTCTACTTCCATGCCCAGCTCCAAGCCAATGAGTCAGGCTGCTTACCCATTTAAAGTTTGGGAATAGGTTGAATTTGCTTCCTCCCCAAGAACTCTTAATATTTTTGCTTTACCTGACAAAACTGTCTGAGGATGAGCATCAGCTATTCTGAGGGAAACTTCAGAGGGAACCCATTACTAGATTGTCCAATTGATCCTTTGCCCCATATAACCGGATCAGACAATCAGTTTGCAAATAAGGTCAAGGGCTTGCTTAGCTTACTGATTGGGCTGGAACTGACAGTAGAAGACAATGTCAAACATCATACATTTTAATTTTATCCTCACTGTTGCATTATTTTTCCTCCCATATTAAGCGTTATACTCAGCTAGAGCAGGGGCTTTAGCTTGCTGCTCAGGATTACCAGGAAGGCAAGCAAGTTAACTCAATCTTCTGATTTTGCCACCCTCAAGGGAAGTGTCTCAACTCTGGCTAGTTCAACAGCTCCCTAGGAAGGTATGCCTGAGCAGCAATAATCATCAGTGCCGACTCGTATTGTTCTTTTTTATGTTCCTTTTGGATAAAATCCTTGCTTTAATGACATTTTCCAGAACTCACAATGGTCTGTTATTCCATGACTAGAAGGTAGTGATCAAGCAACTAAATTCTAAGTACTTAGTCTGGTTATTTACTATGTAGGGATCATTATTGTCACAAGGATCGTTTTTTAACTCAATCTGTCTGGTGGCTACAGAGGCATTAGCTGCTCTAATATAGCCATGTTGCAATTAACGACACGTCCTCACTCACTGGCATCTTTCCTGGTGCATTCTGCTAGCTATTGCTACTTGTTTGATTGGAAATTCAACTGGACCAGTCATATAAATGTTGGGGCAGGTCAGATGCTGGGTTTTCTACAGAGAGGGGCTCACCTCATGACTCCCCAAAGCCTCTGTACAAGATACAATGTAAGAGTGTGATGGACTACTCTTCACCTGAAGGGTGCAGTTGCCCCAACGCTAAAAGTTCAACACCACCAAGGACAAACCATCCACTTGACAGGCACCCAATTTGCAAGCCTAAACATCCATCATCGGTGCATCATGGATGTAATGTGTATTGCAGCAAGTCATTAAGACCTCTTTGGAAACAACCTCCCAAACATGTGATCTCCACCAACTAGAAGAACAAAGGCATCAAGGGCATGGGAATATCACTACCCCCAGGTTGAACTCCAAGTCACACGCCATCCTGACTGGTGCATACATTATTGTTCTTTCATTTTGCCTTTTCAAGTGCTATGCCATTCTATGACTTTTAACTTAGCCACCATTGGTTTTCATAGCCACATCTTTGCAGCCTTTGTATAAGTGGAAAGTAATTTAAACAAATTTGCCACTTTAGTAAAAGGTAAAATCAATTTTAATATATTTAATGCCTTTTAAAGGCCATACAACTTAGGCCACTCAGATTTAAGAGCTGCTGACACATAATGTTCTTCTCTTTTTCCTACAATTTGAACTCTGGTCTAGAAATTGGTTTGAACCCAAATTTGGGTCTGATCCAGGTGTAACAGCTGCCACACGTGCCTAAAGAGGCATCTAAAGGACCATGGGAAATTGGTCCACCAGTCTTGCATGTTTATTACCAGCAAGTTACAGATGACAATCACTGGTTGTTGAAGGGGAGCGAGATCAACTGACTGAAATGCAGGTCAGTTTGCGGTGGGATGGGGCAGGGTGTGTGCATCTTCAGGTAAGTATTAAATTTTGTAGCTATCCCTCTTCGAGGTAGTCTCCAACAGTCCCTTTAAGGACAGCTGGTTTGACTGCTGTGTGCCTGGGAAAACTGACCATAGCACGCACACCGCATGTTGTGCTCAGTCACAACCTAATTTGTCAAAGGGATCTGAAGCAGGTGCTAGACCCCTGATATGCATAAGCACTGAGCCTAATGCCTGTTTCAGGTGAGTGCCTGGACGCCCTAACCAATTTGGCGTGTAGTGCATTATCCGGTACAGACTCACGCATGCACACCACATGCTATATTGGACCCTTCGGGGCCTGTTTCTCTCCTGAAAAATAGAATCAAATTTCAAGCCTCTATGTCACCAGTGGTGCAGTTTTGGATTAAAGCTCTTATGCCATTAGTTTTCTTGTTTTCTATTGTCTGTATGCTTCAACGTAAACAATTCAGATCACAGATTTGACAGTCAAACTGTGTCGAGTTAGCTGCTCTCCAATAACTCCTATTCGAAAGTTCAAATGTGAAGATATCAGGTTAGAAAAAGAATTACCTGTCATGCAAAGGCCTTCACAACAACAACTTGCATTTATATAGTGTCTTTAATATTATAAAAATAAAACGATTAAATAGTTTGTCAAATCTCACTGCTACGGCTCACGAGTGAAGGATGTTCTCACATACAGGTTCCTAGAGCATTGCTGGTGCCTTTGTAAACATACTTCAAGAGTCAGCATCTTCAGTGGAACAAGAGCGGAATAATTAAAAAGAGGAAAATAGTAAAAAAAAAACTAATACGTCCCTAAAATTGGAGATAGGTCTTTGCATTGGGATCATCCAGTGAATAAATACATTTACCAAGAGTGCGTGTGTGTTAAATAATTCTATTGTTACTAAATCACTTCCATTGGATAAATTGTTGATCAGAATTAATCCCACTGCCATTGGTCTATTCTGGAAACCTAAGTGGGAATTGGTGTTAAAAATATTAATACCATATTTGTTGACTTACTTCAAATTACTGTTTACCTATTCATTGTTAGTCAAACAAAACTGGAAAATAGAGGGCACTCACAAGCAATGACCAATCACTTCTTTCTCTGTTTTCAAGTTTCAGAACAATACAACTCCTCAAATGGTTTCTGAATGGAGGTTCTACTTCTTGTTACATTTTTATTGGTTATGTTTATTTACATAGAATGTATAGTACAGAAACAGACCATTCATTCCAATTGCTCCATGTTTCACATGAGCCATCTCCCACCCCTCTTCAGCTAACTCTATCAGCATAATCGTCTGTTCATTTCTCCCTCATGTGTTTATCTGGCTTCCCCTTAAATGCATCTGTGCTATTCACCTCAACTACGTCTTGTGGTAGTGAGTTCTAATTCTAACTACTTTCTGGGTAAAGATGTTTCTCCTGAATTCCCTACTGGATTTGGGAACATAGGAAATAGGAGCAGGAGGAGGCCATTTGGCCCCTTGATTTGTTAGTTGCTATCTCATATTTATGGACCCCAATGGAAATATCTCTATGTCTACCCTATCAAATCCTTTCATAATCTTAAAGACCTCAGCAGGTCATTCCTCAGCCTTCTCTTTCCTAGAGAAAAGAGCCCAGCCTGTTCAATCTTTCTGATAGATATAACCTCAGTTTTGGTATCATCCTTGTAAATCTTTCTTCCATCCTCTCCTCCAGTACTTTTGATAATGTGGAGACCAGAATTGTGCACAATACACTAAGCCTGGTCTAACCAAGGTTCTATATAAGTTTAACATAACTGCTTTTCAGTTCTATCCCTCTAGGAATGAACCCAGTGCTGTTTTTTTTTAATGACCTTATCTACGTATTAATAACAAAAACAGAGAGGCAGTCAGTCTAACCAGATCAAACTGACTTTGCACCTGTGAAATCTGGTCATCTTATTACAGACACTTCACCTTGAGTACTGCATCCAATTTTGGTTACCAAGGCACACGACAAACAAACAAGTTCCAGAGCCAGCTCGAAGAAGAATCATGAAGCTGATCCCTAGCAGCAGAGCACTCATTTCTGAGAAAAGACTGGGAAAACTTTTGAAAAGAGGTAACATTGATATATACAAGATGGTGAGTGATAAAGGAAAAGTAAGTCCAGGGCATTGCTGAACAGTAAACTATTGCAGGACAATAAAGGAGATTAGATTAGATTAGATTAGAGATACAGCATAGAGCATGGGCTCTAACAAGCAAAAGACAAACTCTGGACTGCTGTCAGGAAGCTTTTCATACAAAACAGTATTAATGCATGGAATGCACTTTCAGGTCAGGTACAGGTCATTTAAGAAACAATTGTATGCGTTAGATTATTGTAGATTCCTTCTGGATTGAAGAATTGGAATAGGCTAAATGGCTTTCATATCATAGAATTCTAGAATGATACAGGACAGAAGGAGACGATTCATTGTACCTGTTCTGGCTCTTTGGTAGAGCTATCCAATTAATCCCATGTCCTGCTCTTTCCCCATATCCCCTAGAGAGCTTAAGAGGTTTTTGTTGATGATTCAAAGCAATTTTTAAAAAAGTATAAATCCTTTTCATTTTTTACTTTTTCCATTTTTACTTAGCATTTATAGACCATGCACTAACTGTAACTGAGAGTGAGTGAGCAGGCAACCTGTCCCAAGGCCTATATTAGGCCGCTCTGAACCCAAGCTGGGTGAGAGATCAGGGTCAAGTGGATAGCTGTGGTAGGTTGGTTCGTTAATGAGTCATGGCTCTACCAGTAATTATTTTTTCTTTCACTGTGGGAAGCGTTTGACCTTCACTTGACGCAGTACTTTCTAGCAGTGTTGTACTCAGGCTCTAAATTTGGAATTTCTTTCGTCAGCCTGTCCACCTTTCTATTCTCCTTTAAGACGCTCCTTAAAACCTACTTCTTTGACAATATCTCCTTATGTGGCTCAGTGTCAAAGTTTGATTATGCTCCTGTGAAGTGCCTTGAGGTGTTTTATTATGTTAGAGGCACTGTGTAAATACAAGTTGTTATTGTTTGTTCAAATTGTTTTTGTTGCTTGAGACTCAATGTGGGGTGATTGCAGATGCAAATTTTCATTCCACCACTATGTGGCAGTGCACATTGATGCCTGTACCTCCACTGCCTTAATGAAAAGCATTTCTAAATGCTATAATTGAATGTATGAATACTGCAAGTACTAGTATTTAAATCAGTGCTAAACTTTACATCAGGATTCACACATGCAGTAAGGAACACCATGTAGTATATCTCCATATTCCTTCATTCACTGCCAAATCCCTATTAAAAAAACAGCCTTGGTTGGCAGAGGGAGTACGTTGGGATTTGCACCCTTGCAGGACTAGCAATTTTTCACAGCTTCAGTTTAGGTTGGAGTCCTGTTGAAAAAGGGCCCAGCATAAATTCTTTTCAGTTCAAGGAAGCACTAAAGAAGTGCTCACCTTTCCAATGGCATGTACATGCACATTTTAGAGTTAGGATGAGATAATATCACCCAGCCTAAATTCCTGGACTTCTGCTTTCCTATCCAACCTTGCTAATTTGTACCACTGTTTGAAGAGTGCAGTTTCCCAGAACCAATTCATCAAGACAGAGGTATTTTGTTGAAGGGAAACTTCTCATTGTAAATTGCTTGTGCAAACGTTTGGTCATATCTCGTGATTCACTGCGAGTATGGTAAAGACATTGTCACTCTTGTACTCATGGAGCCTTTTCCTACATTTTGCATTACCTTTAGAAAGCATTCAATTTCAACATTATTATTGAACTAAAATTTGAGGGCTGCCGAAAGGGCTTTCCAATCGGAGTCCCACTTTGAATGACCTATATCTTGGAGGAAGAGGAGCAACGGGAGGCTGTAAAGGAAGACAGATTAATAAGGCAGCACCAAAGGAGAGCCAGACTATCCCAGCACAACCTTTTCCAGCAAGACATTTGGACGCTGAAGCACTTTCCAAGACGTGTCCAAAAGCTCTGTCTCAGGAGGCTGCACTTCAGTGACCACATTTTGCAGTTCTGCTTTCTGTGGTAGCCAGATCCGGAACCAGGATCCACAATACATAGAGCTGTCACTGTGGCCACAGTTCTCAACCTTTACTCTGCAGGCACATTCCAATGAACTACAGGGGACTTCTGTCAGATCAACCATGTTGTCGTGCACTTCAAGTCCTAGGATAGTAACTAATAGTACTTCTCAAATTTGAAACTTTATGGGAGAAGTCCCAGTAGCACCGGAAAGTGATATGGACTGGGCAGCATGATCGTAATACATGCCTGACCATGTGAGGGAGGGGCACAAATGAACCTGGAACTTGTGCCTCATTTGATTGGTGAGTTGCCAGTGCTATTTCTGTTGTTTGTTGGCAGTTCGCTGATTGGTGGGCAACGGGAAATAGGGTGTCAGTCATGTAATTTAAAGGCAGCCTGGACCTCTTGAAAGGGGAGGTGCAGGCAAAATGGCAGACATGGGTGCTATGGGAGACTCAGGAAGCCCCCAACCCATCACCCCAGCTATTCTGATACTGCATTGGAGGTGCTGGTAGAGGTGACCAGGATAAGGAAGTAGCTCTTCCCTACAGAGGTGGAAGGTTGCCAGAACAAGTGCTGGGACCGCTGCTTTTTTTGCTATATATAAATGACTTGGATCTTGGAATACAGAGTAGAATCTCAAAATTTGCTGATGACACCGAACTTGGAGGTGCAGCAATCTGTGAGGATGCTATGAACCACCTGCAACAGGACATAGATTGGCTAGTAGAATGGCAGACAGGTGGCAGATAGAATTTAATACTAACAAGTATGAGGTGAAGCATTTTGGCAGCATGAATAGGGTGAGGCAATATATACTTAATGGCACAGTTCTAAAGAGTGTACAGGAACAGAGGGACCAGAAGGTGCATGGGCATCAATCTTTGAAGGTGGCAGGACATATTGAGACAGTGGTTAGTAAAGCGTATGGGATCTTGGGCTTCATAAATAGAGGCATTGAGTACAAAAGCAGGAAAGTTATGCTGAACATTTATAAAGCTGTGGTTAGGCCCCAGGTGGAGTAATGCATCCAGTTCTGGTCACCACAGTTTAGGAAGGATGTGAACATCCTTGAGAGGGTGCAGAGGAGATTTACCATAACGTTTCCAGGGATGGAGGATTTTAGTTACAAGGTGAGGTTGGAAAAGTTGGGTTTGTTCTCCTGAGACCAAAGGAGATTGAGGGGAGATTTAATAGAAGTGTACAAGATTATGACAGGTTTAGCTAAGTTAGACAAGGAAAAACAAATGGTAGAAGGACCAGGGAACACAGATTGAAAGATTTGGGCAAGAGATCCGGAGGGAACATGAGGAAGCACTTTTTTACACAGTGGGTGGTAATAAACTGGAACTCGCTGCATACAAGAGTATTGGAAGTGGAGACAATCAATGATTTTCAGAAGGAAACTGGATGGCCACCTGACAGAAATAGACTTGCAGGACCACAGGCATTATGCTGGGGAGTGGGACTGATTGCATAGCTCCAAGGAGAGCTGGCATGGACTTGATGGGATGAACAGCTTCCTACTGTGCCATAAATGACTCTATGACTCAGTGTGTAGTGATGGTGGGGAAAATCAATGCAAGGATCATTGCAGCTAGGACTTGCCTGCAATGCCTCAAGAAATTGAATGTCCTGACCCAAACTGCTAAGTTGAGCATCCTACTCAAATCTTTCTTACTGTTCTTAGCCCTCAGTACTTATAGCCCCAGAACTCACATGCCTTCTATTTCACACTTCTCATCACTCTCCTCCATTCACGCCAAAACAATGGAGTATCACAATGGGTATTGGGGGGGTGGGGGAAGGCCCATCGCCGAGCGATCTTCCTGGGGGCGGGATAGGCCAATGACTGCCTTCCCACCCAGAGGCCAATTGAGACCCTTAAGAGACGTATTATCGGCCAAGTAGGGCCTCGTCCCACCGCCGCTGGGGTCTTATGTGGGGAGGGTGCCTTGTAAAACGAGGTATCCTTCCTGCAGGCTTGGGGTGGGGTCCCTCCTCCATGGGCTACCTAAGGCCCACGGAGGACCCCCCGGGACATCACTCCCCCTGGACCGCAAGACCACCCCCAACCAGGGCCTTCCAGACTGACCCCGGTGACCCTGTCTCACCTACCTCTTGTCCAGGGTTCCACCATTGGGCCTGGGTCTGGGGCCTCTGCAGTACCGGCAGTGGCCACCGCTCCCAGTGGCGCTGCTGACACTACTGAGCTGCCAGCTCTCTGATTAGCCAGTAGATCATGGAGCCATCTTTAAAGAGATGGGGATCCAGCCTGCTGAAACTTAAATTTAAAACACCGGAGGATCACTCGGGGTGGGGGACTGTGAAAATGCAGAGATGGGTTCCCCCAGCCTTTACAGCCCAGTGTTGGGAGTCCCACCTCCTACACAAAATCCAGCCCCATCATTCAACTTTATTCTTACATGTATCAGCTCAGAAACTAGAACCCTATACCCCATGTACTGTAGAGGGGCTACGAGAGGTATCTGTACTGGAAGATTTACTGAGCACAAGTGCTCAAGAGTATGGGCAGGGGGACAGGTTGACCCAGGAATTAGCTCATCGGGTGAGCTTCCAACTATTCAGTGCATTGGACTGCCTGTCAGTGAATCAGCTCACGGTGATAAAAACCATGGAGGAGTCCGGTTCAACTTGTTATAGGGTATTTCAGATGGACATAGAAATGTAGCAGTCAACCATGGGTCATGGGGTCACCCTATGAACACTACAGAGGAACCCACATTGATGGAGCGTCTGAGGACAGATTTGATGGAAGTTGACTTCTGCCAACTGAGCTTTGAGTTTCAGCATCTCCTCTGGTATTCAAAGCATGAAGCAGACCATGGAAAGAAGTTTCCAAAGTGTCATATTCTTCTTACATTGGAAAGTGAAAGTGCTAAGGCATAGCTCCAAGATGGTGGTAATGGCACCATGGGAGAGATGCATACTATTGTCTCTCAGGAGAGTCTCTCTCCTTTTATTTATTATTTCATGGAATGTGGGTGTTGCTGGCAAAGTCAACATTTGTTGCCCATCCCTAATTGTTGTTGACAACTGAACGGCTTGCAAGGCCATTTCAGAGGGCAGTTAAGAGTCAACCACATTGCTGTGGGTCTGGAGTCTCATGTAGGCCAGACCAGGTAACAATGACAGATTTCCTTCCCTAAAGGGCATTAGCGAACCAGATGAGTTTTTATGACCAATCGATAGTTTTAGGGCACCATTACTGAGACTAGCTTTCAATTCCAGGTATTTATTAATTAACTGAATTTATTAATTAATTGAAGTAAATTCCATCAGCTGCTATGGTGGGATTTGAACGTGTCCCCAGATAATTAGCCTGGGCCACTGGATTACTAGTTCAGTGACATTATCAATATACCACTATCTCTCCTCTGCCAGCCTCAACTAGTGACCATGTTGGTGCCAGACAGCCAGCTGAGTCAGACTGTTCTGGCTGCCACCAACATGCTGTAGTCTGCATTCGAGCCCGCTAAGACCAGATCTCCTTGAGGTCACCAACATGGCCACCTCAAGTGGAAGTTCAGCAGCCATCCAGTACCCAGCCAGTTGCACCAGAAAAGGCAAAAGAATATACAAGACAGGGATATACACAAGTGATTTTTAGTTTTCAAAACTTCACTGTAATGAATTATGAAATTAATCATTATGAACCAGTTTGCTGTTGTCCAGTAGTTTCTGCACTGGCACTAGTGCTCAAGATGAGGGCATTCATCAGCTGTGTATAAAGGGTGGATTTTACATAGTAAATGGTAGGATACCAAAAAGTATAAAGGAACAGAGGAACCTTGGAGTGCATGTCCACAGATCCCCGAAGGTGGCTGGACAGGTAGATAAGGTGGTCAAGAAGGCATATTTCCCTTTACTAGCCAAGGCATAGAACATAAGAGCAGCAAGGTTATGCTGGAACTGTATAAAACACTGGTGAGGCCACAGCTGGAGTACTGTGTGCAGTTCTGGTCGCTGCACGACAGGAAAGCTATGATTGTAGTTGAGACAATACAGGAGAGATTTGCGAGGCCGTTGCTTGGACTGGAGAATTTTAGTTATGAGGAAAGATTGGATAGTGGGATTGTTTTATCTGGAACAGAGGAACCTCATTGAAGTGTATAAAAATTATGAAGGATCTAGGTCCATAACTTTAGGCTAAGAGGTAGGTGGTTTTGAGGGGCAATATTTTCACCCAAGGGTAGTGGGGGTCTGAAACTCACTGCCTGAAAGGGTGGTAGAGGCAGAAACCCTCACAACATTTAAAAAGTACTTGGATATGCACTTGAAGTGCTGTAACCTACAAGTCTACGGACCTAGAGCCAGAAAGTGGGATTAGGCTTGGATGGCTCCTTGTCTGCCGGCACTAGCCCGATGAGCCAAATGGCCTCCTTCCATGCTGTAAATTTCTTAGATTTCTATGATTCTATATTGTGGTAGGAGGGATAGTTGGTTCCATTGGAGTGAACAGTTGATTCAACAGAACTGTTTGTTAATCATTTATTGCCGTAGAGCTCTGGCAGCTGGTAGCATTGCTGGCTCTTGCTCTTCCTTTTCATTATCAGCTTCTTTGATATCCTCTTCATCTTGTTCCTTCACCTCACCCTCCTAAGCAGGCTGTTTCCTTAGCAGAGTGAAATGGTGGACATAGACATTCAGAATCACAGTGATCTTTACAGCCACTGGTAGTGCTCAGTGTGCCCTGATACTTGTTGCTGCAACCCACGGTATCCCTCAGACACTGTCTTCTGGTGAAGCCAAGCTTCTGGTTCCACTGCTCCTCACCAATGCTGACGCTGATCATTGTGTTGCAGAGGATCTGGGTGCTCTAAGTCCTCCAGTGCCCTCTCGTGTCAGCAGCTGCAGGTCTCTGCAGGGAAGGGCAAGGCACATGTTGGGATTTAAATAAAAGCAAAATATTGCAGATGCTGGAAATCTGAAATAAAAACAGAAATTGCTGGAAATACTCAGCAGGTCAGGAAGAGAGAGAAGCAGAGTTAACATTTTAGGTTTGTGACCTTTCATCAGAACTGGCAAATGTTAGAAAAGAATTCGGTTTTAAGCAAGTGAAGAGGGGTCTGGTGGGGAAGAGAGCAAGAGGGAAGATGTGTGATAAGGCAGAGGGCAAGAGAGATTAAATAACAAAGATGTCATGGGACAAAAGCAAAGAGAGCAAGAATGTTGTGGTGAAAGACAAAGCATTAGCCCAGAGAGAGTGATAATGGCAGAGTAATGAGCAGCTGTGTCCAAAAGCACTAACATGAAAAACAGGCACATGGTTAAAAAATAAAATAATAACAAAATTTAAACAAAAGGCCAGTCATGCTCTGAAATTGTTGAAAATGTTGAGTCCGCAAGGCTGCAGAGTGCCTAATCGAAAGATGAGGTGCTGTTCCTCGAGCTTGCGTTGATGTTCACTGGAACAGTGCAGCAGGCCAAGCACAGAAATGTGGGCATGAGAGCAGGGGAGTGTGTTGAAAAGGCAGCAACTGGAAGTTTGGGGTCATGCTTTTGAACTGTGCAGAGGTATTCTGCAAAGCAGTCACCCAACCTACGTTTGGTCTCCTAATGTAGAGGAGACCACATTGTGAGGTGCGAATACAGTATACTAAATTGAAGGAAGTACAAGTAGATCACTGCTTCACCTGAAAGGAATGTTTGGGGCTTTGGATAGAGAGGAGAGAGGAGACAAAAGGGCAGGTATTACATCTCCTGCGATTGCATGGGAAGGTGCCAAGGGTAGGGGACGAGGTGTTGTGGGTGATGGAGGAATGGACCAGGGTGGACCACCTCCCCCCTTCCTCCCGCCCCTCTAACTTCCCCCTCGCTCCCCTCTCCTCCTGCCTCACCCAGCTCCACCCACCCACCTCCCCTCTCCTCCCCCTGCTGCATCCCTCCCTCTCTTCCCCCTCCCCACCCCACCTTCACCCCCCCCTTCCTCTCTCCCCCTCCCCTCTCTCCCCCTACCTTCCCCTCCCCTCTCTCCCCCTCCCCTCTCTCCCCCTCCCCTCTCTCCCCCTACCTTCCCCTCCCCTCTCTCCCCCTCCCTTCCCCTCCCCTCTCTCCCCCCACCCCCCTATCCCTCTCCCCCCACCCCCCTATCCCTCTCCCCCACCCCCCTATCCCTCCCCCCTGCCCCCCTCTCTCCCCCTTCCCCCCCTCCCCACCCCCCATTCCCTCCCCTCCTCTCTCCCCCTACCCTCCCCATCTCTCTCCCCCTACCCTCCCCACCCCCCATCCCTCTACCCCGCTCCCCTCCCCCTTCCCCCTCCCCCTTCCAACTTTCCCCACCTCCCCCCCTTTCCCCACCCCTTCCTCTTCTTCCCCCCCTATCCCTCCCCTCCATCCCTTTCCCCCCCTATCCCTTTCCCCCCCTTTCCCCTCCATCCCTTTCCCTCCCTCTCTCTCCCTCCCTCTCTCCCCTCTCCCTTTCCTCCCCCCTTCCCCCCCCCTTTTCCTCCCCCCTTCCCCCTCCCCCTTTCCTCCCCCCTCCCCCTCCCCCTTTCCCCTCCCCCTTTCCTCCCCCCTCCCCCTCCCCCTCCCCCTTTCCCCTCCCCCTTCCCCCTTCCTCCCCCCTCCCCCTTTCCCCCCCCTTCCTCCCCCCTTCCCCCTCCCCCCTTCCCCCTCCCCCTTTCCTCCCCCCTTCCCCCTTCCCCCTTCCCCCTCCCCCTTTCCTCCCCCCTTCCCCCTCCCCCTTTCCTCCCCCCTTCCCCCTCCCCCCCCCTTCCTTCCCCCTCCCCCTTTCCTCTTCCCTTTCCCCCCCTTTCCTTCCCCCCTCCCCTCCCTTTCCTTCCCCCCTCCCCTCCCTTTCCTCCTCCCCCTTTCCCCCTTTCCCCCCTCTTCCCCTTTCCCCCCCTTCCCCCCCCTTACCCCTCCCCTTACCCCCTTTCCCCCCCCCTTACCCCTCCCCTTACCCCCTTTCCCCCCCCCTTACCCCTCCCCTTACCCCCTTTCCCCCCCCCTTACCCCTCCCCTTACCCCCTTTCCCCCCCCCTTACCCCTCCCCTTACCCCCTTTTCCCCCCCCCTTACCCCTCCCCTTACCCCTCCCCTTACCCCCCCCTACCCTCCTCCCTCTGGCGAGTGGCAGGCGCCATGACATTACGACGCCGCGCGAGGAGCCTTGACGCGCTGACGCAGTAGGTCGCGGGGCCGCCCCGTGGGTGAAGAGAAGGAAGCGGCAGAGAGAGCCGGGAGTGCATAGTACCACGAATTAGGCCGCACGGAAAAACCAGAGGCTGAGTCCCAGGGAGCTCAATTAAATACCGTGAGTCACTGGCTGTCCGTCACGTTGTTGGCCGGGAGAAGACCCCCTGACTCTTGGCCCCGTACTCATTCGGGCCCTGGCATATTCCTGCGGCCTAGTCGCAGTGTGTGTGAGCTGGGAGCTTGGCCCTAACCTGGCGGCGTGATAGGGGTGTGTGTGTGTTTGCAGGGAGTGCCGCGTTCCCCTACTCCCCTGAGAAGTTTAAATGGGCGGCCGGGGGCGGGTTGATGTTGAAGCCGCCGCGCCATTGATTTCATTGTTAATCTCCCTGTCTATCCGTTTGCAGTGCCTTTGATTTTTGAAAGGCGGGAGTGAGGGTCTCTGGGCTAGCAGCAGGGATACTACTGCTTCCTGGCTGTCTTTGCACCTGCCTCAATCGGCTGTTTCATTGTCGCGCAAACTGCAGCGCGGTCTGACATTCCTGCACTGAGTAATGCAGCCCCCATCCCCCCCCCCCAACACACAACTATATAACATGTCGGCAGTGCAACAGAAGATATAATGCCCCTCAAAATAACTGTACTAAGAGGTATTTTTCTTTCCTGTAAACAATTAATTTAAAATCACATTGCGAGCACTCTTGCACTCTGCAGGTGCTTCCAGGGCGGCTGATATAACCTCCTTAATGTTCAGATAGACTGCAGTGTTCCTTCTTCTTGGGTTACGAATGACCTCAAGAGTACTCTGTTTATGCTGTTTCACTTGTAGATGGAAAATCTAATGATGTCAAGTTCAGAAGCGCCTATTCCGGCCCGCCCGCAACATTTCTAATAAAGTTGCAAAGTTTTGTTTAGCAAGGAACTAAAATTTTATACTCAGATCTTACTAAGAACTTAACATGAAATGTAACCAAAATGGAGAACCGTTAAGTTCTTCAGTCCTGCAGGGTTTAAGAGATAATTAGCTCTAGCACATGTTTCAAGCACCCTATATTATCTGAATTATTTAATTTCAAACATATCTACATCAATTTGGTTAATTTTTCATTTCAGTGCTTTGATGCAAATTCAGGGCTGTATTGATTTTTATAAAATGGTTTAGTGAAGGGATGATTTGCATGTATGTTAAATACTATTTGCTGAAATAAGACAAGTTCCTTCTAGTTTTAGGGTTTATGTGTATGTATGTTCTTGCATGGAATGTTAATAAGATTGGTGAGTTATAGGCATTGATTGACTTGGAAATATGATATTGTGGTTTTAAGAGAGACATGGGTCAAAGAAGGGAAAGACTGGGTGTTAAATATTCCTGGATACAAGGGTCTTCAGGAAAAATAGGAAAGGGAAAAAAGGGGTGAGGGGTGGCAGTATTGATTAAGGAGAGCACTGCAGTGTTGGAGAAAATGGATGTCCCAGAGGGATTGAGGACAGAATCTATTTTGCTAGAGCTAAGGAACAAAAAAGTGCAGTTACGTTACTCGATGTTGTCTATAGGTAATCAACTAGTGGGAAGGATGTAGAGGAACAGATTTGCAAGGAAATTAGAGGTGCAAAAATTAAAGGGTAGTTTTATGTGAGACTTTAATTATCCAAACATAGACTGGGATAGTAGTAGTGTAAAGGGCAAGAGTTCCTAGAGTGTTTTCTGGAAATTTTTCTGCAATATATTTCTCGTCCAATGAGAAAGGAGGCACTGCTAGACCTGGTTCTTGGGAATGAGGTGGGCCAAGTGGATCAAGTGTCAGTAGGAGAACATTTAGGGGGAAATGATCATTGTATCATAAGGTTTAGGCTGACTATGGAAAAGGACAAAGAACAATCCTGAGTAAAAATAATTAACTGAGGGGAAGCCAACTTCAGTGGGCTAAGAACAGATCTGGGACGAATAAATTGGATTCAAAGCTGAACAATGGGCTACCTTCAAAGCAGAGAGAGTTTGGGCGCAGTCAAGGTATGTTCCCTCAAAGGGGAAAGGAAGGGCATACAAATCCAGAGCTCCCTGGATGACAAAAGAGATGGAGATTAAGAGAAAGAAGAAAAAGTGGGCCTCTGACAGATGCCAGGTAGAGAATACTATTGAGAACCAGGAGGAATATAGAAGTTTCAAAGGGGAAGTAAAAAAGCAAATAAGAGCAATGAGAGAGTATGAACAGAGACTGGCAACTAACATAAAAGGGAATCCCAAAGTTTTCTACAGACATATAAATAGTAAAAGGAGGAGTGGGGCTGTTTGGGGATCTCTCTGCCTGTCAATACTCCTAAGGGTTCTGCCATTTACTGTATACTTCCAACCTGTATTAGATCTTCCAAAATGCATTACCTCACATTTGTCCGGATTAAACTCCATCTGCCATTTCTCTGCCCAAGTCTCCAACCGATCTATATCCTGCTGTATCCTCTGACAATCCTCATCACTGTCCGCAACTCCACCAACCTTTGTGCCGATGAAGGCAAGCATGCCGTATGCCTTCTTGACTACCTTATCCACCTGCGTTGCCACTTTCAGTGACCTGTGGACCTGTACGCCCAGATCTCTCTGCCTGTCAATACTCCTAAGGGTTCTGCCATTTACTGTATACTTCCCACCTGTATTAGATCTTCCACAATGCATTACCTCACATTTGTCCGGATTAAACTCCATCTGCCATTTCTCTGCCCAAGTCTCCAACCGATCTATATCCTGCTGTATCCTCTGACAATCCTCATCACTGTCCGCAACTCCACCAACCTTTGTGTCGTCCGCAAACTTACTAATCAGACCAGCTACATTTTCCTCCAAATCATTTGTGTATACTACAATGGGGATTTGTGCATGGCATAGAACAAAGAACAGAACAGTACAGCACAGGAACAGGCCATTCGGTCCTCCAAGCCTGCGCCGATCTTGATGCCTGCCTAAACTAAAACGTTCTGCACTTCCGGGGACAGTATCCTTCTATTCCCATCCTATTCATGTATTTGTCAAGATGCCTCTTAAACGTCATTATCGTATCTGCTTCCACCACCTCCCCCGGCAGCAGGTTCCAGGCACTCACCACCCTCTGTAAAGAACTTGCCCCGCACATCCCCTCAAAACTTTGCCCCTCTCACCTTAAACCTATGTCCCCTAGTAACTGACTCTTCCACCCTGGGAAAAAGCTTCTGACTATCCACTCTGTCCATGCCTCTCATAACTTTGTAAACCTCTATCATGTCACCCCTCCACCTCCGTCGTTCTAGTGAAAACAATCCGAGTTTATCCAACCTCTCCTCATAGCTAATGCCCTCCAGACCAGGCAACATCCTGATAAAACCTCTTCTGTACCCTCTCCAAAGCCTCCACGTCCTTCTGGTAGTGTGGCGACCAGAATTGCACGCAATATTCTAAGTGTGGCCTAACTAAAGTTCTGTACAGCTGCAGCATGACTTGCCAATTTTTATACTCTATGCCCCGACCGATGAAGGCAAGCATGCCGTATGCCTTCCTGACTACCTTATCCACCTGCGTTGCCACTTTCAGTGACCTGTGGACCTGTACGCCCAGATCTCTCTGCCTGTCAATACTCCTAAGGGTTCTGCCATTTACTGTATACTTCCCACCTGCATTAGATCTTCCAAAATGCATTACCTCACATTTGTCTGGATTAAACTCCATCTGCCCTTTCTCTGCCCAAGTCTCCAACCGATCTATATCCTGCTGTATCCTCTGACAATCCTCATCACTGTCCGCAACTCCACCAACCTTTATGTCGTCCGCAAACTTACTAATCAGACCAGCTACATTTTCCTCCAAATCATTTGTATATACTACAAAGAGCAAAGGTCCCAGCACTGATCCCTGCGGAACACCACTAGTCACATCCCTCCATTCAGAAAAGCACCCTTCCATGCTACCCTCTGTCTTCTATGACAGAGCCAGTTCTGTATCCATTTTGCCAGTTCACCTCTGATCCCATGTGACTTCACCTTTTGTATCAGTCTGCCATGAGGGACCTTGTCAAAGGCTTTACTGAAGTCCATATAGATAACATCCACTGCCCTTCCTTCATCAATCATCTTTGTCACTTCCTCAAAAAACTCAATCAAATTAGTGAGATACGACCTCCCCTTCTCAAAACCATGCTGCCTCTCGCTAATAAGTTTGTTTGTTTCCAAATGGGAGTAAATCCTGTCCCGAAGAATCCTCTCTAATAATTTCCCTACCACTGACGTAAGGCTCACCGGCCTATAATTTCCTGGATTATCCTTGCTACCCTTCTTAAACAAAGGAACAACATTGGCTATTCTCCAGTCCTTTGGGACCTCACCTGTAGCCAATGAGGATGCAAAGATTTCTGTCAAGGCCCCAGCAATTTCTTCCCTTGCCTCCCTTAGTATTCTGGGGTAGATCCCATCAGGCCTTGGGGACTTATCTACCTTAATGCTTTGCAAGACACCCAACACCACCTCCTTTTTGATAATGAGATGACTGAGACTATCTACACTCCCTTCCCGAGGCTCATCATCCACCAAGTCCTTCTGTTTGGTGAATACTGATGCAAAGTACTCATTTAGTACCTCGCCCATTTCCTTTGGCTCCACACATCGATTCCCTTCTCTGTCCTTGAGCAGGCCAACCCTTTCCCTAGCTACCCTCTTGCTCTTTATATATGTATAAAAAGCTTTGGGATTATCCTTAATCCTGTTTGCCAATGACTTTTCATGACCTCTTTTAGCCCTCCTAACTCCTTGCTTAAGTTCCTTTCTACTGTCTTTATATTCCTCAAGGGATTCGTCTGTTCCTAGCCTTCCAGCCCTTACAAATGCTTCCTTTTTCTTTTTGACTAGGCTCACAATATCCTGCGTTATCCAAGGTTCCCGAAACTTGCCAAACTTATCCTTCTTCCTCACAGGAACATGCTGGTCCTGGATTCTAATCAACTGACATTTGAAAGACTCCCACATGTCAGATGTTGATTTACCCTCAAACAGCCGCCCCCAATCTAAATTCTTCAGTTCCTGCCTAGTATTGTTATAATCAGCCTTCCCCCAATTTAGCACCTTCACCCAAGGACTACTCTTATCCTTATCCACAAGTACCTTAAAACTTATGGAATTATGGTCACTGTTCCCGAAATGCTCCCCTACTGAAACTTCGCCCACCTGGCTGGGCTCATTCCCCAATACCAGGTCCAGTACGGCCCTATCCCTAGTTGGACTATCTACATATGTTTCAAGAAGCCCTCCTGGATGCTCCTTACAAATTCTACCCCATCTAAGCCCCTAGCACTAAGTGAGTCCCAGTCAATATAGGGGAAGTTAAAATCACCCACCACTACAACCCTGTTACCTTTACATCTTTCCAAAATCTGCCTACATATCTGCTCCTCTACCTCCTGCTGGCTGTTGGGAGGCCTGTAGTACACCCCCAACATCGTGACTGCACCCTTCCTATTCCTGAGCTCCACCCATATTGCCTTGCTGCACGACCCCTCCGAGGTGTCCTCCTGCAGTACAGCTGTGATATTCTCCTTAACAAGTAATGCAATTCCCCCACCCATTTTACAACCCCCTCTATCCCGCCTGAAGCTTCTAAATCCTGGAACATTTAGCTGCCAATCCTGTCCTTCCCTCAACCAAGTCTCTGTAATGGCAACAACATCATAGTTCCAAGTACTAGCTGAGTATCAAATGAATACTTTGCATTGGTCTTTACCAAGGAAGAAGATGCAACCCAGGCAATGGTGGAAGAGGAGGTACTTTGGACACTAGAAAGGTTTAAAATTGATGAGGAGGTGTCAGGTAGGCTGTCTGTACTTCAAGTGGATAAGCCACCAGGACGGGATGAGATGCATCCAAAGATACTGAGGGAGGTGAGAGTGGAAATCGTGAAGGCACTGGCCATAATCTTTCAGTCTTCGTTAGACTCTGGGGTGATGCCAGAGGACTGAAGAATTGCAAACGTTACACCATTGTTCAAAAAAGGGTGTAAAGATAAGCCCAGCAACTATGTGCCAGTCAGTTTAACTTTGGTGGTGGGAGACTTCTAGAAAGATTAATTTGGGACAAATGTGGGTTAATTAAAGAAAACCAGCATGGATTTCTTAAGGGAAAATCATGTTTAACGAACTTGCTGGAGTTTTTTGAGGAGGCAACAGAGAGAGTTGATGTGGTGTACATGGATTTCTAAAAGGGGTTTGGTGCAGTGCGACACAACAGATTTATGAGCAAAGTTATAGCTGATGGAATATTCGGGACAGTAGCAACATGGATACAGAATTAACTGAGTGGCAGAAAACAGAGTAGTGGTTAATGAATGTTTTTTGGGCTGGAGGATGGTTTGTAGTAGAGTTCCCCAGGGATCAGTGTTGGGACCCTTCCCTTTTCTGATTATATATTAATGACCTAGACCTTGGTGTATAGGGCACAATTTCAAAGTTTTTGGATGATACTAAGCTTGGAAGCAATGTGAACTGTGAGGAGGATAGTGCAGAACTTCATAAGGACATATACAAGTTGGTGGAATGGGCGGACAGGTGGCAGATAAAGTTCAATGCGGAGAAATGTCAAGTGATTCATTTTGGGAGGAAGAATATGGAGAGACAATATAAAATAAAAGGTACAATTGTAAAGGCGCAGGAGCAGAGGGATCTGGTTGGATATGTGCATAAGTCATTGAAGGTGGCAGGACAGGTTGAGAGCGCGGTCAATAAAGCATACAGTATCCTGGGCTTTATTAATAGGGGCTTGGCCATGTGAGCCGCATGGAAGATGGCAGGATCCCCAAAGACACATTGTACAGCGAGCTCGCCACTGGTATCAGACCCACCGGCCGTCCATGTCTCCGTTATAAAGACGTCTGCAAACGCGACATGAAATCGTGTGACATTGATCACAAGTCGTGGGAGTCAGTTGCCAGCATTCGCCAGAGCTGGCGGGCAGCCATAAAGACAGGGCTAAATTGTGGCGAGTCGAAGAGACTTAGTAGTTGGCAGGAAAAAAGACAGAGGCGCAAGGGGAGAGCCAACTGTGCAACAGCCCCAACAAACAAATTTCTCTGCAGCACCTGTGGAAGAGCCTGTCACTCCAGAATTGGCCTTTATAGCCACTCCAGGCGCTGCTTCACAAACCACTGACCACCTCCAGGCGCGTATCCATTGTCTCTCGAGATAAGGAGGCCCAAAAGAGAAAAAGAGAAAGAGATTAATAGGGGCATAGAGTACAAGAGCAAGGAAGTTATGTTGAACTTGTATAAGACACTAGTTTGGCCTCAGCTGGAGTATTGTGTCCAGTTCTGGCGCTGCACAATAGGAAGGATGTGAAGGTGTTAGAGAGGGTGCAGAAAAGATACATGAGAATCGTTCCAAGGATGAGGAATGAAGATGGATTGGAGAAGTTGGGACTGTTTTCCTTGGAGAAGAGAAGGCTGAGAGGTGATTTGATTGAGGTATTCAAAATCATGAGTGATTTGGACAGATAGGGAGAAACTGTTCCCAGTTGTGAAAGGATTGAGAACTGGAGGGTACAGATTTAAAGTAATTAGTAAAAGAAGCAAAAGCGACATGAAAAACTTTTTCACACAGCGAGTGGTTAAGGTCTGGAATGCACTGCCTGAGAGTGTGGTAGGGGCAGGTTCAATTGAAGCATTCAAAAGGGAATTAGACTATTCTGTGAAAAGGAAGAATATGCAGGGTTACGGGGAATAGGTGGGAGAGTGGCACTAGGTGAATTGCTCATCCGGAGAGCTGGTATAGACCCGATGGGCTGAATGGCCTCCTTCTGCGCTGTAACAATTGAGATTTATTATATTAATATACATGCCAGTGCTTTGTAGCTGGAAGTTACATTTGTTAATTTCATTAAGGAAAAAGGATTCATTTAGAACTTTTTTTGGAAAATGATATCTCCTGTCTATCACTTCACTCGAGCTTGCATCTTTTGAGTATGCAAGTGATTGTGGACATCTTGGACTCTGCCAGTACTCAATCTGCAGGAAGGTTTTGAAGTTCAGTTTGAGCTGGGACTTACGTAGTTATAAGATTGCATTTCCATCTACTTAATGACGTGTCTACTGACTTAGTTTCGTAAAACTTTCTCTGCAGTTTGAATTGCGCAATCTCCTAAGGTCATGAGCCACCCAATACTGTTTTGCATGCAGTGTGCAGAGGGTGAATAGTGTTTTAAATTGTGATGTTTGTATTGTAGATGTAAGATGTGAAAGAATGGCGTATGTTTGATTAGTGCTATATCGTTCATTGGATTTTAGTGTTGACAAATGATTGCCACAAAACTAGTCAAACACAGTGCCATTGTCAAGTTTGCCTTCTGAGTGTGTGCAAGGGCTTATTGGAAACAGCAGCATAAATGTCCTGTTTTTAAAAAAAAAACCACAGGGCAGTATAACTCCTTTCCAGTATTGTGCAACAGGGTGTACATGGAACCTGTTTCAGGCCTCTGCACTTTTGTGCTTTGAGACTTGCTGATCAGCCCTACTCCATTTTTGGGAAATTTCTTAGTGCCCCTTTAATGACCCAGTTGAAGGAAAATTCTGGATGTAGACCTCCTGTCACTGTTTTGTGACTAATCAATGGGCATACGGTCAACTTGATTAGCTATAGTTTCAAGCTATACACTTCAATTTCATTGTAGCAATAAAGACGTATTGATAGAATTCCTGACATGGATTATTGCAACTGTAACCTTATTTGAAGATTAAGGCTAGATCTATTGCTATGAATGCAGTATCTATAGGTATGATCACACTTGTTCCTTGAGATGTCTGTTCTCTAGTTACCTCAACCTAGAAATAAAACTGATCTGCATGATCTTGGGTTGTGACCATAATCTTGCATTTTCAAGTATTAATTGAGACACTGCATCCGAAATTATGACAGCAGTGGTTGCATGTTAGGAAACTGTGTGCACTTGTGATCTTAAGTAACTACGATAATCTATTTTTTTCAACTTTTGGGTTACAATTCATCACCTTGGTGAATAATTTCCTGTGTTTGATTATTTCTCTACCTGTTGGTGTTTTGCTGAAATGGTACTTCCTCTATACTGGAGGTTTAGCCTTACACTTGTATGCTGTAAAAGCTGTGAATTTGCTTTTCACTTCATGCTTCATTTATTTTCCAACATGTTTGATCCTTCAAATACCATCTGAGAATGCCAGAGGCAAGATCTATTCATCTGAACTGCTTTATAATTTTAGATTGCAAAAGGACTTGCTGGGGTCCTGATGGCTCAATTCCGTTAGATTGGAAAATAGTGAATGTAACTCCTTTTATTTAAAAAGGGAGGGAGACAGAAAGCAGGAAACTACAGGCCAGTTAACTTAACCTCTGTCTAAGAGAAAATGTTAGAAGCTATTAAAGACATTATAGCAGGGCACTTGGGAAAATTCAAGGTAATGAGGCAGAATAAACATGATTTTGTGAAAGGGAAATCATGTTTAACCAATTTATTGGAGTTCTTTGAAGGAGTTACAAGTGCTGTGGATAAAGGGGAACCGGTGGATGTATTGTACTTAGATTTCCAGAAGGTATTTGATAAGGTGCTACATCACAAGTTGTTGCAGAAAATAAAAGCTCATGGTGTAGGGGGTAACATATTGGCATGGATAGAAGATTGGCTAGCTAACAGGAAACAGTAGGCATAAATGGGTTATTTTCTGGTTGGCAAGATGTAACAAGTGGTGTGCCACAGGGATTTTGCTGGGGCCTCATCTTTTTACAATTTATATCAATGACTTAGAAGGGACTGAAGGTATAGTTGCTAAATTTGCTGATGAGACAAAGATAGGTAGGAAAGTAAGTTGTGAAGAGGACATAAGGAGGGTACAAAGGGATATAGATAGGTTAAATAGTGGGCAAAGACCTGGCAAATGAAATATAATGTGGGAAAGTGTGAAATTGTCCACTTTGGCAGGAAGAATAACAAAGAAGCATATTATCTAAATGGTGAGAGATTACAGAGGGATCTGGGTGTCCCTGTGCATGAATCGCAAAAGGATAGTATGCAGGTTCAGCAAGTAATTAGGAAAGCTACTAGAATGTTATCATTTATTGAGGGGAATTGAATACAAAAGTAGGGAGGTTATGCTTCAGCTGTACTGGGCATTGGTGAGACCACATCTGGAGTACTGTGTACAGTACTGGTCTCATTTAAGGGAGGATGTAATCCTCTTTGCTGACGATGCTGCTTTAACATCTCACACTGAAGAGTGCCTGCAGAGTCTCATCGACAGGTTTGCGGCTGCCTGCAATGAATTTGGCCTAACCATCAGCCTCAAGAAAACTAACATCATGGGGCAAGACGTCAGAAATGCTCCATCCATCAATATTGGCAACCACGCTCTGGAAGTGGTTCAAGCGTTTACCTACCTAGGCTCATCTATCACTAGTAACCTGTCTCTAGATGCAGAAATCAACAAGCGCATGGGAAAGGCTTCCACTGCTATGTCCAGACTGGCCAAGAGAGTGTGGGAAAATGGCGCACTGACACGGAACACAAAAGTCCGAGTGTATCAGGCCTGTGTCCTCAGTACCTTGCTCTATGGCAGCGAGGCCTGGACAATGTATGTCAGCCAAGAGCGACGTCTCAATTCATTCCATCTTCGCTGCCTCCGGAGAATACTTGGCATCAGGTGGCAGGACTGTATCTCCAACACAGAAGTCCTCGAGGCGGCCAACATCCCCAGCTTATACACACTACTGAGTCAGCGGCAGTTGAGATGACTTGGCCATGTGAGCCGCATGGGAGATGGCAGGATCCCCATAGACACATTGTACAGCGAGCTCGCCACTGGTATCAGACCCACCGGCCGTCCATGTCTCCGCTTTAAAGACGTCTGCAAACATGACATGAAGTCCTGTGACATTGATCACAAGTCGTGGGAGTCAGTTGCCAGCGTTTGCCAGAGCTGACGGGCAGCCATAAAGGCGGGGCTAAAGTGTGGCGAGTCGAAGAGACTTAGCAGTTGGCAGGAAAAAAGACAAAAGCGCAAGGGGAGAGCCAACTGTGTAACAGCCCCGACAAACAAATTTTCTGCAGCACCTGTGGAAGAGCCTGTCACTCTAGAATTGGCCTTTATAGCCACTCCAGGCGCTGCTCCACACACCACTGACCACCTCCAGGCGCTTACCCATTGTCTCTCGAGATAAGGAGGCCAAAGAAGAATAAAATGCATTGGAGACAGTACAGAGAAGGTTTACTGGACTAATACCTGGAATGGGCAGGCTGTCTTATGAGGAAAGATTGGATAGGCTATATTTGTATCCACTGGAATTTATGAGAGTAAGAGGCGATTTGATTGAAACACAGATAAGATCCTGAGGGGTCTTGATAGGGTGATGTGGAAAGGATGTTCCCCCTTGTGGGAGAATCTAGAACAAGGGGTCACTGTTTAAAAATAAGGGATCGCCCATTTAAGACAGGAATGAGGAGGAATTTTTTTTCAGGGCCGTGAGTCTTTGGAATTCTCTTCCTCAAAAAGCGTTGGAAGCAGAGACTTTGAATATTTTTAAGGCAGAGGTAGATAGATTCTTGATGAGCACAGGGGTGGAAGGTTATTGGGGGTAGGTGGGAATGTGGAGTAATCTGTTCAGCCATGAACTTATTGAATGGCGGAGCTGGCTCGCGGGGCTGAGTGGCCTACTCCTGCTCCTAATTCGTATGTTCGAATGAGTAAAACTGCTGGCTGCTGGGGCACTGAACACAAAAACAGTGCTAAGTTCAATCCCTGATGTGTGCTCAGTTAGTGGATCTGCTTCAGGGTAATAGTGCAGCTGCTACATTTCCTTTTGGTATCTGTGATTCTGGAATGTTTAGAATTAGGTCATGCTCCTATTCCTGATCCCTGGAAATTGCAAGTGTGGAAGTCAGCACAAGAGAGGCCATTGCTGTGCTGTCCTGTAGTCCAGTAGCCTGTCAAGATTCACTGGGCTTGCATATGAAGAATAACGAAGTGTGAAATACCAGAAAACTGCTCAGGCATTGTACCTGAGCATGATTCTGTCTCCAGGAAGGAAAAATAAAGTCAAAATTCCTGTGCACTTGTTTGTATTTTGTTAACACTCCAGTTTGATACTGGAGGGGGTTCTGAAATTTGTGTGTCTGCCAGGAAAAGAGCATTTTGCAATCTGTATTTCTTTGGCAAAATCTGTGTAATCTTGCCATTAACTCTGAAAACTTGTCCTTGTGGACTTTTTAAAAAACATAATAAGTTGATGTGTGAGGGTTGCAGAGGGCACAAAATTCTTGAACTGCATTCAACATAACTTTTTTAGCCAGCACGTAACAAGCCCAATGAGAGGGGTGCAATTCTAGATTTAGTCTTAGGAAATGAAGCTGGACAATTGGATGAAGTAGCAGTGGGTGACCATTTTGGAGATAGTGACCATAATACAGTTAGGGTTAGCATTATTATGGAAAAGGACAAAGGTAGAACAGGAGTAAAAGTTCTAAATTGGGGAAAGGCAAATTTTATGAAGCTGAGGTGATCTGGCGAAAGTGGACTGGATACAGCTACTTGAAGGAAAATCAGTGGCAAACTAGTGTGAGGCATTCAAAAGTGAGATTCTGCGGGCACAGTGTAGACATGTCACCACAAAGAAGAAGGATGGTACTGCCAAATCTAGAGCCCCCTAGTTATCTAGAAGCATACAGGATAAGATAAAGCCGAAAAAGGAAGCTTATGATGGTCACAAAAAACTTGATGCTTTAGAAAGCCTAGAGGAGTATAGAAAGTGTAGGGGTGAAGTAAAAAAGGAAATTAGGAAAGCAAAGAGAGGACATGAAAAAATTTTGGCAGGTAAAATCAAAGAAAACCCAAAGATGTTTTATCAGTACATTAACAGCAAGAGGATAACTAAGGAAAAGGTAGGGCCTATCAGATGTACAAGGCAACTTATGTGTGGATGCAGAAGTTGTGGGCAGGGTTCTTAATGAGTACTTTGTCTCTGTCTTCACAAAGGAGAGGGATGATGCAGACATTGCAGTTAAAGAGGAGGCGTGTGAAATATTACGATAAGCATAATGAGGGAGGAAGTACTAGAGAGTCTGACATCCTTGAAAGTAGATAAATTGCTAGGGCTGGATGGATTGTATTCCAGGCTGTTAAAGGAAGCTAGGGAGGAAATAGTTGATGCTCTGAGGATCATTTTCAAATCCTCACTAGGTACAGGTGAGGTACCAGAGGATTGTAGGTCTGCAAACATTGTATCATTGTTTAAAAAGGGTGCATGGGATAGACCAAATAATTATAGGCTGGTCAGTCTGATCTCGATGGTGGGCAAATTATTAGAATCAATTCTGAGAGATAGGATAAACTGTCACTTAGAAAGATATGGATTAATCAGGAATCGTCAGCATGGATTTCATAAGGGACAGTTGTATCTTACTAACTTAATTGAATTTTTTGGGAAGTAACAAGGAGGATTGATGAGGGTAGTGCAGTGGGTGTTGTCTACATAGATTTTAGTAAGGCATTTGACAAGGTCCCCCACAGCAGACTGGTCAGAAAAGTAAAAGCCCAAAGGAGACAGAGGAATGTGGTGAGTTGGATCCAAAATTGGCTCAGTGACGGGAGACAAAGAGTAATGGTCATAGAGTCATACAGCAATGGTCGACGGATGTTCTTTGCGAATGGAAGGTGGTTTCCAGTGGCATTCCACAGGGCTCAGGGTTGGGTCTTGTTACAACTGTACAGGGTGTTGGTGAGGCAGCACCTGGAGTACTTTGTACAATTTTGGTCCCCGTGTTTAAGAAAGGATATACTGGCATTGGAGGCAGTTCAAAAGAGATTCACTAGGCTGATTCCTGGGATGAAGGGGTTGACTTATCAAGAACAACTAAACAGGTTAGGCCTTTATTCATTGGAGTTTAGAAGAATGAGGGGTGATCTTATTGAAAGGTACAAGATTCTGATGGGGCTTGACAGGGTAGATGTTGAGAAGATGTTTCCAGTAGTGGGGGAATCTCGAATAAGGGGACATAGTTACAGAATAAGGGGACACTCATTTAAAACTGAGATGCGAAGGAATTTCTTTTGCGGGTAGTGAATGTCTGGAATTCTCTACCCTAGAGAGTTGTGGAGGCTAGATCACTGATGATATTTAAAGAAGAGGTAGATAGATTTTTGAAATATCGGGGTGTTGAGGGCTATGAGGAGCTGGCACGAAAGAGGAGTTGAGATCTGGGGCAGATCAACCATGATCTTATTGAGTGGCGGGGCAGGCTTGAGGTGCCGAATAGCCTACTCCTGTTTTTATTTCTTATGTTTTTATGTTCCTTGCTGTTTGTGGTGTATATTAATGATTTCAACTTAAATGTGGGGGGCATGATTGGGAAATTTGCAGATGACACAAAAATTGGCCGTGTAGTTGATAGAGAAGCTGTAGATTCCAGAATGATATCGATGGTTTGGTTGAGTGGGTGGAAAAGTGGCAAATGGAATTCAATCCAGAGAAGTGTGAGGTAATGCATTTGAGGAAGGCAAATAAAGCAAGGGAATAAACAATAAATGGGAGGATATTGAGAGGGGTAAAGGAAGTGAGAGACCTTGGAGTGCGTGTCCACAGGTCCCTGAAGGTGGCAGGGCAGGTAGATAAAGTGAAGAAAGGCCTAGGGAATGCTTTCCTTTATTGCCTGAGGTATAGAATACAAAAACAGGGATATAATGCTTGAACTGTATAAAACACTAGTTAGGTCACAGCTGGAGTATTGCGTACAGCTGGTCACCACATTACAGGAAGGACATAATTGCTCTGGAGAGAGTACAGAGGAGATTTACAAGAATGTTGCCAGGGCTTCAAAGTTGCAGCTATGAGGAAAGATTGGGTAGGCTAGGGTTGTTTTCCTTAGAACAGAGGAGGTTGAGGGGTGACTTAATTGAGGTGCACAAAATTGAGGGGCCAAGATAGACAGGAAGCGACCCCTGTTTTCCCCTAGTGGAGAGGTCAATTACCAGCAGGCACCGATTTAAGGTAGTTGGAGAAGGATTAGAGGAGATTTGAGGAAAAGCCTCTTCACCCATAGGCTGGTGGGTGTCTGGAATTCACTGCCTGGATCGGTGGTGGAGGCAGAAGCCCTCAACTCATTTAAAAGATACCTGGACTTGCACCTGAAGTGCTGTAACCTGCAAGGCCATGGACCAGGTGCTGGAAGGTGGGATTAGATTGGGTTGGTATTATTTCTAGCTGGCACAGACATGATGGACTGAATGGCCTCTTTCTGTACTGTAACTTTTCTGTGGTTCTATGTAAAAAGCAAAGCATGAAATTGGAGATGGCTCTTGATGTAACCATGAACAGAGCAGATAACCTAGTTTGCTACATTATTTGAAACCTGGGTATTTTTTTGAGTCCATTATTTTCTGAAGTCTGTACTTTTATAATGTATTAAATATTTTTTACATGCAGAATGTAAGTTATCAGCATTGCAGATCAAAGGTTGGCAATGGAGAGATAATTAGTGTTAATTGCAAGCTGGCTTGTTGCTTGTTTTTGGCTTATGAAAGCTGTTAAGTAACTCCATGGTTGAGTGGGATTTTCCAACTCTTGAGGGTAGGGGAGAAGGATTGCATTCTTCAGTTTCCAGAAGTTATACAACTAATTAATATGGTATATGTTACCCGTGATATTCGAATATTGAATGTGATTTACTTGTCTATAGATGGTACTTTAATTGCAATTTAAATTTTAAGTGAGATAAATTGAGTTGAAAGATTTGATTTAATGCTGAGAACCTCAATCATATAGAATAAATTATTACAAACCTACAAAGATGACTTAAAATTAAGCTTTCTGATGCATTAAGCAAAGTTCTAGTGGCCACTCTGGCACCTTAAGTCCTGTAATGGAAAAATTACCAAATAACTATCACAAGCAAGAATTTTGTAAATATTTTGAAACCATGTTTGGAAAAGCTTTGGAGTAGCTGCATTGCTTACAGAGAATTAGAAAGTAAAGAATTTAGTGTGTTAGCTTTGGTAAGAGTTTTACCTGTCAAAATCACTGTGGAAGCATTATGTGATCAGAATTACCAAACTGGTAAATAGTGTTTTTTTCCCCTTTGTTTTATTTTTCCCCTACCTATTTATAGCTTCTCTCCTTTCTCCCTCCACCCTGAGCCCCAGGTAATGTTCACCTCTAGCTGAGATACACCTTCCAGTACCGTATCCAAGTATTCATGTGTGATCATAAACAGTATCAGTTTATATTCGCCCATGATCACTTGGGTGAAATATCACATTTAGGAGAGTGGCGATGTGTATTGCAAAATGGCTGTATCCTGTCCTCACTGAACATTCACACATCTTCACTGGCGCATAGCGGCAGGAAGACTCAGCTAATTCAACGTAAACTGGGAATTGGACCTGAGAGCTTTGAGTGCATGGTTTCACTACTCAACAGATAAACCCACCGAGTCATCACAGAGCACCATTTGAATTCAAAGAAGAAATCAATGATAGTTCCTTTCGCTGTCTATTTTAAAGACTTTTATTTTGGTATAGCACCCATGTGATCAATGTAGTTCCATCTCGGGGGTGCGGTAGCATAGAGGTTCTGTTACTGGAAAATCTAGAGACCTGAACTAATGATCTGAGACATGTTCAAATACCACCATGAATTTAGATTGAATTAATTAAATAAAGTCTGGAATAAATAAAAAAACTAGTATCAGTAATGGTGACCATGAAACTACCGAATTGTTATTTAAAAACTCAGCTAGCTCATTAATGTCCTTACCTAGTCTAGTTTGTATGTGACTCCAGACGTACAACAATGTGGTTGACTTTTAACTGCATCTCTGATATGGCCTGCCAAACCACTCAAGTTGACAATTGGAGATGGTCAATAAATGCTGGTTTTACAGGCGATGCGCATCTCCTATGAATGAAAGTTGCTGCAATTTTTGAGATGTGATTAAAAATGCATTGTATAGTTCTGAATATATAATAAGTAAAAATAGTAACATGCATGACTAATGGAGCTCTTACAATGCCCCATGATATTAAAGAATTCTTTCACCCTGATATAATTCAGTGTTATAAAATTTGATTTGAATGACAAGCATTGTAACTTGCAAGTTTTTTTGGGGGCACTTTATCTGCCATCAAGATTCAAGTGGTCTAAGTGGTCAGGAAAAAAATTGCATGTATGAAGCACTTTATCACCCTCCAAGACGTCTGAAATCACTTCACAGTCAAATACTTCTGAAATGTAGTCACTGTTATGTTGGTAAACATGGCAGCCAGTTGCACATAGCAAGATCCCATGAATAGCAGATAACATGGATATTAATTTTTCAGTGTGAAATACTGTTGGTAGGATCCTGGGAGAACACTCTGTTCACTAAAATTGAGAAGGGAGGTCATTTAGCATCTGAATTCATCTACTTGGATCTAAACTTGTATCCTGTTATTTCTTGGAGGATTCCAGGGTTTTTGCCTCTACTTTATTATGGAAGTCCATTCTATTTAGTATTCTGGCTATATGTAAAGAACTTCCTGGGATCAGTTCTAAAATAACCTTTTGTTAATTTGAACCTCTATTCCTGCAGGAGGTAGGGAATTCTAGGATTTTGACTGGATGACTGATGGGAAGCACAGTTAGTGGCCAGTTCATGTGGTGAGAGCTTGGAATGTGGAAGTGTATGTGTTTCATGAAGTTGGTGCTCTCGTCTTAAGTTCAGTGGCAGTGAAGTGAATGGTGTTGAGATTCCTGTTGTCTAGGCTCTGCAGTAGGATGCCATGTATCGCTTTATTATTGGAGGATTAATGAATGTAGCTGAACAGTGAAGACTTGCCTGACCTTGTAATAGAGGGGACATCATCGAGGAAGCAGCTAAGAAGGTTGGGCTGAGGGAACTGCCTGGAGGAACTCTAGCAACAATGACTTGGAGTTATGATGTTTGGTCTGAACAACCACAGCCATCATTTTGGGTGGCAAATATGTCTCTATCTTCTGGAGGGTTTTCCCATTGATCCTCATTGACCTCAGTTTTGCTAAGGCTCCTTGATGCCAGACTTGGTTTAATGCTGCTTTGATGTTGAAGACAGTTATTTTCCTTCCCTTGCATTTAGTTTTTGTGTTCATGTCTGTATCAAGGCTTTGATGAGGTTTGGGGCTGAGTGCAAGTGGAAGAACCTAAACTGAACATTATTGATCAGGCTATTGATGAGTAGGCATTGCTTGATGGCACAAGTAATGACTCTTTTCATTACTTGGATAGAGGGGTGTCTGGTAGGGTGGAAATTGTCCTTAGCTTGATTATGTCTTGCTTTTTTGAATAGGAAATTGTCAGTTTAATGCCAATGTCCTAGTTGCTCTGGAATAGCCAAGCTAGGGAAGCAGCATGTTCAGGGCATGTACCTTTTGCTGTATTAACTATACTTAGCCACTTTTACCGTCACACGGAGTGAACTAATTTGGATGAACATTGGCATCAATGGTGTGGATATCGAGAGGAGGCTGAGTAGGATTGGCCACTTATGGCTGGAAGTGTCTGCAGACGTTTCGGTCTTGTCTCTTGCACTTGTGCTGGCCTCTGCCATAGTTGAAGATGGTGAATCACAAGGTTCCTCTTCATGTCCTCCATTGCTCTTGACTGAATGTGTAAGCTACAGAGCTTTGCTCTAATCTGTTGGCTGTGGGCCTACTGCTTTTGGTGATTAGCATGCTGGTGGTTAGTCCTGTGTAGTTGGTTGATGCTCCATTATAAAGCATGCCTGGCACTGCCCCTAACATGCTGTTTTCCAATTTCCATTAAACAAGGGTTGATATCCCAACTTGTCAAGGAAGATGCAAATGTCAACCCCAGGTGTGGTGGTACTTAGTTCTGTTATGATTTTCAGCACCTTGTGGATGCCTAGTTTGCTTTGCTTGATCTGTACTAGTTAGCATGGTGGTAGAACTGTGTTGCATGGTGGAGGATACCTTCACTATGAAGACGGGCCTTTATTTTCACGAGCATGCAGTGGTTGCTCCTACCTGTGCTGTGAACATGTGTTTATGACATTGTTTGATTATGTAGGTTATTGCCTCCTGTTGGCAACCTGGCATTGGCTCTGTCTGGCAGCTATGTCCTTCAGGGTTCAGCTGGCTTGGTCAGCAGTGGCACTGTGCCATTCTTGGACATTCAAGTCCTCAACCTCGAGTACATTCTGTACCTTTGCTTTCCTGGGTGCTTGCTCCAAGTAATTGGTATTTAGAGGGAGATATTCTTGGTATGTTTGACCTGAAAAGTTAAACTGAAGTTTGGAGTTGAAGTTGAGGACTCCGAGAGCAATGATCGCATGTCTGTATATCCCTTCTGTGCTCCCTTCTCTGAGCCCATCTTGTTATTGGGAGATGACATGCTGTTGGAATTTGGGATGTTGGTTGGTAGTTATGCCTCTTGAGTTGCACTGTGATTTCCCAACTTGGGACAGCAGTCCCTAAATGCTGGTGAGGAGGTTCAAGCCCAATTGGACCGAGATTACTTGAATGAGGGTGCAGAGGAGATTTACCAGTATGGTTCCTGGGTGAGGGATTTTAGCTACAAGATTAGGTTGAAGAAGCTGAGGTTATTCTCCTTGGAGCAAAGGAGGTTAAGGGGAGATTTGATAGAGGTGTATTACATTATGACAAGTTTTGATAAAAGTAGGCAAACAAAAGCTGTTCCCATTAGCTGATGGTACAAGGACTAGGGGGCACAGATTTAAGGTTTTGGACAAGTGATAGAGGGGGGATGTGAATGTTGTTACACAGCAAGTGGCAATGACCTGGAAGTCACTGCCTCCGAGGGTGGTGGAAGTGGAAACGTTGAATGATTTTAAATGGAAATTGGATAGGCACTTGAGGGAAATAAACTTGCAGGACTATGGGGATAGAGAGCAGGGGAATGGGACTGACTGGATTGCTCTACAGTGAGCTGTCATGGACTCGATGGGCTGAATAGCCTCCTTTTTATGCACTGTCTCTATGACTGTGATGCTTGGGTAATTGGCAATAGGTCTGTCCAATATTTCTTGTAATGTAACTAAAAGGTTCTGCTAAACCAATTACATATGCGGGGACTGGAATCATGTAGACAAGGTAGGGATGACTGATTCCCTTACCTGAAGTAAATTAGTGAACCTTTTTTAAAACAGTCTGGAAGCTTTCCCTGGTTATTTTTCCTGGCCCACAAACTAGTAGATTTATTGAATTCATCACTGTTTACAATGACAGTCTTGAAAGGCGCTAACCAGAAAACAATTGTAATTGCTATTTGTCAGGGCGACACAACAACTCTCTCTGTATAATTGCCTTATAAGCATATGGCATAATCTAATTGGAAAAGAGAATTTAATTAGCCAAAGGATGTGTCTGGGAAATATGTATTTTCTCATTCTACAACATTGGCAAAAAAATCTGATTTGACATTGCCACTGCATTTCAGAATTAACCCTTAAATTTCCAGTATTTCAAATTTGCTTCCTTACCCCTTTATTCATGCTGATCTAAATTGCAGTGTTTTTTGTCATTTTGGTTAGTGAGTGTGAACAACTGTATGTACATTGTAAACTTGTAAAAGTTTGCAGAGCACTTATGCTGTAACAGATTAGTATTGTAGACAGCAAGACTCAGTTCAAAAATAACCTGAACAGGATTGAGTTACAGCTGGTGCCAGAGCAAAGAGGCAAACTAATTAATGAATAATCAACAAATTTGCTTGAAACATAATTCCTCTTTCTGAAAGGATATACCCTGGGAACCAGTGGGTTCTCCCCCCCCCCCCCCCAGCTTCTTGCCTGATTTATTTATTTATTTCATGGGCTCTGGGTGTCACTATCAAGGCTAGCATGTATTAACCATCCGGTTGCTCGCCAGTTCAACACCGCCCCCCCCCACCCCCGTGGCTCTCGTGCCACATGTCTGTCCTTTGCCTGCTGCAGTGTTTTAGTGAACATCAACGCAAGCTCGAGGAACCGCACCTCATTTTCCAGTTAGGCATTCCAGACTCGATATTGAGTTCAATAATTTCAGAGCATGACTGGCCCCTTTTTTATTTATTTTGTTCTATCATTTTTTACCATGTGCCTGCCTTAAAATGGGTTTTTAATGTTTGTGCTTTTGGCTAGGGATAGTCATTCTGTCATTAACACTCTCTCTGCACTAATGCTTTGTCTTTCACCACACCATTAGCACACTGTCTTTGCCTTTGCCCCCATGACCACCTTGTCAGTTTATCTCTCTGGCCCTCTGTCATATCACACACCTTCCCTTTCGTTGTCTTTCTCTCCGCCGCCCCCCCCCAACCCCCCTGCTTTACTTGCTTAAAACCTATTACATTGCTAACCTTTGCCAGTTCTGGTGAAAGGTCACCAGAACATTAACTCTGCTTCTGTCTCCACAGATGCTGCCAGACCTGCTGAGTATTTCCAGCACTTTGTTTTTATTTCAGATTTCCAGCATCTGCAGTATTTTGCCTTTTATTTATTATTGACCATCCCTCATCGTCCTTGAGGACGTGCAGTTTTGGTGCAGGTACTCCCACAGTGGTGTTACGAAGGGAGTTCCATGATTTTTAACCCAGCAATGAAGAAGGAACAACACTACGTTTCAAAGTCAGGATGGTGTGTGACTTGGAGGGAAACATGGAGCTGGTGGTACCAGCATGAACCTGTTGCCATTGTCCTAGGTGGTAGAGGTCATGGGATTTGCAGGGTTGTTGAAGAAGCCTTGGCAAGTTGCAGTTGTGCATCTTGTAGATGGCGCACACTGCAGTCACATTGTGCTGGTGGTGAACGAAAGACGTGCATTTATATAGTGCCTTTCTTGACTTCAGGACACCTCAATGTGCTTATAGCCAGTCAGTACTTTTGAAGTGTAGATGCTGTTATAATGTAGGAAATACAACAAGCAGTTTGTGCATGCCAGTGTTATAATCAGATAATTAACTTTTATTGAGGGTGATAAAGGGAGAGCATATTTAAGATCGTTCCTGGGGTGATCAAGCAGATTGCTTTGTTCTGGATGGTGCCAACCTTGATTTTTTTGTTGGAGCTGTTCTCTATTGTGCCTTGTAGATGGTGGAAAGACTTTGCGAGTCAGGAAGTGACTCTCTCATCACTGAATACCCACCCTCTGACTTGCTCTGTAGCCATAGTATTTGTGGCTGGTCCAGTTGAGTTACTGGTTAATGGTGACCCCAGGATATTAATGGGGGTTTCGACAATGGTAATGCCATTGAATGTCATGAGGAGATAGTCATTGCTTGGCCATTGTGTGGCATGAATTTTGTTTGCTACTTGTCAGTCCAGCCCTGGATGTCTTACTGCATGGGGCTTTTGACTGCTTCATTGTCTGAGGAATTGAGAATGGAACTGAACACTCTGCAATCTCCAGAAAACATCCCTGCTTCTGAGCTTAGGATGGAGGGTAAGTCATGTCCTGAAGTAGCTGAATATGGTTTGGCCTAGGACATGGCCCTGAGATTCTCATGTAGTGATGTCCTGGAGCTGAATTAATCGGTCTCCAATAACCACAACCATTTTCCTTTTGTGTTAAGTATGACTCCTGCCAGTGGAGTTTTTCTCAATCCCCATTAATTGTACTAGGGCACCTTGATGCCTTCCTGTCAAGGGCAGTCACTCTTATCTCGCTTCACCTCTGGAATTCAGCTCTTATGTCCATGTTTTGACCAAGGCGGTAATGCGATCTAGAGCCAAATGGTCCTGATAGAACCCAAACTGAGCTTCGGCGAGCAGGTTATTGGTGAGTAAGTTCTGCTTGATGGAACTGTGGACGACACCTACCATCACTTTGCTGATTAAAAGTAAGCCGATACAGTGGTAATTGGCCCCAAAGGATTTGACATACTTGGGCAGGTTTCCAATTTAAGTAAATGCCAATGTTTTGGAACAGCTTGGCTGGAGGCATGGCTAGCTGTAAGTGCAGGTCTAAGCTGGGATGATGTTGGGGCACTGTATCAACTTTTTATATTACGTGAAGTGAATAGAATTGGTTGAAGACTGGCTTCTGTGACAGTGGGGACCTGAGGAGGAGGCCAAGATGGATCATCTCAGCACTTTTGGATGTAAAACGTCTTGTAACTCCATGATAGTGGTAATATGATCTGTTAAGATCTTACTCAATTTTTTTTCTGCTATTCCTAATTGGCTGTCAGCTACATAATCTGAATATTGCCAAATTTATAATCAAGTTTCTTGTGACAGGCAGGGTGGTACTACCAATTGAGATAAAAGCAAAATACTGCGGATGCTGGAAATCTGAAATAAGAACAAGAAATGCTGGAACCACTCAGCAGGTCTGGCAGCATCTGTGAAAAGAGAAGCAGAGTTAACATTTCGGGTCAGTGACCCGAAGAAGGGTCACTGACCCGCAACGTTAACTCTGCTTCTCTTTTCACAGATGCTGCCAGACCTGCTGAGTGGTTCCAGCATTTCTTGTTTTTACTACCAATTGAGATGTTTGAATACAAGTTCATAAATGCATCACTACAGCAGCTGAAGAAAAACTGTTGCAATCAAGTTTGAAACTTGATTGCTTTGTCAGTATAATTTTTCATGTAGTGATATCTTTAGTGTCCCCACAGATAAGATTTTCTTATATTTATGTAGTTAAAAATATTAGGGGAAGGAAATTGAGAGAGGAAGTATTTTCAAGCAGTAGTTCTTCTGCTTTGTGTCCTTCACTGCCTTGTGCTGAAAATATACTCCTAATCTTCAAGCGTAATCTTACATAGAACCCAGTTAGTTCCAGTTGTGAAGGTTCTATTAAAAGTCTGGCAGTTAAACCAGTTGGAAGCTGTTTACTTCTAAATGGGTGAGACACTTGAGTGATGTGTCTTTGTTTCTATCACTATCTGTCTGACCCATGGAGGGATACAGTTGAGTTGCTTCTCTAATAGTTTACCTAGGTGCCATTTATTTGCAAAGCTAAAAATTGAGAGTTCACTGTGTGGGTATAACACCCAAGTCTGTCCTGATCTTGCGCAATGTTCACATACTTGCTTCCCACTAGTCATTAGGAAAAAAGATCTAATGTTGCTGCCAGCTAGCTGTCCACTTGAAGTTATTGTTGGTCACATTATACAAAATTGTGCAAGTATCTCTGCAGGTATTGCGTAAGAATGTCGTCTGTCAACAATTGGAATCCTTTTTGAAAATAGCTATATTCTATCGACTTGAGTAGCTGAGCTATTAATCAATTTTGATAGTACTATATATTTTTTTTACCACATTTTATAGATTGCTTCTTTAAACTGCTTTTGTTCGTTATATTAAAAAAAGTGGTTTTCCATTTGGGTGGGATGAGTTATTTTATCCCTAAATTTAGTGAATTGCCTTGATGCCCATATTAATGCTTATTGAAGGTACCACTTCTAATTTGGACACAGACTATGTAAAATATGTATGTGTTGGCTTTGAAACTAGAAGCTGCCAGACATGCAAAAAGCTTTACATTCCAGTTAACTAGCATGCTCTGTATTATCTATCAGAAATGTAGTGACAATTTTTCCCCCCACCTTTCCAAAATTAAGGTCACTATGGTTGCAACCTGGATTTTTATCCTTTGGTTCAAATGCAGCCCAGAGATGGGTAGGTGTATTCTTATGAATTGATAGTGAGGTGATTCCGAAGATCCAGAGTAGCTTCTGCTGTTGCTATGTATAATATCATGGAAGATTTCAGTTTGACAGTGATGACGATCAGATAATTTGCTCTCTTGGCCTCATATAGTACATTGCACGGGGACACTAATGGGCAGAGGTTGGAACAAAATACCAAGAGATGGTGAATAGCCTTTAATTTTTAATGGAGTATTTAACTGATTTGTGAAGGTTGCTGTGAAAGTTATGGATAAATATGTTGTAGCCTTTAGAATATTCAGTTCCAAGTGTTTTAGGAAAAAATGTTACTGTTTATTGACTCAAAGCTGGAATGTAAACTTAGCAATAGAACTGTAAGGGATTAAAATAACAAACAGGAAACTGAGTTTAAAAACTCTGAACAGTTTGGAATACTTTCTGGTGCTGTTTTGCCACAGAAGTTCTTGACGCACCATTAAATTTCCCCCAACCATATCCGCATGGGAAAAATAGCATTTAACTGTCATCTGGTGTTTTTACACTAAATTTTCCCCTTTATTTTTCAAGTTATTTTCTTCCCTGCTTGTCATAGTCTTGAAAATGAGAATGTTTGAAAGAGCAGGAGAGTGGGACTAACTGGATAGCTCTTCCAAACAGCCAGCATGGGCACAAAGGGATGAATGACAAGCTCCTGTGCTATGTGATTCTATTCTATGTTACTCCCTCAAGTGTGTTTTTGCTCTAGATAAACCAAAGCTTGAACTTTATATGCAGAGTCTCTGGAAATTTGGTCTAAGGTTTGTTACATAACCTTTATAACTCTTATTTACTCATGAGAATGAAATAGAGTAATAGAGTTTTACAGCACAGAAGCAGGCCCTTCGGCCCAACGAGCCTATGCCAACCATCAAGCACCCGTCCTAACTAATCCCATTTCCCCGTGCTTGGCCCGTAGTCTTGTATTCAAGTGCTCATTAAATATTTCTTGAATGTCATGAGTGTTCCTGTCTCTACCACTCCTTCAGGCAGTGTGTTCCAGATTCCAACCACCCTCTGGGTGAAAAAATCCCTCTTCAACTCCCCTCTAAACCTCCTGCCCCTTACCTTAAATCTATGCCCCCTAGTTATTGACCTCTCCGTTAAGGGAAAAAGTTTCTTCCTATCTATCCTATCAATGCTCCTCATAATTTTGTATACCTCAATCAGGTCCCCCCTCAGCCTTCTCCACTCCAAGGAAAACAACCCCAGTCTATCTAGTCGGTCTTCATAACTGAAATGCTCCAGCCCGAGCAACATCCTGGTGAATCTCCTCTGCACCCTCTGCATTGCAATCACATCCTTCCTATAGTGTGGCGACCAGAATTGTGCACAGTACTTCAGCTGTGGACTAACTAACGTTTTATACAGCTCCAACATAACCTCCCTGCTCTTATATTCTATGCCTCAGCTAATAAAGGCAAGTATCCCATATGCCTTCCTAACCACCTTATCTACCTGTGCTGCTGCCTTCAGTGATCTATGGACAAGCACTCCAAGATCCCTCTGACCCTCTGTACTCCCTACGGTCCTACCATCCATTGTATATTCCATTGCTTTGTTAGACCTCCCAAAGTGCATCACCTCACATGAAATGAACCCTCTCGCATCCTCCTGGTGTTAAAGGAAGAATAACCATTCTGTCATACCACGTGGCTTAGAATGTAAGCTTTGAATCAGGTTTATTAAAAGTAAAAAGAGAAACAGTTGCAAAAAAAATGAAAGTTTCTGCTAGATCATATATGACCTACGACATCTATGTTCACAAAATAAAAGCTCGAGCTTCACTAACTCCTAAGACTGAGCCCATCCTATGAAACTTTTACATAATCGCATTGATAGTACAAGAACTGTTCAAATATCTGAATGCTACCTGGGTATGGAACAGTTGACCCCTTTTTCCTGGAGATACTCAGGGGTATGCTGCCATGTGCGAGCCAGTTACTTAATTTGAGGTCTCTGATTCAAGATTGTCACTTGTGGAGTAAAGATGTCTTTCTGCAGTTATATAAAGCCTTGGTGAGTCTGCACCTGGAGTATTGTGTCCTGTTCTTGTATCCTTACCTAAGGAAAGATATATTTACCATAGAGTGAGTGCAACGAAGGTTCACTAAATTAATTCCTGCGATGGAGGGATTGTCCTCTGAGGAAAGATTAAATAGACGGGGCCTTTATTCTCTGGAGTTCAGAAGAATGAGAGGCGATCTCATTCAAACATACAAAATTCTTACAGGGCTTGAAAAGGTTGATGCAGGAAGGATGTTTCCCCTGGCTGGGAGTCCAGAACCAGGGGGCCACAATCTCAGAATAAAGGGAAGGCCAATTTATGACTGAGATGAGGAGGAATTTCTTCATTCAGAGGGTGCTGAATCTTTGGAATTCTCTGCCTCAGAGGGCTGTGAAGGCTCAGTTGTTAAGTATGTTCAAGACTGAGATCGATAGATTTCTACATATTAAAAACATCAATGGTTAATGGGATAGTGCAGGAAAATGGTGTTGAAGTAGAAGGTCAACCATGATCTCATTGAATAGCGGAGCGGACTCAAAGGGCTGAATGGCCTCCTCCTATTTCTTATGTAGTCAAAAGATGCAGTGCCATCTGGCTAGCTTTCTTGTAGAACAGAAGTGCCTCTTGCAGCCTTTTTATACCCTTACACTATACTTGATTTGCCACACTACTTATCTGACATCCAGTACTAGACGAGCAGAAATTTTCTTCCAACTAAATATTAAGACTGCAATTGCTGTCTTCGGTCCCTGCCACAAACTCCATCCCCAAGCCACCAACTCCATCTCTCTAGATGACAACTGTCTGAAGCCGAACCAGACTGTTTGCAACCTTGGTGTTATATTTGATCGTAAGATGAGCTTCCGGCAATGTATTAACTCGATCACCAAGGATGTCTACCCACACCTCTGTATTGGCTTCCATCTCCACCCCTGCTCATCTGGTTAAACCCTTATCGATTACTCTGTTGCCTCAAGACTTGATTATTCTAATGCTCTCCTGGCAGACCTTCCATCTTCCACCCTACATAAACTTGAGTTCATCCAAAATTCTTCTGTCCGCATCCTAACTTGCACCAAGTCCCGTTCACCCATCACCCCTGTGCTCACTGACCTGCAGCAGCTCCAGATTCAGCAGCAACTCAGTTTTAAAATTCTTCTGCATGCTTTCAAATTCCTGCACAGCCTTACCCCTGCCTATCTCTCTAGCTTCATCCAGTTTGACAACCATCTGCGATCTCCTTCTGGCTTCTTGAGCGCCCCCATTTTAATTGCTCCAGGATTAGTCATGCTTTCAACTACCTAGACCCTCAACTTGAATTCCCTCCCTAAACTTCTTCACCTGTCTATGCCTCTCTACTGCTTTTAAGACCCTCCTTATAATCTACCTCTTTGATCAAGCTCTTGGTCATATGTCCTAATAACTCCTTATGTGGCTTGTGTCAAATTTTAGTCATTACGCACAGGAGGAGGCCATTGAGCCCATCGAGTCCATGCTGGCTCTCCGTAGAGCAATCCAGTCGGTCCCATTCCCCTGCTCTATCCCCGTAGCCCTGAAGTGCCCGTCCAATTTCCTTTTGAAATCATTCATTTTCTCCGCTTGCACCACCCTCATAGGCAGCGAGTTCCAGGTCATTACTACTCGCTGTGTACAAAAAAAAATCTTCCTCCCAGCCACCCACCCCCTGCCACATCTCTTGCCCAAAACCTAAAATCCCTATTCCTTGTATGATCAGCTAATAGGAACAGTTTTCTATATCTACCTTTATCGAAACCCGTCACAATCTTGCACATCTCTTATCAATTTTCCCCGCAATCTCCTTTCCTCCAAGGAGAACAACCCCAGTTTCTCCAACCGAGCTTACCTAATATCTCTGATCCCTGGAATAATTCTGGTAAATCTCCTCTGCATCCTCTCAAGGACCCTCGCATCCTTCCTAAAATGTGGTGACCAGAACTGGAAGCAATAGTCTAGTTGTGACCTGACAGAGCTTTAAATAGGTTCAGCATAACTTCCTTCCTTTTGTATTCTGCTTCTATTTATGAAGCCCAAGATCCTATATGCCTTGCTAGCCACTCTCTCAATATGTCCTGTCACCTTCAAAGATCAATGCTCATTAACCCACAGGTCCCTCTGTCCTTGCACATTCTTTAGAACTATGCCAATAAGTATATATTACCTCACCCTATCCCTTCTGTCAAAATGCATTACCTCACATTTGTCTGTATTAAATTCCATCTGCTACTTTCTGCCTTTTCTGCTAGCCTATCTATGTCTGTTGCAGTTGATTGGTATCATCAGCACTGTTTGCCACACCTTCAAGTTTGGTATCATGAGCAAATTTGGAAATTCTACTGTATTCCATGATCCAAGTCATTTATATATAGCAAAAAAGGCAGTGGTCATAGCATTGACCCTTGGGGAACACTGTTGTCTACCATCCTCCATTCTGAAAAGCAACCATTTACCACGACTTGTTGCTTTCTGTCTGAAGCCAATTTTTTTTATTCAAAGTGATACTGATCCATGAGCCTCAGTTTCGTTAACCAGCCTTTTATGTGGTACTTTAGTCAAATGCTTTCTTAAAATCCATATAGACAACATACATTGCTTTCCCTTCATCAACCTTCTCTATTACTTCATCAAAAAAATCAATTTAAATCAAGCATGAACTGTCCTTTACAAATTTGTGCTGGCACTCCTTGCTTAACTCAAACCTCTCCAAGTGCCTGTTTTTTTTTTCCTGATTATTTCTAAAACCTTGCCCATCACTGATAAACTGGTCTGCAGTTACTAAGACTGTCCTTGCATTCTTTCTTGAATAAAGGTATTACATTTGCTGCTCTCCAATCCTCCGGCAGTTCCCCCATATCTCAGGAAGATCAGAAGATTATGGCAAGCCTTTCTACTATCTCCATCCCCGCTTTCTTCAGCAACCTGGGACGCAAGCCATCTGGACCAGGAGCACCATTCTATGCATAGTCAGTCTTTCCAGTACATCCTGCCTATCAATTTTCACCCCATCCATTACCTCTACCGTTTCCGCTTCTACCAAAGTTTTGCCAACATCCTCTTCCTTAGTAAACAAAGTACTCATTAAGTATTCTAGCCTTGCCCTATGCCTTTAAGCATATATCACCCTCTTTGTCCCTAATGCCCCCACCCTGCCTCTTAGTACCCACTTATTATTTACATGCTAGTACAAGATTGTTGGGTTCCCTTTTATGTTAATTGCCATTCTATTCTCATTCTCATCACCAGTCTTGTTTTGCTCTTCACTTCCCTCTCAACTTAGTGTATTCGGCCTGGTTCTTGCTTGAAAAATTCTTCTGACGTGCATCATACACCCTCTTTTTGTTTCATCATATTCTCTATCTCCCTTGTCATCAAAGGAGTCCTGGCTTTGGTTCCCCTACTATTCACCCTTGTTGGAATGTACCTAGTCTTAAAGATCATCCATTATTCCTTTATAGTTATTCCTGTCAGTCTTTGGTTCCATTTTACCCTGGCTAGATCCCTTTTCATCCCATTGAAGTTAGCCATATTCCAGTTTAGAAGTTCCACTTTAGATTGTTCCTTGCTCTTCTCCATTACTAGTCTAAACCTTCTGATATAATCACTCTTGTCCAACTGATCCTCTGCAGACACCTGGTCCACCTCATTCACCAGCACCAGATCCAGCAATGCCTCTTTCCTAGTTGGTTTGAGAACATACTGGTCAAAGAGGTTCTTCTGAGCAAATTTCAGAAATTCCTCTTCCTCCTTACCCTTTACTCTAACACTATCCTAATCAGTATGTGGGTAATTAAAGTCCTCCAATTTCACTACTCCATAGTTCTAATATAACTCTCTGACTCTGACTTCTCTGCAGATTTGCTCCTCTATCTCTGTCTCTCACTCTATGGAGGCCTAGAAAATACTCTGCAGTAGTGTGATCATACCCTCCTTGCTTCTCAACTTTGACCAGATGTATTCTGTCCTTGCCCGCTCCAGGACATCCTCTCTTTCCAACACTAAAATGTCTTCCCTAATTAGTACTGCTACCCAACTCCCTTTTTCTGCCCCTATGCTTTCTGAACACTTTGTAGTCTTGAGTATTAAGTGCCCAGTCCTCACCGTTTTTAAGCCACATTTCCGTTATTGCCACTATATCACATTCCCACATGGCTATTTGTGCTTGTAGCTCACCAGCCTTATTCACCACACTTTGTGTGTTTACATACATACATTCTAAACTTGTCTTTGAATTCCTTGTATTCCTTCTTGGTCTGCTGCTAACTATTGTGATGCTACTTCCTTCTCTGGTACTATCCAACACACTCACTTTATCCTGCTTATTCCTCTTTTCTATTTTATGTTGGTGCCCATGCCCCGCAATTTAGTTTAAACCCTCCCCAACTACACTAGTGAACCTCCCTGCAAGGGCATTTGACCCAGTCCTGTTGAGATGCAATCTATCCTTTTTTATTAGGTGCCTTTTGCCCCAGAACTTGTCCTAGTGTCCGAAGAATCTGACGACCTCCCACCTGCACTGTGCCTCAAGCCATGCATTGATCCTTCCTATCTTTTTATTTCTACTCTTGCTAGCCTGTGGCACTGGGAGTGATCCAGAGATTACTATTTTTTGAGGTCCTATTAATTTCCTCCCTAACTCCTGAAAATCTGACCTCAGTACTTGCCCTCACCATGTCATCAGTACACACGTGTACCACAACATTTGGCTCACTCCCTTTCCCCTGCAGAATATTCTGCACCCTCTTTGTGATATCCTTTACCCTGGCACCAGGGAGGCAACGCACCACGTGGTGCTCTTGATGGTGGATACAGAAATGCCTGTCTGTCCCTTGAACTATGAAATCTCCTATAGTAACTGAAATTCTACTCTTTATTCCTTCCTGTTGTTACAAGGTTTTTGTTTTGTATTTAAAAACTTAAGATTGTGTGTTTTAAAAAAAGAAACTGAAGCAGGATTTTCAGTGGACATTGAGGCACCTGCAAATATTTGAAATTTTTGGATGTTTTGAAAGGAAGCTGAACTTGTACAAAGACGAGAAAGCAGGCAATTTCAAGGAAACCAACAAGGGGTTTGACCTCCTCAGAGCTACTCTTTGAATGCAAGGGTGACACTATGTCTAGACGTGACCTGTTCAGGAAGGTTTTGCTTTCACTTAAAGTCAGTGAGTTGGACAAAGAGCAGGAAATTTGATTTTTGACCTGCCTGGAGATCAGAGAGGAAGACCCAGAAAAAAGTGTTACTTCTCTCTGGAAAGGAATCCTGTATCTCTTGAAGAAATCCTGTATTTCAAAGGTGGCAGATTCCTATTGCCTTCTGTTTCTGAAGAATCCCTGCAGCAAGTGTGGTTCCTGTTTCCTCCTGTGTTTTAAGAAATCCTGACATCTGAAGAAATCTTCTACTGCTATACTGCTGCTGTAAAGCCCAAGACCACCTGTAGCTATACCCCTGATGAAAGACCTATGTGAAGCCTGCTGCTGTTGAATTGCCTTGGAACACCTCCCCATCACAGACTGTTCCTCAACCTCGCCTGGAGAGACTTCGAGTGCCATCCAGCTATTCGACTCTAGGACACCTCACCCAACCGAAGAACTTCCTTCCAGAATGTGACAAACTGAGTTATTTTATTATTCCTTCTATTCCTATGAAACAGCTGTAAATCAACATCCTTTTTCCCTGGCTAACCTCTTTGTGTGTGTGTGTGTGTGTAAGGGAAATGAGCTTTTCATATATAGATTTATCATTATTGGTTAAGACTTGTTTTTATAATTTAATTTGTTGTTGATTTAAAGAAAGCTGGTTGGTGTGCTTTATTCTGGGGGACAAATAATGTAATTGGCTGTTTCTCGGTAGGTGGGAAAATTTATTGATATGCTGTGACCTGTGGAGAAGTGGGACTGAATTAACAGTGCACTCCTCTCGCTGCGGTCGTAACACTGTGCAGTCCCTTGCCCATTGGTGCCATGGTCTGACCTGCACTCCTTCAAAGTGTCTTCGCTCCCAGCAGTCTCCAATGCCGAGTTCCAGTTTGAGAGTAGTACTTGTCTCAAACGCTCCTGCACTTCCTGCCTCATCCTAGTCTTTCAGATGGCCACCCATCCTTATGGGATGGCCAACTCCTGGAACATACAATCCAGGAAATGCTCATCCTTACTCATGCTGCACAGTGACTCTAGCTGCCCGTCAAGCTCGGAAATCCTGAGCTCGAGCTAAAGCAGCTGGAGACACTTCCTACACACATGTCCCTCTTCATGTGATATGTCCTGAAGTTCCCACATGGTGTAGAAATTGCAACCAACATATCCTCATTCGTGATCTAAAACAAAATCACTATTCCTTATTTTACACTCTAATTCATACCTTGTTTACAGAATCACTGAATTGTTAGTGCAGAAGGAGGCCATTCGACCCATCCTGTCCGCACTGGCTCTTCGAAAAAGCAATTCATTTAGTGCCATTCCCCTACCTTCTCTCCGTAATGCTGCATGCTCTTCCTTTTCATTTAACATTCTAATTCCCTTTTGAATGCCTCAATTGAACCTACCTCCACCACACTTTCAGGCAGTGCATTCCAGACCTAAACCGCTCGCTGCGTGAAAAGGTTTCTCCTCGTGTCACTTTTGCTTCTTTTACTTTAAATCTCTGCACGCTCGTTCTCGATCCTTTCACCGAGTGGGAATGAGCAGAACCCTCATGGTTTTGAATACCTCTATCAAATTACCTCTCAGATGTCTCTTCTCCAAGGAAAACAGTCCCAACTTCTCCAATCTATCTTCGTAACTGAGGTTCCTCATCCCTGGAACCATTCTCGTGAATCTTCTCTATACTCTCTCCACTGCCCTCAAATCTTTCCTAAAGTGTGTTGCCCAGAACTGGATGCAGTACTCCAGCTGAGGCCGAATTAGTATCTTATATAAGTTCAACATAACCTCCTTGCTCTTGTACTTTAGGCCCCTATTAATAAAGCCCAGGATACTGTATGCTTTATTAACCGCACTCTCAACCTGTCTTGCCACCTTCAATGACTTATGCACATGTACACCCAGGTCCCTCTGCTACTGCACCCCTTTAGAATTGTACCCTTTATTTTATGTTGCTCCATGTTCTTCCTACCAAAATGAATCACTTCACTTTCTCTGCATTGAACTTCATCTGCCATATGTCTACCCACTCCACCAACTTGTCTGTCCTTTTGCAGATCTGCACTATCCTCCTCACAGTTCACAACGTTTACAAGTTTAAACAATTAATTTTAATTAATGCCTCTAGACGTGTACTGTGCTAATACTCATTAATTCACTTAACTTTCTGGCTGCTAGTTTGAACAAATGCCCTAGTTTAGAGAGAAATATCCACCAACCAATCACTTACCTACTTTCCTGTGATGTCACACTTTGGGAAAGAGAAGAGATTTAAAAAAACAATGTGGTCAGTCCGCTCTGTACCCCCTAGCTCTTTATACCCACCACCGGCCTCGCTGAGTTCCCGCTGCTGGTCTTGCCGTGTTCTGCTGCTGCTCTTTATACCCGCCGCCAGTCTCGCTGGGTTCCCACTGCTGGTTTTGTTTGATAACACTCCTGTGAAGCACCTTGGAGTGTGTTGTTTTAAAGTTGCTACATAAATGCACATCTGGCACTGTGACTGCTGTTGGAAACCAGAGCTCAGGCTGATGCTGCTACCTGAAGAGGTGCAGGCACCTAGATTGTACCAGGCACCCCTCCACTGCGGTCTTGATCTGCACTCCAGTTACCAGCCTGATGGAAGCTGTCAGATTCTACAGGTTTCAGTAAGAGACTAGAAGCCACGATTCATTATGTCCTTTAGTTTGTCATCCAAAGCCTCGAGCAGAAGTCTGAGCTTCCATCAAGGTGAAATCTCTGCTGATCTGTGTTGGAGCAATAATCATCCTTTTCCATTATAAAATGTTAAATTCTACAGAAGTCATGACCTGGTTGGAGCAGGTGAATCCTCCACAGCTGAAAATTATATCGTGAATCAGCTCAGACTGGTGTGATGGAGATTTGTTGCTACAGTGTCCTGTAAGTGACCTATGTGAAACGAATTAGGCCAGTCTCAACCTGCTTCCTGACAGGCATGTGCTTGCAATACTCAGCTGCTCCTAATTTGACACTAAATTAGGAATCTGAGAGGCCAGAGGATGACCAGTAAAGGAAATGACACGTTCATGTAGTTTAGCATGCTCTGATTGGGATCAGACATTGTTGAGGCAGAGTACAGGGAATTTCATCCTGCACCCAACTCTTCTATTCTTAACCTGCTAGTGCTTGATGGTGGCACTTACGTCCATTTCCCAGCACTGCTTTTCTCTTTCCACTTCCTTGCTGCAGGTTTGTAAACATAAAGGTTACTGCAACTGAGTTCCATTTAGGGAACTTGGGTTGTCTGCTTATCTGCTCTTCAATGCTGGGTTCTTGTAAATCCAATCATCTTAACTGTGAAGATTCTTCATGGCAATGACAGTGGAGGTTAGTTGTGAAAAGCTAAATTTAACTTTGCCTAGAAATAAAACAGTTTACAGAATGGTATTTCTCTCCGAATATTAGAAAATGTAATTTGAGACATTGCAATTTTTATCTTAGTAGAAAGTTACTTTTCTAATATTTTGCCATACTTAGGCCTTGATATCTTAAATAAGTGTCTTTCTCATGATTTACTCAATTGTCTCTATTGGTGCTCTTTTTTGAGGCTCATTTTGTCAATTAGCTCTGGGAAATATGTTGTGATTTGGTTGGGATTCAGTTATATCTTGAACCACAAATTGTTGGGTGTGTATTTGCAGCCATTTGCTAAATGATGAGTTTCTCCTGTTGGCTGTGTCATTGGATGGAGTTACAAAGCAGAAAAGTGTGAGGTAATGCATTTGAGGAGGGCAAACAAATTGAAGGAATACACAATAAATGGGAGGATATAGAGAGGGGTAGAAGAAGTGAGACTTTGTGGTGCATGTTCAAAGGTCCCTGAAGGTGGGAGGACAGGTAGATAGAGTGAAGAAGGCATATGGAATGCTTTCTTTTATTGGCCGAGGTATAGAATACAAAAGCAGGAATGTAATGCTGCAACTGTATAAAACGCTGGTTAGGCCACAGCTGGAGTGGAGTTATACAGCACAGAAACAGGCCCTTCGGCCAACGCGTCCGTGCCAGCCATCAAGCACCTAACTATTCTAATCCCATTTTCCAGCACTTGGCCCGTAGCCTTGTATACTATGGCGTTTCAAATGTTCATCTTAATACTTCTTAAATGTTGTGAGGGTTCCTGCCTCTACCACCCCTTCAGGCAGTGTGTTCCAGATTCCAACCACCCTCTGGGTGAAAAAGTTTTTCCTCAAATCCCCTCTAAATCTCCTGTCCCTTACCTTAAATCTATGCCATCATAATAAAAGCAAAATACTGCGGATGCTGGAAATCTGAAATAAAAAAGAAAAGCTGGAAATACTCAGCTGGTCTGGCAGCATGCTTAAATCTGTGCCCCCTGGTTATTGACACCTTCGCTAAGGGAAAAAGTTTCTTCCTATCTATGCCTGTCGTCATTTTGTATACCTCAATCCGATCCCCCTCCATCCTTCTCTGCTCTAAGGAAAACAACCCTAGCTTATCCAGTCACTCTTCATAGCTGAAATGCTCCAGTCCAGGCAACTTTCCTGGTGAATCTCCTCTGCACTCTCTCCAGTGCAATCACATCCTTCCTATAGTGTGGTGACCAGAACTGTACACAGTACTCCAGCTGTGGCCTAACTAGCATTTTATCCAGCTCCATCATAACCTCCCTGCTCTTATATTCTATGCCTCGGCTAATAAAGGCAAGTATCCCATATGCCTTCCCAGCCCCTTATCTACCTGTGCTGCTGCCTTCAGTGATCTATGGACAAGTACACCAAGGTCCCTCTAGGGTTCTGCCATCCATTGTATATTCCCTTGCCTTGTTATTCCTCCCAAAATGCATCACCTCACACCTCTCAGGATTAAATTCCATTTGCCACTGCTCTGCCCATCTTGCCAGCCCATCTATATCGTCCTGTAATCTAAGGCTTTCCTCCTCACTATTTACGACACCACCAATTTTCGTGTCATCTGCGAACTTACTGATCCTACCTCCTATATTCATGTCTAAAAATCATTAATGTACACTACAAACAGCAAGGGCCCCAGCACCGATTCCTGTGTCACAGGTTTCCAAGCGCAGAAACAACCCTCGACCATCACTCTTTGCCTCCTGCCACTAAGCCAATTCTGGTCACCGCATTACAGGAAGGACATAATTGCTCTGGAGAGAGGACAGAGGAGATTTACAAGAATGTTGCCAGGGCTGTTTATCTTAGAATAGAAGAGGCTGAGGGGTGATTTAGTTGAGGTATACAAAGTTATGAGGGGCCGAGATAGAGTAGACAGGAAGGACCTGTTTCCCCTAACTGAGAGGTCAATTACCAGGGGGGACAGATTTAAGAATTAGAGGGGACATGTGGAAAAACTTTTACACCCAGAGGGTGGTGGATGTCTGGAATTCACTGCCAGGAATGGTGATGGAGGCAGAAACCCTCAACTCTTTTGAAAGGTAACTGGACATACTGCTGAAGTGCTGTAACCGGCAAGACTATGGACCAAGTGTTGGAAGGTAAGATTAGATTGGGTGGCTAGTATTTTCGGCCAGCACTGACACGATGGGCTAAATGTTCTCCTTCTGTGCCATAACTTTTCTATGGTTCTATGTGGCCGGGTAGTGCTCCACAGATAATTAAAAGCAGAGTAATCCAGGCATATTCACGCACCTGATGACTGGATTTGCTCAGTTGTTGTTGACAATCAAACATTGCAAGAAAATTAAGGGGGAAAATCTGGTCAGCCAACGTATTTGGCACTGAATGTGATTGCTGTATTGTATGTACACACAGGTGTGACTGAAGGTAGTTTGTAGGAAGTACATGTTGGCCCAGTAAATAAATAGTAAAGCTAGACATGTGCACGCAACAACCTGAATGTATTTAGCACCTTTTAGTGCAGATGTTCCAAAGTGTCGGGGTAGTCAGACAAAAATGATCACTGAAAAGGAGGTATTAGGAGGGGTGACCAAAAAGCTTGGTCAATGAAGTAGGCTTTAAGGATGGTTTTAAATGAAGAGAGGCAGAAACCTTTAGGAGAGAATTACAGAACTTGGGGTCTAGACAGCTTGAAGGCATGGCTGCCCATGGTGGGGCAAAGGGGAGCGGGATCCACAAGAGGCCAGTTTTGTAGGGTTGGAGTTTATAGAGATGGGGGTGTGGGTCAAACCATCAAGGGCTCCATATACGGGAATGGGAATTTTATTTTGTGGCTTTGGGGGATGGAAATGAATGTAGTTCAGCAGGAAAAGGGTGAAGGGTAAGCAGCACAGTGTGGGATAGGATATAGGCAGCAGAACTTTGGATGAGCAGAAGTCTACAGAAAGTGGAGAATAACAGGTAGGAGATCATGGGAATAGTTGCATTTGAAGTTAACAAAGGCATGGATGATCTCAGCATTAGGTGCACCTGGGTGTTGTTATGGAGGTGGAATTAGGCAGCCGTTGCTATGAGAGTTTGAAAACTCAGCTCGAGATCAGATAAGACACCGAAGTTGCAAAAGTGTCTGGTTCAGTCAAAAACAGGGATGGAATCCATGGTAAAAGCACAAACTTTGTACAGGGGCCAAAAACAATGATTGCGGTCTTCATAATGTTTAGCTGGAGAACATTCTGATGCATTCAGGACTGGAAATCGGATGAGCAGTCTGACGACACACAGTGGAGTGGTCAAGAGAAGTGGTGGAGCGGTAGAGCTGGGTATCTGACATGCAGAATTTGATGTTGTCTTTGGATGATATGAGCAAGGGGCTGCTTGTAAATTAGTAGGCCAAGCTTGGCTATCTTGAGGACTTCAGAGGTAATATTGTGGGGTGGTTAGAGGCACCGTTACTGGAGATGCTCTGCCATTAGAATAGGCAAAAGTGGAGCCAATCCACATTTGGAATGCAACAACACATTTAAGGATGGGCGGTAGTTTGTATAGTAGAATGGTCAATGTGGATTTGTGAAGAGGCAATGGTTTTTAAAGGAAGGAAAGACAGTACCTGAGGCGAAGTAACCATTAACAATATCAGCTAGCATGGGATCTGGGCAGGGAAGTTGGGTGGACAGCAGTTGATATTGTTCGATGGAAAACTTGAATTTCAAAGAATGTTTGATTTGAAAATCCATTTCTCAGTTTCATGTCCGTCCTGTGGTCTAGAGGTTAGGGGGGCTCAGCGTTACAAACATAGCAGAACTGTTGTATACTCTTGTAGTTTTATATACTTGATGGCGTGAGGTGAGAGGAAGAAATGTCATCTAAGCTCGAGGATGCAGGGTGTTGGTGCCTGGGTGTCAAAATCTTTGTGTCCATAGTTCATATTATTATGACCGAAGTGGGAGGAGTTCTCTATACTTTCTAGTTCCACTTCTCCACAGGTCACAACATATTTTTGAATGCTTACCCAGTTACCGATGCAGCCAATCATATACTCTACTCTTTATCTGAGAAAATACACCAAACGGGTTTCTTTAATGAACAACAAAATTATCAGTTTATTACAAAACAAGACTTATCCACTATCGAAGCAAAGCATTAATATACAGATTGAAATATGGAAGTTCCCTTTTTTACCTTAGCCCCTCACACACGTACACATGCATGCACACATGAACTAGTTAACCGAAAGAGATTTTCTCTTTAGAGCTCTGTTACAATAAAAACAAAATAATGCTTTGACCAAATACTTGCTAATTCTTGAAGAAAAAAAAATGTGGAAAGATGTTAGATGTCCCTTTTATTCTGGCGTCCCAAGTACACACAGACGGCTGTCACTGGGATCTTTCTAGAGCAGTTCTTTTTAGGCGACGTTGACGATCAGTTTGGCAGGCTTTCCAGGAGAAATGTGGCATCGGGGGATTCTAGCAGGCTTTTCTGGAGAAATTGAGCATCAGTTTCTCTATTTCTTACACTTGATTCTCAAAGAGATGGAAAAGGCTTAGCTGGGGTTTTGTCCTTGGCAGGTTGATTTTTAAACTCCTTTCAAAACACTGTCCACACCCCAAATCCTTGTCCGAAGTGAAACCAAAAACAATATCCCAAGAGTCAAGCCTCCTGACCCCTATAAATCTTGACCTGTCACTTCTCTGTAAATATCCTCCACAGGTCAAAAAGCCCCTGCTGGGTATTTATCTGAAGACAGGTGACTTCCAGTAAAAGTAAAAGACCTTCCGATGATCTTTTTTAAAAAAAAACATCAAGTCTAACATCTATGAAATCCTTTTCAGATTTAAACCCAGGTCCTCAAAAAAAAAAAAAATTTAACAAAAAATGGAAACACTTTCGTAATAATATCAATTGATATTTAACCCTCACTCAGAAGGGAGCATGATATTACATCGGAATGACTTTCGTGCACATTCTTGTGATGTTTGAGATTGCAAATGATTTAGGAGGAGAGTAGTTTTGCATTGGGGACCTGAGTCTAAATGGAATTGGTTATAATTGCCCAAACTCGTTTCATTTGGCATACTTAATTAACTGCCTTTTAAAAAAAATTTTGTGCTGTATATTTAATTCCTGATGGTCCCCAAAAAATTCAGTTTTCTCTTGCTTAAATTTTGTTCTGTAGGCAGTATTTAAGAATTGAGGATTGAGTTTTTTTTGTGGGAAATAAAATGAGATCGAAAATTGTAACATAATTTGGTAGAAGAAAGCAAGCAAGTGCAGGGAAATGGCTCAGCTTGCTATCATAGGGAATGGATGTGGAAAAATTAATTCTACCAAGGCAAATTCTCGGTGCACACAACAGGGAAGTACTTGGATATGAGGGGCCTGTTCTGGTAGTTACTTTGTTGCAAGCATGTATTGAACTATTATAAAACAACCCACTGCTACTCAATGAAGCTAGTAAACAGCCCCTGTGCAGAGGACCTGACATAGCTTTCCTGATGTAATTACACCTCTTGAACCACCTGGACCATGTTGAACCCAGTACAACTTGCAATCAATATATAAACCTGTGTATGATGTTACAATCAAGGCAGGAGTAATGCACTGTTAATTCAGCCCACTACTCCACAGGTCACAGCATATTAGTAAAGTTTCCCACCTACTGGAAAAAGCCAAATTAAACACTATTTGTCACCCAGAATAAAGCACAGCAAACCAGGTTTCTTTAAACGGCAACACAATTAACTATTTATTTATTAAACTAAGTCTTAAACAATAATGAGAGAACTCCATATGTGAAAAGATTCTTCTAAAACCTCTTATTCTTCCTAACCCTCATATGCACACACATTCAAAAAAAAACGGTTAACTGGGGGGAAAAGGTTCTTTTGTTTACAACTGTTTCTTGGGAATAATAAAATAATTGGTTGTCACGGTCTAGTAGGATATTTCTGGGTCGGTGAGGTGTCCCAGAGTCAAATAATCAGATGTCACTCGAAGCCTCTCCAGGCGAGGTTGATGAACAGATTGTGATGGGTAGGCTTTCAAGGCAATTTGTCTGCAGCAGGCATCACACAGTTCTTTCAGCAAAGGGTTTAACAACAGCTCTACTTAGATTTTGAAGTAGCAGTCTAGCAATAGAAGCTTTCTTGAGATTTCAGACTCTCCCAAAAGGCAGCAGGAATCACTCTTGAGGCAGAGATTTTCCAGAGACTGGAGGCAATAGGAATCTGCTACCTTGAAAATGCAGGGCTTCCTCTCTGCAAAGTAGTTTTCCTCCACATAGTGTAGCAACTCCGCTTTTCCTGGGTCTTTCTCTCTCCAGGGGTCTTTTCTCTCTCCAGGCAGACTACAGCTGCACCTCAAATGTAGGATTTCTTTCCAAGAGATGCAAGTTTTCCTTTTCTGTAGTGTTCTTTTTCTGTGGTCTGCAAGCAAGTCCCAGCCTGTCTTCACTGCTTGCTGCCTGTCCAGCTTACTAGTCTTTCACAATGCAAAGTGAAACTAAATTCCACAATCAAGTCATGTGACCGTTATAAATCTTCCTGTCATTTCTGTGTTGAGTTGTTTGAAACTGGTGTCTTGCAGTCTGTCCGACTCAGTTCAAACACCAAGTCTCAGCATTCAATGTTCATAAATAAAATCCTTTATCTGTTTTTTAAAGCACACATAATTCTTAGCTTTCAATATAAAACAAAACTCATGACAATGATTTTAAGTTTTTGTATTTAGGACTACTGCAGGAGTCATTTTATCATTAAATCCTAACATTCTTGGCACTTGCTTTCAAATATTCTAGAAGCTTTGCTCATATTTTCAAATGAAAATGCATTGAGACAGGAGCTGTGAAATGGGTCCAAATGTTTCAAAAATACTCGAGAGAATTTTTATTTTATTGGGATTTTCATTGCTTTTGTCAGGGTTCAGCAATTTTTGTTCAGACTAGCAGTGTTGAACTTGTATTTAGCGGGTTCACTTAAATATTTCCATCAGAATGAGAGCGCCTATGGATCAGCGCATTGATGTATTCATGCTTGACTAGTTTTGTGGTCTCTTACAGCATTCTCATTATAATGTGGGATAGTGTAACCAAGGCGCTGCACTGCAGAAAGGCAACATAATTTTGAGTCTGCAATTCCCGTTGTGAAGAGTTCCACTATTTTGCTGGTTCATTAGGCAGGCACATAGCAAGAAAATGCTGCAAACCTAGCAAAGGCTGGTTGCTTCCCACATTATGGAGAGAATATTGACTGGCGTTTAATTTCTACTACAATCACCTTTATCCTCTGCCAGTTAAAGTGATCACACTGAAGGTAGGAAGCTGCCAGAGAGGAGGATTTAGGTTTTCTAAACAAGAAAAAGCATTACTGACATTATTTAGTTGTTCGTTCACTTACACACACCTTTTGATACCAAAACATTGACCAGCCATTATATTTTTATAAGACTGTGCCAAGTTATAGACGTTTGTCTTGACTCCCTGTTCTTCAGACTTAAGATTTGAGCTACATTTGCTGCTTGATGACTACATAAAACAGACTGGTATTCAGTTTACACTAACATTTGCCAGTCAATGTGTTGGCTTCTACTTGATTTGTACACACAGTAACTGGGACATAAAACAAAGCTACTCCAAGTAAATTCAATGATGTGTGATATGGTTGAGTGTCATTTTTCTTTGTGGCACCAAATGTTATAAACATGTATATACTTAGTGAAATCGCATCTGTACTCTTAACTGCATCAAAGTTGTGCAATGGTTAACTCAAGTTCAATAAATCATTACGTTGATCACTGGAGTTTTCTATGTTTTCTTCATATTTGAAGTTACAAGCTCAAACACAATTTTTCATTAAATTGGTAATGACTATTTTCACTCATTAAATTTAATTAAAGTGGAAGACAGATGCAGAGGTATGAAGTTTTAACTATTCAAAGGCCAATGTAGTCTGATAGGCGTACATAATTACAACTTGGTGACTGAGAAAGAGCAAGGCTTTTCACTGTGCTTACTGGATTCCGTTAGTTCCTTAACCATAGGTTCCAATGTGGTCAATACTAGCTTTGTTCACATTTTAATTGGACAACTTTTGTATGTGAAAATCTTGCACAGAAGAGCCTAGGTTGAGTGTGCTGGTTAGTGTGAGTAAATAGGGAGATTTCTGTAGTTTATTATGTACATTTTTGAGATGGCTATCTTTCCTTGCTTAATGTCAAAATGTCTCCTGCTGTTGTGCCCAAGCATTTCATTTTATCTTTGCACCTACCTTGCTTACACTGCAGCCGAAATCCTTAACCGTGATTTTGCTACCTCTAGATCTAACTGCTGCAATGACTCCCTTGATTGTCTAAACTCCATTTCCACAAGCTTGCAATTTGTCCAAAATTCCTTTGCCTGTGTCTTTGTTCCACATTAAGTCCCCCAAATTTCCCTCTACATCTTGGTGTGTTTTCTCTAATACCCAATAACTTTGGGCACTTTCTTTTTGTAAAGGAACTAGGTAAATGTAAGTAGTTGCTGTTACATAACATAAGAACTAGGAACAAGAGAAGGCCATTCAATAAGATTTTGGCTGATCCGATGGTGGCCTCAACTCCACTTTCCTGCCTGTCCTCCATAAATCTCGATTCCCTTGTAGATCAAAAATCTGTCTAACTCAGCCTTGAAATATATTTGACCCAGTTTTCACTGCTCTCTGGGGAAGAGAATTCCAAAGCTTAATGACCCCCAGAGAAGAAATTCCTCCTCATCTCCATCTTAAATGTGTGACCCCTTATTCTGAAACTGTGCCCCCTAGTTCTAGATTCTCCCATGAGGGGAAACATCCTGTTAACATCTACCCTGTCAAGTCCCCTCAAAATCATCTTTCAATTAAGATCACCCCTCATTCTTCTAAACTCCAATGAGTATAGGTCCAACCTGCTCAACCTTTCCTCATGAGCCAACTCCTTCAGCCCAGGAATCAGCCTAGTGAACCTTCTCTGAACTGCTTCTAATGCAAGTATATTCCACCTTAAATAAGGAGACCAAAACTGCATGCAGTACTTTAGGTGTGGTCGCACTAATGCCATGTACAGTTGTAGCAAGATTTCCCCACTTTTGCACTACATTCCCCTTGCAATAAAAGCCAACATTCCATTCACCTTTGTCTGTTCTGATGAAAGGTCAATGACCTGAAATGTTAACTCTGCTTTTCTCTCGACAATTGCTGCCTGACCTGCTGAGTATTTTCAGCATTTCCTGTTTTTGTTTCAGATTTCCAGCATCCACTTTTGTGTTCCATTTGCCTTCCAAATTACTTGCTGTAACCGTACTAACTTTTTGTAATTCATGTATGAGGGTACCCAGATCCCTTTGTACTACAGCATTCTGTAGTCACTGTTTATTTAAATATTCTACTTTTCTATTCTTCCTACCACAGTGGATAGCCTCACATTTTCCCACATTACGCTCCCATTTGCCAAATTTTTGCCCACTCACTTAACCTTTGCAGACTCTGCATCTTCCTCACAACTCCTGCTTATCTTTGTATCGTCAGTAAATTTGGCTACAGTACACTCTGTCCCTTCATCTGAGTGTTACAAGGTTTTGTTTTTGTATTAAAAACTGAGTTCTGTGTGTTTTTTTAAAAAAACTGAAAAAGGATTTCAGTGGGCGTTGGAGACAACAGCAAATAGCTGAAATTTTTGGATGTTTGAAAGGAAGTTGAACTTGGACAAGGACAGGAAAGCAAGCAATTTCAAGGAAACCTGCAGGGGTTTGACCTCCTAGCAACTCTTTGAATGACAAGGGAGACTGTCTGGACATGTGACCTGTTCAGGAAGATATTGTTTTCACTTTGGACCCTTTTATTAAAAAAAAAAGTGAATTGGACAAAGAGCAGCCATTTGAAATTTGGTTTTGACCTACGTGGAGATCAGAGAGGAAGACCCAGAGAAAGTGTTAACCTCTTTCTATAAAAGAATCCTGCATCTCTTGAGAAGAAACCCTGTATTTCAAAGGTGGCAGATTCCTATTGCCTCCTGTCTGAAGAATCCCTGTATCATGTGGTTCCTGTTGTCTCCTGTGTTTTAAGAAACCCTTAAATCTGAAGAAATCTTCTACTGATATCCTGCTGCTGTAAAACCTAAGACAACTTGTTGCTGCACCCCTGATAAACTTATGTGAAGCCTGCTGCAGTTGAATTGCCATGAACGCCTACCCATCACAGACTGTTCTTCATCCTTGCCTGGGGAGACTGCGTGGCATCTGGCTATTCGACTCTGGGACACCTCGCACAACGGAAGAACTTCCTTCCAGAACGTGTCAAACTAAGTTACTTTATTCAAAGCAAAATACTGCAGATACTGGAAATCTGAAATAAAAGTAAGAAATGCTGGAAATATTTAAATAAAAACTAGACATACTCAGCAAGTCTGGCAGCATTTGTGGAAAGAGATGTGGAGAGTTCTGATGAAGGGTCACTGACCTGAAACGTTAACTCTGCTTCTCTCTCCATAGATGCTGCCAGACCTGCTGAGTATTTCTAGTTTTTATTTAGATTACTTTATTCCTTCTATTCCGTGAGCATCCGTGAGTCTGAGAGCATCGTGGATAGCACGTATAGAGAGGTGGTCACACCGCAGCTGAAGGGACTTGAAGGAAGGGAATGGGTGACCACCAGGAGTCCAAGAGAATCAGGCAGGTAGTTCAGGAGTCCCCTGGGGTACCGCTTGCAAATCAGTATTCCATTTTGGAGGCTGATGAGGCTGGTTCCTCCAGGGAGTGCTACAGAGCCAAGCTTTTGGCATCACAAGCAGCCTGTCTGCACAGGAAGGGGGAAAGAGGAAGAGCAATAGTAATAGGGGATTCTATAGTCAGGGGAACAGATGGGCGCTACTGTGGCCGTCAACGTGATTCTAGGATGGTATGTTGCCTCCCTGGTACCAGGGTACGGGATGTCACTGAACGGCTGCAGAGCATCCTGAAGGGGGAGGGTGATAAGGCAGAGGTCATGGTACATTTTGGTACCAATGACATAGGTAGAAAGAGGGATGAGGTCTTGCATCAAGAATTCAGGGAGTTAGGCAGCGGACTAAAAAGCAGGACCTCTCAGGTTGTAATCTCTGGATTACTCCCAGTGCCACGTGCTGGCGAGTATAGAAATAGGAGAATAGCACAGATGAATGTGTGGCTTAAGAGTTGGTGCAGGAGGGAGGGTTTTAGATTTCTGGACCACTGGTACCGTTTCTGGTGAAGGTGGGACCTGTACAAGCGGGATGGTCTACATCTGAACCAGAGGGGGACTAACATCCTTGCTGGCGGGTTTGCTAGTGTTGTTGGGAGGTGTTTAAACTAATTTGGCAGGAGGAGGGGACGCAGACCCCTAGCGGAATAGGGACAGAGCTAAACACAGGAAAACAAACAAGTCAGAGGGAATACAATGGAAGTAAGTTTCAAGGGAGTAAGACCAGGATGGATGGCCTCTACTTTAATGCCAGGAGCATTACAGGTAAAATGGATGAGTTAAGGGCAAGGATTGACACGTGGAATTGTGATATAGTCGCCATCACGGAGACATGGTTGAGGGAGGGGCAGGATTGGTAGCTCAATATCCCGGGATATAGAATCTTCAGGCAAGACAGAGGAGGGGGCATTGCAATATTAGTTAAGGAGTCAGTTACTGCAGTAAGAAGAGATGATATCTTGGAGGGGGCATCAAATGAAGCCTTATGGATAGAGTTTAGGAATAAAAAAGGGACAGCCACATTGCTAGGTGTTTATTATAGACCCCCAGATAGTCAGCGGGAAATTGAGGAGCAAATATGTGCACAATTCGCAGAGATGTGTAAAAATAATAATAGGGTAATTATATTAGGTGATTTCAACTTTCCCAACATTAATTGGGATAGTCGTCGTGTTAAGGGCTTAGATGGAGTGGCGTTCTTAAAGTGTATACAGGAGAACTTTTTAGCTCAATATGGAGAGGATCCAACAAGGGAGGGTGCAGTGCTGGACCTAATTCTGGGGAATGAAGCCGGACAGGTGGTTGATGTGTTGGTGGGGGAGCATTTTGGTGATAGCGACCACAACATGGTACAATTTAAGCTTGTTATGGAGAAAGAAATAGACAAGTTGCAAAAAAAGGTTTTGGATTGGGGGAGAGCAAATTTTAGTAAAATAAGGCAGGAGCTGGCCAAGGTAGACTGGAAAGAGTTACTTGTCGGGAAATCTACAGAAGAGCAGTGGGGGGCATTCAAAAAGGAATTGGGAGGGTACAGGCCCAACATGTTCCCTCTAGGGTAATAGGTAGGAGCAACAAGCCCAGAGAACCATGGATGACGAGAAACATTCAGGGTACGATGAGAAGGAAAAGAGGGGCTTTTAGCAAATACAAGGAGAGCAAATCAATGGAAGCATTAGTGGAGTACAGAAAGTGTAGGATGGAGCTTAAGAAAGCAATTAGGAGAGCAAAGAGGGGACATGAGAAAGCTCTGGCTGGTAAAAGTAGGGACAATCCCAAGATATTCTAAGTATATCAATGGCAAGAGGATAACCAGGGAAAGAGTAGGACCCATTAGGGATCAAGGGGGAAATCTGTGGGTGGAGCAAGAGGACATTGGTAGGGTTTTGAATGAATACTTCACATCTGTCTTCACCCAAGAGAATGAGGAAGTAGATATGGAACTCAGAGAGAGACTGTGAGGTTCTTGAGCAAATTGTCATAGGGAGTGACAAGGTATTGGAGGTTTTGGCAGGCTTATGAATGGACAAATCTCCAGGTCCGGACGATTTGTGTCCCAGGATGCTATGGGAGGCGAGGGTGGAGATTGCAGGGGCTCTGACCCAAATTTTTAATTCCTCTCTGGCCACGGGGGAAGTGCCAGAGGACTGGAGAACAGTTAATGTGCTCTCACTATATAAGAAGGGTTGTAGAAATAAGACCAGTGAGTCTCACGTCAGTGGTAGAGAAACTATTGGAGAAAATTCTGAAGGAGAGAATCTATCTCCACTTGGAGAGGCAAAATTTGATTAGGAATAGTCAGCATGGCTTTGTCAGAGGGAGGTCATGCCTAATAAATTTGATTGAATTTTTTGAGCATGTGACCAGGTGCGTAGATGAGGGTAGTGCAGTTGATGTAGTTTACATGGATTTCAGCAAAGCCTTTGACAAAGTCCCACATGGGAGACTTATCAAGAAAGCAAATGCACATGGGATACAGGGTAACTTGATAAGGTGGATTCAAAATGAGCTTAGCTGTAGGAGACCGAGAGTGATGACAGACGGCTGTTTTAGTGACTGGAAGCTAGTGTCCAGTGAAGTACCACAGGGATCTGTGCTGGGTCCCCTATTGTTTGTCATTTATATGAACTACATAGATGACGATGGGGGCGGTAGGATCAGTAAGTTCGCAGATGACACAAAGATTGGCTGAGTGGTTAACAGTGAGGTTGAGTGTCTTGGGTTACAGTAAGATATAGATGGGATGGTCAAATGGGCAGAAAAATGGCAGATGGAATTTAACCCTGAAAAGTGTGAGGTGATAAACTTTGGAAGGAGTAATGTAACATGGAAGTATTCAATGAATGGCCTGACATTGGGAAGTTCTGAGGAACAAAGGGACCTTGGCGTGTTTGTCCATAGATCTCTGAAGGCAGAAGGGCAGGTTAATAGGGTGGTGAAAAAGGCATGTGGGACACTTGCCTTTATCAATCGAGGCATAGATTACAAAAGCAGGGAGGTCATGTTGGAGTTGTATAGAACTTTGGTAAGGCCACAGCTGGAGTACTGTGCAATTTTGGTCCCCACATTATAGGAAGGATGTGATTGCATTGGAGGGGGTGCAGAGGCGATTCACCAGGATGGTGCCAGGGATGGAACATTTAAGCTATGAAGAGAGGTTGGATAGGCTTGGGTTGTTTTCGCTGGAGCAGAGAAGACTGAGGGGTGACCTGATCGAGGTGTGCAGGATTATGAGGGGCATAGACAGGTTGGATAGGGAGCAGCTGTTCCCCTTAGTTTAAGAGTCAGTTACGAGGGGACACAAGTTTAAGGTGAGGGGCAGGAGGTTTAGGGGGATTTGAGGAAGAACTTTTTTACCCAGAGGGTGGTGACGGTCTGGAATGCACTATCTGGAAGGGTGGTAGAGGCGGGTTGCCTCACATCCTTTAAAAAGTACCTGGATGAGCACTTAGCACGTCATAACATTCAAGACTATGGGCCAAGTGCTGACAAATGGGATTAGGTAGACTGGTCAGGTGTCTTTAATGCATCGGTGCAGACTCGATGGGCCGAAGGGCCTCTTCTGCACTGTATTATTCTGTTCTCTTCCTATGAAACAGCTGTAAACCAACCAACTTTAAAAAAAATATATATATGTGTGTATGCATGAATGCTAGGGAAAGGAGGAGCTTTTCGTATATAGATTTATGTTGGTTAAGACTTGTTAGAATAAATAGCTAATTTTCTTGTTGATTAAAGAAAGCTGGTTGGTGTGCTTTATTCTGGGGGACAAAGAGTATGTAATTGGCTGTTTTTCGGTAGGTGGGAAAATGTATTGACTGATGGAAAAGTGGGACTGAATTAACTGCACTCCTCCTGCCTCGGTCATAACACAAGTCATTAATATAGATTGTAAATTGTTGAGGCCCCAGTGTTGATCCCTGTGGCACCCCACCAGTTACGGTTTGCCAACTCTGAAAGTAACCCATTTATCCTGACTGCATCCTCTATGCATGCTAATATACTACCCCCAACACAATGAACTGTTATCTTTTGTAGTAACCTTTTATGTGGCACCTTATTGAATGCATTTTGGCAATCCAAATACACTACATCTACTGGCTCCCCAATGTCCACCCTGTACATCCTCCATGAACTCTAGCAAATTTGTTGTATACCATTGACTTATTACAGCAGAAAAGAAGACTTGTATTTATGTAGCACTTTTCACAACCTTATGATATTCCAAAGTGCTTTACAGCCAATTAGGTTGTTTTGAAGTCAGTGTTATAATGTAGGAGAGACTTTGTATTTCTTTATTATTGTGTAGTTAGTTTATTTAGAAATAACATAGCAAGTTCCAGTGATTTGGATGCCCCTAAAAAGGAGTAAATCCAAGCACATAATTGACATTAATCTAATTGGATCAGTATTATATCTGATGTGATTTGACATGTTTTCTCTTTTCTGGTAAGATATTAGTTTCTGTGATTTCAACATTATTTTCTGAATTGCTCAACACACTGGGATTGTATGCATTTGACGACTCAGTTGTATCAAAAAGCATTCTTGCGTTCTTTTGTACATGTATATTGGCTTTATGTGGGCAGTTTCTTGGAATTATAAGACACAAATGATGCCTGATTTTTTTAAAATCATCTTTTAGCTTGTGGAGGGACTACCAAGAATTACCTACTAAGAAAAAGGAAGTAAAGGTTTTTTCTTATAAAGACTACTTATCCAAAATACCATCTTCTGATGCATCTCTTCATTTGAGGGGTAATTTGTCTTAAATATTTTATATTGAAAATGGGCCACACATTTTAATTTCTTAGCTTTTTGCTTTACTAATGGGTTTTACTTCGATGGTATGAGTTTATTTAAATTGGTTTGTGAGGAAGAAGTCAAAAATGAAACCTTGGTAAAATACATTTAGTCATTTGAATCTGGATAGTGCATCTGAAGTTGGATCCTTCTGGAAATCAAAATCTGATGCTAGTGAATTTGGTTGAAGTTTACCAAATTTTTAATCTAGTTATTTTGTTCAGGAACATGACTGAGTTCCAGGATTAACGTTAGTTACCCACTTGAAGCTGTACTCTGAATGGAGAAGGTGGCGAGTGTACAAAGTTTGTGGAGGAGGGCAAAGGTGATGGCTTCAATCTCCCCCAATATTTACCTGGAAAAAATTATAGCTAATTGAGACTAGGTGTTGGACAAGCAGACTCTTCCCCATTTAATTCTGAAGAGGAGCTTCCAGTATGCTACTTCCTGTTGTGAAACTCCTTGCCTTCTCTGGCCCTTCCTCTTACCTTTTTGGATTCTTCCATGGGATGTGGGCGTTGCTGGCAAGGCCAGCATTTGTTGCCCACCCCTAATTGCTCTTGAAGGTAGTGGTGAGTTGTCGCATGAACTGCTGCAGTCTATCTGGTGCGGGTTTAGGGAGGGAGTTCTAGGATTTTGGTCCAGTGACAGTGAAGGAACAGCAATATATTATCAAGTCATGCTGGTGTGTGACTTGGAGGGGAATTTGCAGGTGGCGGTGTTTCAATGCGTCTGCTGTCATTGTCCTTCTAGGTAGAAGAGTTTGTGGGTTTGCAAGGTGCTGTCGAAGGAGGCGTGGTGAGTTGCTGCAGTGCATCTTGTAGATGGTACACACTGCTGCCACTGTGCATCAGTGGTGGAGGGAGTGAATGTTCGCGGATGGGGTGCCGATCAAGCGGGCTGCTTTGTTTTTTATGGTGTAGAGCTTCCTGAGTGTTGGAGCTGCACTCTTCCAAGCAAGTGGAGATTATTCCATCATTCAATCCTGTTTACAACTATAGTATTATATTGATTTATGGTTTCTCAATTCAAAAAATAAACCAAAACCATAATTCCATTTTCAGAACAGAATAGTAGTCCTCTATATAGATGTCCCGTCTCCTTTCCTGGGTAGGGAAAACCTTTGTGTCACATATCTTCTGTTGTATCTCTTCATCTCTTACTTAATTACTTTGGGACATATTGTCAGGGTCCTTCATAAGTTTCTTTAAGAGAAATTGAAATTTGCTTTATTTATTTAGATTTGCTCCAGACAACTTCAACTGAGGGGACTACTCAAACTAAAATGGCAACCAATCCAGCTAAATTTCAGCTAACCCTTTGGAGATGGCCTGGTCGAGTGCCTCAGGATTATAGCAGCAGGTCATTAATACTAGACTACAATGATCTCTGGGAAGCCCACGTCTCAAATCTGTACATTGATGACTTGCTATGCTGTGTGAAAAAGTCTTTCCTAATCTTTATCACTTTAAAGTTTTTAATTTGTTACCCATGCTGCTTGGTTGCACTGCAGATTTTTAATTAACCTTTACTTGCATTTATATTGCACTTTTAGATCAATGCCCTAGGTGCTTCACAGAAGAGAAGCAGATTTTGAAAGCTTAGTCTTAAAAATTTGTTTTAAGCTAATTGTAGATGGGGAAGGAATACGAGAGATGATGGGGTTTGAGCAGTAAGTTCTGAAGACTGAGGCTGCCAAATGCTGTGCTATTGAAAATGGAGCAGAAGGAAGTTGGGGAGGGAGAAAACAGCCAGAGTAGGAGGACATCAGAGGGCATGTAAGGTTTGGTGAGGTGCACATTTTAAATCTGATCTGTTGGGAGATGGTCACAAAATAGGTCAGGGAGTCGAGGGTGATGGGCAAGCAGGGCTTACTGCCAGACAGGATGTTGAAGGTGGGGCTTTGAGTGATTTGTTTTACTGTTGAAAGCTTCTGATGCATTGAGGCTAAAATTCACTTGGACTAATTACTGTGCCACTTTTAATCGTAGATTTTGTTTGGTTAAATTCCATTAATTCTAATGTTATTTTACCATGGAATAACTTCTATTAACCAAAAATCAGTGTAGTGTTCTATGTTTTCTTTCTTTTCCTCCTTCCCAAATTCTATGAACTTATTTGAAGCCAATGCTTTGAACAAATTAGCCACAATTCAGCCATAAACTGGAATGTAAACTAGAAATTCGGCACAGTAATGAGGCATTTGTTCCCGATTGTCTCCCCTTCTTCCTTGAATGCAGTAACGATTAGATGGATAGGATTTCTAGCAGTCATAAGTAACATTCCCAAATGACCCCATTCTTTATATTGGAACACGACCAGTAAGCCATTGGCTGTGATGCGCAAACAGACAAATCAGAGCATGTCTTCATCTGATGGCCATGTATATGCTTTTTCCACCAAGGGTCTCTGGCTAATCAAAAATGGGAACCAATTTCGATATTATCCTAACTTGGAGACATTGAAGAAAATTACGTTGTCCTAAGTGCTGTGCCAGTTGCGTTTGAGCGTCTAATACTTTAGGTTTGTAAGTTTTAGTGTAATTGTGTTGTTCAATGGAAACCACTGATTAGCCACAGGTGGCTGTGGTGGCACTGTTTTAGCCAGATGCACTCATTTTAGTTGCAAATGTCTTGCATACACTCAGACATTACAGATAAAGAACTTAACATATGTATTTAACAAACATCAACACCATTCAGTTACCAAATAAGTAGAACACTGAATGATCAAAAAATACTTGTGCGTTCTGCTTTTCATCTTAACCATTTTACCAAGAAACACACCAAAATGTTTAAAGTACACATGCGTATATGGTATGAATGTGAGTGTTGAGGTCACATACCTAATGACTGAGTCTATTACTCATCGCTTCTCGGCCTTTTGGCTAAGATCAAGTGTAATATCTGTTCTTATCAGTACTTACTTGGCAGAGAAGAGACCATGATCATTGCCTTTTGATCCTGGTTAGGCTTTGAGTAAAATGGCTATAACCAATCTTCGAGCTTCAGGCCAGGGAGTGCGGAACACCGTTCGGGTGGTTGTGAATGACGAGCAAGGAAATGCACCAGTCGATCGCACCTTCTTCATCAAGAAAATCCTCCTCGATTGCTGTGGATTTCAAGCTACGGACATCTGCCTGCAGGATTTCCCCAGCAGTGGATATTTCGATGTGACGTTCAAGAATGTGGCGGGATGCATCAAGTTCCTGAAGGTGTTCAAGGAGAAAAGGGATCGGGCGCCGCTGTCGATCCTCACAGTGGAGCCGCTCTTCACGCTTCCATCACAACGTGACCGGGTGGTGACGATTCACCTCTACAACCCCCATGTTGGGATGTACTCACCTTTCTCGCCAGGTACGTCGAGGTGGCCGGCAGCAGCACTGATGTCAAGGACCCCTTTGGGATTTGGACCAGCAAGCGGCAGACCTTGAAGGTCGATGTCAGTGGAGCCATTATCCACCCTCCCTCCAGCTTCGCTATCGGGGGAAGTCGAGGCTTCTTGGTCTACGCTGGGCAGCCCAGAGTTTGTCGCACCTGTGGCAAGTCTAGTCACGTGGCAGCTAACTGCAGCACGGTTGTTTGCAAGAACTGCAAGGAGGAAGGCCATCAGACCAAGGACTGTAAGCAAACTAAGTGTTGCAACTTGTGCGGTGCGGCAGGCCGCACAAAACCTGCCCCAAAAAACCTGCCCCAAACGCTGCCTCAGTTATGCTCAGGTGGCAAGGTCCAAGGAAGGGCCGGGAGAAGGTTCGACGAAGGCGTCCGGTGCTGGAAAGAAGACCAGCAACCTTCTCCGCAGTGAGGAACTTCTACCTGAGAAGGAGAAGAAAGGGGAGGCAGCTGAAACCAGCGACCCAGCACCTACCCTGCGCCCGGAAACCCCTCCTCCACAGACAGAATCAATGGAGGAGGAGGCAGCAGATGGACAAACAAGTCAGTGGCAAGTGGTACAAAGGAGAACCACAAAGAAAAGACCTCCAAAAGCGGAACAGGCCACCACCCAAACCAGTGGCAAGAGGAGGTTACCGTCTGAGACAGACTACAGCAGCTCCTCATCACTGGACGAGGAAGTTTTGGAACGACGGCCCCGTCAAAAGAGGCGGCAGAACTCAAAGGAGCTGGAAGATAAAACCCCCCAGCCCCCGGGCATTGGAAGCTGTGATGGGCCTGGCGTGCCCCAACCCCAAAGCGCCACACCGAACGACATGGCCAGCGCATCCCAGCTCCGGGACACCGAGAGCAAAGACACGTCTGGCGCACCTCAGCTCCGGGAAGCCGGGAGCAGTGATGTTTTCGAGGAGGAACAGAGGGAAACAGCAGAGATCAATCCAATCCTTGCTGCCTACAAGACCCCCTCCCCCCCCCCCCCCCCCCGATATCACCCCAGCAGAACAAACCCTGCATGAAAAACCAGGAGGGGTTTCTGAGCCCAACTAATGTGAAACAGCTTGCGCACACTATGGGTATGCAGGAACATCCCGAAGGACTGGGACTAGCAAGGACCAAATGGTATGGGAAGCCCAACTAATTAAAAATAAATGGGTATAAGGATTGCTTCCATTAATGTGCGTAGCATTAAATCCACTGCGCAATGTGTTTCAACCTTGGATTACCTCGCCAAGGTCAAAGCCGACCTCCTGTTTCTGCAGGAGTGTGGAATTCCACACCTCAGCACCTACAAGCAGTGGTCGCGATGGTGGTCCCACGGGCCATCGATCTGGTCAGGGGGTTATGATTGCTGTTCCTCAGTCCTGGGTATTCTGCTGCGGGGAGGTAACTTCACCATCTCCGAAGTTAAGGAGGTGGTGGGCGGTCGCCTCCTCGTAGCAGACGTAATGTACAACAATGCTCCGCTCCAGTTGATCAACGTGTACGCCCTGGTTCAATGCAGCGAGCGGCTGACCGTCTTCCAGCAGCTCCCACTGCTGCTGGCGACGTCCAGGCCGGTCATCCTAGGCGGTGACTTCAACTGCATCATCGATGCAGCTGGACGATCCGGCAGAGACGACAGCAAACTGGACGCTACATCCAGATTCCTAATAGAAACAATTAAAGATGCCAAACTGCACGACATCTTCAGCAAACCTGCAGACGGAGCGCAGTGTAGATACACCTGGTCAAGATCGGACGGGTGTGCCCATTCCAGGACTGACTTCCTGTTTGTGTCCCGTGCTGTCACAGTCGGATCCACCGACGTCAAGCCGGTGTTCTCCGACCACTGCCTCTGACTGGCCGACTGTCACTTACAGGATGACCAGTCGGCTGGCAGGGGGACGTGGAAGCTCAATGCTACACTGCTAAACTCAGAGAACGTTGAGGAACTCAAAAGGGATTACAAAGGTTGGAGGACTGTGAAACCCCTCTGAGTCTCCAGTTCACTGGTGGGAAGCGATCAAGGTGAACATCAAGAGATTCTTTATCCTCACAGGTGTTCAGAGGGCGAGAGAGAGACAGGGAAATGTCCCGACTCCAGAAAAGTATGCAAAATTTGCTCCGGCTGCAGTCGATGGGGGTCATGGTCAAGGAGGACCTCCAAGAGGTGAAGAGCCAGCAGGCCTCGCTCTTTGCCATGGAGGCCTCCAAGATTATCTTCCAGTCCAGAGTCCGCTCCATTGAGCAGGATGAGACATGCTCGCGTTACTTATTCCAAAAGGTACAGAGAGAGAGCTCTGTTATCAGCAGCCTGAAGGAAGAGGATGGCTTGGTAACATCTTCACAGTCCGACATACTAAGGATCAGCAAATTCTTTTATGCTGGGCTGTATGACGTGAAGCCCACAGACAGCAGAACCTCCCAGTCCTTCCTGTCATCTATCACAGAGGTCTTGGATGACAGCACGAGGGAGAGACTGGACAAGTTGCCAACTCTGGACGTGCTGACAAAGGCCGTAGAGTCCTTCGAGACGAGTAAAACTCCCGGAAGCGATGGCTTACCGGTCGAGTTGTATTCGGCCCTGTGGGACTAGATCGGCCCGCACCTGCTGGAAGTATACGAGAGTATGCTCCTGGCCGGCAGCATGTCAGAATCCATGAGGAAAGGCATCAGCCTCATCTACAAGGGGAAGGGGGAGAGGGCAGAAATCAGAAATTGGCAGCCCATCTCACTGCTTAATGTTGACTACAAGATTCTGGCCAAAGTCATAGCCAGTCAAGTCAAGTCTGCTCTGGAGTTGGTGATTCACCCTGATCAGAGCTGTACTGTATCCGGCAGGAAGATCTCTGATAGTCTCGCGCTACTCAGGGATACGATTGCCTATGTATGGGACAGGAGGGTGGACGCCTGCCTCATCAGCCTGGACCAGGAGAAGGCTTTTCACAGGATATCGCACACCTACATGATGGACGTGCTTTCCAAAATGGGGTTTGGGGAGGGAATCTGCAATTGGATCAAACTGCTTTACACAAACATCAGTAGCGCAGTCTCAATAAATGGGTGGGAATCGGAAAGTTTCCCGATCCAATCTGGAGTCAGACAGGGCTGTCCTCTCTCCCCTGTCTTGTTTGTTTGCTGTATTGAACCCTTTGAGTCTATTAGGAAGGATGCGAGCATTAAGAGGGGTGACAATCCCAGGCAGCGGAGGCACTCAGGTTAAAACCTCCCTGTACATGGATGACGTCGCCGTCTTCTGCTCGGATCCGCTGTCTGTGCGCAGACTGATGAGCATCTGCGACCAGTTCGAACTGGCCTCGGGAGCCAAAGTTAACCACGGCAAGAGCGAGGCCATGTTCTTTGGGAACTGGGCTGACTGATCCTTTGTCCCCTTCATCGTCAGGTCAGACTACCTGAAGGTGCTGGGGATATGGTTCGGAAGGGCTGACGCGTGCACCAAAACCTGGGAGGAGCGAGTAGCCAAGGTACAACACAAGCTGAGAATGTGGGGGCAGCGATCTCTCTCCATTGTGGGTAAGAACCTGGTCATCAGGTGCGAGGCGCTCACGTTGTTGCTGTACGTGGTGCAGGTCTGGCCCATACCCCACTCTTGCGCTGTGGCGGTCACCCAAGCCATTTTGAGCTTCATCTGAGGATCCAAAATGGACCGGGTCCGGAGGGACACAATGTTCAAACCTCTGGATAAGGGCGGGAAAAATGTACCAAACGTGGCCCTCATCCTGATGACTACCTTCGTGTGCGGCTGCATCAAGCTGTGTGTAGACCTCCAGTACGCAAACTCCAAGGGTCACTACTTGCTGAGGTTCTATCTGTCCCCGGTGTTGCGAAGGATGGGCCTGGTCACATTGCCGCGGAATGCTCCATCCAGTTGGACCATGCCGTACCACCTATCCTTCGTGGAGCAGTTTCTGAGGGAAAACACCTCTGACCACCGATCCATCAGGCAGTGGTCTGCACGGAATGTCCTCAAGGCCCTATGGGAAAAGGAGACGGTGGATCCTGTCGGATGGTTCCCCGAGCAGACCGTCAAAGTCATTTGGCAGAATGCCTCATCACCAGAACTTTCAAACAAGCACCAAGATGTAGCTTGGCTGGTGGTGAGAAGAGCCCTCCCTGTCAGATCCTTCCTGCACGCCCGAAGTCTCGCCCCCTCCGCACAATGCCCCCGCGGTGGCTGTGGTGGGGAAGAGACGGTTGCCCACCTCCTTCTGGAATGTGGCTTTGCAAAGCAGGTGTGGAAAGAGATGCAGTGGTTTTTGTCGAGGTTCATCCCAAGCAGCTCTGTAACACAGGAGTCTGTGCTCTATGGGCTGTTCCCAGGGACGCACACCGAGACAAACATCAACTGCTGCTGGAGGTCTATCAATTCGATGAAAGACGCCCTTTGGTCTGCCCGAAACATGCTGGTCTTCCAGCGCAAACAGTTGTCCACGACCGTATGTTGCAGACTGGCACATTCCAAGGTCCAGGACTACGTGCTGAGGGACGAACTAAAGCTTGGGGCAGCCGCAGCAAAGGCTCAATGGGGAAAGACCACTGTGTAAGGTCCCCCCACCAAGCTGAACGGAAAGGCTGGATCCATGGAAAACCCCTCAACTGTACTGGGAAATTTTGTCTGCTGTAAAATGTAAAAATGCATCTGGCATGAGAAATGAAATGGAAGGGTTGTGAGGCAACTCATGATTGTATTGAAGGAAACTGATCTCCCTTGCACTGTTTGTATTTTTTGACTTGGTGCTGTTTGAAACTGTTCGGTAATGTATTTTTTACAGATCTTTTATGAATAAAGTATATTTTGGAAATAAAAAAAAATTACTCTTTTTATTCGCTAATCAAAAGTGCAGTTGGCCACATCTGGATTCCCAATTAACCACATGTGGCTAACAATACTGGTGTAATTCTAGATGTTATACTTGCCCACTGAGTCGGCAGGAGATTTGAACCCTTCCATCCAATTTGAATGTAACATAAATGGTGCAATTAATTCCATGTGAGACTTAAAAGTATCTGTTTATGCGAAGGTTTTGAGTGTCCATCACACTTCAAATGTCACAATGTGTGAAATACTAACCAATCAAACAATCTGAAAAAGCTTGAGAAAGAATTGTTAGTTTACCTTGTTAATGGCCTAGACAGATTAAGACAATGATCAGGGCCATGCAGTTCCCAATACAGAGAGACTTTCAAAAGCCATAAGACTTACTTTAGATTCTCCCACAGGGAGTATGAGTTTTGTTCTTCGGGACGGCCCAAGTTAAAGCTAAACATTGATGCACTAATTGTCGCATTAAGGGGCATGATCTGGGATCTCTGGAAAGTGTCAAAGGGCCATTAAATATTTGTAGCTAGGCTGCTAAGGATTGCTTTAGTTTACTGATCAGTACAACAAATTGACTCAAATCTGGAATTAGTGGGTATCCAAAATTCATTTACAATGCCTGCATTTTCACCCTCCCTTTAAAATTATTACCGTTGAATTGAATTAAATGGCTGAATAACTCGTGCTTTAAAAGTAAAGAGTTGTTAAACTTCCTGGAAAATCTTTGTGTAGAGTATTTATATGGTATGGAAATGTTTTCATAAAATTTTCTAAAATAAATTTTGTTCTGACGTTTACAGGTGAAATAGTCTGGTCACTAGGCAACAATGCCATTTCCATTTGGCAAGTCCCATAAGTCTCCAGCAGACATTGTGAAAAATCTGAAGGAGAGCATGGCAGTATTGGAAAAACAAGATATCTCTGACAAAAAGGCAGAAAAGGTACAGTACCATAAACCTGTAAATTGACTTCATAATCTTTCTCTTTTTAATCAAGTACAGAATGAGAACTTCAATAACTTTTGTCTGCTAATTTCATTTATGCACTTTCTGTAGCACCTACAAATGTACATAACTTGCTGTTGAACTTCTACGGTAGAAACTTCTTGAAGTTGTAAAGGCTATTTGATATTAAAAGAAATGAAAACAATGCTCAATTTAATGCTTTATTAACTGTACAGTTTTTGTCTAAAATTCAGTCCAGCTATTTGTACTTGTTTCTCTGATTTTCGTAAAATAAACTAGTGGTATTTGGATATATGTCTTGTTGAGCTTGGGCGAAATATGGAAGTTATGATCTGAACAGTTGCATTACATGTTGTACAATTAAGGAACATGCAATTTTCCAATCACTACAGTAGTTAAACATAGGATTCTAGTGCAATGTGCAAGTTCTTGTAACTGTTCAGGACATTTTAGACCAAATCCATATGCTAAACTTTTTTGGGAACCTCCAACCATTTTAAACAGAATAAACCTATGTATGGATATTTTGATATCACCAGTCAGGTTGTCAATAGTCACAACTTGGTAATATTTTTGGGAACAGCTGAATTTTTAATCCCAATGCTATATTGATATCCTTCATATTTAATGCATATGACATGTTGAACTGGCTTTCATCTGTCTTCCTACTGCCTCTATGCCTGACAGGTGCAGTATCATGGTGATTATATTACTGCACTAATAACCAAGAGGCCTGGATTAATACAGTCCAGTTAATTAATGGTAAAAACTCAATTAATTCACTAATATCCTATAGAGAAGCAAACCTGCCATCTTTACCCAATCTTTACCTATATGTGACTCCAGAACTGGAGCAATGTGTTTGACCCTTAACTTGCAAGTCATTTAGTTATATGAAGCCACTACAAACTGCACAAAAAATAAAATGCGACAGCCAACCTGGCACCCACTTGGGCATCAGATTCAAATTCAGGAAAGGCAGTTCTAGCCCATTAGACCTTGAAGGACATAGCTGCCAGACTGGGCTTGCTATGTGAGAGAACCAACATGAGGGAAAAAACTACTTTACCTAATCCTCACCAGTCTACTTGTTATAGGCACATTTGCACATGACAGTATTGATAGGAGGACCAGTGCACAGTCCTTATGGAGACGAAGGCATATCTTCACACAAAGGACACCCTCCGTTATGTTCATAACTGTATCACTGTACTAAATGCAATAGATTCAGTGCAGTAGCTCAAAACTGAGCATCCATGAGTCCCTGTGAGCTATTAGCAGTACAGAATTGCATTTCATCATTCTCTAACCTCATGACCCAACATATTCCTGGTTTAATGAGGAAAATAGAAGAGCATACTGGGAGAAGCACCATACACACCTGAAAATTAGATGCTTGGTGAAGCTGTAAGGCAGGGCACATGCACGCTAAACAATGAAAGCAGCTTGCGATAGAAAAAGCCAAGTGGTGTCTCAACCAACAGCTCAGAATAGATCAAAGCTGTGCAGTCCTGCTACGTCCAGTTGTGAATGGTGACGGGGAATTTAAAAAAAAACTAAAGGGAGAAGGAAGCTTCATGGACATACACATTTCCAATAATGGCAGAGACCAACATGTGAGTGCAAAAGTCAAGGCTGAAGTATTTGCAATCATAGAACATACATAGAACAGTACAGGCCATTCGACCAGGCAGCATCCTGGTAAATCTCCTCTGCACCCTCTCTAAAGCTTCCACATCCTTCCTATAATGAGGCGACCAGAACTGAACACAATATTCCAAGTGTGGTCTAACCAGGGCTTTATAGAGCTGCAGCATAACCTCGCGGCTCTTAAACTCAATCCCCCTGTGAATGAAAGCCAACGCACCATACGCCGCCTTAACCCTATCAACTTGGATAGCAACTTTGAGGGATCTATGGACGTGGACCCCAAGATCCCTATGTTCCTCCACACTGCCAAGAATCCTGTCTTTAAGCCTGTATTCTGCATTCAAATTCGACCTTCCAAAATGAATCACTTCACACTTTTCCAGGTTGAACTCCATCTGCCACTTCTCAGCCCAGCTCTGCATCCTGTCAATGTCCCGTTGCAACCTACAACAGCCGTCCACACTATCCACAACTCCAGCAACCTTTGTGTCATCGGCAAACTTACTAACCCAACCTTCCACTTCCTCATCCAAGTCATTTATAAAAATCACAGAGCAGAGGTCCCAGAACAGATCCCCTGCGGAACACCACTGGTCACCGAGCTCCAGGCTGAATACTTTCCATCTACTACCACCCTTTGTCTCCAAGGGCCAGCCAATTCTGTATCCAGACAGCCAAATTTCCCTGTATCCCATGCCTCCTTACTTTCTGAATGAGCCTACCATGGGGAACCTTATCAAACGCCTTGCTAAAATCCATATACACCACATCCACTGCTCTTCCTTAATCAATGTGTTTTGTCACATCCTCAAAGAATTCAATAAGGCTTGTGAGGCATGACCTGCCCCTCACAAAGCCATGCTGACTATCTCTAATCAAACTATGCTTTTCCAAATAATCATAAATCCTGTCTCTCAGAATCCTCTCCAATAATTTGCCCACCACCGACGTAAGACTGACTGGTCTGTAATTCCCAGGATTATCCTATTCCCTTTCTTGACCAAGGGAATAACATTTGCCACCCTCCAATCATCTGGTACTACTCCAGTGGACAGTGAGGACGTAAAGATCATCGCCAAAGGCACGGAAATCTCTTCCCTCGCTTCCCGTAATAACCTTGGGTATATCCCGAGTTGCCCTGGGGACTTTATCTATCTTCATGTCTTTCAAAATTTCCAGCACATCCTCCTTCTTAACATCAACCTGTTCGAGCATATCAGCCTGTTTCACGCTGTCCTCAAACGACAAGGTCCCTCTCACTAGCGAATACTGAAGCAAAGTATTCATTAAGGACCTCTCCTACCTCCTCCGACTCCAGGCACAAGTTCCCTCCACTATCCCTGATCAGCCCTACCCTCACTCTGGCCATCCTCTTGTTCCTCACATAAGTGTAGAATGCCTTGGGATTTTCCTTAATCCTACCCGCCAGGACTTTTTCATGTCCCCTTCTAGCTCTCCTAAGTCCATTCTTCAGTTCCTTCCTGGCTACCTTGTACCCCTCTAGAGCCCTGTCTGATCCTTGCTTCCTCAACCTTAAGTAAGCTTCCTTCTTCCTCTTGACTAGCTGTTCCACATCTCTTGTCATCCAAGGTTCCTTCACCCTACCATCCCTTCCTTGCCTCATCGGGACAAATCTATCCAGCAGTCGCAGCAACTGCTCCCTAAACAACCTCCACATTTCTGTCGTGCATTTCTCTGAGAACATCTGTTCATAATTTAAGCTCCCCAGTTCCTGCCTAATAGCATTGTAATTCCCCCTCCCCCAATTAAATATTTTCCCATCCCGTCTGCTCCTATCCCTCTCCATGACTATAGTGAAGGTCAGGGAGTTGTGATCACTATCACCAAAATGCTCTCCCACTGAGAGATCTCCCACCGAGAGATCTGCCACCTGGCCTGGTTCGTTGCCAAGCACCAAATCCAACATAGCCTCCCCTCTAGTTGGCCTATCTACATATTGAGTCAGGAAACTTTCTTGGACACACCTGACAAAATCTGCTCCATCCAAACTATTTGCACTAAGGAGGTTCCAATCAATATTAGGGAAGTTGAAGTCACCCATGACAACAACCCTGTTACTTCTGCACCTTTCCAAAATCTGCCTCCCAATCTGTTCCTCCGTGTCTCTGTTGCTATTGGGGAGTCGAAAGAAAACTCCCAATAAAGTGACTGCTCCTTTCCTGTTTCTGACTTCCACCCATACTGACTCAGTAGACAAACCCTTCTTAACGACCTCCCTTTCTGCAGCTGTGATACTATCCCTGATTAGCAATGCCACTCCCCCACCTTTTTTCCCTCCCTCCCTATTCCTTTTGAAACATCTAAACCCCGGAACATCCAACATCCATTCCTGCCCCTGTGATATCCAAGTCTCCGTGATGGCCACAACATCGTAGCTCCAAGTACTGATCCATGCTCTAAGTTCATCACCCTTATTCCTGACACTTCTTGTGTTAAAATAGACACACTTCATCCCATCATACTGGCTGCAACTTTGCCCTGTCAACTGTCTAACCTTCCTCACAGACTCTCTGCACTCTGTATCTGCCTGTTCAACAGCGACCCCATCCACTGATCCGCAGCTCCGGTTCCCATCCCCCTGCCAAACTAGTTTAAACCCTCCCGAAGAGCTCTAGCAAACTTCCTGCCCAGGATATTGGTGCCCCTCCAGTTCAGATGCAACCCGTCCTTTTTGTACAGGTCCCACCTTCCCCAGAAGGTATCTCAATGATCCACATTTCTGAAGCCCTCCCTCCTACACCAGCTCTGTAGCCACGTGTTCAGCTGCACTCGCTGTCTGTTTCTAGCCTCACTAGCACGTGGCACTGGTATCAATCCTGAGATTACTACTCTGCTCGTCCTGCCTTTTAGCTTCCAACCTAACTCCCTATATTTGCTTTTTAGGTCCTCATCCTTTTTCCTAGCTATGTCATTGGTATCGATGTGTACCATGACTTCTGGCTGCTCCCCCTCCCCCTTAAGAATCCTGTAGACTCGATCCGCGACATCCCTGACCCTGGCACCCGGGAGGCAACATACCATCCGGGAGTCTCGTTCGCGACCACAGAATCTCCTGTCTGTTCCTCTAACCATTGAATCTCCTATCACTATCGCTCTCCTATTCTCCCCCCTTCCCGTCTGAGCCACAGAGCCAGGCTCAGTGCCAGAGACCTGGCCGCTGTGGCTTTCCCCTGGTAGGTCGTTCCCCCCCCCCCCCCCCCAAACCATATCCAAAACGGTATACTTATTATTGAGGGGAACGGCCATAGGGGATCCCTGCACTATGTGCCTATTCCCTTTCCCTCCCCTGACGGTCACCCAGCTACCTTTATCCTGTAACTTAGGTGTCACTACTTCCCTATAACTGCTCTCTATCACCCCCTCAGCCTCCCGAATGATCCGAAGTTCATCCAGCTCCAGTTCCCTAACGCGGTCTGTGAGGAGCTGGAGTTGGGTGCACTTCTCGCAGGTGAAGTCAGCAGGGACACAAGTGGTGACCCTTACCTCCCACATCCTGCAAGAGGAGCATGCAACTGCCCTAGCTTCCATCCCCTCTGCTCTAAATTGACAAAAGAGATTTAAAAAATAAAGGAAAACCTTACCTTACCAAACCCTCCACACAAGAGTCCTTTTTTTTGGTTAGAGGAGGAGGATGGGTGGGAGACACTACATGTGTAGTGTTTCGGGTTTAGCCACTGCCCGAATATTTAAGTTCACTTACCCAGCAGTCCCCATGTCCGCGTCCACCGAATCACGAGGTAAGTACTTTATAGCTCAACTTACCCTCCCGGCTGCCCCCTGGCTCGCGCGCTCACTGCTCCCGCTGCTCAAAGCTAGAAGTGCTAAGTGGATGATCCATCTCTGTCTGCTCCTAAGGCTCCATCTATCATGAAAGCCAGTCTTCAGCCAGTTCAATTCACTCCAAGTGATATAAAGAAATAGCTGAGTTCACTGAACATATACAATAACCTGGCTGTAATGCTGAAGACGTGCTCCAGATCTAATTGTGCCTCTAGCCAAGCTATTCCAGTACAGCTATAACACTGAGATCTACCTGACGCAGTGGAAAATTGCCCAGGTATGTCATGTCCACAAAAAGCAGGTCGCATCCAATCTGGTCAGTTACCCTCCCACATCAGCCTACTCCCAATCATTAACAAAGTGATGGAAGTTGCTGTTGTCGGCACTATCAAGCGTCACTTATTCACCAATAACATGCCCACTGAAGGTAAGTTTTTGGCTCTGACAGAACTAGAACATTAGAAATAGGAGCAAGAGTTGGCCATATGGCTCATTGAGTCTGCTTCACCATTCAATAGATCATGGCTGAGCTTTAACCTCAACTCCTCTTTCACACCCAATTCCCTTACAAGAATCTGTCGGTCTCTGTCTTGAATATACTGGATGACTGAAATTCTCTAAGGCTGAGGATGATCAAAAATTCGCAACCCTCTGTGAAGACATTTTTCCTCATCGCGGTCCTAAATGGCTGACTCCTTATCTTGAGACGATTCCGCCTAGTTCTAAACTCTCCAGCAATGGGAAACATCCTTTCAGCAGCTACCCTTTCATAGTATGCTGGAAATAGTCAGGTCAGGCAGCATCTGTGGAGAGCGAAGCAGAGTTAACGTCTCAGGTTTGTGACCTTTTTTCAGAACTTAAACCTGAAATGTTAACTCTGCCTGAGCTGCTGAGTATTTCCAACATTCTGTTTTTATTTCAGATTTCCAGCATCTGCAGTATTTTGCTTTTATTTTACCTTTTCGTAGTGTCAGCTGTGGCTCAGTTGGTAGCACTTCCACTTCTAAGTCAGAAGGTTGTGGGTTCAAGTCCCACTCCTGCATTTGAGCACAAAAATCTAAACTGACAATCCAGTGCAGGACTGAGGGGGTGCTGTCTCTTGGATGAGAAGTTCAAACTGAAGCCCTATCAGTGCTTCTCAGGTGGATGTAAAACATCTGAGGGCACTATTTCGAAGAAGAGCCAGGGAAGTTATACATGTTCAGCCAATATTTATCCCTCATGGGCGGCACAGTGGCGCAGTGGTTAGCACCGCAGCCTCACAGCTCCAGCGACCCGGGTTCAATTCTGGGTACTGTCTGTGTGGAGTTTGCAAGTTCTCCCTGTGTCTGCGTGGGTTTCCTCCGGGTGCTCTGGTTTCCTCCCACATGCCAAAGACTTGCAGGTTGATAGGTAAATTGGCCATTATAAATTGCCCCTAGTATAGGTAGGTGGTAGGAAAATATAGGGACAGGTGAGGATGTGGTAGGAATATGGAATTAGTGTAGGATTAGTATACATGGGTGGTTGATGGTCGGCACAGACTCGGTGGGCCGAAGGGCCTGTTTCAGTGTTGTATCTCTAAATAAAAAAATAAAATAAAAATTAACATCACATAATAGTACAAATCACTTAAGTTCCTCATTCTCATCGGACCTTTGATTCCTCACTATTTCTGGTATGTTTTTCATGTCTTCTACTGTGAAGAGAGATGCAAAATATTTGTTTAATGTCTGCCATTTCCTTATTATTGTGGACACACGAACTAGGAGCAGGAGTAGCCTATTCGGCCCCTCGAGCCTATTGCATCATTCTATAAGATTATGGCTGATCGGTTTGTGGACCGAACTCCACTTTCCTGCCTATTCCCGATAACCTTTGACTCCCTTGTTTGTCAAGAATCTGTCTATCTCTGCCTTAACATTCAATAACCCTGCCTGCACCACTCTCCAGGGAAGAGAGAGTTCCTCAGAGAAAAAAATCTCCTAATTTCTCATTTTTAAACAGTGCCCCTAGTATTAGTCTCTCCCACAAGGGGAAACATCATTTCAACATCCACCCTGTCAAGTCCCTTCAGGATCTTGTGTTTCAGTATCACCTCTCATCCTTCTAAACTCCAATGAATACAGACCCAACTTGTCCAACCTTTCCTCGTAAGATAACACACTCATCCCAGGAATCAGTATAGTGAACCTTCTCTAAATTGCTTCCAATGGAATTAGATCCTTTCTTAAGTAAGGAGCCCAAAACTGTACACAATACTCTAGATATGGTCTCACTAATGCCCTGTCCAACTTTAGCAAAACATCTCTACTTTTATAATATAAAAGCAAAATACTGCGGATGCTGGAAATCTGAAATAAAAACAAGAAATGCTGGAACCACTCAGCAGGTCTGGCAGCAGTGGAAAGAGAAGCAGAGTTCATGTTTCGGGTCAGTGACCCTTCTTCGGAACTTTTATACTTTCTACTCTCTACTTTTATATTCCATTCCCCTTAGAATAAACAACAACATTGCATTTGCCGCCTTAATCACTTGCCAGTCCTCTGCATCTCAGTTTTGCTGTTGCTCTCCATTTAAATAATATGTTGATTTTCTATTCTTCCAGCCAAAGTGGACAAGTTCACACTTTCCCACATTATACTCCATCTGCCAAACCTTTGCCCACTCACTTAACCTCTGTGTATCTTTTTGCGACGCCTCATGTCCTCTTGACAACTTACTCATTGGCAAGTTTAACAACCATAAATTCTGTCCCTTCATCCAAGTCATTGATCTGGATTGTTAATAGTCGACGCCCCAGCACTGATCACTGTGGCACTCCACTATTTACAGCTTGCCAACCTGAAATCGACCCATTTTTGCCTACTCTGGGCAGCGCAGTGGTTAGCACCGCAGTCTCTCAGCTCCAGGGACCCGGGTTCGATTCTGGGTACTGCCTGTGCGGAGTTTGCAAGTTCTCCCTGTGACCGCATGGGTTTTCGCTGGGTGCTCTGGTTTCCTCCCACAGCCAAAGACTTGCAGGTTGATAGGTAAATTGGCCATTGTAAATTGCCCCTAGTGTAGGTAGGTGGTAGGGAATATGGGATTACTGTAGGGTTAGTATAAATGGGTGGTTGTTGGTCGGCACAGACTCAGTGGGCCGAAGGGCCTGTTTCAGTGCTGTATCACAAAATAAATAAATAAATAAAAATAAAATAAATAAATAAATAGCCAATCCTCTATCCATGCTAATATGTTACCCCCCTATACTATGGGCTCTTATTTTGTTTAGTAACCTTTGGTGTGGCGCCTTGTCAAATGCTTTCTGGAAATCCAAGTTCACCACATCCACAGGTTCCCCTTTATCCACTTTGCTTGTTACTTCCTCAAAGAACTCGTATAAATTAGTCAAACACGATTTCCTTTCACAAAACCATGTTGACTCTGCCTGATTGCATTGAGATTTTCTAAATGACCTGCTGTAACCTCCTAATGATATGAAAAATGCTGGAATCTATGACAGGTGTTGAGCTAACTGCCCTGTAGTTTCCTGCTCTGTCGGCTTCCTTTCTTGAATAGCGGAGTTAAATTTGCCATTTTCCAATCTGATGCGACCTTCCTGAATCTATATAATTTTGAAAAATTAAAACCAATGCATCCACTATCTCAGCAGCCACTTCTTTTAAGATTCTAGGATGAAGCCCATCAGGACCTGGGGACTTGTCAGCTTTTAGTTGTAATAATTTTCTCAGTACCCTTTTTTTGGTGATGGTAATTTTAAGTTCCTCCCTCTCTCTCAACTCGTGATTCACAATTATTTCCGGGATGTTATTTGTATTCTCTACAGTGAGGACCGATGCAAAAAATCTGTTCAATCCCTCCTCCATTTCCTTATTTTCCATTATAAACTCCCCAGACACACTCTCTAGAGGACCAACACTCACTTTACTTATTTTTTTCCTTTTTAAATACCCATTCTCATTTCTCCTGTCTCAACCTTTAATGGACCATGTTTACTTTTGCTCTCTTTATATACTTGTAGAAGTTCTTAGAACCTGTTCTGTTTATTGCTGATTTACTCTCATTGTTTTCTCGCTCAGTTTTTTTGGTCATCCTTGCTGGTTTCCAAACCTTTCCCAATCTTCAGGTTTGCTACTCTTGGCAGCATTATAAGCCTCCTCTTAATCTAATACTATCCTAACCCCTCTCTGTAGCCACAGACGGATCACTTTTTGCATAGAGTTTTTATTTCTCAATTGAATGTATATACGTTGAGAATCTGGAAATATTTCATTAAATGTTGGCCATTGCTTATTGCCATCATACCTTTTAACCTGATTTCCCAATTCACTTTAGCCAACTTGACCTTCGTACCTATGTAATTCGCTTTATTTAAGTTTTAAGAGTCTGGTTTTGGACTTAAGTATGTCAGTCTAAAACTCTGTTAAATTCAACATATCACTTTTCCCCAGAGAATCTCTTACTGTGAGAATATTAGTTGACCACTCAGCTCCAGACCTCATTACAGACTTCGTCTAAACATGGACAAAAGAACTAAATTGCAGAGGTGAGAGCGACTGTCCTTAACATCAAAGTAGCATTTGATTGTGTGGCACCAAGTAGTCCCAGCAAAATTGAAGTCAATGGGAATCGGGGAAAACTCTCCACTGGCTGAAATCATACCTAGCACAGAAGGGTATTGTATGGTTATTGGAGGTCAATCATCACAGTGCCAGGACAGGGCTGCAGGAGTTCCTCAGGGCTGTGTCTTCGGCCTAAACATCTTCAAGTGCTTTATGAATGACCTTCCCTCCATCATAAGGTCAGAAATGGGGATACTTGCTGATGATTGCACATTGTTCAGTTCCATTCGCAGTTACTTTTATTGAAGCAGTTCATGCCCACATGCAGTAAGGTCTGGACAATATCCAGGCTTGGGCTGTGAGATTCATGTCGCAAAAGTGCCAGGCAACGACCATCTTGAATATAGAGTCTAGCCGCCACCTCATGATATTCAATGCCATTAATATTGTTGAATCTCTCCCATTATCAGTATCCTGGGGGTCACCATTGACCATTAACTGGACCAGCCATACAAATACTGTGGCTACAAGAGCAGGTCAGAGGCTGGGTATTCTGTGATGAATGACTTGCCTTCTCACACCCCAAAGCTTTTCTACTACCTACAAGGCACAAGTCAGGAGTGTGATGGAATGCTCTCCACTTCCCTGGATAAGTGCAGCTTCAACAACACTGAAGTTCAACATCATCCAGGACAAAGCAGCCTCCTTGATCAGCATTCCATCCACCACAACACCGTGTGGCTGCAATGTGTACCATCCCCAAGATGCACTGCAGCAACTTGCCAAAGCTCATTTGATAACACCTCCCAAACCTGTGACCTCTAACATCTAGAAGGACCAGGGCAGTAAGTGTACGGGAATGGCAGCAGCTGCATTTACCCCTGCTGGTCAGACATCAACCTGTATTTTAAATATATCGCTATTCCTTCATTCCTGCTTGGTCAAGATCCCTACTTAACAGCACTGTGGGAATACCTTCACACGGACTGCAGTAGTTCAAGAAGGCAGCTCACTATCGCCTTCTCAAGGGCAGTTAATAATGGGTAATAAATCCTGGCTTTGCCAGTGATGCAAAATTCCCATGAATGAATGAATGAATTAAAAATAGATTGGGAGATATACTAGTAGATTTAATCTCCAAGTGGTTTGGTTAGTTGTCACTTGTTATCTACCTTTTTTGCTTAATGGGGGTGCAGAATGGAGCAATATTTTCATTTCTGGGGAGGAGAGGGCAGGTGTGGAGACCATAGTACAATTGGAGTCTCACCCAGGCCATAGTATGATTATTCAGTTCTTTTACCATCTCTGAAATTGCAAATGCAACTGCGTGTGAATTTGGCCACAGACCTTTCCAAATCCTTTTGGTGCCAACAGTTTGGAGGTAATGACAGAAGCTTGTTCTTCAGGATGGTTTTTCTTTGCTCTGTCAGAAGTACAGGTTGTTCATATTGTAGAGTTGCCCAGGGCAGAATTATTGCAGTCGAAACAAACTGCATTATAAAGAAGGCATATTTGATCTATCCATGACTTGACTGCTTGATGGTGCCAAATTAGAAACTGTTAGATTCCCAAGCACAAACATCCTTCACCTTGATGAATACAATTTTAAAAAAGTGGCAATTATATTTAGATTAACATGCTTAAAACCAATTTCAAGTAAGGTAGTTAGACTTGATACAAGTAGGAAGAGGTGGCATGATTTTCTGTTCTGCGTACTTCTGTTACAACAATCAGTGGCACGATATTTCAGGGTGGGGGGGGGTTGGTCATGGGGGAGTGGGCAAAGGGAAGAAATAAGTCTTGCTGAATACAGTATTCCCGCAGGGAAATTACGTTTGGCAAAGCCAACTTACAGGTAACCATTCTGTAATCTGATGTGACTCCTGATTTAAAAAAAAAGTTCCCCGTCCAAGTCTAAATGCTAGTGATAAGTGAGAACAAATGCAGAGGCAAAATACTTGCAGTGAAGCTGGCCACTTTCATACCACTCTACTGCGAATTGAGTTTGACTGAAGAAGGGATTTTCTTCACATTGTGCCTCTGTAGTGTTATTATGGTCTGTAGTATGCAGGGGGATATTATGTATTTCTGTCTCATAAGAACATAATAGAAGAAATAGGAGCAGGACTATGCCATTCAGCCCTTGGAACCTGCTCCGCCATCAATGAGATCATGGCTGATCTACTTCAACACCATTTTCCTGCGCTGTCCCCATATCCCTTGATTTTATTATGTAGAAATCTGTCGATCTCAGTCTCGAACATACTCAATGACTGAGTCTCCACAGCCCTCTGGGGCAGAGAATTCCAAAAATTCACCACCCTCCTCATCTCAGTCCTAAATGGCCTGCCCCTTACTTAGAGACTCTGTTCCCTGGTTCCAGACTCACCAGTCAGGAGAAACATCCTTCCTGCATCTACCCTGCCTCAGTTGGTGGCATGGAGAATGAAGGATATCCAAGGGTTCCCGTGAGGCAGTAATGACTAATTCTCTTTCCCACTCTTCTCCTGCCACCGCCCCACCCCCATCACCAATCACCCATGCTTGCATTTCACCTGTGTGTTGACTACTGGGCAGGTATCTTGGATGAATGTTGAGAGAGATCTGGGTGATCCATGTAGTTGATGTCATGATTTCCTTGCTAAAGGATTAACGTTTTACATAAACCATGAGAGCTTTATTGAAAACGAAGGAAGAACTTTCATTTTATGCAGTGCATTATGCTATCCTATGTGTCAAGTGCTTTGGAATGCACACAATGAACTATTTATTCAAGTGT